>NC_062551.1:160798081-161398081 GCF_016906955.1 Phacochoerus africanus
CAACAATTTCTTATAAATACTTAGTGAATTTTGAATGGCTAAAGAAAATATGTTTTGTATACACAATGGAATACAAATCAGCCTTTAAAAAGAATGAAATGACGCCATTTGCAGCAACATGGGTGCAACTAGAGATTCTCCTGCTAAGTGAAGTAAGTCAGAAAGACAAAGACAAATGACCATATGATATCACTTAAATGTGAATCTAAAATAGAACTCAAATGAACTTTTTTATGAAGCAGAAACAGATTCACAGACATAGAAGACAATCCTGTCGTTGCCAAAGAGGAAAGGGAGTTAGGGAAGGATAAATGAGGAGTTTGGGATTAACAGATACAAACTGCTATATATAAAATAGGTAAATAACATGGACCTACTGTATAGCATAGGGAACTATATTTGGCATCCTGTAATAAATCACAATGGAAAAGCATATGAAAAATTATACACACACATATATGTATAACTGAGCCACTTTGCTACACATCAGAAACTAACACTACATGATAGATTATTATACATCAATTAAAAACAAAACAATACTTAGTGCATCTTAGTGTTTTAGGATTGTACTTTTGAGCTTATCCTTTCTTACTCCTTTCCTGTCTTCCCTTCTTTGAGTCATTTATGCTGTTATAGGATAATCGACTGTTCCACAAACAGATTTGATTTGGAAGCTCATTTATAAGCTTGGAAAATACATTCTAGTTTGGAGATGACCAAGGAACTTAAAAATATAAAGATTTAAGTTAACAGGAGTTCCTGTCATGGCTCAGTGGTTAAGAAATCCGACTAGGAACCATGAGGTTGCGGGTTTGATCCCTGGCCTTGCTCAGTGGGTTAAGGATCAGGCCTTGCCATGAGCCATGGTCTGGGTTGCAGACGCAACTCGGATCCCGTGTTGCTGTGGCTCTGACGATTCGACCCCTAGCCTGGGAACCTCCATATGCTGCCAGAGCGGCCCAAGAAAATGGCAAAAGGACAAAAAAAAAAAAAAAAAGATTTAAGTTAACAGTATGTGGGACTTCCCACTGTGGCATAGTGGTGGGTTAAAAATCTGGCGTTGCTGTAGCTGTCGTGCCGCTGTGGCTTGGATTTGATTCCTGGCCTGTGAACCCAGGAAGTGCTGGAAGTGCTGCAAGTGTAGTGCTCCTCCCCCACTCCCTGCAACAAAAATTGGGGTATGTGACAACCCAAGAGAAATAGAACAAATTGCCTGGCCTTGTCATAATAACTTAAACCATGATGTAGACTGCTGACATCAGCCTAAATCTCCCCAGATTTCTTAGACATATAGAAACCTTGAAATTTTGTTGTTATTTTTTCCCCTAATCAGATTAGATCCTTTGCCCCTTAACTGTTGTGCCGTGGAAAATCAACCCTCATTCAGATAGTCTCCTTATTACTGTCTCTACCTCTGGTCTTTCTCCATTCTATCTGATTTTTAATAGCAACTCCTGCTTTCCTTGCATTTGCTGGCACATTTATTTGTTCACTCAACATGTATTTTCTTTCTTTTTTTTTTGTCTTTTTGCCATTTCTTGGGATGCTCCAGTGGCATATGGAGGTTCCCAGGGTAGGGGTCGAATCGGAGCTGTAGCCGCTGGCCTACGCCAGAGCCACAGCAACACGGGATCCGAGCCGCGTCTGCAACCTACACCACAGCTCACGGCAACGCCGGATCGTTAACCCACTGAGCAAGGCCAGGGATCGAACCTGCAACCTCATAGTTCCTAGTCGGATTCGTTAACCACTGCGCCACGACGGGAACTCCACAACATATATTCTGCTATGATTTAGGTACAGTATTTGATTCTAGATATAAGATACAGAGGAAAACAGGTATGACATTTGTCTTCATAGAACTTAGTAAGGGATATAGATATAACCTATTCATAAAAAATAAATTGCAACCTTTAAGTAATCTCTTAAGAATATAATCCTGTCACTCCTCTGACTGAAAAAAATTTCATGTAGATTATCAACAGACTAAAAAAGGAACCCTATACAATCATCTTAGCAGATATAGAAAAAGCATTTTACAAAATTCAATATTCATTTGAAAGAAACTCTTCAAAATTAGGATTAAAAGTAAGATTCGTCAACTTGATAAAGGGCATTTATGAAAATCCTATGCTTAGCATAATACTTAGTGATAAAAGATTGAATGCTTTCACTCTAAGAATAAGGACAAGGCAAAGATGTTCACTCCTTCCACTTCTATTCAGTGTTCTACTGGAGGTCCTAGGTAATGCAATAAGGCAGGTAAGAAAAAGAAATAGTAGTTCCCTGGTGGCTTATTGTGATGAGGATCTGGCCTTATCACTGCTGTGGCTTGGGTGGCTGCTATAGCACAGGTTCAGTGTCTGGAACTTCTGCATGCTCTTGGTGCAGCTAAAAAATAAGGAATGCGGTACCTCCGTAGGGAAAAAAGAAGGAAAGAAAAAAGAGATAAAGTACTGATTGAAAAGGAAGAATTAAGACTGTCTTTATTATGCAGGTTCGATCCCTGGCCTCACTCAGTGTGTTAAGGATCCGGTGTTGCTGTGAGCTGTGGGGTAGGTTACAGACTCAGCTCAAATTTGGCATTGCTGTGGCTGTGCCATAGGCTAGTGGCTACAGCTCTGATTCAACTGCTGGCCTGGGAACCTCCATATGCCGCAGGTGCGGCCCTAAAAAGACCAGAAAAAAAGAGACTGTCTTCATTAAAAGATGACTGTCCTTGTTTTAAAAAAATGAAAGGGAAGAATTAAGACTGTCTTTATTAAAAAAAGACATAGTGGTCTATGTAGAAAACCCTAAATAAGCTACAAAATAGTTACTAGAATTAATAATTGAATTTAGCATGGTCACAAGATATGAAATCAGTATAAAAGATCACTTATATTTCTTCTATACTAGCAACAGACAATTGGAAATTTAAAGAAAAAATCCTGTTTGCAATATTATTTTTATTTTTTACAAGAAATTTTTAGGGCCATACCCAGCACATGGACATTCCCAGGCTAGGGGTCAAATCAGAACTGCAGCTGCTGGCCTACACCACAGCCACAGTAATGCAGGATTTGAGCCATGTCTGTGACCTACAGCACAGCTCACAGCAATGCCAGATCCTTAACCCACTGAGAAGGGCCAGGGATCAAACCCACAACCTCATGGATACTAGTCAGGTTCATTACTGTTGAACCACAAAGGTAACTCCCTAGAAATATTCTTTATCTTGATTGTGGTGGTGGTTTCACAGGAGTATACATTTATTAGATATCATCTCATCAAAAATTGCACTCTTAGGATAAGTTCAAGAATGCAGTATATAGCACATATAGCTTGGCAGAAGTAATTGTTAAGACAAACTAGTATGAAGCAGCAGTTCTGTGGCAAAGCTATGGATCATGGAGAGTTCACAGCAACATGGAGCTGGGGTCAACATGCTTGGTAGCTAAGCCATTTCTTCTGTGCTCCATCCCTCTTAATCCTTAGGTTCTACCAGTTATTAAACTCCATAGGAATGTTTCTAATATTATTTGCATAAAAATTACCTAGGGAAGGGAATGGGGGGCTGATTAAATGTGTATGTCCCATAGATTTATATTCCAATTCTGTAGTGATGTAGAGCCCACAAATTTGCATTTTAAGAAAACAGTACACAGTCTTTAAAGCCAGCGTCATGATTAATTGAACCATTTTCCTTTTGCTGATGATACCTAGTTCCCCTCCATTCCTGGTATGTCACTGTAATATACTATAGTGAACTTAATTGAACCTTAGTAATTATATTTCTTCATAAAGATGCTTAGAAATGCAATTCTGCATGAGATGGGAGGCACATTATTGAAATTTTAGATATATACTACCAGATTACTCTTTAGAGAAGTCTTATTTTAAATTGCCATCAACCGTATACTAATTTATACTCTTTGCAGCAGCTTGTGATATAAAAAACCCAAAACCCTCAAAAACCTCAACCTATGAGCTAAGACCATAAAACTCTTAGAAGAAAATATTAGAAAAAGCTTCATGACATTGATTTTGGCAATGATTTACTGTGTATGACACCAAAGCACAGGAATAAATTGTATCTGTTCAAGTCCTTTGCCCATCTAAAAAAAAATTTTTATTGAATTGTAGGAGTTCTTTATATATTCTGGAATATTAATCTCTTAGCAGATTTACAAATATTTTCTACCATTCTATAGTATAGGTTGCCTTTTCACTCTATAATGGTAGAAAATATTTGTAAATCTGATAAGAGATTAATATTCCAGAATATATTAAAAAATTCCTACAATTTGACAACAAAAAACCCAATTAAATTTGTTTCCACTTGGAGTTCCCGTAGTGGCTTAGTGGTTGGCAAACCCAACTGGTGACCATGGGGTTATGGGTTTGATCCCTGGCCTTGCTTGGCGGGTCGGGGATCTGGCATTGTCGTGAGCTGTGGTGTGGGTTGCAGATACGGCTCAGATCCCACGTTGCTGTGCTGTGGTGTAGGCCAGCTGCTGCAGCCTGGGAACCTCCATATGCCGTGGGTGTGGCCCTAGAAGGAGAAAGACAAAAAGAAAAAAAAAGAAGAAAAAAGGTTTTCACTACAAAAAAAACATAATTATGTGATTAACAGAGGTGTTAATTAGCTAATGCACAGCGGTAATCATATTTTAGTATATAAATGTATCAAATCAAATGTATGTATTAAACAATATTATGTGTTCTCAATAAAAAAGTTTTTTTTAGATCGACAAAGGACTTGAATAGATATTTCTCCAAAGAAGGTATACAGGTGACCAGTAAACACATGGAAAGATGCTGAACATCATGAATCATCAGGGAAGTGCAAATCAAAACCAAAGTGAGATACCATTTCACACCCATTAGAATAACTATTATTAAAAAAAAAACCCAACCAAACAAAAAGTAGCAGGTATTGGTGAGGATATGAAGAAATTGGATCTCTCGTACATTGCTGGCAGGAATGTAAAATGGTGCAGCAGCTGGGGAAACAGTATGGAAGTTCTTTAAAAATTGAACATAGGATTCATATAATCCATCAATTCTGCTTTTGAGTATATACCCAAAATAATTGAAAGTAGGAACTTTTACAGAAAAACAGAACAAATAGTAGAATCAACCTGAGTGACCATTGACTGATGAATCGGAGCTGTAGCCGCTGGCTTATACCACAGCCACAGCAACACAGGATCCGAGCCACACCTATGACCTGCTCACGGCAATGCCAGATCCTCAACCTACTGAGTGAGGACAGGGATCAAACCTGCATCCTCATGGATGCTAGTTAGATTCGTTTCTGCTGAGCCATGACGGGAACCACATAAATCTTGAAAACATAATGTTAAATGAAATAAGCCTGGTGTAAAAGGATAAGTGTGTATTTTTCCTCTTATAGGAGGTACCTGTTAATAGTTGAATTTCAGTAAGTGGGATAGTGGTTACCAAGGACTGGGAGGAGGTGGGAATGGGGAGTTATTGTTTAATGGATACAGAATTGTGTTGTGGAGTGACGAAAAGTTCTGTAGATGGATAGTAAAGGTGGTTGCACAGTGTGAATGTACATGATGCTACTACACTATACACTTAAAAATGGTCAAAGAGATACCTTTTATGGTATGTATATTTTATCACAATGAAAAGGAAAAGGAAAAAAAAAGCTTTGCCAATTTGGAAATAAATGGTATCTTACGTTTTCAATTCCCTTTTCTTTTACTCCTAATTAGTTAATAACCAGGTTTAATGGCTCTTTGGTATGTATTTTTACATGTTTCTATTGTAACTTTGTTTTGAAAAAAAAATCTATTTTTTAAAACTTTTTATGGCTGTACATGTGACACATGGAAGTTCCTGGGCTAGGGGTTAAATCAGAGCTGCAGCTGCAGGGCTACACCACAGCCACCGCAATGCTGGATCTGAGCCATGCCTGTGACCTACACTGCAGCTTGACCCAGAGAGAGGCAAGGGTCAAACCTGCATTCTCATGGACACTGTGTCAGGTTCTTAAACCTTCTGAGCCACAACAGGAACCCCTGTTTTGAAAAAAATTTAAATTTACAGGAACATTTAATTTGTTAATGAGATTATTCTTGCATCTGTTACGTGTTTTCAAGTACTTCCTCTATTTTAAGTTTTAATTTTTTGTGTGCTTTTGGATATAAGGAAGTTTTTTAGTTTTACACTATTGGACTTTTCTTCATAGATTTTCTTTTCTTTTCTTTTTTTGTCTTTTTTACCTTTTCTGGGGCTGCTCCCGCGGCATATGGAGTTCCCAAGCTAGGGGTCTAACTGGAGCTGTAGCCACCGGTCTACACCAGAGCCATAGCATTGCAGGATCCAAGCTGCGTCTGCGACCTACACCACAGCTCACAGCAACCCCGGATCCTTAACCCACTGAGCAAGAGCAGGGATCGAACCCACAACCTCATGGTTCCTAGTCGGATTCATTAACCACTGAGCCACGACAGGAACTCCTAGATTTTCTTTTTGCATTTGCGATTAGGAAGCTCTTTACGTCCTGACATATTGCTCAGTGTTTGTCTTTTTTCAAAGTGCTTAACTTAGTGCTGTACACACATTGGATGTAACATGAACATGATGTTTTAGGACTAGAAGAGCCCTTAGACGACATTTATAAATGTCTAGCTGCCTTTATTTTTTTTTTTTAAACAGGTGTGTAAACTTAAAACTCATGAAAACTGCCCTGCCATGGTAGTTAGTAGCAGACCCTAGAACAGCCAATCAGTCTTTTAACTTTCAGTCCAGTCTTCTCTCCACTAAACTTAAAACAACTTTGTTTTACGGATGGTGAGCACAGAGTGTTTTTATTTGGGTAAAGACTCTACAATACAAGAAGCAAAGAAGTAACAGAAAACACAACTGTTAATGAAAATTATTTGATAATCTTTATTGATCATTATGCTTCATAAATGACTGAAACTTTTGCCCCCTGTAAAATTATTTAAATACTTTCTCTATCTGTTAATTATAATCATTAAGTTTTTTTCAGTGTTAATGGGAACATTAATGTTTGGGGGAAAAAAAATACTTCTGCTTTTTAATCTTACGACAAAATTAAACATCACACTTTAGAGCAGTCTGATAGTGTATTTTCTATACATTATTGAGTGTGCTCTCAAATCCTATAGGACCCAGTGATACAATGTAAATAACCTTCTAAAAATGAGTAGCATTTTCTGGAATACTTTTGTCTCGGACCCCCTAAATACTCACATATTTACGATTCTTTTGATAATTATAGGTGTTATGGAAATGACCGCTTTGTTTAAATTTATATGTTTCAGCAGCAAGATATGCAAGGGCTACATCTTTGAATCTCTGAGGTGGGAAAGTGTAGAGGGAAAAGCAATGGAGCATTTCCTTGTAGTCTTTGCCATTAACTTACTACTTGTTCTTGGGTAAGTTATATCCCAGAACGATTTTAAATAGCCACTGAGATGGGTTCTTTCTAGCCCTGAAAGTCTAATATGCTGCTTCTCCTACAGAATCTTAGTCTAATTTTTCTCAAAAGAATACTTTCATAGTTGAAACAAATGTTTATAGGGGTTGATGGCTTATAATGTTTAAAATAAGAGAACGAATGAAGGCAGTAGAAGATTTCTGATGATACAAAAACTGTGCGTTGACCAGGGAAGAAGAAATTCTCTTTGGAGAATTGTGCTTGAGAAAAATCCTCATGATATATTATCGCTCCTTTTTTTTCTCCTTTTTTTTTTTTTTTTTTTTAAATGGTTGACCTGCAGCATATTGAAAGTTCTCTGACCAGGAGATGACTCTGAGCTGCAGCTGAGACCTATGCCACAGCCACGGCACCACCAGATCCAAGCTGCATTTGTGACCTACACTGAAGCTTATAGCAACACGGGATCCTTACCCCGCTGAGCGAGGCCAGGGCTGGAAAGATGTTGGGTCCTTTTAACCCACTGAGTCACAATGGGAACTCTGCTCATTTTGTTTTTTGTAGATGACAGGTTAAATTTTCTTGTGTTTACTGGTAGACTGAGTCTTATTTTTCTTTGGGAGCAGTTTTTACTTTGGCTCCACCTTGTTTTGACATTTTTAATTAAAAAATGTTAACAGGTGGCATTAATACGAAATGTATTCTTAGCTTTTTCTTTTTTTTTAGATTAATGTGGCATTTGAGTCCCAGAAAGAACCTTTAATTTGGCTGAGTAATTAATAGTCCCTTAGTGATAGAACTGGGATAATCTTTCAGCCTAGTGATCATTACTTCTGTATAGTCAGTCTCAAGGAATCCCCCAAATTTCTGAATTATACTTTTGAGAATCATTACTTTAGATCGCCAAAATAATGTTATAAAGAAGTCTCAGAAGGATCAACATGGTATGCATGAAATTTAAGGACAAGTCCAGTTTTCCAAGGTAATAGAAATAAAAACAAAAATAAACAAATAAAAAAGCTTTTGCACAACAAAGAAAACCATGAAAAAACCGAAAAGACAACCTACAGAATGGGAGAAAATAGTTGCAAACAATGCAACCAACAAGGCCTCAATCTCCAAAATATACAAACAATTAATTCAACTTACCAACAAAAAAATAAACAACCCAATTGAAAAATGGACAGAAGGACCTAAACAGACATTTTTCCAAAGAAGACATATAAATAGCCAGTAGGCACATGAAAAAGATGCTCAGCATCCTTAGTTATTAGAGAAATGCAAATCAAAACTATAATGAGGTACCACCTCACACTGGTCAGAATGGTGTCTACAAATAACAAACTGCAGAGGGTGTGGACAAAAGGGAACTTTCCTACACTATTGGTGAGAATGTAAATTGGTACAACCACTATGGAAAACTATAAGGAGGTTCCTCAGAAAACTGAGTACAGAACTACCACATGATCCAGCAGTTCCATCCACTTCTGGACATATATCCAGACAAAACTACAATTCAGAAAGATATATGCACCCCTATGTTCACAGCAGCACTATTCACAATAACCAAGACAAGGAAGCAACTTAAATTTCCACTGACGGATGAATGGATTAAGATGATGTGGTACATTTATACAGTGGAATACTACTCAGCCATAAAAAAGAATGAAATAAATTAATTCGCAGCAACATGGATGCAACTAGAGATTCTAATGCTAAGTGAAGTAAGTCATAAAAAGGAGGACAGACTTCATATGATATCACTTATATGTGGAATCTAAAATGTGGCACAAATGAACCCATCTAACGAAACAGAGGACAGACTTGTAGTTGCCAAGGGTGAGGGAAGAGGGAGCAGGATGGACTGGAAGTTTGGGGTTAGTAGTTGCTAACTATTACATATAGAATGGATGACCAATGAGGTCCTACTGTATAGCACAGGGAACTATATCCAATCTCTTGGGATATACCATGATGGAAGATAACATAAGAAAAGGAATAGGGAGTTCCCGGCGTGGCGCAGTGGTTAACGAATCCAACTAGGAACCATGAGGTTACGGGTTCTGTCCCTGCCCTTGCTCAGTGGGTTAAGGATCCGGCGTTGCCGTGAGCTGTGGTGTAGGTCGCAGACGCGGCTCGGATCCCGCGTTGCTGTGGCTCTGGCGTAGGCTGGTGGCTACAGCTCCGGTTCAACCCCTAGCCTGGGAACCTCCATATGCTGCAGGGGCGGCCCAAGAAATAGCAAAAAGACAAAAAAAAAAAAAAAGAAAAGAAAAGGAATATATGTATATGTTTGACTGAGCCACTTTGCTGTACAGCAGAATTTGGCATAACATTGTAAATCAACTATACTATAGTAAAAAATTAAAAAAATTGAGGGCCTGTCAAAATAAACTTTTATACCCATTAGAGGCAAACCATGGAATTCACTCATTAAGGTAATTTTCACAGTACCTGGCATTCAGTCAAAAACTAGTAGACATGAGAAGTAGCAAAAAATGTAGGGAAATAATGGTGCAAAACTACCTTAATTTAATGAAAACTGTTAACTTACAGATCTAAAAAGCTTTGTAACTTCAAGCAGGAATTATTGAAAGGAAACCATGTCAAGGCACATCATGATAAAATTGCTAGAAATCAGTGGTAGAAAAAAATTAAAAGTAGAGGTGAGGCAACAAAGGCACATTCCTTACATACAGAGACAGATTAAAAAATAATGACTACAGGAGTTCCCATCGTGACGCAGTGGTTAACGAATCCGACTAGGAACCATGAGGTTGTGGGTTCGATCCCTGCCCTTGCTCAGTGGGTTAAGGATCCGGGGTTGCTGCGAGCTGTGGTGTGGGTCGCAGACGCGGCTCAGATCCCGCGTTGCTGTGGCTCTGGCGTAGGCTGGCGGCTACAGCTCCGATTCGACCCCTAGCCTGGGAATCTCCATATGCCACAGGAGTGGCCCAAGAAATGGCAAAAAGACAAAAAAAAATATGACTACAGACTTCTTTTCAGAAGCAGTGCAGGCCAGGAGATAATTTAGTGATATTTTTAAGGGCTGAAGGAATAAAATGTCAACCTGCAATACTCTATCCAACAAAAATATCTTTCGGAAGTGAAAACTAAATATACTTTTTCACACAAACAGGAGCTATAGGAAATATTAAAGGAAGTTCCTCAGACTGAAAGAAAATAATACTGGATGGGAAATAAGATTAACACAAATAAATGAAGAACACCAGAAATTGTAAAAATTTGAGTATATTGAAAATTTTCCTTTCTAATTTTTAATTCCTTTAAAAGATAATTGACATTTTAAAGTAAAGGTAATAGTGTATTGTGGGGTTTATAAATTATGTAGAAATAAAGGTATGAAAATAATAACACAAAGAACAGGAAGGGGGAAATGGAAGTAAGACAAGCCCTGTGTTCTTTGAAGGTGGACTGTTTTAAATATGCATATTGTAAACCCTAGAGCAATCACTGAAACAATGAACCACACATAATACTTACTAAGCCAAGGGGTGCAACGAAATGGAATACTTAAATCTATTCAATAAATGCAGATGAAGGTAGAAAAAGATTTTAAAAGAAGTAAATCAGAAAGGACAAATAGGAAACAAATTATAAGGCTATAGACAACTGCAGTAAATAGAAATGATCTCAAATCCTTATTAGAAGGTAGAGGAGTTCCTTGTGGAGCAGTGGGTTGGGAATCTGGTGTTGTCATTGCTTTGGCACAGGTTTGATCCCTAGCCTGGGGACTTTTGCATTGTGCTGGCACAGCATGCATGCGCGCGCACACACACACACCCACACACACACACACACACACCCACACCCACACAGAGAGAGAAGAGGTTCCTATTTTGGCTCAGTGGAAACAAATCCAACAAGTATCCATGAGGACGCAGGTTCCATTTCTGGCCTTGTTCAGTGGGTTAAAGATCAGGCATTGCTGTGATCTGTGAGCTGTGGTGGCAGTCGCAGTTGTGGCTCAGATCTGGTGTGGCTGTGGCTGTGGTGTATGCTACCAGCTGCAGCTCTGATTTGGCTCCTAGCCTGGGAACCTCCATATTGCCATGGGTGCAGCCCTAAAAAAGACAAAAAAAAAAAAAAAGAAAGGAAAAAGAAGATGGAGATTATGACACTGGATAACAAAGGAAAACCCACTTTAAATATCATGCATGAGATTGAAATGTAAATATAGAAAATAGTAATTAAAATATATTAAAACATGTTATTAATGTTAATATTAAATAAGTAAGACTTCTAGACAAAGAATATTTTCAAAATTTATTTTATTAGAAGTTCCTGCTGTGTTGCAGTGGGTTAAGAATCCAACTACAGCAGCTTGGGTCGATATGGAAGCCAGCATAGTAGATTAAAACATCCGATGTTACCACAGCTGCAGCTTGGATTCAGTTCCTGGCCTGGGATAGTCCATATGCTGTGGATGTGGCCATAAAATTAAATATATATATATATATATATATGTTTAAATATATATATAAAATAGTTTGCATCTGCTAATCCCAAACTCCCAGTCCATCCTTCTCTACCTCCTTCCTCCTTAGCAGCAACAAGTCTGTTTTCTATGTCAGTGTGACTGTTTTTGTTTCTTAGATAAGTTCATTTGTGTCATATTTTAGATTCCATATATAAGTGATATATGGTATTTGGACTAAGAATATTATAAGGGCTAAGTGGAGACATTTCATAATGATGGAAATGTTAGCTCATCACAAAGATATAAGTATTCTAAATTTGTATGTATATAACAACAAAAGACTGAAAGTAAATAAAGGAAAAAAACCAGTCCACAGCACTGCAGTGAGCAAAGGACAAATCCACAATTGTAATTGGAGATAAAAACACTCCTTTGTCACAGTAATGTTCAGAACAAAGGACAGAAAATGTGAACAGCATATCAACCAGTTTGACCTACTGAATTGTATAAAATGCTCCTCATAACCATAGGAAAAGACATACTCTTTTCACATGCATTTGCTACGTTCATTAAGGTAGAAAATATGCTCAACCATAAAGCAAGTCGCAGAAAGTGACTTAAAATGACTTAAAAATCATGGGAAGTATGTTCTCTGACAATATTAAATAAAATAGAAATCAAAAGAGGACCTCCCATGTGGCTCACAGCGTAACTACTCAGTGTTGCTTCTACTGTGGCTGTGGCTCCACCCCGGCTCAGGAACTTCCATTTAAAAAAAAAAAAAGGAAATCAAAAGAATATGTAATAAAGTCCTGAAATATTTTGGAATTAGTGTATTTCTAAATAAACCATAGGCCATAAACAAGTGGATGGATAAACAAATTGTTGTGTATCCACACAGTAGAATGAAAGTAATGGATTTTTGTTACATTTAACCATGTGGAAGAATCTTGGATAGTTTATTTTGAGTGAAAGAAGCCAGATTTTAAATATACATTCTGAGGAGTTCCCTTGTTAGGGATCTGGTGTTGTCACTGCAGCAGCTTGAGTTGCTGCTGTGGCACAAGTTTGATCCCTGGCCTGGAAACCTGCACAGGCCTTGGGCATGGCCAAAAATAAATTAAAAAATGCATTCTGAAATTCCATTCATCTAAAATTCTAGCTAATTCAAACTAATTCGTACACAGAGACATCACATCACCGGTTCCCTGGGGGTGCGGTAGGGGTAATGTAGAAGAATTACCAAGGGGCATAAGAAAACTTTTAGGGGGTGATGAATAAATTCATAATCTTAATTATGATGTTGGTTTCATTGTTTGGTATGTTTGTCAAAACATCAAATTGTGGATTGTAAATAGGTGCAGTTTATTTTATATCATAATATAGCTATAAAGAAATTTTTTTAAAAGCAAATCAAACGCTTACAGAAGGAAAAATTTATACACACATGCACACACACATAAACTAATAAGGCAGAAAATAATAAATAGAGAAAATGAATAAAACCTAAAGCTATTTTTTGTGATCAGTAAAATTGATAATTCTCTTGCTGTAGAATAAGAACAAGAGAGAAAACACAAATTCATCATATTGAAAATGAAAGGTACCTACAAACATTTAACGGATTCTACAGCAACATTAAGAACAAACTTATGCCAGTAAATTTAATAGTTACATGAAACATTAGAAAGCTAGAAAACTTATTTTAAAAGTGTAAGTTACCACAGCTGACAGAAGAAAAAATTTAAAATCTTAATAGCTCTACATCTAAGATATAATTACAATCAAAACCTTCCCATAAAGAAAATCCAAGCCCAGATGGCTTCATTGGTAAAGTCTATCTAATATTTAAAGAAGAAATATTAACAATCATTCACAAATAGAGATGAAATATTCCCTAATTCATTCTGTGAAACCAGCATTAACCTTGATACCAAAACCAGACAAAAAGAAACTACTATAGAGTGATATTTCTTTCTTTCTTTTTTTTTTAGTTTTTAAAGTCGCATGTGTGGCATATGGAAGTTCTCGGGCTAGGGGCTGAATCACCGCTGCAGCTGCTGGCCTACAGCACAGCCACAGCAATATGGGATCTGAGTCACATCTGCAGCCTACACCACAGCTGACAGCAACACCAAATCCTCAACTCACTGAGCAAGGCCAGGGATCAAACCCGCATTCTCATGGTTACTAGTTGGAGTGTTTCCGCTGTGCCACAGTGGGAACTCCCCAGACTAATATTTCTTACAATAATAGAGGCAGAAATCCTCTACAAAATATTTTTAAATTGATTCATTAAGTATAATAAAATATATACATATATGTATAATGTACTTCATGGTTAGGTGGGCTTTATCCAAATACAAGGCTTGTTTAATAGCTTGTATATAATCCATTATTGTAATTCACCGTATTAGTATAATGAATACAATGGAATGAGAAGTTTCATCTGATCTTTTCAGTAGATGAAGGAAAAAGCATTAGACAGTATTTAACAACAATATTTACAATTTCATGGGTTTTTTTTATTATTAAACTTGCAGCAAAGTAAGAATAGCAGGAAATTTTGTCAACCTGTAAAGCACATTGCTGAAGGACATACAACTAATGTAATACTTTTGAGACTTAATATTTCCTTCCTAAAATCAAGTACAATGCAGGTTCACTTGTATCAATTCAGCACTTTATAGAAGACATGTACGTAGCCAATAAGCACACAAAAATATACTCAGTGTAATTAGTTATAATTAATCATCAGGGAATACAAATTGAAACCACAGCGAGAAATCACACCTACTGGAATGACTAAAATTAAAAAGAAAAATTCTGATTGTTATGGTTGGGACCAATTGGAATTTAAGTTGGAATGTAGGATGATACAATCACTTTGAAAAACAGTTTGGCACTTAAAATCTAGCAACTCCGCTCTTAGGTATTTACTCAAGAGAAATCAACACCTATGTTTACACCATGTTCATCTTTATTTGAATGGGGAAAAAGAGAAACAACCCAGATGTTCACCACTGGTTAATGGATAAACAAATTATGCTCTATCTGTATGTATTAGTTATTGGATGCTGTGTAACAAATTACTCAAAAATTAGTGGTTTTAAAAAACAACATTTTGTTTTCTCACCGTTAATGAAGGTTAGGAATCCAGGCGTGGCTTAGCCTGTCTCGTATGGGCTGGAATATATCATCTCAAGGCTCAAGTAAGGTCCACTTCTGTGGTTACTAATGTGATTATTGGCAGGATTCATTTCCATATGGGCTGTTAAATTAGGAGCCTCATTTCCTTATTCACTCTTGTTTGGAGGCTGCCTTTAGTTCCTTGCTTTGTTTACCTCTCCATAGAGCAGTTCATAATAAGGCAGCTGGCTTCATCAAGATGATCAAGTCAGGAGCAAGAAAGGGTGTCCTAGCAAGACAGAAGTCACAGTCTTTTGTAAGCTAACTCAGAAGTGAAATCCTGTCACCATTACTGCATTTTCTTCACTAGAAGTAATTTGGTATAGCCCACACTTGAGGGAGGAGATTATAAAGTGCATGAATATTATGAGGTTGGCATTGGAAGCCACTTCAGAGGCTTTTTACTGTACCATTTAATGGACCACTAAGCAATGACTACTAAGCAAATACCAACTGGTTATGGTACATGCAACAACATGGATGATTCTCAAAAACTTTATCACATAGACATAAAGAGAACAGATAAAAGTAATCTTTAGGGTGAGAAGGAGGATCAGTGGTTGGGGTAAGATCAAGTTTTTGTTTCAAAGGGGTATGAGCAAACTTCTGTGATAAAGGAAATACCCTCTATCTTGATTGTGGTGGTGGTTACAGTGGTATATATATGTTTGTTAAAATTCAGGAGTTAATTTTATTACATGTAAATCATAACCCAATTAATTTTTTAAAAGTATGTTGGATTCAATGGACTGTTCTTTGTTTTTTTTTTTAACTATTTTATTTTATTTTATTATTTATTTTTTGGTCTTTTCTAGGGCTGCACCCGCGGCATATGGAGGTTCCCAGGCTAGGGGTCCAGTTGGAGATATAGCTGCTGGACTACACCACAGCCACAGCAGCGTGGGATCTGAGCCACATCTGCAACCTACACCACAGCTCACGGCAACGCCAGATCCTTAACCTACCGAGCGGGGCCAGGGATCGAACCTGAAACCTCATGGTTCCTAGTTGGATTCGTTAACCACTGCACCACAACGGGAACTCTGGTTTTTGTGTTTTTGGTTTATTTTTTCCTTTTTTCCTCCAGTTTTATTGAGATGTAATTGATATATGACACTGTATTCAGTTTGTTTTACAGTGTAATTACTTACATACACAGTGAAATGATTACCACAGTAAGTTTTGTTGATATAGATGCAAAAAAGAAAAAAAAAGGTTTTTTTCCCCTGTGAACTCTTAAGATTTACTCTCTTGACAACTCTCAAATATATCATACAGCAGGGTAAACATGTTATGCATTATATCCCAGTACCTTTTCTTATGACGGGAAGTTTGTACTTTTTGTCCTCCTTCAACCAATTCCCCTTCTCCTCATTGTCTGCTTCTGATTACCGCAAACAAGATCTTTTTCTATGAGCTTTTTTTTTTTTTTTTAAAGATTCCTCATTTAAGTGAGATCTACAGTATTTGTCCTCCTTTGGTTGACTTCTTATGCTTAGGATAATGCTCTCAATCAAGGTCCATTCATGTTGTTGCCAATGGTAGGATTTCTTTCTGTGTTATGGCTAAACAACATTCCATTGTATATATATACGTACTATAACTTGTTTTATCCTTTCATCCGTCTATGGACATTTGAGTTATTTCCACATTTTAGCTATTGTGAATAATACTGCTAAGAACATGGAGAAACAGATATCTCTTTGACATAATGTTTTCATTTCCTTCAAATATATTCCCAGAAGTGGAATTATTAGATCACATGGTCGTTCTGTTTTTAATTTTTTGAGGAACCCCCATACCGTTTTCAGTGGTAGCTATACCAATTTACAGTTCACAAGAGTTCTCTTTTCTCCATTTCCTTGCCATCATTTGTTATCTCTTGTCTTTTTGAGGGTCACCATTCCAGTAGGCATCAGGTAATAATACCTCATTATGATTTTTTGGTTTGCATTTCCCTAGTGATTAGTAATGTTGAGCATCTTTTCATGTACCTATTGGCCATTTTTATATCTTCTTTGGAAAGTCTAA
This sequence comes from Phacochoerus africanus, assembly GCF_016906955.1. Taxonomy (NCBI): domain Eukaryota; kingdom Metazoa; phylum Chordata; class Mammalia; order Artiodactyla; family Suidae; genus Phacochoerus; species Phacochoerus africanus. Next base: position 160,815,166 of record NC_062551.1, read on the forward strand.
TCAAGTCCTTTGCCCATTTTTAATTGGATTATTTGTTTGGTTTTGGTTTTTTTACAATTATATAAATTCTTTATATATTTTGGATGTTAAACCCTTATCAGATATATGGTTTACAAAGTCAATGGACTATGCTTGATGATGTCTGCATATCTTCACAATTTTTGAAATAACAACCAGGGGTACTGTAGTGGCAGTGCCATCTTGTGTTAAGATCTTTGGAACCAGAGAGACCCGGAGATGAAAACTGGCTCTGAAACGTGCTGCATTCTAGCACTTCACTGCCCTGAATTATTTTGAATATCCTTGAACAGCACTACTGTTTACTGAGTCCCTATGCTGGCCAGATAGTATGCTAGACACTTTGGTGTGTATTACCTTAAATAATGCAACTTAAAATTACCGGCATTTTTTTGAGTCTCTTGAATATATTGGACACATACTAATACAAAGTGTTTTCCATTCCATATGTCATTTAGTATAGCAGCCCAATGAAGTGTTAGACTGTAGTTATCATTCCCACATTACAGAAGAAGAAATTGAGATCAACAGAGAAAAATTTTTTTAAATATGAGGGATACAGGGTTGCTATCATGATGCTGGATTTGTTTTCTGTTCTTTTCTACCTGTGGAACAAAAGACTTTTTGTTTTATGTGTTACTCAAGCTTGCTGCAAAAACTAACTGGTTTTTTTTGTTTGTTTGTTTTTTTGGTCTTTTCTAGGGCTGCTCCTGCGGCATATGGAGGTTCCCAGGCTAGGGGTCTAATTGGAGCTGTAGCCACCGGCCTACGCCACAGCCACAGCAACTCGGGATCCGAGCCGTGACTGCGACCTAACTACAGCTCATGCCAACACCGGATCCTTAACCCACTGAGCAAGACCAGGGATCAAACCCGCAGCCTCATGGTTTCTAGTCAGATTCGTTACCCACTGAGCCACAACGGAAACTCCTAACTGGGGGTTTTTAAATCTTTGTTTTTCCTTTCCTTTAGGTAATGAATGCTAAGGGTATCCAAGAGTTTAAGCAGAAGGTGTCAGATGAAGAAGGTGAAGATAGGTTTCTAAGAGGAAAGCACTGGGTAGATTTCTAAGAGCATAGCCAATTTCCAGATAGGTACAGCTCTAGAAATAGCAACCTTAGCCACACATGAAAAGGCAGTGTTTATGTGTTTTTGGTGTAAGAAGTACAGTTCATCTTTTTATCCTTTCCCTAAACAGAATAATCCTTTGTCAACAGTGATATTTTTGAAGGCCAAAGTTGATAAAAGTCTGTGCTTCTAAAATATAATGTTGCGTCAGAGTCTTTTTATGATGTTTAATCACTATCCAAAGTGCCCAGATAGGAATTTTCTTTAAGAAAATACATAGAACTTGTATAGCTTAAACTCTACCATTCTTTTCCTTTGTCATCATGAAGTGACTTTTCTTCTCTTAATATGTAGTATAGTCATTTTCTGCAGTGTTTAATCACTTATAAATGGAATTGAATTATGTGTTAATCTAAAATTACAGATTAAACCAGCTATAATGGAAAAAATTAAAATCATTATATATAAAAAATAATAAAATTATAAACTAATCAGCCTAATAAAAACAGATATTTGAAATATTTTGCCTTCTGGAGTTTTTGCATAGCAAAAATGAATCCACTAGGAACCATGAGATTGCGGGTTCAATCCATGGCCTCACTCAGTGGGTTAAAGATCCGGTGTTACCATGAGCTGTGGTGTAGGTCGAAGGCGCGGTTTGGATCTGGCATTACTGTGGCTGCGGTGTAGGCCGGCAGCTGTAGCTCTGATTTGACCCCTAACCTGGGAACCTCCATATGCCATGGGTGTGGCCTTAAAAAGCAAAAAAAAAAAAAATTTGTACCTTCTGATTTAATGATCTGTTTAATAATAGTCCCAGAAATTAGCTGAGTAATTTATTAGTGTACCTGATTCCTAAAAAGTAATTTGTGGAATTTGGGAAAATTGTGGTTCCTCACTGTTTTTCATTAGCGTCATTTTCATTTTTGCCTTTTTACCTTTTGTCTTTTGTCTTCACTGAATAGAATATCCTTGCCTTTGAGTTGGCTCTCCTTCACAGCCCAGCTATACTTGATGCTTGGTTTAGGTCTAGCTATATTTTAAGCCTAATCTTTCTCACAAAGCCATTTCTATTTGATACAACATAATTTTTTTTTCTGTTCTGAAATCCTTTTGCGTTTCTCTTTAACATAATTTAAATTCTTATAGATTATATACATTGGCTTTTTTTTTTTCCTAGCTACTTTCATGAATGTTATTTCCTTTCATCCTTGAACCCTAGAGGGGTAGGCATTAGTAGTCCCTGTTTTATGGATGCAAAAACTAAGAATAGAAGAGAGTTATTGACTTTTTCAAGATGAAACGTCAATCCAGATCTTCATTGCACAGTTTGCTTTCTTTATACTATAATGCCTCAAGTTTTTAAAGAAATTTTATTGAAGTACAGTTGATTTACAGTTATTTTTAAAATCTTATACCTTTACTGACTACGCCTGCCATTTACTGAGCACATATATAGGTATTTTCAGTTGGTTGATTTAAAATAGATTGTTTTTATTCAAACCCTCAATCACTGATAGCTGTTTCTTTTTAAAAAGTGACTAACTTAATTGTGGGGTCTTTTATCATAGTGTTGAATCCCAAGTTCCTCAAAGGGGCAATATGTTCTGTGATCAAATTTTGAAATTTGAACTACTGAAAATTTTCATTGTACATTAGCTATATTTATAAAAAATATGTAAAAAGGAAAATTTTCGTATTCATTCATCAGGCAAATGTCATTGACTGTGGACCATGTGCATAGTACTAATGTTAACTGTGGATATGAACAAATATTGATTGCATTATTTTTTAGTAATATCTGGTCTCTTCTTATTTGTACAGGAGAAATTAAGCAGATTCTAGAAAACGAACTTCAGATACCTATGTCTAAAATGCTGTTAAAAGGCTGGAAGACTGGAGATGTGGAAGACAGTGTGAGTTTCTTAATTACCTAGAAATAAAAAGAATATTAAGCTGTGCTATTGACCAAATGATGTATAATGTTAGTTTTTTATTAATGTTACATATAACAGATGTAGATTTGATAATAGTAACCTAGTTTATATAGGGAATCAACAAACAGTGTTTTTCAAGCTAAAGCATTTTCATAGTAAAAACAACTGTTTTAAGTGAGTTGGGAATGTAAGTGAAACCACTCTATGGTAGGTTTTTCCTATTTCTATTTTATAGGAGTTAATTTGGCATTCTTTTTTGAAAGCTTTTACTTTTTTCTCAAACCTCACATGATGTCAGTAGGTACCTTGGAATAATAATTTACTGAACCATTACTTATTGGTCTGAAAAAAGTCATAGTATATACATTTATATCATAAGTATTAATTATGGAACAAAGAAGGTAATAGCATTTTTTTATCTTGGAAAATTTATTGATAAAGATTATTTCTTCTTTACTTGGATAGGGGCAGGTGCATGGAATGTATTACATTTTAAGAATTTGCACAAAGTGTTGCAATTTGAAGGTATTAATTGCTGTTCTCAAGGACCCAATATTAGCCTAAAGTATCTCACACACTTACTCTTTTTCTGACAGAGAGAATGGGAAGGAATGGAAAGAAATGAGTTAACTCTAAAGTTTTAGGTTTCTGAGAAAGAAATAATTATCAAATCTTTTCACACTAACTACTGAGTTGATATTTCTTTCTTTCTTTTTTTTTTTGTCTTTTTAGGTCTGCACCCATGGCAGATGGAGGTTCCCAGGCTAGGGGTCGAATTGGAGCTGTAGCTGTTGGCCTACGCCACAGCCACAGCAGTGCCAGACCAAGCTACATCTGTGACCTACACCACAACTCACAGCAATGCTGGATCCTTAACCCACTGATCGAGGCCAGGGATCAAACCTGCATCCTCATGGATACTAGTCAGATTCATTTCCACTGTGCCATGACGGGAACTCCTTGTATTTCAATATATAGGCATAAACTTAGAATCTTCACTTTAGGTTCAATTCTTCTTTGTCAGTGGCTTCTGGTAGACATTGTGCTTATAAATACTTAGATATGGGTTCATTTGATATATGGAAATGTTCTGAGCATTTTTATAAGTTATTTACAGGAATTTCAGCTTGGCAAGATAATTATAAATTTAGGTACAAATTATGATGTCCTATATTAATGGTCGGTAAACTATATTTATACGGAGCTGGGTAGTTAATATTGTAGGCTTTGTAGGCCATGTAGCCTGTTGCAACTACTTAGTTCTGCTGTAATAGCTTGAAAACAGCCATTAGACCATATGTGAAAGAGTGAGCATGACTCTGTTCCAATGCATCAATATTTATGGACATAAATTTGAAATTTATATACTTTTACATATCATGAACTATTCTTCTTTGGATTTGTTTTCAAACATTTAAAAATGTAAAAACCATGCTTATCTCACAGACTATACAAAAACTGGCAGTAGGCTGGATCTATTGCACAGCCACAGCTGGCTGACCCCTGGTGCTATATGGCTGTTCCAACTGAAACATGCATTAAAAAATGAAAAGACAGAGTTCCCGTCGTGGCGCAGTGGTTAACGAATCCGACTAGGAACCATGAGGTTGTGGGTTTGGTCCCTGCCCTTGCTCAGTGAGTTAACGATCCGGCGTTGCCGTGAGCTGTGGTGTAGGTTACAGACGCGGCTCAGATCCGCGTTGCTGTGGCTCTGGCGTAGACTGGTGGCTACGGCTCCAATTCGACCCCTAGCCTGGGAATCTCCATATGCTGCGGAAGCGGCCCAAGAAATAGCAGAAAAAAAGAAAAAAAAAGAAAAGAGACACTGAGTAAATCAACAACTTTGGCTGAAATAAAACACCATAATGCATTAGTTATGTAGCTATATCATTTATTCATTCATTTATTGAGAAACCTATAGATATGAATCAGTCTTAACATGGCATTTTTGGCAGTTTGGGAAGAGAAAAACAATCATTTTGAAAATGTTCTTAAAGCTATGTATTCTAATACAGCTGTCTCTCAATATACATAGGAGATTGGTTCTAGGACTACTCTCCATACCAAAAATCCATGGATGCTAAGCCTTTTATATAAAATGGCATAGTATTTGCATATGGCCTGTAATCCTCTGTATACTTTAAATCATCTCTAGATTACTTGTAATATCCAGTGCAATGTAAATGCTATGTAAATAGTTGCTGATGATGTGCAGCAAATTCAAGTTTTGCTTTTTGGAACTTTTCACATTTTTTCCTTTCCAAATATTTTCCATCCTTGGTTGTGGAGCCTGTGGATATGGAGGGCTGACTACATTTGAACATGGTTTTTGTTACCAGTAATATTTTCAGTTACTTATTTCTGTGTTCTCTGCCTAGGTGGTTACTGCTATTTCTATGCCATTAACTTTCTGATTGCTCCCAAATTTATGTTTCTATGAATTCTACGTATCCAAATTGGTAGTTCACATTTATACTTGCATACTTTCTTGGTATTTTAAAAAAAATTTTATGGCCGCATCTGTGGCATATGGAAGTTTCTAAGCTAGGGATTGAATCTAAGTCACAGCTGTGACCTCTCATGAAGGGTTCAATGTTTGGGTAAGATTAGCCCTCCCCAGATGTCCCTGTTTCCATCTTCAGGGTTAAAAGGGTTTCTTAGACATCCACTCTACCTTGTTTTCCAACACTTTCAGCCTTGTCATTATTTGATTCAACCAGGACCAATTTCATGACACCTTTTCCTTCTGTTTATGGCATTCACTGCAAGGAGTCTCAGATTCTCACACCACCCCTCACTCAAATCTCTGTAGTCTGTGCACAGTCCGTATCTGTCTCTATTCTTTTTACTCCACAGTACTTGAAACATTTTTGCTATTCCCTGTGGAACTAATTCATCGTTAGCAAAATTCCTTCTGTTGTCAACCTCTTCCTACATATTCCCTTTACCATCTATCCGTGACTGAAATCTGCCTTGCTAAGGACATTGTTTCTCTGTAGGCTTCTCAATGTTAATTGCTTTTCTCTAGCTGCCGTCATACCAAGGGACTAACTGGTAAAAATATGTGTCCTCATTGTCCCTTTTGTGTGTGTGTGTATACGTACATACATACGTATGTATATATAAATCACCAACTTCTTGACATCATCTTTCTTCATATTTCGATGATTTTTGGTTCTTAGTGTGTAATTTCTCTGTCCTAATTCTTAGTAATGTATCCATGTAAATGATTCTTCTAACATGTTGGCCTCTTATTTCCTTGAACTTCTTTTTACAGTGATCTTTTTTTCCATCCTAGGTGGTCTCATTTCCTTTCTGTGGTATAATGTAATTATAGCAGTTCTTAAAACCCGATTTCAAGCATCTGCTTTATGCTCATTTCTTCTTCTAGCTCACTTCCTTCAGTATCATAACTACAACAGTCCTTCAGCCCTATCCAGACCTCCAGTCCATTGTTTCTACCATCTTTTCTTGATTATTCGTGTCCTCTCTTTCTGCCGTTTACAGTAGACTAAATCCCACGGTCAGTCACTGTAACCATTTTTTTGCATGTAGCCTCAATTCTTACTTCATGGTGCTTGCTTGACAAAAATCCTTACCTTGGATACGTCCAGCTCTTCTTATTCTGTGCCTCACAGATAAATGGGACTAGAGACAAACAAAATCTTTAAATTCATGACCATAATCTTCATAGAGCCCCATAATGTTGCTGGGGATTATAGTCTATTTACCAGGTTTATCCACATTCTCTTAAATGGCTGCTTTATGCTTATCCTTAGACCTTTAAAACACCTCTCTGCCACTCTTACTCTCAGGTGCTAACTTCACTTCCTGTTTTGTTTCACTGATGAAATAAAGGCAGTCACAAGAGAACTTCCGCAAGCTCCCAACTTGCTCTCTCTTTACTTGCCTGCATCTTATACACATACTCTGCTTTTTCCCCTGTTGCTCTAGATGGCCCATCCAATCTCCTGTCTAAGACCAAAGCTCTGGATTGCATTGGATTGAGTTTTGTATTCCCTCTGGCCTAATCAAGGACTTCACTCTAATTCTTCACTGCATCATCACTGTTTTCCTCTAGTAGAGCCTTACTGTTAACATTTAAACAATATGTAATTTCTTCCATTTTTCTCTTGATCCCACCTCCCTTCCAGCAATCACTCCGTTTCTCTAGTTCCCTTGATAACAAAACTTCTCCCAAAGAGTTGTCTATATTTGTTGTCTCTAATTCCTTTCCTTCCGTTTCTCTTGAGCCCAATCTAAGCAGGGACCTGCCAGTGCTCTTGTCATATTCTTCACCCTTCCTTTCCTGCTTTATGTTTAGTCAAGAAAACTATCACTTCCTAATATTCAACTATATAGGTTACTTACTTCGTGTATTCCTACTAAAATGTAAGCGCCATAGATCAGGGGTTTTAGACTATCACTACTGTATCTTCAGTGGTTTTTGTTGTCATTGTTTTTGTCTTTTTAGGGCCACACCCATGACATATAGAAGTTCCCAGACTAGGGTTGAATTGGAGCTACAGCTGCCAGCCGTAGCAACAGCCACAGCAATGCAGGATCTGAGCCGTGTCTGCGACCTGCAGCACAGCTCATGGCAACGCTGGATTGCCGATCCATTGAGTGAGGCCAGGGATCAACCTAGTCCTCATGGATACTATTTGGATTTGTTACTGCTGAGCCATGACAGGACGTCCCAGTCTTCACTGTTTAGAATAGTCCTTGCACAGAATTAATAAATATCTATTGAGTAAAAATATTTGTCCTAGGTTATGACGTAAAGATGTAAAATGTATTTCTTAATGTGTGTTGCTATCTGAAAAAAGTTCGAAGTATATTAGCAAGTATTTACCATCAAGTTGGGAGTATAAAAGCTATGTAGGAGTTCTATGGTAAAGAAATTTGGTGCAATTTTATATGGTTATCAAGATAGTAGGTCAGAGGTAGTCCAAGAGTATTTATTTATCCCAGACCGAGTGCTTTAACAACAACAACAGCAAAAGGCTAGCTAGAGTCAGAGTTAAGCGATCTAGGCAACGCTTGTTAGAGACCTCATCAAAGTCATTTCACCTCTTAGGCTGTAGCTTCTCATCTATAAAGCCTTTGGATTGAGGTATTGTATATGATCTTTTCTTGGTCTAATGATCTCTGCAAACCTGTAGTGCTAATTTCTGCTATAATGATCCTGGAATGAAGTGGGTATTAGTTGCAAGGATATGCCTCTTCAATGAAGAGATTAATGAGTCTCAACTATATTATATGTTTGTATCTTCATGAGCTAAAGAGTTTGTGTTTTATTTTAACTTGCGTATTTAATGCTCATTTGTATGGAAAACAAAGTTATTTGGACTCAACAGTTCTTCTGTATTACTCTAAGAAATTGTCAAAGATGAAAAGGCAAACTATAATATTGACAATTTTCCAAGAACAATAGTAAAAGATTAACACTGTATAGTCAATAGTTATTTTTTTGTTTGTTTTTATTTTTTCTTTTTCAGACGGTCTTAAAATCACTACACTTGCCAAAAAACAACAGTCTTTATGTCCTTACACCAGACTTGCCACCTCCTTCATCATCTAGTCATGCTGGGTAAGATGTTTACTTCTCCTGGGAATCTGAAATGAAAAGTTTGTTAAGTTGCTTTAAGCTATATGTAAGTATCAAAACCAAGTCAAATCAAAATCTTGTTGATGCTTTAACTAACCAACAGCTATTAACTATATAAACTTTCAAACTATTTGGGTAGTTTATTTGTTTGATTTCAGTGATAGAATTAAAAAAAATTTTTTTTAATTTTATTTTTTGTCTTTTTGGGGCCACACCTGTGGCATATTGGAAGTTCCCCCTGGCTAGAGGTCAAATCGGAGCTATATTTGCCAGCCTACACCACAGCCACAGCAATGTCAGATCCAAGCTGTGTCTACGACCTTTATCACAGCTCACGGAAACTCTGGATCCTTAACCCACAAAGTGAGGCCAGGGATTGAACCTGCTAGTATCCTCATGCATACTAGTCAGGTTCATTACCGCTGAGCTACAACAGGAACTTTGAAATCTTTTTTATAAAGAAAAGCTTTAGCAAAACTCCATTATATAAAATATAGTCAAAAATGTTACTTCTGTGTTTGAAGGAGAAGAACTTTGGAGGGAAAAGAACGAGTAACTGTAACTCCAGTTTCTCTCATAGCTTAAAAAACATGTATTTGAGGAAAATTCATTGGGCTCTGCAGCATACAGTTTGAAAACTACTGATGTAAAGTTTTTATTAATATTTTCTATTGGGAATAGAGATTCTCTTTCCTTTTTTCAGTTTTCATAGTGAAACTCAATGGAATGATCAAATAATTTTACTGTTTGATTTTATATTACATTATTATTGCTTGGAAACAACCTGATCTAAAGTGAATGGTTAAGCTCATGATAGCGTAATAATTTTTGTGAGTACAGTATCCTTCTAGAGATATGTTTAAGTTGCTTTTTTAGATTTTTCACATTTTTTGCACATTTTCTTCTTTTTTTTAATACAACTTGGTGTCCCTAAACTTCAAATATTGGCAAATGCTTTCCCAGCCACCTACCAAATATCTTTATTATTATGTAATGGAAGAGAGAAGTCCTATTTTTTTTTTTTTTACTGCACTACCCACAGGACACCTCTGGCCACCAAATGTGTGGTTTTCCCTTGCCCAACACCAGGCAATCCTTCCACACCAGCTGGATATTCTTCAATTTAACTAAATTCTACAACTACTTACCTGCAGATAGCATTAGATCCCACAAGGTCAGAGCTCAGTGTCATAAAACTGACTACAAGTCATACCCAATTGCAAGTCTATGTTGTCACCTGTGTTTCTGACCAACTGGCTATAAATTGGAAGTTCCCACCACTTCTTTTTGGGTTCAATAATTTGCGAAAATGGCTCACAGAACTCAGAAAAGTGCTCTACTTACTACTACCGATTTCTTATAAGCGTATTTTAAAGAATATAAGTGAACAACCAGATGAAGAGATGCATAAGATGAGATCTGGAAGGGTCTGAGCACATGAATGCCTGTAATGTTTGGGGTGTGCCACCCCCCCAACACATGAATGCATTCTTGTTACACAACCTGCAAGCTCTCCAAAGCTCTTTAGCTAGGATTTTTTTATGGAGGCTCATCACATAGGCATAATTGGTTAAATCATTGGTGGTTAGTAATTTACTCAACTTTCAGCTCCTCTCCTTCTCAGAGGTCAGAGGGGAGGGGAGCATGGAAGAATCAAAAATTCCACCCCTCTGATCAGGAGGTTGGTTCCCCTGGCAGCAGCTCCTATCCAGAGAAATTTTCCAAAAGTCATCTCTGTAACAAATCTAGGTATGGTTGAAAGGGGCTCATTATGAATAACAAAAGAGTCCTTTCTTCTTTCAACTTTTATCACTCTTATCACTTAGAAAATTCCAGGGATTTTAGGAGCTTTGGATAGAAAAGAAGACTAAATGTTTATTTCTTATAGATCATAACATTACAGGTGGATAGTAGCAAAAAGAAAGTTAAATTTGACTTTACCAAAGGAGAAATCATTGAACTGAAAAAAGTTTAATGTAACAAAATTGTATCTGATATTGAGGGAGTTCTCATCATTGCTCAGTGGTTAACAAATCAAACTAGGAACCATGAGGTTGCGGGTTCGATCCCTGGCCCCGCTTAGTGGGTTAAGGATCTGGCGTTGCTGTGAGCTATGGTGCAGGTTGCAGACACGGCTCAGATCTGGCTCTGGCCTAGGCCGGCGACTACAGCTCCGATTAGACCCCTAGCCTGGGAATCTCCATATGCCATGGTGCAGCCCTAGAAAAGACAAAAAGAAAAATGTATCTGATAGTCTGTTAATGATTTGTTTTAGATTGGGAATTTAACGATTTCTTGGGTTGCTCTTTATCTTCTATGTCCAGATCATATATTAATGGTAAGTTGCATTTGCACACTATTGCAAACAGCCAAACAGAACCTGTAGTCCTTGTGTTTATACCGTTTCTTTCTGTATAGTATAGCAAGTGTAGGTTCTGTATTTAGCCAGGTAGAACATTATCTTGTAGGTTAGTGAACAAATTGTAATCACTGTCATCCATTATGTAAGCTACATAATTACAAGTAGATTGGCGACATCTCATTATTTATAATGATGCTTTTTCCTGTGTTGGAACAAGACAGAAAAATCCAAAGCCAGTTAAAAGACATAAAACAGTGTATCTGGGAGGTGGGAGGAGGGTCATTAGAAGTTCTTGCTAACGAAAAAGTTATATTAAGACACATTTTATTAAAATCTAACTGAAAGGCCAAGCTGTATATCTTTAAGGTATGTTAATCTAAGATATCTTTCTGTAAAACTAGAGATTTTTTCTTTTTTTTTTTTGTGATATATATCTTAAATTCTGATTTCATGAGAGTCAATTTTTAAAAAACCCATACAGAGCCCTAAAAGCTAATGGTAATAATTATTTTTAATTTGTGTTTTCATTTTGTGTTTTATCGAAAAAATAATTTTTTTTTTTTTGGTCTTTTTGCTATTTTCTTGGGCCGCTCTCGCGGCATATGGAGGTTCCCAGGCTAGGGGTCGAATCGGAGCTGTAGCCACCAGCCTACACCAGAGCCACAGCAACTCGGGATCCGAGCCGCGTCTGCAACCTATACCACAGCTCACGGCAACGCCGGATCGTTAACCCACTGAGCAAGGGCAGGGACCGAACCCACAACCTCATGGTTCCTAGTCGGATTCGTTAACCACTGCGCCACGACGGGAACTCCCGAAAAAATAATTTTTGAGATATTAACTGTATAGTGGAATCCAAAAGTAATTTTCTATTTGTATAGCATATCATATTATGACGAATATGGTAGACAGATAAAATTGTCCCATGCTAAACTCCATAATGACTCAAATAGATTTGTTTTTGCAAAATTATCTTGTAGTTGGTAGATCCATACAAATCTCACTTGTGATTTGTAACCTAACGTACAACCTAAAAAAGAGAAGATAAAAGGTAATTCTGATTCTTAGTGTTATATTTGAAAATTTGCAAATGAATGGAAGAGCTATGAAGTTGGTAGAGGACAATAGGAAAGTTTATATATATATATATTACCCTACCCCATCCATTTTGTCATCTCAGATTTGGAATTTTTTTTTTGTCTTTTGTCCTTTTAGGGCCATACCCACAGCATATGGAGATTCCCAGGCTAGGGGTCGAATTGGCGCTGAAGCCGCTGGCCTACACCAGAGCCGCAGCAACGTGGGATCCGAGCTGCGTCTGCGACCTACACCACAGCTCACGGCAATGCCGGATCCTCGACCCACTGAGCGAGGCCGGGGTCAAACCCGAAACCTCATGATTCCTAGTTGGATTTGTTTCCGCTGCACCATGACGGGAACTCCAATTTGGGATTTTTTTTTAGAGGTATATTTTATTTCTGTGGTTGGTTTGATATGTAATTGGTTTTATTATTTTATTTCTCTGTCATGAGTCAATGGATGTTGGAAGATAGAGAACTGGATAATAAATTGCCTATTAATTGCAGTGCAGAACTGTGATGAGTTCTTGCTGCTGGATTCTATCATTCCAATTCCAGTTCAATGGCAAACAGGTTCTTTCTTTATAGAGCGTCAGTCTTCTCTGAACGGACTAGACATCATTGGTGTCACAATGTTACAGTGTCCTAAATTTTGTTACTCCTAAACAAAATTTATTACAACCAAGTCAGGAAAGTAATGTGATTATAATCCATCTCTCCATACAAAAGATACCAAGATCTAGTCAGAAAAATCCTGAATTATAGTCCCATTTTGGATAGAATGTTAGATTTTTCACTTATAAAATGGGAAGCGTTGATTTTTTAGTTGCCGGGTGGTTGTAAAAATTCAGCAAGCAGGAGTGGTACATTATATGGAAAAGCACAAATTACAAAGCATTGTAATTATAATTATTTATGCTAATAAATACCAATAGTAATCTTTTTCATTCAACTCTCACTTGATTCTTATAAGCAGCTGTATAAGAATACAGGCTGATTTTGGTATCTTTGTTTTATAAACAGGGAAACTGAGGTGTTTAGAAGAGTTCTGTGAATTGTTTAAGGTCGATAGTGAATACTTTTTGATAGTGGAATCTTCGTCTGACTCTCCATCTACTAAAGCTTCTAGATTTTTGTCAGAAATACACAAAGCTTTATTCCAGAGATGCCTTATTTTTTGAAAGCTGTTCTTTAGAATGAGGGTTTTTTTTAGAGAAAAAATCTTGTAATTTGTCATTATATACTCTTCGAGGGGTACTTGTATACATCATTTCACTTACTGTATTTCTTCTCAAGAATATTAATGAAATTTTGGTGTGTGGATGAACTTTTAGCTACAGTTCACAATTAATCATTTTGTAAAATTTAGATATAAAATAACATGCTCTTAAATTGTTTACTGACAGTTTTATTCTCAGGGGTTGATACAAACTATGTCTTAAACCATGTCCTATAAAATTTTTTTTCCTTAACTTGATTTTACTACCACTAGGGGGTGCCTAGTAATTGAATCTTATTTTTTATTTGCAATTTTTTTAAAGCTAAGAGCACCAAAATTATAATGTGTGTCTATAACTGAATTATAGTTAGAATTATTTTAAAGTAAATTGTGTTATTCAGAAAACATAATTTCAGAATTTTTGAGAATTTGAGAGCAAACTTTTTAACATATTTTTTATAACAGTTGAAAAGCATTTAAAAGCCTTTTAAAATAAATTAATTTCACCAATTAATTGAAATAATGATTCAGTACCCCTATGACACAAACTTCAGATTATACCATAAATCATAGTAAAATTAGAAACAGTAGAGGGATACTGTTAATTATACCTGTTTTATATTATTTTAGTAAAGATTCAATCCATCAAAGATGTATTGTTTGCCTACTAGATAAAAACAGGTTCTGTCCTCTAGGAGCTTATAACCTATTCATTAAGGTGTTAAACTTTTTCTTAATTCATCTCTTTACAAAAACTTTCCAGCACTCTCTTTTGGTATTCTGCCTGCCGCTCAGGTGGATTCATCTAGTAAGCTCTGCTTTTCTTCAGCTGCTCTAAAGATTGGTGTTCTCCAGAGTTCTGTTTTCAGCAGTCCTTCTTAATGTACCTCCTTCCTGACATTTATTCTTAATCCTTCAGTTTCCAAATATGTATATGTATGTAAACAAATCTGTTTATAAACACCTATTTCCTAGTTGCCAGTGGAGCTTTTCACTGGTGTGTGTCCCATGTATAATTCAGTCGTATGTCTAGAACTGAGGCAGTCCTGAGAAATCTGTACTGCTGCCTATATTTTTTGTCTCAAAAGTACAGTGGTACAAAATATGTAAATTTTTCTAAGTAGGATGATTCTTTAAAAGGTCATTGAACTTGGCATATAAGTAAATGATGAGTTTATTGAGATCATTTTTGGTGGAAAGATGAGAATGAGAACCACATTGTCATGTGTTTTAAGGAATAAGTGAGAAATGAGGAATTGGAGTTTCTGTTATTTTCAGAAAATTCAACTGTGAAGAGAAGGAGAAATTAAGGGAGGAGTAGGGTCAAGAGACTGAGAATTATTATAAGTATGAGGAAAGAGCTGGCATATATGAAAATTTGAAAAAGAGAAACCAGAAAGAACTGGTGACCAAAAAGGGTATAGGAGTGTCTTGGCTTGAGCGGCAATAACAAAATAAAATAGACTGGGTGTCTTCAACATTTTACATTTACTTCTCACAGCTCTGAGGCTGAAAAGTACCAAGATCAAGGTTTCCATGAGGTTTGGTTTCCAGTGAGAGTTTTCTTCCTGCCTCACAGAAAGCCACCTTCTCACTCTGTCCTCCAATAGGGAAAATGAGTCAGGGGGGAGAGAGGGAGCGGGAGAGAGCGGAGTGTGGGTTGGGAAGCAGAAGGGATGGGGCACAAGCAAGCTGGAGTGCTCTGGTCTCTTCCTTTTCTTATAAAGACACCAATCCCATCGAATGAGGGCTCCACCTTTATGACCTTATTTAATCTTTATTCCATCCTAAAGATTGTTTACAAACGCAGTGATATTGGGGATTAGGGCTTCAACGTAAGAATTCTAGGGGTCAGGGGATGCAGTTCAGTCCACAGCCGGGAGGCAGGGTGGAGTCCAGGGATTAAGTGTTGACATGAAGCCAGCTGGCATTTAGAGACAGTAGAAAAGGCAGAGGAATAGAAGATTGGAGCAAATGGAGAGCATTTCTGGGATCTGGATTTCAGAGCTATTAAGTAATAGCTGATGACAAAGTGCGAATTATAGATAATACTGAAGTAGAAGATAGGTAATAGTTATAAGAATAAGGATATTAATTAATGTATTTGGTAAAATGACTTAAGAGTTATCATTTATGAAGGCAGGCTTTTCGCCCTTCATATATATTATCTGGTTAAATCCTCACAGTAAATCATAAATAGGTGTTATTACCCACATTTTGCAGGTGGGGAAACTGAGTTAGGGGTTAGGTTAGTTCTTTAAAAGTAAACATGAATAAGGGTGCTAGATACTAAAACTTTGAATATAGAAAAAGTGGTACTTAGAGGGAAATTTATAATATTAAGACCACTGATGGAAGACAAGATAGAAAGCAATGAATTTTATGTTCAACCTAAGAAAATAGAGAAATAGAAATTCCCATTGTGGTTCAGTCATAACAAACACGACCAGTATCCAGAAGGATGCAGGTTTGATCCCAGGCCTCGCTCAGTGGGTTAGGGATTCAGCATTGCCATGAGCTATTGTGTGGATCGAATATGCGGCTCAGATCCCACATTACTTTGGCGTAGGCCAGCAGCTGCAGTTCCAATTCAACCCTAGCCTGGGAACTTCCATATGCTGCAGGTGTGCCCCCCCCCCCCAATAAATAAAAATAAAAGAGGCATAACCATAAAGTAAGACTGAAGAATACAGAAGGAAAGGAAAATTTAAAAGCAGTAATAAATGATAGAAGTAATCAACAAGTAATACTGCTTGAAAAATCAACCCAAGAAAAGATGAGACTAAGCGCAAATAAAAATAGTAGGTATGAAAAAGAGGACTTAACTCTAAATTCAGAAGAGATTTTAAAATTAATAAAATACTTATTAAATAATACTAAAGGAAAATAAATTGTTTCAAAACAGTAAATACACAGGAATAGTAATAAAATAAGCATCTTTATGGCAATAAAATCTGAAATTTTGTTGAAGTGGAGAATTTTGTGTAAACTAAAGTAGTAAAATGAATATAAGAAATAGAATACCTGAAGAAAGTGATGACCATTAAAGAAATTGTATTTGTAGTCAAAAATTTCATATGCCACTTCTTCCCCCTCCCCCACCCCAGAGGCTTTCCCTAAAGAAATCTTATTAAGTCTTCATGGAATGGATTACCTCAGTCTTGTACAAGCTCTTTCCAGAGGGACTGCAACTTATTTTATTTTATAATATTCATGAAACCTTGTTACCAAAAGTAGAAAAAGATAATACAAGGAAGAATTTTGTGTAAATCTCATTCATAGCCATAAATAATAAAAATGGCACTTCTTCTTGTATTCAAATGGTCTAAGATGTAATAAACCAAAAAGCATAACTTGATTATGTCTCTCCCTTGCTCCAAACCCCTCCATTAGCTTTCTGTCACACTTAGATAAAATCCAAGTTTTTTCCTATGGTCTATAAAGGACTTATATAACCTTGCCCCTGACTTTCTCTCTAACTTCATCTTTTATCATCCTCTCTCTGGCTTGTATCTTGCCAGCCACACAGGCCTTCCTGCTCTTCTTTAAACATTGTAAGTATGCTTCAACTTCAGGGCTTTTGCATCTTGTCATTCCCTTGCTTGGAATGATCTTCCACCAGTTATAACTTTGCTCACTCCTTTATTTTAATCAGGCCTCCCCTCAAATATTACATCTTCAGAGAGACTTTTCTTGATTTCCCCTGGCTAAAAAAAAAAAAAACCCCTCTGTTATAATCTCTCCTTTTATTTTACATTATCATTACAATGCATTATATTAGTAATATAGTAATATATTCATATTTGTTGTCTATGCCTCTCATCACAGTGTAAAACTAAGAAATCGGGATTTTTTTTGTTATTCACTGTTGTATCCTCAGAAGCTAAAAAATGCCTGAGGGGTAAGTTCCCCTGTGGTGCAGCGGGTTAAGGATTCGGCATTGTACTCACAGTGGCTCAGGTTGCTGCCGTGGTTTGGGTTTGATCCCTGGCCTGGGAACTTCCACATGCCACAGGTGTGGTTTTAAAAAAAAAAAATTCCTAAAATATAGTAGGTACTTAGAAATATTTGTTGGAATCAGTATGTGGACTGATAGATTCATAAGGATGTTTGCTTCCTTAGACCAAAGCTAAGGATTAAAGTTCTAACAGTGGGATATCAAGCATCATGCAGAACAAGCATTAGATATTTGGGGAGCTAAAGGTCTTACAAGTGTCCCATAAATGTAATGAACGAGGCCATCTCCACTCCGTAGCCTGAATTTAGTTAGCCTTTTTGTCCGGTGTTCCTTTTGATTTCTCTCGTCAAAGTATGAAGTAATAGAAGGAGCTCTGGCTTTCTAGTCAGTCACACTGTTTATCCTGTATCTACCCTATACTGGTTTTGTGGCCTCAGGTTAACACCTTTCTTCTTTGAGTCTTCGTTTCCCTAGTATTTTTTCATGTATGGCTGCCCCTCTCTCCCCAACAAGATCCTGGGTTGTGAAGAGCAAGAATATTGTTTTTCTCTCTCTATTTTTAAATTTTTTTTATTGTTATCTTTTTTTATGCTGGCTCACAGCAAGTAAAAATTCCCAGGCCGGGGACAGAACCCACGCCACAGCTGTGACCTAAGCCCACTGCAGTGACAATGCCAGATTCTTAACCCACTGTGCTAACAAGGGAACTCCAAGAACATTTTTTTTTTTTTTTTGCGGTTTTAGGGCTGCACTTGTGGTGTGTGGAAGTTCTCAGGCTAGGGGTCAAATCGGAGCTACAGCTGCCAGCCTACTCCACAGCCACAGTAACGCAGGGTCTGAGCCGCACCTGCCACATACACCACAGCCCACAGCAACGCCAGATCCTTAACTTGCTGAGCGGGGCCAGGGATCAAACCCACAACCTCATGTTTACTAGTCAGATTAATTTCTGCTGCACCGTGTCGGAAACTCCAAGAATGTTCTTACTGAGCATCTCCCTCAGCTCATGAAGGTGTCATTTATGTCGAGGCCCTTAATAAACAAACATTTGTTGTATTGAATATGACAAGTTTCATGACAAATTGAAGAATTTTTCATCCATGCATATGTAGTCTCTCCACTGGCTGTTTCTCTAATTGTCAAACTCCTCATAAAATATTTTTCAGGTAAATAGGAAGTCCATCTCTCATTTTATTCATGCAGAATGTCAGTTATTCACTCATTTGCTAGATACAGATCAAAAACCATTTTACATTTTGTTAGGTCCTTTTTCTAGGTGTTAGGGATACAGTGAGAAAACAACAAAGTACCTGCTTTCAGAGTTTACGGTATAATATATGTAAACATGGGGTAGGATGGGTGGAAGGCAACAAACTACAAATAAGATAAATAAGAAAAGTTATCAGATGAAAATAATGCTTTGCAGAAAACTGAAATAAAGTGACATAATGAGAAGTAATTGGGTGATTACTCTAAGCTGTAAGTGAGGTCAGGAAAGGCCTCCCAGAAGATATATCATTTAGCATGAATGATTGAGGAGCCCTTAAAGTGAAAGCCATAATGAATAGTAGTATTCTAGGCAAGGGGACTAGCTAGTGCCAAAGCCCTCAGGCCATGTACAGATACATGGTTGGAGAATGTTTTAGCATTTTGGGATTTGGTATTACAAGTGATCATCTTGCTAGAAAAGGGCTGAATGGGTATCTTGGTAATAAAAGACAGTCTTTTCAGCTTGCTTTGGTCTTAGACTAATAACTGACTTAAAAAAAAAAAAGTCCAGCTCTATTTTAATTATATAGATTATTTTTATGGAAGAAATGACAGAAAATAAGGTATCCCTTATGTATAGTTGTCTCTTTTTTATAAGTAGTGATTTCATTCTTACTATTGAACTTTGACCTTTGTACTGGGGAGATAGTTCATTGAGTTCTATGAGGATGTTGTTGAGCTCTGGTCATGTAGTCCAGCATATGGTCCTCCTGTGTGGCCTCTGAGTTGTGACGTTACTTTTAACTCTTTTAAATTAGTTGCTGTTTATGCAAGTGGGAGTAAATTCAAGGTGCTGATTGGGATTCCTGTGATAGTTGAGTAAACCATTGGTGTTAAATATGTTAAAATACGTGGCCTTTTTTTTTTTTTTTTTTTTTTGTCCTTGGAAAATCGTTGGTGGGAAACCAGGTGACAGTAGACTTGAATTAGGCAAAAGTAAGGAATTATATTTTCCAGTGGATACTGTGAAACGAAATTGAGGCGTAGTGAGTCAAGGTATCTGAGTCCTAGCCCCCAGTCTCCCACAGAATCACTCTTTGACCTTGATCTGGTCATTCCTCTGCTTTAGGCTTCAGATGTTCCCAGAAAATAAATAGGATCCATGACTGGAAAATGAAACTGCTGTAGTAGCTAGACTAGCACCAAATGAAGCTTAGACTTGATTCCTAAGTGAGGTCTTTTAATGTTCACTCCAGATCTAAATCCTAGGACCCACATGCTCAGGTGACCTATAAAAAGTTATGACTAGGTCCTCAGAGCCTTGAGGACAGATGCAATAGGCCTGTCTCACCAACCTGGTCACAATAGGAAACAGCTTAGAGGGCTCATGGCAAGCCCTGTCCAGGAATATTTATCACAGAAGGTAAAACATGGAACAGAGTTTAGTGCTCTAGGGCATAGGAAATGGAAGAGGAAGCTGCTGGTCTTGTCCCTGCCTTCTGTGAAACGTAGTACAAGGTGACCTTGTGAATAATTATAGTAGTCAGTTCTCTTCTCTGGAAGAAGCAAGTTTGAAATGGGGGACAAAGATGCTTCAAGTGTTTTATGGAAACTCTTCCTTTGTGAGGAAAAGCAGCATGGGCAGAAATAGTATTCACTCTGTGAGCAGAGGCAGAAACTTGAAGAAAGGCAAATGTAACATTGTTCTCACTATCCTTGAGATCTCTTAACTGTTTTCATTGGTTATACTCTTCACCGCATCCATTAAGCATGGTATATAATAAGGGAAAAAACTGAAGTATTCCTGTTCTATCTCTGCTTCTTAAAACTATTCAGCAGCTGTGGCAATAGGTGCTCCTGGTTAAGAGGTGACACCTTGTGGGTGGTATGTGTATTGATACTCATACAATTGGAATTTACTTTTTTTTTTTTTACACATTTCTCTCACCCTATACCGAGGCCATTCTAGATACTCTTTCACCTACATTATCCCAACTAAGAAGTATCATAGAACTATTGTGGGATACACTTAGTATATGGACATCCTAAGGATGCTCTCACATAGCCCTCGTCCTACTTCTGTTTCCTCAGCACCTGCACAGATGTTAATTCTTGTAATGTTTTTCACTGTTATTGTCTATATCCTGCTATTTCAGTTTTTGGTGTTCTCCCTTAATGCAAGAGACTCTGACTTAGAATAAGAAGAAAGCTCTAGGATATCATCTTTAAAATAAGTTAAAGCAATCACCTTATCTAGTCCCATTTTTATGACTGGGGGAACAGAGGTACAGAAGGGGGAAGTTAAATAGTCTCACAGGCTTTAGCTTCTTCAGCCAGAATGATCAGGATGGTAATTTTTGCCTCCCAGGGTTTGGGAGAGGGGCAGGGTGATAAGATAGCACCTATGAGCATCAGACCTGACACAGTACAGTTGCTGAGTACTTTCTCTTTCCCAGGTCACAGATTTAGTTAGTGAATAAGCCAAGAATTGGCTCTCATAGAGCTCTTAACTCCAAACCACTCATCAAAGTTCCTTTGAGCATTGCTCAAAAGGTCAGAGTCAATATGGTCCTCAACGTAATGTCTTATTTCAATCTAGTTCACTGTGTAAAGTAAACTAGGAGCAGTGCCTCCTGGCCCATGGTAGATTTTCAATAAATCCTTTAAATGGATGGACTAAGTGATGCAGCTCATTCAGAAAGAGATGATCAACTTCCAAAGGGGGATTCCTTTTGCTATGGATTTTTTATTTTCAAGCTAGAAAAAAGTAGGTTTTAATCTCTGAATAATTTGCTGAAATGTTATTTGAAGTGGTTGTTCTTTGAGTGTGTCTTCTTCATGGTAGCTTTTTATTGATCAGTATTTGTGTGAGATTTTAGTGCTGTGGCAGAAAGACATTAAATGGCCTTAAATGACAGTTTTCTGAAAACTTAATATATGCAAGCAAATGTTCTGAATGGATTGGCTAAGATTTTCTTCCAAAATGCTTTACAAGGCAACTTTTTTTTGGTTGTTTTCACAAAGGATATTCATCTGTGAAAATGTTTCAGTAGTGTTGTAAGCAGTATGTTATTTGATATATCATTCTTTTTTTTTTTCTGTTCAAATCCTTTGTCCATTTTATTTTATTTTTTTATTATTTTTTTTATTTTCCCACTGTACAGCAAGGGGGTCAGGTTATCCTTACATGTATACATTACAATTACATTTTTCCCCCATGATATATCATTCTTAAAGTACCCATTACTGCTCAAGAATAAATTAGTCAATGTTTCATGTGTATTATTGTGATTACTCTTCACCTTAAATTTAATGCTCACAAGCATTATTATTAGATTTTGTGAATTGAAATTAGGACATATTGGATTGGATGTCTTCTAAAAATGAGTTCCTTACATAATATTCCTTACTTAATAGGTGCTGCTGAAAAGTGGCTCTTTTAAGAGGACATTTCCCTAAAGTTATGCATTCTGGATGAAAGGAACTTGTCCCCAGTTAAAGCATTGATAGAGATCACAGCACATCTAAGTGGATTCATGTACCAAACCCATTTATAGAGTTTACTACCTGTTGATAGATAGGTCAGTGACTACTGAGATTAGTTTATTAACATCACACTTTGAAAAAGAAGTACTTGTGTTTTCCTTTGGTTGATTTAGTGGACAGTCAAATACGTGGTCACTAATTCATGAAACAAAAATCAGTGTACCTGTAAATGTATTTTTTTCTTTCTTTATGATTTGTCTAGATGGATAGCAGTATGTTTGACGATTTGCTATGAACTACTTGATGGATCACAGTATATCACTATCACCGCTAATTACCTTATATTAATTTTGATTAATCTTATATACTTTGGTTAGTATATTTTGCTGAATTCAACATATCACTATATTGATAAACAGTAATTATAGACGTAAGAACACCTGAACTTTGAAATGCTCTTGAAAAATGTTATTAAGAATTACGTGAAACCAAATGTTTATTGTTTATTAAATATCTAGACATATTTAATTGATAGCAAAGAAAGCAATTAGAAGTAGCTGCAGAGTAAGAGGCCAGCCTTTGTTAAACGGGTTTTAAGATTGTTACAGAACTTGTAGTGATGATAACATGGTGTCTTGGAGGATGTTAACAACTGTAGCAGAGTGTTAATTAAGAATGATGTAATCTGCAGCTCAGAATTATTAGTATCATATGTTAGTTTAGCTGGACAGGAGCAAAAGCTAATTTCAGTTATGATGAGGGCTCAAGTTGTATTTGTAGTGGAAAGATTAACATTTTATTTTTGTCCTGTTCCTGAGACAATTTAAAAATCCTGAATGAAATACAGTCAAATGTAAACATCAAGTCCCTAGCTCATTTACATATGTGCCAGATTTTCAAACTGATTGCTATTTGAACCTAATCTGTCATTGCTGGCTGCATTAGCTACAACAAACATTACATTTACATATTGATTTCTTATTTTGTTTTAGTGTAAATAATCCATAATTATAGTAAATTTGGTCTTTTGTTGACAAGAGCTCATATGACTCTGTAAGTTTAGAATGGAAATTTAAATTACCATGTGTCATGCTTTTTAATTTAAAATCTTCGTATATCTGAAGGGATAAAAAGATCATTGTAGATCATAAAATATTCCCAAAGAGACAAAAGAGAAAATTTTGAAGGGCCTTTTGGAAAGAGATTGTAAAGTGAAAAATTCAGTAGCACTCTCTAAGATTATTATTTATATTTTTATAAGAAAAAGTCATAATAATTTGAAAAAATTAACTTTTTTGCTTCAATATCAGGTCATAATTAAAAAATAAAATTATTGGAAACGAACCTTCTAAACCTATTATTACACATTGATTTTGTTTAAAACATCCAGTACAAGAAAAGAAATAGCATACACACAGCAGAAGTTTCCATCTCTGTGTTGGTGTTAATATTTTACTCTTCTTAACTGCATATATAGCATTGATTTGAGAAATTTAATTTCACTGATTACAACCTGTATATGTCAGTAGTCATATAGTATTATTAAGTAGCAGTGGCAGAAAATATCCATGGTTTTCATTTACGTTGATTAAAAGTGTGTTATGCGGCGTTCCCACTGTGGCTCAGCCATAACGAATCCAACTGGGATCCATGAGGATGCGGTTCTGTCCCTGGCCTCGCTCAGTGGGTTAAGGATACAGCATTGCTGTGAGCTGTGGTGTGGGTCACAGACACGGCTGGGATGTGGCATTGCTGTGGCTGTGGTATAGGCCAGCAGCTGCAGCTCTGATACAACCCCTAGTCTGGGAACTTCCATATGCCACAGGTGCAGCCCTAAAAAGAACAACAAAAAAAAGTGTGTTGTATTTTTGAGGTTAAAAGCACAGGGCCCATTAATTGCAAAAATAGTAGTTGTCAAATTGAGAACTTTTTATGGTTTACAATTTTTAATGGAGATACAATTTACATACAATAAATACATAATTTGTTAGTTTCCCCCAGTTGTATGAGTTTTGTCAAGTGTTTATTGTTTTTTAAGTGGATTTTAATTAGTGAGATTTTTTTTTTGTCTTTTTGTCTTTTTTGTTGTTGTTGTTGTTGTTGTTGTTGCTATTTCTTGGGCCGCTCCCGCGGCATATGGAGGTTCCCAGGCTAGGGGTCGAATCGGAGCTGTAGCCACTGGCCTACGCCAGAGCCACAGCAACGCGGGATCCGAGCCGCGTCTGCAACCTACACCACAGCTCACGGCAACGCCGGATCGTGAACCCACTGAGCAAGGGCAGGGACCGAACCCGCAACCTCCTGGTTCCTAGTCGGATTCGTTAACCACTGCGCCACGATGAGAACTCCTAATGAGTGAGATTTTAATTTGGATCTGTATATACAGGTATTTAACAAACAAGTCATTTAGTAGAAGCCTGTGCTGAATTGATGGCAACTCTTTACTCTAGTACTGTGAATACAGAACCTCTGACAGCCCTTATGTTAGTCAGCTGAGGCTGCGATCATAAAATATGGTAGACGGAGTATCTTAAACAACAGCTTTTTATTTCTCACAGTTATTGAGGCTAGAAAGTCCCGAGATCAAGATCCTGACAGTTTTGGTTCCTGATGAGAGCCCTCTTCCTAACTGCCTTCTCACAGTGTCCTCACTTGACAGAGGGAAAAACACAAGCTCTGTTCTCTCTTCTGTTCCCAACTCTATCATGGGAGCCCCATCATCATGACTTCACACATAATCATCTTCCAAAGGCCCTACCTCCAAATACCATTACAGTGGGCTTAGGCTTTCAGCATGTCAGTTTGAGGGGGCACACAAACATCAGTCCATAACAGTCCTGAAGCCCAAGTCTAAATGTGGTGTTTTTCTTAGTCAAGTTGTTTCATCTTGGTGGCTTTATACTTTATAACAGTGTTTCCCCTAGAAATGTTACTATTTTAATAGGAATGTTATGATTTAGCCTGGCCAAATAAATCTTCTGCCCACTGAAGATTTAAGAGGGAATTCTTTTTTCTTTTCTTCTCTTTTTTTCTTTTTTCTTTTTTTTTTCTTTTTTTGAAATTTTAAGAGGGAATTGATTCAAGGAATTGCTAAAGAAGAAATCCTTAAATTATTGTTATTATCCTTGATGTAAGATACCCTGCCTTCTACTGTGCTGCCTATGGGCCTGCTATTATTTCTCAAAAAGAAGCCATTCCTGGAGTTCCTTTTGTAGCGCAGTGGTAATGAATGCAACTGGTATTCATGAGGATGCGGGTTTGATCCCTAGCCTTGCTCAGTGGGTTAAGGATCCAGAACTGGCCGTGAGCTGCAGTGTAGGCTGCAGACATGGCTCAGATCTGGCAGTTCTTGTGGGTGTGGCATAGGCCAGCTGCTGTAGTTCTGATTTGACCCCTAGCCTGGCAACTTCCATATGCTGAGGGTGTGACCCTAAAAAAAAAAGATGCCATTCTTCTTCTTAATCAGAAATTATGACAGGTATATAGCTACATGATGATCAAATAATTGTTTCACTGCCATAATGTAACCTTAAGTTAACCTTGAAAAATCACTTTGTCGTACATACTGAAATAGCCGTGTGCTTTCTGCATAAGTGGATCACTGAAGTACTCTCTTAATGTGAAATAAACAGTCAAGAAAGAAGGGACTGTTACATATATTTTCTTAATGTTGTTGCTTTTATCAGTACTTGACATAAGGAGGCCAGTAATTTGTGGCTTTTTATATTGGCAAGTATAAAAATGTCTGTAGCTTCATATTTATTTATTTGGGCCTATATTAAAATTGGTATGCTATTTTCCAATGTCAACTCCCCACTCCCACTCCCCAAAAACCTAGAAGGGAATATAAAATGGATTAAACTAAGTCAGTGAATTAAAATGAAATTGGTGCTCACTAGAAGGTAGAAATTTTATTTTATTTTTTTGTCTTTTGTCCTTTTTTAGGGCCGCACCCGTGGCATATGGGGGTTCCCAGACTAGGGGTCTAATCCGAGCTGTTGCCCCGGCCTACACCAGAGCCACAGCAACACCAGATCTAAGCCATGTCTGTGACCTACACCACAGCTCACGGCAACGCTGGCTCCTTAACGTGCTGAGCGAAGCCAGGGATCAAACCCACAACCTCATGATTCCTAGTCAGGTTGTTTCCGCTGTACCACGATGGGAAATCCAGAAGGTAGAAATTTTAGAGATGATTTCCCTGTTCCTAAAACATTTACAGTGAAATTAGAATGGGATCTTCTCAGGCAGAGGTGGACCTTCTGCTAATGAAAGGGCACTGGAAGGCCAAGACTTGTGGACAAAAAAGAAAGAAAATAGAGAAGGGATGCTCAACTGAAACTATTTCTAGAATTGTGTGGTAGCTTAGATATTGTTGCTTAGTTGTAATCCTGAAAATTTTCAGGAGGTGGATCTCTCTCTGTCCATTTGTCTATCTTTTTATAGTTCCCTCTTACATCTTCCTCCCTTACTCTGCCCCCGCCACTTGAAACTTAAGACACTGGCTAGGAGAATTACGAGATGGTATATGTAAAAGTGTCTAACACTTAGCCATGAATTGCTTAAAATTTTTAACGTTGTGTTGTATTGTGTTTATTGCAAATAGCCACCAGTTCAAAGCTTGGGGACAATGTATATCATTCTCATTACATTTTAAACATTAATTTCAGTTTGTATTTGAGGGCAGAGCAATGGTATGTTTTAATGACTGTTGTCTCTTTTTAGAAACAACCATGTCCTTGTTGGTAAATGCAAATATTCAAACTGAAAGGAAATTCATAATAGAGAATGAAAAATTAAAAACCAGTGAGGAGAGAATAAACATTCTATTAAAACCATTTCTTGGAGTACTCTTGTGGTGAGACTGGTTATGGATCTGGTGTTGTCACTGCAGAGGCATGGGTTAGATCCCTAACCCAGGAATTTCCATATGTCATAGGTATGCCCCACCCCAAAAAAAACAACCCCCATTTCTTGCATTTAATTAAAATTCAGCTGCTTTTTAAAAATTTCTACCCCTTTCTCCTCCTAATTGAAGAGAAAGTATGCCATTGAGAGGAAAAAACTGGTTCATATTAGTTCCCACATGCTTACTTCAGTTGGAAGTTACCCTCAGAGCTACTCTAAAGGATAAAGTTGAAGTAGCATGACTGAGTTTACATTTTGAAGGTAAAAGAGAATGCTTAAAGGTGGATTAACCATGGATAACTATCCTAGCCAATCCTCAGAAGACACTGTTTGAGAGAAAATTACTTCTAGATGTAGAAACCAGGACTGATCATATTCTGCTAAGCAGTTAAGAATCAATTGGTGTAGATAATGTTTTAGCAATAAAGTCTTTGCAAATGATGCAAATCACCATAGTAAATTTCTTACAGCCTTTGCCCCCCTCCTTGGTCAAATTTAGGTATTCGTCCTCTGTATTTCCATATCACCTTAGCAAAGGTGGTATTAGAGCTCTTAGCAAATGGCCTGTGTGAATTGTAGGTTTGCTTGTCTGGCCCATTTCTCAGTAAACTCGGTGAAGGAGAAATGTGATCTTACTGGATTCCCTTCCCCAGTATCTGGAGGACAAATCATAAGAGTTTGACTTTGTAAGAGTCACTGCTACTTATTTTGTGTGTATCACTAAATTGTTGCTGATGGGAGTTCCCATGATGGCTCAGTTGGTTAAGAACCCAATACAGTGTCCTCCAGGATGTGGGTTTGATCCTTGGCCTTGCTCAGTGCGTTAAGGATCCGGCGTTGCTGAAAGCTGTGGTGTAGGTCACAGATTTGGCTCAGATCCCACATTGCTGTGGCTATGGTGTAGGCTGGCAGCTGCAGCTCCAATTCAGCCCCAGCCCAGGAACCTCCATATGCCGCAGGTGTGGCCCTACAAAGAAAAAAAAGTTGCAAATGATGTTGCTGCAAATGGCATTATTTCATCCTTTTTTGGTGGCTGAGTAGGATTCCATTGTGCATATATACCACATCTTCTTAATCCACCTTCGGGTCAATGGACATTTATGGATTGCTTCCATGTCTTGGCTATTGTGAATAGTGATGCTATGAACACAGGGGTGCATGTATCTTTTTGGATAATAGTTTTGTCTGGATATATGCTCTGGAATATATATGTCTGGATATATGCTGGATCATATGGTAGTTCTATATTCAGTTTTCTGAGGAACCTCCTTACCATTTTCCATAGTGGTTGTACCAATTTACATTCCAAGTGTAGGAGGGTTCCCTTTTGTCCACATCCTCTCCACATTCGTTATTGGTAGACTTATTAATGTTGGCCATTTTGACCAGTGTGAGGTGGTACTTCATTGTGGTTTTGATTTGCATTTTTCTAATAGTGATGTTGAACATCTTTTCATGTGCCTACTGGTCATCTATCTGTATGTCTTTTTTGGAGAAATGTCTGTTTAGGTCCTGCTGCCCATTTTTTGATTGGGTTGTTTGTTTATTATTGTTGAGTTATATGAGTTGTTTGTATATTATGTAGATTAAGCCCTTCTTGATTGCATCATTTGCAAATATTTTCTCTGATTTTGTAGTTTGTCTTTTCATATTTTTTTAATTTTTATTTTATTTTATTTTATTTTTTTGTCTTTTTGCTATTTCTTTGGGCCACTCCCCACGGCATATGGAGGTTCCCAGGCTAGGGGTCTAATCGGAGCTGTAGCCACCGGCCTACACCAGAGCCACAGCAACGCGGGATCGAGCCACGTCTGCAACCTACACCACAGCTCACGGCAACACCGGATCGTTAACCCACTGAGCAAGGGCAGGGACAGAACCCGCAACCTCATGGTTCCTAGTCGGATTCGTTAACCACTGCGCCAGGACGGGAACTCCTCATATTTTTTTTAATGGTTTCCTTTGCTGTGCAAAAACTTTTAGGTCCCATTTGTTTATTGCTTTTATTTCTGTTGCCTTAGGAGACTGTCCTAAAAAAAAAAAATGTATGGTTTATGTCAGAAAATGTTCTATGTTTTCTTCTAGGACTTTTATGGTGTCATGTCTTATGTTTAAGTCTTTAAGCTATTTTGAGTTTGTTTTTGTGCATGGTGGGTGTGAAGGTGTGTTCCAGTTTCATTTATTTCTGTGCAGTTGTCCAGTTTTCCCAGCACCACTTGGTTAAGGGACTTTTCTTCCCATTTTATATTCTTGCCTCTTTTGTCGAAAATTAATTGACCATGTGTGTCTGGGTTTATTTCTGGGCTCTCTATTCTGTTCCCTTAGTCTGTATGTCTGTTTTTGTACCAATGCCACACTGTCTTGATTAATGTGACTTTGTAATATTGTCTGAATTCTGAGAGAATTATGCCTTCTGTGTAGTTTTTGTTCCTCAGGATTGCTTTGGCACTTCTGGGTATTTTATGGTTTTGTATCAATTTTTGGATTATTTGTTCTAGTTCTGTGATAAATGTCATGGGTAATCTAATAGAGATTGCATTAAATCTGTAGTTTTCTTTGGGTAGTATGGCCGTTTTATTTATTTATTTATTTTTGTCTTTTGTCTTTTCAGGACCACACCTACAGCATATGGAGGTTCCCAGGCTAGGGATCCAGTTGGAGCTGTTGCTGCCAGCCTGTGCCAGAGCCACAGCAATGAGTATGGCTGTTTTAACAGTATTAATTCTTGCAAGATCATGGGCTATCCTTCCATTTCTTTGAATCCTCTTTAATTTCCATGATGAATGTTTTATAATTCTCAGCATTTAAGTCTTTCACCTCCTTGTTCAGGTTTATTCCTAGGTATTTTATTTTTTGATGTGATTTTAAAAGATATTTTTTTATATTCCGTTTCTAATACCAAAATGCAACCAGTCTGAATATTAATCTTGTATCCTGCTACTTTGCTTAATTCATAGGGTTTTTTATATGTAGTATTGTGTCATCTGTATAGAGTGACAATTTTACCTCTTCTCATCCAATTTGGATACCTTTTATTTCTTTTGTTTGTCCGATTGCTGTGGTTAGGACCTCCAATACCATGTTAGATAAAAGAGGTGAGAGAGGGTATACTTGTTTTGTTCCAGATTTTAGCAGGGAGGCTTTCAGCTTTTCTCCATTGAGTATTAATGTTGGCTGTGGGTTTTTTATAATGGCTTTTATTATGTTGAGGTATATTCCCGCTATACCCACTTTTGTAAGAGCGTTTATCATGAATGGATGTTGAATTCTATCAAATGTTTTTTCTGTATCCATTGAGATGATCATGTGGTTTTTGACTTTTGTTAATGTGGTGTATGTATTACATTGATTGGTTTCTATATATTGAACGATCCTTGTGAATTTGGGATGAAACCCACTTGGTTTTTGATGTGTTGTTGGATTCGGTTTGCTAATATTTTGTTGAGGATTTTTGCATCTGTGTTCATCAACGATATTGACCAGTACTTTTCTTTGTTTGCGATGTTTCTGTCTGTTTTTTGTATGAGGGTGATGGTGGCCTTATTGAATGTGCTTGGAATGTTCCTCTGCAGTTTTTGAGAAGGGTTTCAGAAGGATGGGTGTTAACTCTTCCCTGTTTGATAGAATTCACTTGTGAAGCCATCTGGTCCTGGACTTTTTTTGTAGGGAGTTTTTCTAAATTACATATTCAATTTTGTTTCTAGTAATCTGTTCAATTATGTGTTTCTTCTTGCTTCATTTTTGGTGGACTGTATGTTTCTAGAAAGTTGTCCATTTCTTCTAGGTTGTCAGATTTGTTGGCATATAATTGTTCATAATAGTCCTTTATGGTTTTTCATATTTCTTCAGTGTCTGTTGGGTTTTCTCCTTTTTCATTTCTTGCTTTGTTTATATGGGTTCTCCCTTTTTCTTGGTGAGTGTGGCGAGAGGTTTTTTAGTTTTGTTTACCCTACTTCTATTTTATTGATTTCTTCTCTCATCTTTTTGATTTTCTTCCTTCTGCTGACTTTAGAGTTTTGTTTGTTCTTCCTTTTCTAATCTTTTTAGGTGGTAGGTTAGGTTGTTGATT
The DNA here is from genome assembly GCF_016906955.1 of Phacochoerus africanus. NCBI lineage: Eukaryota > Metazoa > Chordata > Mammalia > Artiodactyla > Suidae > Phacochoerus > Phacochoerus africanus. Next base: position 160,846,090 of record NC_062551.1, read on the forward strand.
TGAGATTTTTCTTGTATTTTGAGGAAGGCCTATGTTGCTATGAACTTCCTTAAAGAACTGCTTTTTCAGCCTCCCATAGATTCTGTGTGGTTGTGTTTTCATTGTCATTTGTCTCAAGGTATTTTAATTTCCTTGTCAATCCTTTTTTTTTTCTTCTTTTTTTTAAGTAGCATGTTGTTTAGTCCCCATGTAATTGAGCTTTTTTCTCATTTCTTTTCTTGTGGTTGATTTCTAGTATCATGCCTTTGTGGTCAGAGAAGATGCTTGAAATAATTTCTATACTGTTAAGTTTGTGGAGGTTAGTTTTTTGCCCCAGTATGCAGTCTTAGAAAATGTTCCATGTGCATTTGAAAAGAATTATATTCTGGACTAAATAAATAAATAAATAAGGGGTTCTCCCATCATGGCTCAGCAGAAATAAATCTGACTAGCATCCATGAGGATGCAGGTTCTATCCCTGGCCTTGCTCAGTGGGTTAAGGATCTGGCGTTGCTGTGAGCTGTGGTATAGGTCACAGATGTTGCTCAGATCCAACATTATTGTAGCTGTGTTGTAGGCTGGGAGCGGCAGCTCTGATTCGACCCCTAGCCTGGGAGCCTCCATATGCCACAGGTGCAGCCCTAAAAAGACAAAAGACCAAAAATAAATAAATAAATAGATTTAAAAAAAAAGAATGTATATTCTGGGCTTTTGGAATACAATGTTCTTAAAATGCCAATTAAGTCTAACTCTTCTATTGTGTCATTTAGGATCCCTGTTATCTTATTGATTTTCTGGCTAGAAAATCTATCCATTGGTGTGAGTGGGGTAGTAAATTCTCCTACTGTTATGTATTCCCATCAATTTCTCCTTTTTTATCTATTGGTATTTGTTTTTATGTATTTGGGTGCTCCTATATTAGGGGCATGTATGTTGACAAGTATAATATTCTCTTCTTGATTTGATCCTTTTATCATTAAATACTGCCCTTCTTTATCTTTCTTTCACTTTTTTTTTTTTTTTTTTTGCTTTTTAGGGCTCTGCTCATGGCATATGGAAGTTCCCAGGCTAGGGGTCAAATCAGAGCTGCAGCTGGCAGCCTACACCATAGCCACAGCAACCCCAGATCCGAGCCACTTCTGTGACTTACACCACAGCTTACAGCAACATCTGATCCTTAACCCACTGAGTGAGTCCAGGGATCACACCTGCAATCTTATAGTTCCTAGTTGGATCATTTTCCACTGTACCAAGACAGGAATTCCTCTTTATCTCTCTTTATGGCCTTTTAAAGTCTGTTTTTGTCTGATATGAGGATTGGGACTCCTGCTTTCTTGTCATGTCCATTTGCATGAAATATCTTTTTCCATCCCCTCACTTTAAATTTGTATGTGTCCTTTTTCCTAAGGTGGGTCTCTTGTAGGAAGAGTATTCTATTCTTAAAAAATAGGCCACCTTAAACTTATATGTAATAAAAATTCCCACTTGGCTTTCAAGAATTTAATATTCATAATTTTGGTCAAGTAAAGATTATTATCATCTCTTAAAATTGTTTAAAAATTTTTGATTTATTTTTTTGGCCACATTTGAAACATGTGGAAGTTCTTGGGGCCGGGATCCAATCTGTGCCACAGTTGTGACCTGTGTCACAGCTGTGGCAATGTTGAATACTTAACCTGCTGCACCATGTAGGAACTTCCAGTATCCTTTTTTCTGAAGGAGAAACTGAGAATTTGCACATTAATTAGGTGGCTGAAATAAGAGCCTTGGGTTTGGTAGACATACAACAAATAGTATTGACAAAATGTATTATTGTGGGGGTGGGAGACAAAGGTCAAACAAGTAACAAGTAGTGAAGCAGGAATTCAAATCTGGCTCTTTGGCTTCTAAGCAGTTTAAAGCCATAAATATTTTTTCTTGCTAATTTACTCTCCCCCAGAGCTCCTATGAAATTGTAGAGCTAGACTAAATTGGTATTCCTCTAATGTAGTCTTGCAGTCAGTGCTGGTCCTGACAAACCTCAGTTTGCATGAGTCTGCCAGTAAAGATAAACATACTAAGGAATTGCATAATGGCAAGCACTAAAGGTATTAGACATATGTGTAGATTCATACATAAAGATAAAGAAGGATCTATATAATAATCAAGACTTCCAGAATTCTGAACTCCTTATTAGCCTAGCATTTGAAGCCCTCGTAGTGTCAGTCTTGAGTGTTTTTCAAGTTTCCTCTCCCAGCAACCCTTCTTCACATTGCCTTATACTTCTTTCTTGTTGCTTTCTACACTTTTCCCGCTATTCTCCAGTCTCCATCTTTACTGAGACTAGTCCATGTCGAGATCATCCTCCATTATCTACTTGTCAAATCACTATCCATTCTTCTTCATAGTACTTCAGGTTGCTCTCTCCCTTTTCCACAAACCTCACGTCTGTTTTAACTCCTTAAGTAGTCTGTCTTGAGGTCAGTAATTATGTCTTTGATTCCTATGTTATTACAAATAAGAATCAAATAATTATAGAAAGAATAAGTGAGTTGGGAACTCCAAGCAGGCAGGGGTCTTATTTATTATTGTATCTGGGAGATGGGATGCTGATGTATAAAGAACATAGAATCAAATATAGTTTGGAAACTGGGTTCCATCATTTTATATAGCAACATAACCCTGGAAATTACTTAGACTTTCTGAACTGCAGTTTTGCAAATAAAATGACACTTCACAATGAGAATTAGTAGTTTTTTATCTGTAGTTCTCATTGTTGTGGAGCTATTCCTTAACTGTTTATAGGATTGCATTGAGTCACCTTTTAGTATGCTGGTTGCCAAGGGAAACACAGATAAATAATAAGATATTTAGCCTCATAAGGCTTGTAGTCTTAAATATAGGGCTTTCATTCATGAAACAAAGCAAACCATATAAAATACACTATAAATAAGTATTAAATATGGTGTATGATATAGGAATTTAGAGAAGAGGCAGTGTGTAATAATTATGATGATAGGTCATGAGGTAGTCTGAAAGCTGTACAGTATTTGGGAGGAGAGGGATCTGTAGTAGTCCACCCTTATCCATGGAGGTATGCCTCAAGATCCCCAGTGGATGCCTGAACCCACAGAGAGTACCAAACCCTATATATACTATGTTTTTCCCTATATAGGCATACCCTGAAAATATTATGTGTTCAATTCCAGACCACTGCCATAAAGCAAATACTATAGTACATGAATTTTTTTGGTTTCCTGGTGTGTGTAAAACTTATCTGTATACTATTCCATAGCTTTTTAAGTGTGTAATAGCGTTATGTCTTTTTAAAAAAATGTATATACCGTAATTAGAAAATAATACTGTTGGAAAAATGAAGCCAACCCTTGCTCAATTCAGGGTTGCCATAAACCTTCCATTTGTAAACAAACAAACAAACAAACCACAAAAAAACCAAACATAGTAGCTGTGAAGCAAAATAAAGCAAAGTGCAATATAATGAGGTATGCTTGTACCTGTGACCAAGTTTAATTTATAAATTAGATACAGTAAGAGATTAACAACACTAACTAACAATAGAAAAATCGTAACAATGTACTGTAGTTAAAGTTACGTGAATGTGGTCTTTCTCTCAAAATATCTTATTGAACAAATTTAATGTCTTTTCCGTCTTAAGTACTGATAACTAGAATGTGGCTGTAACTTTTGCAAGATGAGTTTGTGGCAGAAAAACTAGCATAGATTTCTTTTTCCTTCGTCACAATTTCGTGAATAGAAGATTCATTCTTGCTGTTTATCTTAGCAACTTCAGCATGCAGGTTTTTTTTAACTTTCCACCTTTTCACTCTTAGTTGTTTTCTTTGTTTGTTTGTTTTTAAGAGCTGCTCCTGTGGCATATGGACGTTCCCAGGCTAGGGGTCTAATCAGAGCTACAGCTGCCGGCCTCCACCACAGCCATAGCAACTCAGGATCCAAGCCACATCTGTGACCTACACCACAGCTCATGGCAACGCCAGATCCTTAACCCACTGAGCAAGGTCAGGGATTGAACCCACAAACTCATGGTTCCTAGATGGATCTGTTTCTGCTGCGCCACGATGGGAACTCCTCACCTTTCCACTCTTAGGGAAAGCACTTTATGGTTCTTCTTTGGCGTATGCAAATTGCCAGCATCACTGCTTTGGGACCTTTAATAACTAAAATAAGGGTTACTTGAACACAAGCACTGCAGTTCCGCGATAATTGATCTAATAATAACCAAGGTGAGTGCTAACGAGCAGGATATTCTGGACATAGGGATGATTCATGGTCCAGGTGGGATGGAGCAGGAGGGAGGGAGAATTCATTGCTCTACTCAGAATAGCCTGCAATTTAAATCTTATGAATTGTTTATTTCTGAAATTTTCCATTTGATACTTTTGGACCTTGATATATTTGATACATTTTGATACCTTGGTTAACTGCAGGTAACTGAAATTACAGAAATGGAAACTGTGCAGGGGACTGCTGTATGTGCTGTCTGCTCTCTTACTTGACCTTCATTTCTTACACATAATCATACACGATATCTCTTTGGCTGTCTAATAGGCAACTTAAATTTGATATATACAAAACTTCACGATTTTTTTTTTACTCAACCTGCTCTTACTCCAGTTTTCCTTTTTTTTTTTTGTCTTTTTAGGGCCGCACCTGTAGCATATGGAGGTTCCCAGGCTAGGGGTCTAATTGGAGCCATAGCCGCTGGCCTACACCACAGCTCACAGCAACGCCGGATCCTTAACACACTGAGCGAGGCCAGGGATATAACCCGAAACCTCATAGTCAGATTCGTTTCCACTGCGCCACGACAGGAACTTGTTAAATGCAGTTCCATTTTTACATTTGATCAGGCAACCTTGGGGTTGCAGGTTTGGTTTTTCACATTCTATCAGTAAGTTTTCTGTCTCTCCCTCTAAATTCTGATCCTTCACTGTCGTTGCCACCACTACCTTAGAATAACTATAATCACTTCTTGCTGGGACTAGCCCTGCTTTGACTCTTTCTCCACTATAGCCAGAGCAACAGTAATGTCTAGATCTAAATGTAAGTCAGATCTTAACCATTTCCCAATGTAAAACTTTCCAATGAGTTTCCTTTGTAGTTACTATAAATACTAAGTTCTTTATTGTGGCCTTCGAAGACCTACATACATGATCAGGCTCCTGCTGTCTCTTTCTGATACCAGCCTCAACTTAAATGTCACTTCCTCAGAGATGCCTTCCCCAGCAATTATGTTGAAAATAATTCCCTTTACCTGCCTTCTCTGCTACCTTTTATAATTCTGTTTATTTTCTTCATAGCACTTAGCATTCTCTAGTTACTTATTCATTTACTTGAGTATAGTTTTCTTTACAAAATATAAGTTTCATAAAAGCAGGGACCATGTTTTTCTTGTTCATAACTGTATCCCTAGCAACCAGAATAGTGACATAAATATAGGTAAGTGTGGAGTTCCTGTCGTGGCGCAGTGGTTGACGAATCCGACTAGGAACCATGAGGTTGCGGGTTCGATCCTTGCCCTTGCTCAGTGGGTTAATGATCCGGCGTTGCCGTGAGCTATGGTGTAGGTTGCAGACGAGGCTCGGATCCAGCATTGCTGTGGCTCTGGTGTAGACCAGTGGCTGCAGCTCCGATTCAACCCTTAGCCTGGGAACCTCCATATGCTGCGGGAGTGACCCAAGAAATAGCAAAAAAAAAAAAAGACCAAAAAAAATAAATAAATAAATAAATAAATATAGGTAAGTGCTCAATAAATATGTGTTAACTGAGTGAATGAACATGCTGTATTCTTCCACTTAGTATTTCCTTGTCTAAAAAGTCCCACCCATTCTTCTTTCCCTTATATTTCATTTTTTTGTATTTCTTCTCTGAAGCCTTCCCCTTCTCACTGAGGCAAAGTTAAGCATTTTCTTCTCAATTTTCATTGTACTTTTTTCAATTTGTCAGTTGTACCGTATATTATATTATACTATGTCTGTTTTTGTGTATGTCTGCCCTTATTAGATTGTGAAGCTTTTTGTGGACAGAAACTGTGTATTATTTGGGTTTGTGTCCTTAGCATCTGGAATAAGGCAAGGCATTCAGTTGATGCTGATATATAAATGAATCAAAATCAAAGTCTTATTTCCTATGGTAGTTTAAAGGAGACAACTTGGTTGTGTAAAATACAAAGATGAATAAGACTCTTGCCCCGTCTGAAAATTTACAATTTAGTCATTAGTCAATAAATATTTATCTGCATTGTGCCAGGCATTATGCTTAAATGTAAGGATACAAAGACAAAGGTACCTGCCTAAAGAAACTCTGTCTTAGTTGGGTATCATTTCCTTTGATTTCGATCAGTAATACTTCATGCTAATACTGGTGTTTCCTAGGTATTTTCAATCTATAATTAACCTGTGAATTCTGTGGGAGACACTAGGTACACAGATTAATACTGTCATAAACAAATAGATCTGTGGCTTACCTTTTTTTAATTTATGTGCCTAAATTCAGTTATCCTTCATAGTTTTTCTTTCTTTCTCTCTTTCTTTCTTTCTTTCTTTCTTTCTTTCTTTCTTTCTTTCTTTCTTTCTTTCTTTCTTTCTTTCTTTCTTTCTTTCTTTCTTTCTTTCTTCTTTTTTCTTTTTTTTGCTTTTTTGAGGCTGCACCCACAGCATATGGACTTTCCCAGGCTAGGGGTCAAATGGGAGCTACAGCTGCCAGCCTATGCCAGATCCTAGCTGTGTCTTCTGCCTCCACCACAACTCATGGCAATGCCAGATCCTTAAACCACTGAGCAAGGCCATGGGTAGAACCAGCAACCTCATGGTTCCTAGTTGGATTAATTTCTGCTGTGCCATGATGGAAACTCCTATCCTTTGTAGTTCTGACACATTTTAATATTTTAGAACTTTGGCACAGTTTAATGTTGCTCTGAATTCTCGAATTTCTGAATTCCAGGTGTTTCTGAGTCTCTGAGTGAAAGCACAGTTATTTTGAAGGAATTTTAGTAAGGCAATTAAAGTTGTGTAGATTTCAGTATTTTCTGAATTTTTACTGAAACCGTATTTCTATTCTTATATGATATTCAGGAGTATAAGTAATATTTTCAGGAGTTCCTCTTGTGGCTCAGCAGTAACGAACCCGACTAGTATCGGTGAGGATGCGGGTTCAATCCCTGGCCTCCCTCAGTGGGTGAAGGATCTGGTATTGCTGTGAGCTGTGGTGTAGGTTGCAGATGCAGCTCAGATCCTGCATTGACGTGGCTGTGGTGTAGGCTGGCAGCTGCAGCTCCGATTCCACCCCTGGCCTGGGAACTTCCATATGCTGCAGGTACAGCCCTAAAAAGACAAATAATAAGAACAATAGTAGTAGTAGTAGTGGTGGTGGTGGTGGTGGTAGTAGTAGTGGTAGTAGTAGTAGTGGTTTCAAATTTCTGTTCTTCAAGAACTGATATTTCACTTGGAATTGAACAAGTCTTTGAGTATACATTTTAATAGCGTATTTGGGATTTAATATAATTGACAGATTTCGTTTTCTTGGAGAAAGTACACATGCAGTTCATAGCACATGAGTTGTAGAAATTCTCATGTATGCAAAGTATTTGTAATTGAAATTTAAAAACACCTTGGTGGAGAAGGAGTTAACAGGTTAGCTCCCCTTGGTTGTTCTCAGCATGTTCTCCTGCCTTTAGGAGCTGAAAAGATGATAACATTGGGCCCGGACATGCCTGTGTGGCGGTTATGGTACTCCTGGGGTTTTTGCAGCTAACTGTAAAGCAAGCTAGAACTTGTTCATCTCAGAGTTCCTTGTTTTTCTTTCAACCCTTTCAGTGCCCTGCAGGAGTCATTAAATCAAAACTTCATGCTGATCATCACCCACCGAGAAGTCCAGCGGGAGTACAACCTGAACTTCTCAGGAAGCAGTACCATTCAAGAGGTGAGTTATGTCTCACAGCTAAGGAATAAAGGTAGCTCATTATAGCTAATGTTGACCCTGTTAAAGAGGGCTTATCTATTCTGGTTGGAAACTCTATTTATGTTTCATTATTGGGTTCTTTATTTTAATTAACTGGAGCATCAATGATTACTGTAGATATATTAAATGACTTGACCTAGAAAGATAGATGTTGTAAATGAAAGCTCTTGATAATTCTTAAAATAGTCAAGTCTTAAAACCTTGCTTAAAACTTACTGTTATATATTTCACATTTTCATAGTAATTATTCAGAATATTAATTTAGAAATTATTGACAGCATGCATTTTCCAGCATGCTTATATTTTATTTGAAAGGTTGCTCTTGAATATATTATTTATAATGTGTATCCTGCCTGTTTCCAAAAGGAATTTGAGGAGGCTTTTCTTAAGCAGCTCAATTCCAGCCTTGGGCAGTATTCCTGACATACTGTTGGGAGACTCAGTCATTTTAGATCACAGTGTCTGAGAATAATCTATTTATAGTATCAATATTTTCTTCATCATGGCCAACCAGGGCCACTGTTTCAAAAAAGAACCTTCCCCAAGAGAAAAGAGGTATCTTGTAAGTGACCCCACCCACCTAAATTATCTCCTTAGGGAAAAAAATGTGTAAGGCTATGATAAAAACTTGTGCCTAGAAACAGTGAAATGATGATTATGTCACATTACCCCTTGTTAGGAAGGCAACAACTTGTCGACTCATGTTTTTTGTAAAGAAAATTAATCATGCTTAATCTTGGATTATTTCATAATTTTTTTCCTTGGACTGCATTGCTTAAACTAATTATAATGCCATATTAAAAAGAACAAGTTGTTTTTACCATCATCATTTTTCAGAAGTATATGAATTGTTTCAGCAATGGTTGGACTGTTAGTGGTTTCCTTTTTTCATGTTTTATCAATAAAGTTCAGTTTATGAATTTAGCATAAATAACTCATTACTTAAAATTTGTTTTCTTTGTTTACCACTTGAATAGTTTGTTGACTAGTAACTAAGATCTTTAAAATTTTTCTTGGCCTCTAATTCAAATCATAGGTTTTAAGTTATTTGATTTTTCCAGGATTTTAAATATATTAATTTCCCTTTCATTTTTAATATCTATAATGATGTTACATTTTTAATTTAAAATTTTAATTCTTTGAAGAATCGTTGTTGTTTTTTAACATTAAATATAATGTTTAACAACGGCCGCATCACAGAGTTATTGTAGGAACCTCATGATTGTGAAATTTAAATTACATATTGAACAAAAGTAAGAAATTTACTTTCAAAATAAATATCCCCAGTTTCATCAAGAAAAGCAAAGATAATAGGTAAATTTCATTCTGTTGTTGATTTATTTTTTTAATTGAAGACTAGTATAATTCATGAAGGTAAACCTAGAATATTTCTCTTTCTGAATGAAATTTTTGAATTTCTTTCCTAATGTAAAGCCAAAATTTTACCTTTTTTTTTTGGATTTTTGTTTTAACATTTCCCAGTTTCTATAGTTTGAGTGTGTTTCAACTTTCTCCCACAAGAGGGCGGAGAGGACTATTAAACTGATAGTCTAAAAATGCCATTCAGTGTTTTCAAATTAGCTTCTCTTATATTAACAAAAAGGAGCATAATGGCCAAGTTATTGTTTGATTTACAGATAATTGGCATATTGCAAGGAGGAGACTTAATTTCACCCTTTTAAATTAAACAGGGAGATTTAAAAAGACATAAAATATTCATTAATGTTCGGTGATTATAAAGTAGTGGCATATATTTATTTTGCCTTTATTACTGTTTCGATGGGAAAATACTGCAAATATTTCCGAAATCGAGTTGGCCATACTGACAAGTTGAAATGTTTAAGCAACGTTAATGCAATCTGCTCACACCTGATATCCTATTCAGAATGATTCAAAATGACTACATCAATTATTAAAAAAATTTTTTAAAATTCTGTAAATGTGCCATTGTACGCCACAGTTGGCTGAAACTGTTCTCCGTGGCCTACTATTTAGATTATCAAATATATTCTAAGCTTCAAGGACTTGAAAACAGTAAATCTTTTTTATGCCATTTTCTAAGTGAAAAATATCCTGAAGATATTTTTGCAAAGATAGATATTCTTAGGCATTTCTCAACAGCAGTTTTTGGTTTCTTCTTTGTTTCTTTTTTCTTTTTTTCCTTTTTTAAAAGTTGATATTTTGAGCAAGGGGAGGGAGTGAGATGGACTGGGAGTTTGAGGTTAATAGATACAAACTATTTATTACATTTAGAATGGATAGACAATAAGGTCCTACTGAATAGCACAGGGAACTATAAATAATCTCCTGGGATAAACCATGATGGAAAATAATATATTAAAAAAGAATGTAAAATAATATTTTGAAATGCTAGTTGCCAGGAAAAAAATTAATGCAGTTTTTTCTAATATCTGTTGCTTTACTGTGAGCTGACAGGTACACATGGGTTATTTTATTCTGTACAGTTTAGAAAAGGAATGTGGTTTATACTCTCTAGGCCTGGAGTCACACTCCTTAGGCCTAAGCCTAAGACTTTTCTCCTTCAATTTGTGGAATACCTAGAAAGGGATTCAAGAGAACAAGATGCAACCCCTAGTGACTCTTAAGTATGTGCATTTTTTTGTTGTTCTTGCTGCATGATTAAAAGCCAGGTTGCAACACACAAAAAGTAAAATCTTGAAATGATTTTGCAGTGTTATTTCATAAATGCTAGCATTTTTGCTATTAATGTGGAAGCTTAAGGATGCTCATATAACCTACCTTATAAATTAATTTTTGTCACCAGTTTCAGAAATTTCTTTGCAGTGTTTAATAGGTCCAGGAATGAATTCCAACCAATATATGAGGGAAAGGAAAAAAATTTTAAAAACTGATTTTATTTTCCAATTAGTAGATTACTTTTGTTGTAGATAGGAAAAAGCACTACTTTTTGGCATTTTTAATTTTTGAAAGGCTTGCACTTAAAAAAAAAAAAAAGCTTGTGTAGTATTTCTCCCCCAGAGTGAAGGGTCTATGAAATGAAATAGGATTGAAAAAGGCACTAAAATTTCAACTTTTAATTAAACAAAATACATTTTAAAAAATACTGACTAAGAAAAATAGAATTAGATGCAGTTTGAATTTTAAATAACTCCTCAGTGACCATATGTTCATGCAAGTTAGTGGTAATAAACTGATAGTTGTACAAGTGTTTGTTCGTTCTGGCTCTGTGGTCTCTTGCCTCATGCATGACTTAGGTCCTTTGGGTGCTCTAGATTTTAATTTAAGCTAGTTAGATATTGAGGTTATTTTTTTTAAGCTCTTTACAAATCCTTCCACTTACATTATCCTCCTACTTGAGGACAAGGCAATGGTAGTTTAAAAAGGTCAGAATGAAGAGTTTCAAGTAGCCATAAGAATAAAAATCCTTTACCTTTTAACATTATAGGAAAATAATTTATAAAAATTATCAAATAATAATAACATTGTAACAATCTTTCTTTCCACATTTTTGAGTCCTAAGTCAGCTAGTTGGCACCTTTAAAATAGTGAATTTCCTTGAAAATTTAAACAAGCTTGCCTTATGTTAATGGATTTTCTACCTTGAGAATTTAGATTTTTAAACAGTTAATTGTACAGATTTTAGCAATTCTGTCTAATAATATTGAAGATCTGTGGTTACAAATGCCCTTGGGATTGGTTAAATTAAGGGGGAAAAAAAGATTGATTTGCTTATTGCAAATCCTAAACTCAGGTGTGGAAAAGGATATAAAGTCCCTGAAATCAAGCCAACTTTTCTTGGAAACTAATATTTTGTTGTCCATCTTACTATTGCAAAAGTTCCTATTAGACAAAATATCCACTTTTCTTTGTAGATGTCATACAAAAAACTTAAGGAATACGCAAATGACCTAGAGTAACAGTGGTAAGAAACTGAAGTATTTTTAATACAGAATCAGAGAGCATTACTTATCTATTATAGCAAAAAGCAGGATGAATAGCTGTTGGAATTATTTGAATCCTTTTTTGAGTTTCACTTTACCATAGAATTCTCACTGTTCTTATTAATGTTGATTTAGTTCTTAATGGGAATTAAAGGGAAAAACTGACAGCCTATAAAGATATATCTTGCATGGAATAGTAAAACACTTCACTACAAATACTAGCGATTGTTGAGTGGGAAGTCAATAGTTGGAATTAGTAACAAGAGGTGAACTAAATAAATCAAACGGGTCCTTAAAAATAATGTTGGCTAAGTAATTGTGAAGTCATGAGGCCAATACTGATTTTGCAAATTTGAAACTCCTGTCGGGTTTTTTGTGTCTATTTTTCTCTTGCTACTTTCTCAACTTCCTTGACTAATGTATATTTCGAACTACTCTCCTTTAAGGCTAGAGGTCATTAACAGTAATTAAAAACGTAATCTTTTACAGATTATACTAATGAGCAATTTTCTAGTAGTAGGTTGATTATAACTTCTTAGCTAACATGTCTTTTCTGCATATGTTTTAAGTATAGTTGGTTGGTGGTTGGTTGGTTGGTTGGTTGGTTTTCTAGTATGGAGCGGGTGGGGGCTGCTGGCACAGAACTGTGAAGAGTAGGGAGTTGAGGATGTGCAAATGGAATAAGATAAATTGTGTGCTTATTTAATTAAAAGTTTAAGTGGTTTATTTTTACTGCAAGATAAATGGCATATATAAGCTCAATTAGAATGAACCCATTTTAATTAATGTGTATCATACTTCGATTTTTTAAAGTCACAAGTGACATTTTAGCAAGAATGAAAGAGATAATTTCTTAAGCAACTGGGCAATGAATTCAAGTACTTATTTAGTTTTCAGAAAAGGTGATTATGAGTCTCTTTTAAATATACATGTATATTATCAGTTTCAAGTTGCATTTTATAACTGAACTCTGTAAAAGTTATACCACTTCAAATGAACAAACTAGGGATGATTCTTTTATAAGTATTGGTGTTTCTGTGATGCTTAGTAAATTATCCCCTTAGGAAATGAATTTAAGTAATATTTACAATGCAGCCATTTGAAACTGACATGTTTCTGTCCCTCTAAAAGTATTTTAGAATAATCTCAATTAGAAAATTTTTTTAGCCCAAGTAAGTATTTCAACTACATTTCAAGAAGGTAGAAACAGTGAAATTTTGTTGAGAGTCAAGGGACAGTGCTTTAGATTTTTGTTACTTAAGATATGTGTATCCTAACAACTTCTTGGCAGACCATATTTTGTAATCTGTGATTTGTGTGTTGGTAGTTTTAAAATGCCTGGGTTAAGAGATATTATGTTCAGTTATCAGAAACTAATAAACATAAGACATTTTTATATGCAAGAAAAGGCAGAGAGTAAATAATTGCACTGGTGACCAATACTGTAATAATCCTGTTTTACAATATGCACTTGACAGGTTGTAATAGTGCTAATTGAAGAGACTAATTCACACTTGCTTCATTCTATTCAAAGGCAAAATCAGCAGCTTGTTTTGCTTTTGACCAGATGGTCCTCATGAACACCTACTGTGCACTTTAAGTGCTTTACTAGAATTACAAAGGCTGGGGGCTGCGTTCGACTCCAAATGATTTGAGAAGAGAGAGAGAGAGGGAGAAGGAGAGAGAGAGAGAGAGAGAGAGGAGAAAAAAAACCCCTCTGTGCTCAATGGATTTGGTGCAAGTAAATTAATTCTAGTGGACCCATTACACACTGAGCCCCCTTTTCAAAGCTCTGAGCCTCCTCGCTTGCTCTGTAGCAATGAGAAAGAGAAAGAGAAAGGCAGATTACTGCAAACAGAAATAAAAAAAAGGGGGTATGAAAGGGAGAAAAGAGGCCTTGAAGCCTTTCATATCATTTGAGTTTTTCAAGTGCGTTATTTTTGGGGAGGGTGGATATATGAAAAGCCAATTGGAGTTTTTTTTGTTTTAAAGTGCGCTATTTAAGCACCCTGAATATAGGCGCAAGAGCAACAGTTGACTGAGTTTACTGTGGTGAAGCTTTGTGTTCCAGGATGAATCAAATTCATTATATTCAACTCTTTGTGTTTTAACATGAATGTAGGGTTAGTTTCACAAGACTGTGTCTGTTTAGGATAATTATAATTTAATATTTTCCTTTCATAAAGTTATCACTGTAGATGTCTAAAATTTTAATCAAAGCAGATTTTGTACATTGACTTTGAAGCACCCTGACAGTTTAAAATTCAAAGGAAAGCTTTTTTAGTTTTCAAAAGAAAAGAAAGGCTCATTCTAATGGCATTGAAGCAGAGATTATTATAACTAATTAGAAGTCACACATCTGTTAGCTTTTGGTTTGTGACTTACTTATGTATTTTTTGAGTAAAATATATACTTTAAAAATATATTGCTGTTATAGAGTGAACCCAAAGAGATAAAATGCACTTAAAAGAGAACCACTTATTTGAGCTACCCATTTTTCCAAATCTCCACATGGTCCCATAAAAATATGTAATGTATTAAAGTTCATTAAATGTGAATTTGAATTTTATAATTAATAACCTTAAGTTTACATGCACTTCCAAACATGTTTTTGCACAGTTCTTGCTAGCATAATTCTGAATATTAATCAAAGGTATTATAAAATAACGAAATACATGCAAACCCAGTTTGTGCAAATTTATAGGTATTCTGTATTCTTAAAGCTATTTGTGTACACTTGCGGTGGGAATACTGACTCTATAAAATGATTGTTATTCTAAGCTATGTGGGTTAAAAAACAAGGGATCACATCTAAGAATACATGTCAGTTATTTTGTATGTTTTTGTATTTGCAAATTTAATTCTCTTATGATATGTTTTTGTTCCGTGGTTTACTCTTGTTTGATGGCACGTATTACTGACACTGTAATTTAAGTTTATTTTAATTATAGCCATTAGGAAATACAACAAAATTATAACAATAATATATTACATAATGATAATTGTGAACATTTTACAAAAAAGGTAATTTCTAAGTTTAGCCATCTCTTTAAATGAATGTCTAGAATTTGAATTTTTGGCATAATGTACCAATATGCTTTATATGTCAATATGTTTCAGTTATGTTCTTAGAAAATAAAATATAGAAATACAAAAAGAACCACAAAAATATTTAAAAATTTCTCAAAGACTTTTAATGAAGCAAGTAACATGCCTTCTTTGATATTTAAATTTAATTTAATTAATTTCCTCTTAATGTGGTCATTACTTTGGGACTTGTTTCATTGAAATATAAGTTGTAGGATGGGGAGGAATATAACGGGAATGCCCAGCCCTTCAACTAACAAAATATCCAATGAAATTTATAAGCAGTGAGGTGTTAATGAATTGATATCCTTGGGGAGAAAAAGATTTCAAGAAAAAAATCTGAATGTTTAGGAAAAACTTACTGAAGAACATTTTTTGCAGTAGACTCTTTAAAATAAAGGTAAGACTATTAGATTCTCTTTCTAGTAGGTACCATAAAAAGCTGTCCTTAAAGCCAGAACCTCAATTAGCAGAAGTGGATTGATCATGACCATGCAGTCATTTATTTAGGTGAGGCTGATTCTTTGGTTTCACCCACACAGAAGTTGGAGCATTTCTCCTCCTGAAGAAGAGTTTATTTCAGTATTAAAGTATTAACCCCCTAGACTCCTGAGTGTCAGAAACATGGTTCTTTTCTATAGGGTAAAGTTTGGAAAAGGGGGCACTTCCTTTGTAGACCTTGGTAAGTACCACATTACTTAAGCTGAAAAATGTTTTTAACATTTAACTATCCTCTAGCCGTAAAATAAGAATTATAACCTTCCTATTTTTCTCCCCTCCCACCATCCCTCACCAAAAACAAACAAAAACGAACAAGGAAGTAAATTGAAGGATGGGTAAACGAATATAAAGTGCTCATAAACATAAGCCAGACTAAGTATATATTAAGATAAAGCCTGTATATAGGAAATTATTTACATGTTTATCTTTATATACCAAGGATTATTAGTCTATAACCTCTTAAAACATCTGTATATGTGATTTTTCTTTTGTCTAATGTGTTTTTTGTATAGCCTAATTATTTAATCAAGGAGTTATTCTTTTTCAAACATATTTATTTTGGCAAATAAACTTAAAAATGTTATTGCTCAATTTAGAGCTGTATTGCTTTATTATTACCCTTAATATATTCCTATTATTATTTTATTAAACATTTTTTTAAAAAGAGAAAGACTTTAAAAGCTCATAGCAAACATTTTGTATAAATAACAAAATGTATGCCTTGCTTTGTGGTCATTGCGTGACCAGACAGTAGAGTACTGGATTGTTTTAAGGTTTTTACAGCTGCAAGGCAAAAGCATCTGCTCATTGCTAAGCCGGCATTGTTTAATTTTGACACTGACTTTTCCATGTGTCTTGTACCAAGGACTGGATTAGATGCCACTAAGATGAAATTTGTTTTAAGTTGCTTCCAAAGTGCAGCTGTCCCCATATAGCTTAACCAAAACAGACAGACATAGGATCAATCAGAATCTTTGTACAGGGTCACCTCAGTAGGCTAGAGAGGCTCAGAGGAAGAACGTTAATGGTATTACTTATCATGAATAACTGCAAAATTAGTTTCCAGGCTGATTTACTATATATAAAAGTAACACACACACCCCCGTGCTTTTTTAGGGCAATAGAATAATTTTTAAATATTTAGCTTTTAAACTGGAATATAATGGTCAACTATGAAGGTGCTTATGTGTGCATTAGGCACTATTCTTCTGCAATCAATTGCAGGAAAAATGATCAGTTTATTGGTCACTAAAGTAGTAATTGGCTGAAAATAAAACCCAACCTAAAATCTTGAAAAGTGGACATTTTTATAGAATGATAATTTTTCTTTAATGTTTCAAGTGAATGAAAAATGAAAGAGCACCTCACTTCCCGGGTTTCCTGGGATTGTGTGAATTTCTACCCAGCTGGTCCAAATTGATTGATACAGGGCCAAATATTTGTCTGCCTACATTTCAAAGTCTATAATTTGCTAATGAATTGTGGTAATAATCTTTCATCATACATGAAAGATTTAGCCAAACAATTTGCTAAGTATGTATTTTGATCATAAAATTTTTGGACTTACACCAAGCTTTACATCTATTTTACAGCTAATGCATGGGGGGTGGAGGGAGAGCAGGGGGAGAAATAATACTGAACGTGGACATGGTCACTTGATGGAAGGGGATGAAGGAAACAAGAGGGAAGAACGTACTTTGGAAAAAGAGTAATGCTGGGAAAGTCCTGTGAGTGAAAGTGGAAAACAAATTAGATCTGCACATAGAGTGTAAAATAGAATTTTAAAAATGCCAGCAGAGTTCTAGTGTGCAGTATCTAGAGGTATGCTATCCATGTGAATGAACGCAAGGAAGGAACCTTTTACTTTTTTGTCTACAGATATTTCACACATTGATTATAGAATAATTCGCTAGAAATTTATGCTAGAAAAGTCAGATACACGCAAATTAGAAGTAATTGAGGCATAAGGATAAAAGCCAGATGTCTGTTGGGATTGATTTAGAGACTTTAAAAGAACAGTGAAGAAATAAATGTGACTGGACCAATTTCAGAAGAAAGTGAGAGAGGAACCTCCTAGTTAAGTTTTTAACCAGGAATGACTAGAAGTGACTGTTGGCATCTAAGAGAGTATTTTCTTTCTCCAAAACAAAGACTTAACAAAGGATAACAAGGCTGATATTTGTTAGGGGATATTTGGGATTAAATAACCTTCATTTGAGAAAGTACAGACTTTATTTATTTATTTTGGAAGGGCAGTGTAATGTATACACCACAGGAAATCTTAAGACTAAACTGTGGAGTGAGAGGACAAGAAAATGTTCTAAATAAGACTCTATCTTGTACACATAATTTCTCTTTCATTGTTAGAGATCAAGGCACCATGACTTCCTATTTGACTGTTATAATCTTAATTTCTTTCAAGTTGTCCATGAGAAAAATATTTAATAATATTGGCTGGAGTTCCTCTTGTGGCTCAGCAGTAACAAACCTGACTAGTATCCATGAGGATGCTGGTTTGATATTTGGCCTTCCTCTGGGTTAAGCATCCACCATTGCCACGAGCTGTGGTGTAGGTCACAGATGCGACTCAGATCCCGAGTTGCTGTAGCTGTGACATAGATTGACCTCTAGAATGGGAACTTCCATATGCTGCAGATGCAGCCCTAAAAAGCAAAATGGGACCTCTAGAATGGGAACTTCCATATGCTGCAGATGCAGCCCTAAAAAGCAAAATAATAGTAATAATATTGGCAAATTTTTCCTTGCCTTGTAAGCAGAGAATTAAAAAAAAGCAAGTAGCTAAAAGAAGAGAGAAAAACTGTATTATAGAAGAAACTGAACCTTCTGTTTTGTAGATTTTAAAGATTAAACAGCACTAGAATTTTTGCATACCTGCTGTACCTCTTGAATATGTCTCATTTCCAGAGCATTAATCTATATCCATTTATATAATTCTCTTTTTGTTCTCTTATAGCGATAAGCCTGTCATAAATGTTAGTTCAGTGAATATCTATCCAAGATGGCACTGTTGGAAACTCTTAAAGTATTTAGGAAAGTCAAAGTTCTTTATGTCAAGCCACAGCTTATTTCAGATAAACTGTTATCTTGTTTTACACTTTTTCTCAGCCTCTTTTCCTCTATCTTGCCTTTTTTCTATCTTATCAATTTAATACTTGTCTATAATTTTTTATAGCTATATTGTTATCACCCTGTGATTGTTACTACAGTAAATATAGAAGAGGTCTAATAATCATTATGAAGGAAAAAATCATCAAAATTATATTTAAGTAAAATTAATTGTGAGGTGATTAGTGAGAGTCCTGATTCTCTTGTTAATAATTTTATAAAAATTCCATTTCCAAAACAAATATTAGAGTTATAGATTATGTATGTTAATAGATTAAGAAAATGTGGGTTGTCATTTATTTCTAGTCTTTTTACCTGCGCCTTTGCCTGAGGAAACTGTGAAATATTGTCTCCTAAAAGGTATATCTGTAGTATCTAATAATAGTAGAATATTGGTATAGTATCAGTTCATTTCTGTTTAATAAGGAGATGTTTTCCTTATCCTTCGTATTGTTAACAAGAGAATCATAATGTGTTTTAAAATAAGGCTGCTATTTTCTTGCAGGTAAAAATTTTTGTTGGTGATAGTAAGTAACAGTAAAACGTCTTAAGAGTTCTTGGTCTCCAGTGGTAATTGTCATTTCAAGTTTCTGTATATAATAAATGCGGCAATGTGTGAAGTATGACTCTAGAGTAAATGTGATTGATATATTGATATGCATACATGTCATAAATTTAAATGAATGTTGACTCCTTCAAATTAGTCGTTTTTCTTGTTGATATGCCTATCTGCTATTGCTCAAAAGTTATTCTAAATTTTCAGGAACTAGCTGTAGAGACCATGATGCTTTTTTGGGAGGGAGGGGGTTGGCCTCACTATGGCCTGTCTTTGTCCTATAAAGAGGGGAAATTGATTTGTTAAAACGGTCAAAAATAATTTGAAGACAAATGTTGTGAGCCAGGTGGTTATTCAATCTGGGTGGTCAAATTGCAGTTATTCAGGTTAGGTGTCTCTTGTCATGTGTCATAGCATTTACCACACTGATTTGCAATTATCTGCGTACTTTTTTTTTTTTTGTCTTTTTGCTATTTCTTGGGCCGCTCCTGCGGCATATGGAGATTCCCAGGCTAGGGGTCCAATCGGAGCTGTAGTCACAGGCCTACGCCAGAGCCACAGCAATGCGGGATCCGAGCTGCGTCTGCAACCCACACCACAGCTCACAGCAACACCGGATCGTCAACCCACTGAGCAAGGGCAGGGACCGAACCCGCAACCTCATGGTTCCTAGTCGGATTCGTTAACCACTGCGCCACGACGGGAACTCCTACGTACTTATTTATTTCCCCGTTAGACTAAGCACCTTAAGAACAGGAAAAGTAATAGAATTCTTCTCTTTATTTCTAGGACTTATACTGAATTTGTCACAGAGTAGGTGTGCTTAATGAAAGACTGAATTAAAAAAGAGGAATCTAATAAATCAATGAGATTATTTGTAGATAAACGTATTTGTAAAAGTGAAGTTATCCAAGTATGTCTAAGTATTTCAAGTAATCCAAGTATTAATATCTCTCTGATTTGGCTCTATAAATTCTCATTTATTTGTTAAAAATGAGGCTGAGAGTAGATAGTTTGCACAAAAGTACAGAATCAAACTCCCACTTTAACAGATTTTTGTCATCCTTAATTGGTAGTATCTGCCAGATAATTTCTTAGTAGTTTTCCTTCTAGGTGAGATTGTAGCTGATTTTTAAAAATGTTTTCTGAATCTGGGATGTGTTGTTACATATTTTTATCAAACTAACCTTACTTCTCAATTGGCAGTTAGTTTGTGATAGTGGAAAGATGATTGCAGTATAGTATAGGGAATCAGAGTTCTAATCTCCCTGCCCCTAACAAGCTACATAATCATCTAGCCCTGAGTGTTCTGATATTTCTTTTTCATTTGTTTGACTTTTTCATAGTGTAGAACTGCAGAGGCTCAGTTTTTGCTAGTGAAAATATAAAATATCTTAGATCCTTAAAATATGCATGAAGTCCCTGTGTCCCACTGAACCTGTTAGGCACTTCTTTTTCTTTTACTTTTTTTTTTGTCTGTCTTTTTAGGGCCACACACGTGGCATTTGGAGGTTCTCAGGCTAGGGGTCCAATCAGAGCTATAGCTGCCAACCTCTGCCACAGCAACGAGGAATCCAAGCCATGTTTGCAACCCACACCATAGCTCACAGCAAAGCCAGATCCTTAACCCACTGAGCAAGGCTAGGGATCAAACATGCGTCCTCATGGATGGCTAGTCAGATTAGTTTCCACCTAGCCATGAAGGGAACTCCTTACTTTTTTTAAAAAAAGTTGTATTGAAGTATAGTTGATTTACAGTGTTGTGATAATTTCTGCTGTACAACAAAGTGATTCAGTTATACATGTACACACATTTCAGATTCTTTTCCCACATTAGATTATCATGGAATATTGGGTAGAGTTCTCTGCTATACAGTAGGTCCCCATTGGCCAATCATTCCTCAGTGTGCATATGCCAGTGCCAAACCGCCCCCGTCCATCCCTTCCATCCCCCACCTGTCCTCTTTGGTAACCATAACTGTTAGGCACTTCTGTTGAAGCACTTCTGTCCTTTTATTTGTTTCGTGTTCATTTTCTTTTTTATGGTAGGCTCCTTGAGGGCAGGATTTCAGTCATTTAATCTTCATATTTACAGCACTAAGCCTAGTGCCCTGCACCTTTAAAATGATTATTGAACGAGCAAATATTTACATGAGTCAACATCTAGTGGTTGAAAAGAAGTTTGGAAACCTGGATTATAGTATCTGATCATTTGCTTTCTACTTACATTAATTTGAGCAATTTATTTAACTACTCTGGGTCTGGGTCATCTCTAAAAAATAAATGATTTCCAAGAATTTTTCTGGTTCTCAAATTTGGTGATTACATGTGAATTTAAAAATTTCCTATGTGCTTCATGTGAACTTTGTGTGTGGGAGAGGGAAGTTGAGGGGCAGAGAAAATGGAATGTAAATATATATATACTTGCTACTGTGGAATGTAAATATCCCTTTAATCATTAAGGTGTTTTTTAAGATATTCAGGGTTGAAATAGAGGCCTCTATTGCCATGCTGCTTAACGTTCTGTAATTGAGATTTTTTTCTGAATAGTTTTATTTTTACCTTAAGGTAGACTTTTACCTTAAATACATATGATATAATAGAACTTTAAAAGTGAATCACACAAACATAAAAAAGTCTTTCTAATATATAAGATTTTTAAGAATACTGAGATGGCATAAAAGTAAGTGGTGTCAATTTGATGTCATTAGCTTCACTTCTGGGTAAGTGAATTAAAATTCTGTGTGAATATCAAGGCTATGGTGCTGTCATAAGGTTAAACATATAGATCAGTGGAATAGTATTGGAAGTCCAGAAATAAATTCCTTATGCTCAAGGTCAATTGATTTTCAGCATAGTTGCCAAGACAACATAGAATAGTCTTTTCTTTTTTTTCTTCCTTGCCCACCCTGTGGCATATGGAACTCCCAGGCCAGAGATCAGATCTGAGCCACCGTTGTGATTTACACCGTGGCTGCAGCAATGCCAGATCCTTAACCCGCTGTGCCAGGTAGGGGATAGAACCTGCATCCCAGCACTCCAGAGATGCTGCCAATAGTTGCGCCGCAGTAGGAACTCCAGAATAGTCTTCAACATATGGTGCTGGAACAACTGGATATCTGTATGCAAAATGTGAAATTGTAGTATTCCTTCACATCATATATAAAAATTGCCTCAATTAAATCAAAGACCTCAGTGTAAAAGCTAAAACTATAAAACTTATGGAAGAAAATATAGGAATAAATTCTGTGACCTTGGGTTAGGCAATGGTTGCTTTGATAGAAGATTGCAAACAGGGGTTCCTGTTGTGGCTCAGTGGTTAACGAATCCAACTAGGAACTACGAGGTTGCAGGTTTGATCCCTGGCCTTGCTCATTGGGTTAAGAATCTGGCATTGCCATGAGCTATGGTGTAGGTCACAGACTCGGCTTGGATCCCATGTTGCTGTGGCTCTGGCATAGGCCAGCAGCTATAGCTCTGATTAGACCCCTATCCTGGGAACCTCCAGGCTAGGCAAAGGCCAAAAGACAAAAAAAAAAGAGTGAAAACATAAATAACAAAAGGAAAAGTAGGTAAGTTGGACTTCATCCAAATTAAAAACTCTTCTGGAGTTTCCACTGTGGCACAGCAGGATTGGCAGCATCTCTGCCAGGATGCAGATTTGATCCCTGGCCCGGAACAATCGGTTATGGCATAGGTTGCAGCTGCAGCATAGGTTGCAACTATGGCTTGGATCTGGGCTCTGGTCTGGGAACTCCATATGCTATGGGGCAGCCAGGAAAAAAATTAAAAACTTTTGTGTCTCAAAGAGCAACATTAATAAAATGAAAAAACAACTCATAGAATAGAAGAAAATATTTCCATATCATGTATCGATAAGAGACTTGTATCTGGAATACATAAAGAACTCTTTAAAGTTCAGAAAGAAAAATAACCTAATTCTAAAATGAGCAAAAGATTTGAATGACATTTCTCAAGGAAAGATACACAGTCTATAAGCACATGAAAAGTTGCTCAATATCTTTAGTCATTAGGAAATTGCAAACCCAGACCAGAATGATATAACACTTCATACCACTAGGATGGCTAAACTAAAAAAGATGGCAGTAACAAGTGTTGACAAGGATGTTGAGAAACTGGACCCCTCAGAACATTGCTAGTATGTAAAACAGTTTGGCAGTTCCTGAAAAAGTTAAACATAGAGTGACTATATGACCCAGCAGTTCCATTCCTAGATATATAGTAAGAGGACTGAAAACATGTCTGCACAAAAATGTTTACATGAATATTTATAGCAGTATTATTCTTAGTAGCCAAAATATGGTAATAATCCAAATGTCTATCAATTGATGAATGGATGCACAAAAAAATGATATATCTGTATATGGAATGTTATTCGATCATAAAAAAGGAATGAAGTACCAATGTATGCTAAAAAAAATAGATGAAAGTTGAGCAAATTATGCTAAATGAAAGAGCCAGACGCAGAAAGACCCCATATTGTATGATTACATTTATATGCAGTTCTCAGAATAGGCAAATGTATAGAGACAAGAAATAGTTTAGTAGGGTTGAAACTACTCGGTATAGGGAGTTCCTATTGTGGTGCGGCAGAAACGAATCCAGCTAGTATCCATGGCCTCGTACTGTGGGTTGGGGATGCAGTGTTGCTGTGAGCTGTGGCGTAGGTCACAGACATGGTTCAGATCCCATATTGCTGTGCTATGGCGTAGGCCGGCAGCTACAGCTACTGTTTGACCCCTAGCCTGGGAACTTCCAAATGCCTCAGGTGCAGCCCTAAGGACAGCAAAAGGAAAAAAAAAAAAAAAAAAAAAAAGAAGCTACTCAGTATAACATGTAATGGTGGATACATGGATAAATTTATCCGAACCCATAGAATGTAGCACACCAAGAGAGAACCCTAACGTAAAATATGGACTTTGGGTGAAAATGACATGTCAATGTCGGTTCATCTGTTGTGTGAAATATACTACTCTGATAGGGTATGTTGATAACGGGGGAGACTATGAATGTATGAGGGCAAGGGCTATATGGAAACTCTGCACCTTCTGCTCAGTTTTGTTGTGAACATAAAACTACTCAGAAAAATAAAGAACTATTAAAATTTTTTTTAGGTAGATTAGTGGTTGTCAGGCTAAGTAGGAAAGGAAAATGGGTCATGGCTGCTAATGGGTATAGGTTTTTTTTTTGTTTTCCTTTGTCTTTTTGTTATGTTTTTGATTTTTTTTTTTTTACATTTCGTTTACAGTAAACCACCAGGTATGTAACAATTCATTATAAATATTACATATTTTAAAATAGTTGTGTGTTTATTTATATGCAGCAGTTTTTCATAATGAGAAATAAAATGTAATTTAAGTACAACACAGTGGTCTTCATATGAATACCCATAGAGTGTTTAATAAATTAGGAAGGGAGTTCCCGTCGTGGCGCAGTGGTTAATGAATCCGACTAGGAACCATGAGGTTGCGGGTTCGGTCCCTGCCCTTGCTCAGTGGGTTAACGATCCGGCGTTGCTGTGAGCTGTGGTGTAGGTTGCAGACGCAGCTCGGATCCCACGTTGCTGTGGCTCTGGCGTAGGCCAGTGGCTACAGTTCCGATTCAACCCCTAGCCTGGGAACCTCCATATGCCGTGGGGAGCGGCCCAAGAAATAGCAACAACAACAACAACAAGACAAAAGACAAAAAATAAATAAATAAATAAATAAATAAATAAATAAATAAGGTCAGTTTAAATCCTCATGTTTATTTGTGTACACATTTGTTTTTGTGTGCATCTCTCTCCCTACTTAGGCAAATTTTCAGTGTTCTAAAATAACATAAAAAATAAACAGTTTTTTTGGCTTTCCAAAAAAAATATGAATTTTCCATATATAATTTTTTCCATGTTTTTATTATAGTGAAAATAAAAATCATAAACTTTATCATTTCAACCATTTTTGAGTATATAATTCAGTGGAGTCAAGTATACTTACATTGTTGGGCAACCATCAACACTATCCATCTCTAGAAATTGTTTCATCTTCCCAAATTGAAATTCTGTATTCATTAAACAATAACTCCCCTTACCTCTCTCCCACACCTACCGTTTTACTTTCTGTTACCATGAATTTTCTACTCTAGACACTTTCATATAAATAGAATTATATAGTTTTTAGGGGTTTTTTTGTTTTGGTTTTTTTTTTGTCTTTTGTCTTTTTAGGGCCACATGCACGGCATATGGAGGTTTCCACGCTAGGGTTCCAATTGGAGCTATAGCTGCTGGCTCATGCCACAGCCACAGCCATGGGGGATCTGAGCTGCGTCTGCGACCTACACCACAGCTCACAGCAGCGCCAGATCCTTAATCCACTGAGTGAGGCCAGTGATTGAACCCGAATCCTCATGGATACTAGTCGGGTTTTTTAACCACTGAGCCATGACAGGAACTCCAAATTATACAGTATTTACCCTTTTGTGATTGGCTTATTTCACTTAGCATAATGTCCTCAAGGTTCAATTGTGTTATAACGTGTCAGAATTTTTTTAAGGTTGAATGATATTCCATTGTATTTTTATACTACATTTTGTTTATCCATTCATCCATTGATGAGACACTTGGGATGCTTAACCTTTCGGCCATAATGAATAATGCTGTTATGAACATGGGTGGATAAATATCTATTCAAGCCCCTGCTTTCAATTCTTTTGGATATATACCCACAAGTGAAATTTTTGGATCATATGGAAATTCTATATTAAGTTTTTGAGAAGCTGTCTTACTGTTTTCCACAGTGGCTGCACCATTTTACATTTTAGCAAAAATGTAAAAGGTTCCAGTTCCCATATCCTCACCAACACTTGCTATTTTCTGTTTTTAATAATAGCCATTGTTGGAGTTCCTGTCATGGCTCAGCAGTTACAAACCTGACTAGTATCCACGAGGATGTGGGTTTGATCCCTGGCCTTGTTCAGTGGATTAAGGATCCAGCATTATCATGAGCTGTGGTATAATATGCAGGTGTGGCTCGGATTCCTGTGTTGCTATGCCTGTGGCATAGGCTGGCAGCTACAGCTCTTATTCGACCCCTAGACTGGGAACTTCCATATGGTGCAGCCCTAAAAAGACAAAAAAAGTAAGAATAATAATAATAGCCTTTGTAGTAAATGTGAAATGATAATTGTGATTTTGCTTTGCATTTTTCTGATGACTAGCGGTCTTGAGCAAGCATCATTTTGCGTGCTTATTAGCCACTGTATGTCTTTGAAGAAATGTCCATTTAAATCCTTTGCCCATTTGGGGGAGTTCCCGTCGTGGCTCAGTGGTTAACGAATCTGACTAGGAACCATGAGGTTGCAGGTTTGATCCCTGGCTTTGCTCAGTGGGTTAAGGATCCGCTGTTGCCGTGAGCTGTGGTGTAGGTCGAAGACGCAACTTGGATCCCGGGTTGCTGTGGCTCTGGTGAGCCTGGGAACCTCCATATGCTGAGGGTGCGGCCCTAGAAAAGGCAAAAAGACAATCAATCAATCAATCAATCAATCAATCAATCAATAAATAAATCCTTCGCCCATTTGGAAGAGTTTCTTTCTTTTTTTTCTTTTTCATCTGCACCCATGGCATGCAGAAGTTCCCGGGCCAGGGATCGAATCTGAACCACACCTGTGACCTATGCCACAGCTGCATCACTGCTGGATCCTTAACCTCTGGGCCTGGGATTGAACTGGCGCCTCCACAGAGACAAGCCTGATCACCCCATTGCACCACTCCAAGGGGAGTTTCTTTGTGGAGTGATTAAAATATTTAGGAATTCATTAGTGATGATGGTTGCACAAGTTTGTGAACACATTGAAAATCACTGAATTATACACTTAAAAATAGTAAAAAGTTAACAAACAAAAAAAATGGACATGGAGAACTTAGAGCTTATGAGAGTGCTATACCTACAAATTGAAAAATTGTACCAAGAGAGTTAGGGATGTTGCCACCAGGATAAAGTATATAAGAACACTAAGTTTCAATTCACAATGTTTGCCAAGAATTTAAAGAATTCTTTTTGAGAGAGTAGCTAGATATCCCCCTTTTCTACTGAAGTTAGGCCAAGAGAAAATGGACTTTTTAATGTTGGGGAGAATTTTTCTTGAGTTTGATATTATTAAGCATTGGAGTTATATGGAATCACATTTAAAGCATTTGTTTTAAATATTTTAAAGGGGACAGATTGTTGGTTTTTACTTGATAGCAAGTCTATTGCTTAACTAGAATAATATCCCAAGTCGAGAAATACCAGTTTTTCCATGTGATGGTAACATGGACAGAAGTACTGTGAAAGGGTACTGATGACATCATCATACAGAATTTCTGTGACTAATTTTGCATAGTGCTTCTTCCATCAGTACGATTCTCTTACTTTGATAGAAGCATATCTGAGCATGGAATGAATACTTTGTGTGGAGATTAAAGATATTAATTATGTCTGTTAGAAAAACATATCTCTTTGAGCAACTATCATCTATCATCTATAATCTAGTAGAGGCCCATTAAAAACTGGAGTGGTTTCTATTTCACAATAATTGGAATAAATTTCTATGTAGACTCTTACAGTCAGTGATAAGTTGTTGATGACTCCATTGAGGGGAAAACAGGAGAAAGCTTCACATTGGGATAGTATTTTATGTCTTTCTACTCCCTTCCCTCTGCCTTAGTACATTTGATTCTTCCGGTCTTTGCTAGTGTCAGGCCTGGCACATATGGCTATGCAGGTTGACAGTGGCACCCCCTGAAGCTGTGGTCTTGATGAGGATATGAATGTAGGACTTGATGGTCACTTCTTATATAAGTAGAGGTACTGATACAGATTGTAGGTAAGTAGTCTCTGAAAAATCTCCAGTAAAATCATTGCTTTTTTCCCCATTGTATTGTTTGTAATGGCTTCCCTGATTCCGTTTCCTAAGTCTTTAATCTGTTAACAAGGTCTTAACCTTCTCTACCATCCTTTTGTCTCTACACAGACTCTCCTCATCTATAAAATTAGCATGGGTTAACATTACTTGCCTGACAGGTATTATTTAATTGTGAGAATGAAAGACAATACAGGTGAATACAACTTTATTGACTCATTTTTATAGCAGTTATTCTTACTTCTTACCACATACCTCAGATTTTACTAAATGATGTTACTTATTTGTCTCTGAACACGCCCCACCATTTTTAAAAAGTTTCCTTTTTAACTCTTCTCCTTCTGCATGACCTCTCCTCGCACTGTTTAAAGACCCCTGTATGTTTCAGAAAGATCATACTTAGCTGATATATCCTCCAGGAAACCTATAATCTTTTGTTCTATTATAAATATAGCTTTTTTTTTTTTCCTTCTTTCTTTTTAGGGCTGCACTCATGGCACATGGAGGTTCCCAGGCTAGGAGTCAAATCGGAGCTGTAGCTGCTGGCCTATGCCACAGCCACATCAATACAGGATCCAAGCCACATCTGCAACCTGCACCACAGCTCATGGCAACACCGGACCACTAATCTACTGAGCAAGGGCAGGGATTGAACCTGCGTCCTCATGGATGCTAGTCAGATTCGTTAACCACTGAGCCACAATGGGAACTCCAAATATAAATTCTTCTTACCCCTTGATTTTACCCTCACAGGCCACAAAGTGTTATTGTGCCTCATACACTCTAAGTGTAGTTGCCTATTCCATTGTCCAGCCTATATGTTCTCTGAGGAAAGAAGGGTTATACTGTGTCTTACTCATCTTTATATATTCTTCATAAAACCAAACAGAATGCTTTTATAATAGTAAAAGAAAAAGTAGCATTTGTTGAAATTAAATATAAAGGAATTTTGTGAACCTGATAAACTGTTGGTAGCTTGAAATCAGGCACAGTGAGTATTTACAGAATGGAAATCGGCAAACTTTTCAAATCACAGCAGTTTGTTTGGAGAGCCAATTTACCAGCACACTACTGATTGTGTGTCTCTAACCCTCGGTAGATTGTGAACTCCTTCACATTCATCTCTGCCTCAGTGTCTGGCCTATGATAGGAAGGCTCTTTGCTGAATTAATGAATAAATAAATGATTGAATATATCAACTGCCTTATTACTCTATTGCCTGACCCTGGCAGAGACTAAATTTCAGAAATCTAGTGTATTTTTTGAGATCAAGATAGGAAATGGCCCATTGTCATGGTCTGCTTCATAGTTTGAACCAAAAAAAGTGTTTATTGGAAATCAAAGCTATTAAACATACATGTTTCAATAGCACAGTACGGATGGCATTTCTGTCCATTATCACCTTGTTAAGCTACTCCTAATGTGACTTTGCTGCCTACTAAGTTTTTGGCATCTATTGCTTAACTGACTGACTTACCTTTTAATTTCCAAGTTGGAAGCCAGTAGTGTGAACCATCTCAAATTAGCTGAAAGATTTTCTTTCACATTATATGAGGTAACTAACTGATTAATTCTCTCTAGTCGTGGATGGTATAAATACCAATAAATGAAAATATAATGTCCTAGGGCCTTAAAATATACTTCAAAATTAGTATAAAATATAATATTTTTATATATAAAAAATTTTTACCGTTCCTTGTATTAATTTTCTTGTTGATTTTATCTAAAGTAACATTCAAATAAAATGAAATTTAAAGATAATGTTAACAGTCATCTGCCTTTTAATTTTTCCTGAAACATCCGCCATCATCATGATGCTTATAAGCTTTAAAAAAAAATAATTCAGGCATACTGACCATTCCATGTGCCATGTATTATTACCTAAACTCAAACCATTTTTAATTTATTTTAAATTTTGAAGATAAACCCTGTGATCAAATCTCAACACTAATTATTAAGAGAATAGAAGCACTGCAGCTTACTGTCTGAAGATCTCAGTAAGTTTTATGTTCTATACACCGCATTATGTGACTCATAAAAGGGCTGAGAGTACTAGTAGGTATTAAATATATAGCACATTTACTCATATAATTAATGAGATAAGTAAGCTAATCATTTACCAACATAATTTGTTTTTTGAGTTCTGCGCTTACTTTACACAATAGGTTAAATATTTTTTTGGTTAAAATCGAGACAGACAGAAAATGACATTAGACAACATGCATATTTGTTGGTTTTATTGAAAGTGCGAAAAATTTCAAACAGTTCTAATTAGGTGCAAGTGCACTCTATCTCTAGAGGTACATCTTTCAGCATCAGCTACTCAGTTGCACATTGAAATTCAGTTCTGTATGGAAATAATGGACTATAGATACTAAAGATGTTTGATTCAAAGATAATAGTGGAATGATGACATTTTAATAAAACCTTACCTATTTTTAGAGAGTAGTTAATAGATAGAACCTATTCAGAAAAATGGGGGATTCTTGTTTGGGTTAAAAATTTGTAATGTGTTAGTATTTTTTTTCAAGTGTGTGTATAGGAGAATATTACTGAAACATTTCCAGAGACTAATAAACATTTGAAATTTACAATAAAAACATTAAAAAATAAGTACCTTTTCCCTACAAAGTCAAGGTCATCATAGATTAAGCATGTAACTAAACTTACTTTTTTCAGGCATTTTATAAAAATAATTAGAATTATTAATGTATCTGTGATCTATAATATATGGTCAATTTGTATGTGTAGAAGCAACCACTCAGGTTACAGAATAGCTTTCTGTAGATTGCATGTAATTAGTTTGCTTAAATTCTGTGCTTAGGTGTTGTTCTAACTATAAGAGTTGGAAAATTAGAAGTACTTCAAATTAATATGAGCATTGTGGAGAGAGGTAGAAATTCTCTCAAAACTCTGCTCACTTGTGAGAGAATTTTGTGTTGGAGACTCCTGTATTGAGTAATTATTTTGACTAGATGATTCCTGAAGCCTCTTTTGGCTTTAAAGTTCTTAGAATCTGTTGGATTTTTGAAGTGTTTTCTTAACAGTGTGATAGAGTATTATACCTTCTGTTTCAAAGGTATCCTTTTGATAAAATGTATCATCTAAATAATGTATAGCAGTAAACAAACTAAAATAATTATAATTAAAGTGATAAAACTAGTTGTCACTAACACTTGAACATTAGTTTTATAAAACATTAATTAGGTAATCATGTTACCAGTCTGTCATACACTATCAGAGCTTAACATTTCTTCAACTTGGAAAACATTTTATTTTAATCTTTTGAGATCCCCTAATTCTGTGTCATAATTATTTCACTATGAAATGAAACAAAACTGATTTATTGAGCACTAGATATATCACAGTGAAAATGATCTTCCTTTTCTAAGCTGGATTTTATCTCAAGGCAAAATATTACTTATTTTGAAGCAAAGGTGTAAATTCCAGGCTCTAGAGCTTATTCTTGTTTAAGTCATGTTATCAGAAATTGAATATATCATCAGTATATGTGATATTATTAAACATATTAACTGCCAAGATGTATGGTTCAGACTCTACTTAAATGCATGTACAAAAGCTATTTTTAATATTTGCATTTAAACTATCTGTGACATACAAACAAATACTTATGGAAGGATATAGCAATTACTAATATTTTTATTTATTTTCCTACTGTGCTTTTTATACTTTATCACACAGTTATGATCTTATTAATCAGTAAAAAATGTGTTTTCAGCAATACTAAATTGAAATACAACTGAGAGAAATAAAATATAATTTAATGAGAAATTATTTACTGAGAATTATTACTGTGCCTCCTCTACTTAAACATATAACTCTTACCCTTCTGTCTGGAACATTTTTTTGCGTGATTGATTTTTTATTCTTTAGGTCTCAGTTTAAGTGTCATCTGCCATCATCCCCCCTAATCTAAGTAGGTCTCTGCTCCTTTGTTAGTTTTCATTATTAAACCTAGTTTATTTCCTTCATAGGATTGATCACAAGTTGTAATTATATATTTGTTTACTTGTCTTTCCTATTAGACTGGACTTCATGGGAGTAAAACTATGTTATCCATTCCCTGGTATAACCCAAGCATGTATTTCAGTTTTACTGCCTCTAAGAAATATTTCCAGTCAAGCTCACTCTCTTCCTCTTGTGGACTGACACAGCACTTTTTACTAGATCCTCCACTTACTAACTCTCAGAGCTTGGGAATTACTTTGCCTCTCCCAGCCTCAGGTGTCCTCCTCTCTGAGATGAGGACATATCTCAGGAGTTTGTTCTGAAGATTAGCTTGTTAGTGTATTTAAAGCTCTTGACAATGCTTAAAACATAATAAGCACTCAGTACATGGTTTAATATTATTTTATATATATATATAGATTGCCTGGATTGTGTGAAATTGTGTTGTCGTTGTGTCCATTGCCCTCTTTATTCTAAGCTTCAAGAGGATGGTGTCTATACTTATTTGTCTATACTGCTGTTATCTAGTACAGTGTTCTGTTTCAAGTTAAGGTCTAATTCAACATCCATTTGATGCTTGATTCTATCCCTTATATATCTGCGGAGTAATAATACTCTCTTCATGTCTGAGTGTTGTTATGTGCTGAACAAACAGTTTCACCTTTATTTCGCTTTGGTCACCAGAAACTCCAACTGCTCAAGCTACTCTACATTCTTTAGACACACACTCCTGCAATTTCTTGTACCTTTGCTTGTTTATTCTGTCTTCTGCTGTGACCGCTTTTACATTCCATGAGCATATCTAGAAAGTCTTTAAGGTCCATGCTCAAAGGTGTCACCTCCATAAAGCTTTCACTAGTCTTTCATAGAGATAGAATGACTCTTTGTTTATGAATTTCTCTTGATACTTAATTATATTAATATCTTAAATATAGGAAATTTGTATAAAGATCTGCCTACATAAAAGACACGTGTGTGTGTGTGTGTACACTCTTCTATTCAACGAATATTCCTGGTGCTCCTACCATGTGCTGAGCACCATTCTAGCAGCTTATAGCACAAGGATAAATTGCATGTGGACTTGCTAGTTAAGAAGATAAACTCACACTTATTAAAGATGATTTAGTAGGTGTTGTAACAAGTCTCTTACAAGATTGTAGAGACTGGGATTAGCTTTATCTGCAAGGTTGAAGGCCTTCTTGGGAGGCAATATTTGAGGTGGACTTCTAAAATGATTAAGAATTTTCCAGGGGACAAGAGGAAAAAGCAAAGAGGCATGAACATAACTGTGTTTTAAGGAAACATTTTTCTGAATACATAAAAGTTTTCTTTTATCACCAGATCCTGTCAGGGTCTACCCAGCAGAGTGCTTAACATGTAGTAAGTTGTTAACGTTTGAATAATAAATGCAGTTATATGAGTCGAGCACAAGCCAGCTTAAACTGTTCTCTGTATCCATCTCTTGCTTCTACTTTATTCTGAAGTATCTTTACTCCCAGTCAATAGCTTCCCAAGTAGCGATACAGTGGCTGCTGCATAAGCTCTTAGTTTATTCTGCCAGTTTGGTAGCCTTAGTGAAATTTGCCTTTCTCATGGTTACAGCAGAATTCTTGCTGCTGATTTAACTGGCTCAGCTTGGATCACATACTCATCTTTAAACAAAAACTTGGTGGGTAAGAGGATAATAAAGTGTTAATTTGCATCAGTAGATGGGGGGGCAAATCATTCTAAATGCAATGGGATGGTTTTAGAGTTTTTTAATAGAAAAAATTATATAGCTTTTGTTTTTTAAAAATACTATTTTGCTCAGTGTGTAGAGTGGATTGTAGAAGGTAGAAGTGAAAACACCTAGACTAGTGAAGTGGTTATTGTAATAGTCTTGCTGAGAGACCATGGTAGTCTTGATAGATTAAAAGAATGGATGGTGAGATTAAAAGGAAAATGAAAGATGATTCCTGAAAATTTTACTTGAGTAATTGGTACTGCCATTTATTGAAATAGGGAGGACTGAGTATGAGGATAGTTTAGTTTTGGCTATTACCTTTTTCATTGTCTGTTAAATGTCTGTGTGGAGAAGCAGGTACATCAGTTGAGCAAATCCTTAAGTGTCATTTTTCTCATCTTTGAAGTAGAAATAATGTTGTACATTTAATGGGGATACCGAGGGATGTGGTAATGTATAAAGCGTGTGGCATTTCAGAGTTAGTTGAGTGAATAAATTAATGAAGTTCATATTTAAAACCTAAGAGTAAATCAACTATGTACTTCAATAAAATTTAAAAAACAGAGAAAAAAAAAAAGAAAAAACCTAGTAACTGCACCTTTTAAAAAATGGAACTGCCTTACTTTCCCTCTCTAGTTTTGTTACCACATTTAATAGTTACAATGTATCCTGTGTTGATTTATCATATTTGGTAGATAAAGAATCTGACATAGGAACATTTATTTTTTTTAAAGCAACTAATTTTATTTTATCAGGATGTCTAGTTTTTGCCCTCTTCATTCTTTTTCACTCATAAAAGTGATGAGTCTTGTGAAAGTGTAGGCTAGAGTTAAAAAGGATTCTCTGTAGTACCTAGTCAAGCACTAATGAATTTGCCTTCCAATATATGTTTGACATTACCTAACCCATGAGTTAAATAAAAATGACATTGTGGTTTCAATAGTGTACAATTGCCTGGTTACTTGGTCCCTTTACACTTGCTTGTGAGGCTAATGCTGTTTGGATTTATGAATTCCTGATGCAGGTTTCAGATTTTGTATTTGGGGATATCTTAAAGATATCCCAGAGAGGCGGGGCCTTTAGATGTTGGTTAAAGCTGCTAAAGCAGGGGAAGGGCCTGATATCAGTGGATAATTTTGAATGGGTAGCAGCTATCTCAAATCATCTTAAGTTATCTAAAAAATTATTTTACATTTGTAGTTTACATATATGGCCTAGATTTGCTTCCCAGTTCATACTCCTTAAAGTTTAGTAACATGAAATAAAATGAAATTGTTCCATACATTCAAGTTGATATTGAAAAGTTTAACAACAGTTTTTCTACCGTAGTCTTAGGGTTTTGTTTTTTTTTTAAATATTACTCAAAAAGTGCGTGAATAATACCTTCATTATAATTGACTAAGGAGGAGTTCCTGCTGTGATGCATTGGGTTAAGAATCCAACTGCAGTAGCTCAGGTAGCTATGGAAGTGCAGGTTCATTCCCCAGCCCAGCACAGTAGGTTAAAGGATCCAGCATTGCTGCAGCTGTGGTGTAGGTCACAACTGTGGCCCAGATTCAATCCCTGGCTTGTGAACATCCATCCGCTGCAGGTGCAGTCATAAAAATATAAATAAATAAATAAATAAGGACCTCAAGAGTCTAAAAAATAAGACATGACAGTCCTACTTTGTGAGTTGTGTGAATTTCTCTGAGATTGCTACTTAGAAGTGAAATGGCTGGTTTAAGGGTTACATTCATTTTGTTTTCATAGCTCTTGCCAAGTGCCCCCCCACCAAAAAAAAAACTTTACCCTACTTCTTTACTCACCAGCAGTATTAAGCTGCATGTTACATTGTGTTCTTACCAACAATGGGTCATATCACTATTTTTAGTTGTTTCCTAAATAAAAGGTATAAATGATATTTTTTTTAATTTGTATTTCCTTAGTTACTAGTTAAACATTTTTTTTTCTTTCTCCGTTAGTTTATCTTAATGATATTATAGTCGTTTCCAAACCTGGTTATTTTAGTATTTATCGAGCTAAAATGTGATCAGTTTACATGCATATAGTAATTGTTAAACTATAACAACACTAAAAACACTTTTAATTCATGTTGTTAATTTTACTGTAGACCAACTATGTGTTGTAGTGTGTAATTTATTGCCCTTTTTAGTATATAGTTGAAATAAAATGTAGAGGCAGAATAGCAGAGTGGTTAAAAGTATGCATCATTGAGCCGTACTACCTGGGTCAGAATACTGCTTCCAGAACTTGTTATGTGACCTTGGTTAAGTTACACATCCTGGAGTTCCCGTTGTGGCGCAGTGGTTAACGAATCCAACTAGGAACCATGAGGTTGCGGGTTCGGTCCCTGCCCTTGCTCAGTGGGTTAAGGATCCAGCATTGCCTGAGCTGTGGTGTAGGTTGCAGATGCAGCTCGGATCCCACGTTGCTGTGGCTCTGGCGTAGGCCGGGGGCTACAGCTCCAATTGGACCCTAGCCTGGGAACCTCCATATGCCGCGGGAGTGGCCCAAAGAAATAGCAAAAAGACAAAAAAAAAAAAAAAGAGTTACACGTCCTTTCTGTGCCTCAGATACCTTATCTCCGGATGAATGGATAAAGAAAATATGATTTATTCATACAGTGGAATAATATTCATCCTTTAAAAAAGAAGGAAATCCTGCCATTTGCAGCAACATAGATGAATCTAGAAGACATTGTGCTAAGTGAAATAGGCACAGAAGGACAAATACTCTATGATACTACTTATATGAGAAACCTAGAATAGTCAACTACATGGAAGCGAAGGTAGAATGGTGGTTGCCCGATATTGGGGGAAGGAAGAAGGTATTAGTGAAACGGTATAAAGTTTTAATTATACAAAATGAATAAATCCTGGAGATCTGCTGTAAAGCACATTGTCTATAGTTAACAAGACTGTGGATTTAAAAATTTGCTAAGAGGGTAGATCTTATGTTAAGTGTTCTTATAAAATAATAGCTATAATAATAAATGAAGAAGATGGGAGGAAGCTTTTGGAGGTGATGGATTTATGGCATAGAGTATGGTGATAGTTTCACAGGTGTAATTCATCAAGCTGTATACATTATATAGGTACAACCTTTTGTATTTTAATCACACCTCAATAAAGTGGTTAAAAAAAAGAAAAATTATGAAAATAGGTGATATCTGTAAATTGCTTAGATTAGTGCCTGGTCATAATAAGCTCTATTTCAATGTCTGCTTAAATAAATTAATTAAATTTGTAAACGTAACTGCGTATTGAGTACATGTATTCCTTTAACCATTAGGATCACAGTATTTTCAATAAAACTTCATGATGCAACAATATGTTATAGCTCTAAATGTCTAAAAACATGTTAATGTCTAAAAACCATATCTTAAATAATATTTTATAAGTATCTTCCAGGGTGATTATGAAATTGAAAAGAATAAATGTTTCTCTTTTTTTCTGGAATGAGGTGTGGAATAAGTGAGAAAGTAGTTTCATTTCCAAGATACTCATATGGTTGATCTTTAGAAACTTAAGACTTTTGTTTAGAGCAGTGGCTACTACTGTGATAGGGTAGGAAAAATGCACAGTTTTTTGGGGTTTATTTATTTATTTATTCATTTATTTTTGGTCTTTTTGTCTTTTTAGGGCTGCACCCATGGCATATGGAGGTTCCTAGGCTAGGGGTCCAGTTGGAGCTGTAGCCGTTGGCCTATACCACAGCCATAGCAATATGGGTTCCAAGCCTCATCTGCGAGCTACACCACAGCTCACAGCAATGGTGGATCCTTAACCCACTGAGTGAGGCCAGGGATCTAACCTTCGTCCTTATGGATGCTAGTTGGGTTCGCTAACCACCGAGCCACAACGGGAACTCTGCACAGATTTTTAAAGTTGGAAAGAATTGGATTCAAATCCTGGTCTACCACTTTAATAAAGCCATTTCGGTATACACAAGGTTGATGTGAGCATGAAATATAGTAACATATGCAAAGTGTGTGCATCATTGCCCTGGCATTCAGTAAGTAGTTACAGCTGTTATAATTGTTTCTTCTCTACCTTCCTAAAACTTTATTGATATCTTTATCATAATAATTATCACATTATACCATGAATATTTGTTTCAGGATGTGACCCTCACTGGGCTGTGATTTAGCTGGAGGCAAGCATGTTGTCTCTATCTTTTTATCTCTTCTGCAGAGGTTGCAAACTGACAACTACAAGACTGTTTTGTTTGGCTACCAGTTTTGGTTCTAGAGTGTTTTATATTTGACTGGTTGCCAACATTTAAAAGTTTAAAAGATTCACATTTAAAAACAAAACAAAACCAGATTCCTGGCTTCTGGTTTTTCTCAGAGAATCAGGAAATGCTAGCAACACTGAACCCCAGATTTCCCATAACAGCAGTCAGCTGTTCTGGGGTAACAGCTCCCTCCTTGGGGAGCCATGCTGTCTAGTTTGCATAGTCCCCAGCATCCAGTATTGCTTCCTCAAAGGTAAGGTCATCACATTTCACTCATTTATGTTTCCTATCAGGCTACTGTAGACACTTGGCATTTGAGAAAGCTACTCTGGTGTCAATAAGAGTTTGGAATTTAGGAAATGCTCAACAAATATTTGAATGAGTGAAGAACCATAAACATACAAGTTTAGAAGGTTTACCTAAATCTGGTAAAATGTCCAAGGTGATAGGGGTCTAGCTATGCCTTTTTTTTTTTTTTTTGGTCCTTTTAGGGCTGCACCCACTGCATATGGAGGTCCCCAGGTTAGGGTTCGAATTGGAGCTGTAGCTGCAGGCCTCCAGCACAGCCACAGCCACAGCAATGCAGGATCTGAGCTGAGTCTGTGACCTACGCCACAGCTTACGGCAATGCCAGATCTTTAACACACTGAGCAAGGCCAGGGATGGAACCTGCATCTTCATGGATACTAGTCAGATTCGTTTCCGCTGAGCCATGACAAGAACTCCTCTAGCTGTGCTTTAATAACAGCTCTTCCCGTCATCTTTTTTCAGTATATTGTGTGAGGAAGGAATGGTAGCACGGGGTGGGGGGAGAATGATGTTCTGAAATAACTGGCTTTCATTGGATGTGATTACCAGGCTGCCACATTTTCAAGAAATAGACACCCTCAAATTTGTTCACTACTGGTGTAATGCAGTGAACATGACAAAAATAAAATATGATCAAATGCACTTGCCATTTATTTTGGAATGCATGACAATATCTATTCACTTGAGCAAAAACACAAACAACACCCAACTGTGTTTGAAGACAGCCTATCTTTGATCAGAACTCTGAAATATCCCTTTGAGTTAGCTATTAGTACAATAAACTTTATTAATTTGTACCTGACATTAATTTGGGATTTATGATTATTATGTCTAGTTGAACTAATGCATGTCCCAGATCTGTGAAGGAAGAGTTAGCCAAGTAAGTGAAAGATGTGGGTAATGTTTCTTTGGCAAGGAATCAGGGCTGGGTAATGATCTACTAAAAAACTTTTTTTGAGTTTAAGTTTTTGGGGAAGTTTCATGATACAGTTAAAAAGAGAAAGTGCCTCAGAGTCCATAAATATCCTTTGGAATCCTGCTTTTGCTACTTACTTGAAGAGTTTGAACCCTCAGCTGCATTTTCTGTAAAGAAAGAATAAAAGTGGCATTGAAGTTTTTTTAAACTTTTTTTAGTATGGTTGATTTACAGTGTTCTGTCAGTTACTGCTATACAGCAAAGTGACCCAACTGCATTGAAGTTGGTTCTAAGAATTTGAGAGTGTACATGACAGAAGCTTTGCATTTCATGGTTTCTCTGCCTGGGACACTCTGGGATTTGTACCTTCTCATTCAGGATTCCACCCATCCAAAGTAGAGAATGACTGGGAGGAGTCTAATATCACCCTTCTTAGAACTTTGATCTAATTTTGAAATTATCTTGTTTACATATTCACATTTCTTTTCTGTCTTTCTTACCCCTCTCCCCACCATACACCTACTGTAGAATGAATGTAAGCTCCGTGAAAGCAGAGCTTTCGAATTGGACCTGCACCTCAGCCACAGCAATGAGGATCCGAGCCATGTCTGAGACCTATATACCACAGCTCACGGCAATGCCAGATCCTTAAGCCACTGAGCGAGGCCAGGGATTGAATTTGCAATTTCATGGTTCCTAGTCAGATTCGTTTCTGGTGCACCATGATGGGAACTCCTAAATTTACATTTTTAACTTAAGAATATTTTACTATCTTGAATATTTAATTATTATAATATACTTCACTATTGCTCCTTTTTTTTCAAGTTAGATATCATTATATGTATTCTATTACTGTTTCTTCAATTTTGGAATACTAATGCATATAGTTCCTATTCATACTTATCAGACTACTTTAACATTATTAAAAACCGTAAAAGAGGGAGAGAGAGGGAGTGGAATGGACTGGGAGTTTGGGGTTAGTAGATACAAACTATTACATTTAGAATGGATAAGCCATGAGGTCCTACCCTATAGCACAGGGAACTATATCCATTCTCTTGGGATAGACCATAATGGAAGATAATATAAGAAAAAGAATGTATATATATATATGTAT
Source organism: Phacochoerus africanus (assembly GCF_016906955.1). Classification (NCBI taxonomy): domain Eukaryota; kingdom Metazoa; phylum Chordata; class Mammalia; order Artiodactyla; family Suidae; genus Phacochoerus; species Phacochoerus africanus. Next base: position 160,886,410 of record NC_062551.1, read on the forward strand.
GACTGTGTCACTTTACTGTATAGCAGAAATTGACACAGCATTGTAAATCAACTATACTTTATAATTTAAAAAATGAAATCTTTGGTATGAAAAATTAATTTAGCACAGTGTCTAAAGGACTTCTTTATGTCTCAAGGACTATAAAGAAATAAGAATGAGATGAAGCATGTTTAAGTATATAGTATGTATATATAGTATATATACGTGTGCGTGTGTGTGTGTGCATAGTATAGTAAGTATTAATGGTATTTTTTTGTTGTTGCTCTACATTCTCTGCTTTCTTAATCCTAATCCACTAATAGAGTAGCTACTAGCCACATATGGCAATTTAATTAAAATAACGTTTGAAATTATTTTTCTTAGTCACACTAGCTAAGTTTTAAGTGCTCAGTAGCCACGTGTATCTAGTGGCCACCCTTTGGACAGCACAGACACAGAACAGTCTGTCCTCACTGAAAGTTCTGTTAGCAGCTATTAGACCATCATATACACAATTCCTTGTCCTTTATTTGCCACATTGTATATTAGATTTTTTGTTCGTAATTTGAAAATGAAGTTTAATATGTCCTAAAAATACTACCTGTCTTAACGTCTTGAAATCTCTTTTCCCAAAAATGGTTATTTTATCAACTGTGTATTTAAATCAACATGTTCCTTTTTTCCATTTATCAGGATAGTCAACACTGACATTTTTAATCATTATTTAAAACTCTAAATCCTGTGACGAATACAGTTGAAGTAATGCCTTTACACATTTACTCACTTTTAAGACAACGCAGCATATGATAATGTCTCCATGTGCCTCTTTTACCATATACAATGAAAAAAATACTTATTAAATGGTGATTTTTTCCCCCTTTATCTTATTAAGTAAATTATATGGTCCTTTTTTGTGGAAGCCTTCATAGTTAGAGATGTAAAACAGCAATTTCTTGGTTCTATAGCATGACATAGTTCAGAGCTGAGATTAGAGAAACCCCGTAGAGTTGTTAATACTTGAGGGCATCCCCAGCTAGAAAAGTATGTGAATTTAGGCATGGGAGGAAGGAAGGATCTGCTTTAAATTTAGTGTAGGGTCACTGAATCTTAATGATAGATTAAACAAGGGAGGTAGAATAATGAATAGGGGTATGCAGTGTGTAGCACTAATACCAGAAGTCCATGGTTTGTGGCGGTTTTTTAATGTCCTTTCCCATATGGTTTTGAATAGAGTAGGTTATGGCAGGGATGAGCTAAGGAATAGCTTTGTTAATGAATAAATAGGAGTAATTTTTCTTTAAACAGGAGACTTCAGGCTGTTTATTTAGAATGCCAGCTTATTTAATAAATAATGTGATTAAAAATTTTTTCTAATCATAATAATACATTAAGAGGGGATGCTAAAGTATACCTGTTATTTTCTTTATAAAATGGCTGTATTTATTTACATTTCAGAGCCAGTCCGAACAGTGAAATCCTTGGGGTGTGATTTTAACTGCCTTAATTGAACACTAGTTGTGTGGAGCTTCTGAGCACTGCCATCATCATTCCTTAGTTAAGGTTTATTGTACAATATTAGACTTTCGTTCATTGTGTCAATTCACTCTGGAAGCCTTAATTAAATTGTCATTTGGTACCAGTTTCCACCTCTCCTTCATTCACTAAAAGTTAACTAGGTATGTAATTTTCATGCCTATTCCCTTATTATAACCTTGCTCTTGGCCAAGGCAGTTAACTTTGCTTAAGATAACCTTCCTGCCCTCCCACCCACATCTCTCTTATATAGATTAACACTAAAATTAAGCTGATTTTGAAAGTAGCAAGTTAGAATCAGAAAATCTGACCAGACATACTTTAGCATATCTCTCAGGGCTGTTCTTTGGAGATTACTTAATATTTCCAAAAGGAAAGGTTAAGTAGGTTGTCTTTGCTGTCTTGGTTGAGCAGAGTGAAGAGAAATGTAACTCTCCTGACTCCAAGGCCCCCAGTGCAAACACTGGCCTAGTTGTTCCCAAACTTTCTCCTTGATGTGGGTGACTTGAATAGTTTATTTTCACTTGATGAGCCACACCCCCAGGCCACTTTAGTATTCATGGCAGACCCCAACACTAAGTCTCTTTGTTTTCTTTGTTTTTTGCATTTTTTTGTTAACAAGAAAAGATAAAATTATGAGAGAACTGATTATAGACTGAGATCCCATTGCTGATGGTTCCCACCATTTTTTTCAGCATCTCAAAGAAAGGCAAAAGTCCTGGATAGGCAACAGAAAGCAGCAAAGCAAACATAAACATCATGCCCGAACATCATTGTGGTACTACCAGAGTGGGAAAGTCTTTATCATATATAAAGATAGGTCTTTGCCCAAAACAGTAAGATTGCCAGCATCTGAAATATTTTGAAGTTTCTGTAGAACTTTTTAAGGGGGAAAAAAAAATGCTTAAGAAGAAAGAAGAAATGAGTTAAGATTTTTAGAAATCTGCATTATCTTCTTGACTTAGGCATTAACCAAGTGACTGACATTTGCAAGTATCTTAATTTGTGTGCGTGTAAAATTTAGAATAAAATGCTGTTCTGTGGAAAACAAATTGGCAGAGTAGATTAATGGCATTGCCTTACATCATCTCCTTTATAGATGCAGTTTCATTTTAGAACTTAAAGAGGTTGCAGATAACACAAATACCTGATCAGTTTCACTTGCCAAATTAAAAGCACAGAGGAGGGATTGGGAAGAGTGCCCATCTGCCGAGAGAGGGGGAAACTGGAATAACAAGACAGGGCATAATTGATTTACTTTACCTTGACAAAGTAGAAGCAGCAGGCTCATAGTGTGAATGTCTTCATATATTTTTATTCCAGACAAAGCTCTTACATTAGTGCTGGGTAGAGACTCAGAAGACATTGGGCAAAGGTTTATACAAAGAAGAGTCTTTGCTAATTCTCACACAATAAAGTTTATTTACTGTTTTGACTGTTCTTCTCCTTTTACCTTGATTCATTTTCCTGAATTTTTTTGTCTTGCTGTTCCTTTCCCAGCTGTGTGTGACACCAGGGACTGCCCTCTTACTGTGAAGGCAACATTCAGTCCTTGAAACAATAACTAGTTGCTATTTGATCTTGCAGCAGTCCTTCCTCTACAGCATTTAAAGTACAAAATTGACAGCCTATAACTGCTCTTCATTGCCTGTTGCAGCACAACAGGTATGAAAAGGCTCACTTACTCTCTTGACAGGTTTCACCCATAGTTGGTTACTCTTACTTGTTACCACTTAATGCCCACCATTCAAAGTAAGTGTAAATGGTCTCAGGGAAAGTTATTACATGTTACAATTATAAAAGTGTCAGGTGGAAAAGAATTTTAAAGATAATTTATTGCAACCCTTTATTTTTAAAGAAGAGGAAATTCAAGCTCAAAGATATGTCATAGTCATGAAGCAATCTAGATTTCAGTGTTGTAGAACTAAATCAAATCCTAATCTCACTGTTTACTAACTGGAGTAACTTTAGGCAAATTACTTGTCTCTGAGACTGTTTCCTCACTTCTAAAGTGAAGATATTAATACATATAAAAGATTATCATGAGGATATGTTAACATAAAACCTAGTTCCTGATTAATAGAAGATGCTCAATAAATGTTCAGTGGCTTTCTCTTTCTCCTTACCTTATTCAGGGTCACTCAGATGATTAGGGCTCAGCTGAAATGAAAACTGGGTTGTTCTGACTCTAAGTATTTATCTTTACTTTGAATAAAAACCAAAAAAAAAGTCAGGTTAGTAACAAATTTTTTTTAATTTCTTACTGCAGAAGTAATAGACACTTAAAAAAGACATACACAAAAAATAAAACTGAGTCATAATCCCATGATACAGAACAAATTTTAACATTTATTCTCTATCTTTTATCTGTGCACTGTACATATATATCTGTAACCTACATATATATAACTGAAGCAGAAATGGACATAATTCTGTAACCTGGTTTTTCTTTACTATGTAACAACTTTTAATGTTACTAAATATTCTTCTCTGTCAGGATCAGCAAACTTTTTCTGCAAAGGTCTGGATAATAAATACTTTAGACTTTGAGAACATCCGGTTTCTGCTGCATCTGCTCAAGTCTGCCATCATGGTGTTGAAAAACATCCACAGACAGTACATAAACAAGTGAAGGCAGTGATGTTGCAATACAATTTCATTTACAAAAACAGACAGCAGACTAGAATTTGGCCTGTAGGCTGTACTTTGTTGACCCTGCCTCTACATCATCATTTTAATGGCTGCTTAGTTCATTTACTTATTTAACTGTTTTATTATTGAATATTAAATTTGTGTCAATTGTGTGTGTGTGAGAGATAATAATCAAGGCTGCTGTGAATATCTTTGTTGCTAAATATTTGACTTGCATGTATGATTATGTCCTCAAGATTAACTTGTATGCTGCTTCTGACCTTATATCAAATGGTTTGTCTCTAAAATTCAGACTTAAAAATCAAAGTATTTCTGGTATGTAAATGCTTCTTGGTTTATGTTACCAATTTTTAAAGCAGTTCATAAAATTGAACTTTATAAAATTCAAGGTTCAAGTTTAAAGTAAAGCTCCTTAAAATGTTCTTGTAATTATTCCAGTTATTTCTAGGGTTAATTTTGGACTTAATTGGTGTTTTCCTTTGTAGAAGGAAGTATACATTAATTTACTTGAATTTCAAAGGAGAAATTTTAAGAGCATTTAATGAGTTATATTTTATTCATTATGGTCAATAAAAACCCATTGCTTCTATGGTATCTATTAGGCCATTGTTGGAAAAGCTTTGCTCTTTCACTGTTTCCATAAAGTATAGAGAAGAACTGTTGCCCTCTAGGATAAGGTCTTAACTGATGTGAGGTTTACCTCATACTGTTTTTCCTTTGGTTCTTGTTTCAGGTAGCTTATGAAAGAGAACCAACCAACCAAACATACAAACCAAAAAAACCATGAAAACCTGTTTAGTCTTTCATTTCCTTCAAACAGTTCTCTGGTATTCAGAGACATTTCTTCAATTTAATTGATATGTACAGGTGTCTTCCAAGTTTATTTAGTGTGACCAACAGATCATTTATTGTGGATTTGCAATTTTACTGCAATGCCTGAATATATATTATAGCCAGAAAGCAATCACACTTAAGCTTAAGGCAGAAAAACGAAAGATTAGTTTTTCATTTTTTAATTTTTTTTGTCTTTTTGCCATTTCTTTGGGCCGCTCCCGCGGCATATGGAGGTTCCCAGGCTAGGGGTCGAATCGGAGCTGTAGCCACCGGCCTACGCCAGAACCACAGCAACGCGGGATCCGAGCCGCGTCTGCAACCTACACCACAGCTCACGGCAACGCCGGATCGTTAACCCACTGAGCAAGGGCAGGGATCGAACCCGCAACCTCATGGTTCCTAGTCGGATTCGTTAACCACTGCGCCACGACGGGAACTCCAAGATTAGTTTTTCAGTGATGAATATTATTAGTTATTAATTATTTCAGTGCTAAGAAGTCTGTAGTAAAGTAGGACCATCTCTCACTTTCTTAGACTAAAAATGATCACTTTATCTTCCCCCTCAATTAAAGCATTTCTGGAATTTCTGTAACAAATCATTATTAATCATGTTCATTCTCAAAAAGGACTGGCCTCCTTAGGCAAGAGTTCAAAGAACTTTAGAGCCAGTAAATTAGAAAGGTATGGTTATCTGGGAGAGCCTCTAATTCACATACCCTAAAAAAGAATTTCTTAAACTTTGGCTTGGTAGTGGAGTTCCTGTTGTGGCGCAGTGGAAACGAATCCGACTAGGAACCATGAAGTTGCGGGTTCTATCCTTGGCCTCACTCAGTGGGTTGAGGATCGAGCTTTGCCATGAGCTGTGGTGTAGGTCGCAGATGTGGCTCAGATCTGGTGTGGCTGTGGTGTAGGCCGGCAGCCATAGCTCTGATTAGACCCCTAGTCTGGGAATCTCTATGTGCTGAGGGTGCGGCCCTAAAAAGCAAAAAATTAAAATTAAAATTAAAACAAACTTTGGCTTGGTAAGAATTATATAAAGGGCTTGTTAGAACACATATTGTGAAGTCCCAGAGTTTCCAGTGCACTAGGCCTGGGATGGGTCCCCCAGATTTTCATTTCTAGTAGTTTTCAGGCGATGCTAATACTGTTTGTCCAGGCACCACACTTTGAGAGAACCACAGGCGAAGAAAAATAATTGTACCATTTTTGTTGTTGTTTATGATTTCAACTTCTGTAACTTTACAATTTCTCTAAACCTTCCCCCCCGCCAAATCTCTTAAAATTTAGTATCTTTTCTATTTGTGAAATACACTCAACTTTGCTCATTTGTAAACATTTTCTTCACTCTTTAGGAAATCTTTTTTAAAATCCAGTCTTAGGGAGTTCCCGTCGTGGCGCAGTAGAAACGAATCTGACTAGGAACCATGAGGTTGCAGGTTCCATCCTTGGCCTCACTCAGTGGGTTGAGGATCCGGCGTTGCCGTGAGCTGTGGTGTAGGTCATAGACACAGCTCGGATCTGGCGTGGCTGTGGCTGTGGCATAGGCTTGCAGCTGTAGCTCCGATTCGACCCCTAGCCTGGGAACCTCCATATGTCACGGGTGTGGCCCTAAAAAGTTTAAATAAATAAATAAATAAATAAATAAATAAAATCCTGGGTTAACTTTTAACTAAAGAATGAATTAATTTTAATAAACTTATGATCATGAGTTCAGTCACTTTATGATCTAACGTTCAAATTTTGTATCACTTTCACCCACACCAAACTTGTAGCACAGGATTATGAATACAACCATGCTTTAATTATCTTATCCTTGGTAGTTTTTCGGGATGGCTAAAATCCGTTTCCAACTATCTGCATTCAAACTAGTTTCCTTATTCATCTTTATTATCATCATTCCCAGTAACTCTTAAGATTGCCAACTGTCAGATTTCTTTACAGACAAGTAAGAGGTGAAATAAATTTTTAAAGTGTGGTAAGCAAAACTTAGTTACAGTTGTTGGAATGAAGAATTCAGTTAGAGCCAAAAGATGTTTTAATAGAGCAGAATGCTGCCAGTTTAAAGCCTGACTGAAAGCAACTTTAATTTTAGCTTTCTTCAAAAACAACATCTTCATTGTCTTCTGGAAAGACGGTATTTGAAAAAAAGAAATGTCTCGAGTTACTGTTTTTAGAGGAAAGAATTGCTGAGTCTTTCAAATGGTTAATGAGAAGAAGTAATAGTTAAACACTTGGAGCATTGATTTCTGATTTGAATTCTCCAACACAGGCCAGCCCTGAGGGAAGGAGAAAAAAAAGCTTGCTAATTAACATTTGATTACTGATGCCACCTTCTCATTCCCCTTGCACCATCCGGTTTCAAGTGTTTTTGTTCATGAAGGATTTTTTGGTGCATTTTAACTTGATCTTAGTAAAACAAATCCATGTGCAACTACAACCAGTGTACAATCTGTTAAAGAAAAAGAAGAAAAAGACCTTAGATATGGGAAGTAAGTGTTCAAAACCTAGTCTGGATAAGAAGTGATTGGTTTCTTAACTATTAAAAGCCTTCTTCATAACATCAATGATTGCTGAGAAGCTGGAACTAAGCCTAGTCTGTATGTCTTGTTTTGTGTGTTGGTGTGCGTGTGTGTGCGCGCGCACACGCACAGCACACACACACACATTTCTTACTGTTATTTTTTAGCTGTTAACCCAGAGCATCATTTGTGTGAATTACCTGGAGTTCAGATTTTGATATATTTAAAATTTGGATAAGTTCAGGTTCTAAAATGACCAAAGGCCATTTTCTTCTAAGACTGATATGTAGTTACAGGGTGTATTTCTGTAAGGGTTGTAATTTGCTATAGTTACTTCAGAAAATCTAGAAACTAGAGTGCCAGCAAATTGTTTCAGCCCATGGCAATTAAATATTTTGTTACTAATTTTTGCCATATAAAATATTGATATGTGAAAAATCATAGACCAGATTTAAAATTTGAAAGATGTTGAAATAAATTAGTAGAATTTGATAACTGTATCACTTAGCTTGTAGTATTTTGGCAAAACTATAGCCTCACTCGAAACATTTGGTTGATGAAATAGTAATCTTGGAAACCAGTATGCCAAGCTTTACTTTTAAATGAGATCTCTTGTGGGGTAAGAGGGGCATTATTTAGTTTTTCTTTTTTAAAAAATCTAGACTTTTACTGTAATTAAAAGCAAAAACTAAGATTTTTCTTTATCCAAGAAAAAAATTTCACCTAAAATGCTTATGTCTGTATTTCTTAACTGAAATTATTTGCTATTCTCCTTTTTGATTTGTTGTGAAGATGTGTTATTAATTCTTTACTATTTTTTTCTTTCATTTTCTAGCCTTAATGGTTTTAAACTTTCTCTCTTTACTTGCTTGTCTTAAATATATTTAGCTCATCTTTCCTGCACCTGAGATTAACGCTAGTATTTTCAAGAAATCATAGAATTTTAGCACTTTGACATTCAGTAGTAATCTCATTTTATTCTCTACTAATATTGGGTAAACAAGGTTTCAGAGAGGTTCCACCAAACTTGCACCACAGTAACAGCTGGGCAGAATTAGGACGCGAAATCTAGTTCTCTGCCTCTCTATGTCATAGTACCTCAAGCTGACTTTTCTGTTATCAGAATCTGCTTTCATTTTGATAATACCTGAATGAATTTTAAAATTCCCTAAAATGTTTCTCAGTAGTAGGACCAGCATTTAGCTATAAAATGTAGCTAACAAATTTATCTACTAAGTTTTATATTATTTCAGTTTGAATAGCTACAAACAGCTCCTTTAAAACTTATCTGAGCCTCAAAATTTAGCCTTTAGCAGAGTAACTTCCTAAGAATTTTTTTCTAGGAAATTCTGATAAAATTTAATTGCAGTATAAAACTGAAAATCTGTGGAACTCAAAACTTTGCAGGAGATGCATATCATATAATTTTATATTGAGCAGGTCATAATAAAATGATTTGTTCTCTAGTGTTTATCACTGAAATTTCTACAGTGAGGAAGTTTGAAGTGGAGATCATTGCTTACATTAATTATTATGTATAAATAGATGTTTATTAATGAAAAGCAAATAATAAGGAAATAAATCTATCACATTAATTGTGTACTATTTCAAGTTAATCTGATTTAAATTTTTTTTTCTTAATCACAAACAACTATCTTATATGAAGCAGTGGGGAAGAAATGAAACCTCTTTTAGAAAATCTGGAAAACAAGCTCTGGAAAATTTATTGTCAATCTAGAACACTTGGTCCAAATACATTATAGTTTGTAACATAATTTCAGTGTTCAACTGGTAATCAAAGCATTTATTAAATTTCTTCAGAAGGGAAACATTTGCATAGTTTAGCAGCCTAAAATCTCATAGATTTAGAGCTAAATGCCTAACAAGAATTGAAAAGATGATGAAGATTCAGCATGATCTTGAGCCAGTACTGGTCAAAGAACGTGGGTAAGACAAAAAGGCCATTAGGATATGACGTGCCACTTGTCCTTAACTGGAATTTAACACAAATCTCTAAAGATGAAACCATCAGAAGTAGTGCAGTAATGATAGCTGGGCATGCCAGCTGCAGCAACCCAGCTGGCATGTGTGTTCTTTCTACCTCTCTCAACTCTCAAATCAGTCAAGCTCTCAACCTTCTCCCCTTCCCTTGAGTCCTCTTCTCTTCCTCCTCTGGTCCTCCATTCCTTCTGTTTTTGAGAAACTGTGTCCTCATTTGATTTATGATGACCTAAATCATGTGCATCATTTTGTACACAGCTGTATTTTGTCATTCAGCTTTCCTAGAATACTAATTTTTCAGAGGAATCACTTTTGGTTTTGTGTACATTTTAGATTTTTTTCCTTCCCTGCAGGATTGTCGCCTAAAAATTTAATTAATTAAAACCAACAGTAAAAACAATAGAATCTTTAAGTCCTCATTAATAAAATTATCACTTAATTTGTACTGTTGCTATCTTATCTGTCTTTCTTCTGTATATTGGTGAAATCTACCTATGGTTACAGAATTAATAAACATGGAATTATTTTTGAGAAACTGCTTCGTGTTCACTTAGATTGTTGTAACACAAGGTTCTTTTGGCTTAATTCCAGAAACACTGCAAATTTAGCTTTTCCTTTGGAACAGACATTACCCTAATATGCTTTATGTTGTACTGTCTCAGCCAAGTTCTTTCTGCATTAACCAGTTTATTCTATGACAAGTTGCTTAACAGATGTCATTCTGGGGAGAACAATGAAGCCAAATACTTGTGCAATGGCTAACATTACTCTAACTTTGATCACTTTTGTTCAGCACATCAGTCTGGCGTTGTGCTTTATACCAACATAACACTATAGCCAGAACATGCTTTTCAGGCTTAGAATAGCAAAGGAATGTTATTCAATTCAGCCAGTTACAGATGAGTTAATGAAAGAAGAAAAATACTGTTTATTTCATAATACCATATTGTTGTGTTTGGGAATTAAGGTGGAATTTAAAGAATCCAACTCCAAAGTTATTTGTTTATATACTCCACTCATAGTATTTGTGTATATTCTCCAATGCAGGGGTAGTCTTGCCACCTTTCCAGCAGATGTAAATATTTGTCCTGCCTTCCCTCCCACCTTCAGAATAGCTGCTGACACGTGGGGCATGTAGAGAACATAATTGAAACTAACTTTAAGAAAGGAATCTTTTGCTCTGAGGCCTGAAGTTTCCTAATACTCCCTTCTCTGGCCTCTCCCTTTTATTAATAAATAATAATAATCATACTTGGAGTTTCTGGAACAGCTTTCCTCTTAAAAGCACAAATGTTTAAGCATGACAGAATGATATTAGCTAGTGGAAGTGGTAAGAGGTTAGCCCGGTTGCATTTGATTAAACTGTTGGGTTGATAATGACTAATGAAAATTTCCAAACTTGATGTGACTGACCATACACAAAAAACTGCATGGTAGACTGGCCATTGCTAAGAATCTCTGAAAAAAAAAAAGGCTGTTTGAATTGAGTGGGAATCAAGCCATGCCCCCAAGCTCCTCAGTTCTCATTTACTGAGTCTTTTTTCACAGGTGTACGTTAGAGATAAAAATGGATTGAGTTCCCGGTTTTGTTTTGTTTCTTTCTCCAGAGAATATATATCCCTATTTTACTGGAAGGGTAACTTAGATGTGTTTATGTATAATAAACAGTAATGTGATACAAAATGCTATAATTGAACATGATACTTCAGGCTTCTGCATTTAAAAAACATGAATGAATGCTGCTTGTGTTCCGTATTGAAGTCTTATTTTAGAAGCTATTATATGCAACATATGAACATTAGCATCATTTGTTAAAATAGGGTCATCCCAAAACTAACCTGAAGAATTAGCTAAGATGAATGATCTCTTCATTCTTCGGATCTGATAATTTCTTTTATTTTTTTGTAAATATGGAATGAAACAATTTTTGTAATCTATTTAGAAAAAAAAACTGAAGAAACTTCTTAATTACTGGATAATAGTTTAAACTTCTGACACTTTATTCTGATAAATTACTTACCTCCTCTCCTTTTTAAGGTAAAAGATACAATGTTAATCTTGAGAAAAACAGTATTTTAACTTTTAACAATACTTAAAAACTATCATTACTATATTTTCTTTTTTGGGAAGGGACTAAGTAGTATATTAATGAATGGTTCTCGGTTAATATGCTGTTGAAATAGTTTCTATTTGGGGGTGATTTCAAAAAATTAATCTATGTTGCTCTATTAATAAGTTGTTATATTATTAAAACTTACATAAAACAGTGAAAGAAACTTCAGATTCTTCCTTCTACCCCCTCCAACAAAAAAAATACTATCTTTCTCTGTCCTACATAGAAACTTAAAATATATCTTTTATTTGAGTCATTGCACATCTTAAGTCATTTAAAAAATTAAATAGATTATAAGAAGTTATAATTATAGTATGACCTAGGTGAATGGTGTACTTGAAGTTTTTTGACTGAAAAGAAACGTGAAGCCATCCAAAAAATTGGCTGAGGAGGGAGATGTTTCTTGAAGGTTATTTCATCTAACCTTCATTGAGAATCTGTTTTTAAATTTGATTTATATTTTTTTATAAAATTTTTATGATTTGTGTTTTCCTAGTTTCAAATTCTTATTTTGAATCTAGAAGAAAACAGAGCAAACATTGTATCCCATAAATTGACTGGCAAATATCATAGGTCATGTGGAAACCCTATTTTTATTGTTCTCTTTCTTTTTATAGGTAAAGAGAAATGTTTATGACCTTACAAGTATCCCTGTTCGCCATCAGTTATGGGAGGGCTGGCCAACTTCTGCCACAGATGACTCCGTAAGTGACAGTTGAGTTGTCAGTTTTATATCCTCCTCTCTCTTTTGCCACTTCCAGTCTAATTGACGGTAATATTAAGCAGAATCAAATGTTTTGAATCCATCGAAAGAATTTATAAATCAAATAATGCGAAGACGAGATGAGTTCACTTGCAGAACAGATAACATAAATCAAGTATATCAGCATTCTCTTGGAGTTACAGTATCAGTTATCAGGAACTTGATGCTGCTTGATTTGACTTCAGTTTTTGCTTGATGAAAAAGACACAGCTATTCAGATATTACTAATGAAATGTCCCAACACAAAAATTCTTTTCCTAAGTTACTTCAAAATCAACCTAATTATTTTATTTAATTTTAAAATTGCATTTCCCATAATAGACCCATGCTTTAAAAAGTTAATTTTTGTGGTTAATATTAATAACTCTCTATTCTTAAACATGACCATAATTTTTACTACCATAAAAACTGGAAGACTTAGTCTGTAATTTTTAACTATTATCATATCTACTCATAATCATTTTCCTATTGTAAATTTTGAAACTTTTCCTTTTTCTGCTGTTTCCAGTGATAATTCTTTTCCAAGAGAATCATCTTTTTATCATCTAAGGGGTCCAACTGAAATTACATCTTGGCTTCTCTTATCCATAATCTTGATTGTTCTAACCAGATACTCTGTTTTTTTATTTTTAAGCAAAAAATTAGAGGAGTTCCTTGGTGGCTCAGTGGGTTAAGGATCCAGTGTTGTTACTACTGTGGCTCAAGTCACTGCTGTGGTGCAGATTTGATCCCTAGCCCGGGAACTTTGCATGTGGCTAAAAAAAAATTAGAATGTTTCAAGTATTTTGAAGTAAGTCTTAGTTTTTAAATAAGTAGGGTTAAAAGGGTATTGAGACTGGAGTTCCCGTCGTGGCACAGTGGTTAACGAATCCGACTAGGAACCATGAGGTTGCGGGTTCGGTCCCTGCCCTTGCTCAGTGGGTTCACGATCCGGCGTTGCCGTGAGCTGTGGTGTAGGTTGCAGACGTGGCTCGGATCCCGCGTTGCTGTGGCTCTGGCGTAGGCCGGTGGCTACAGCTCCGATTCGACCCCTAGCCTGGGAACCTCCATATGCCGCGGGAGCGGCCCAAGAAATGGCAAAAGGACAAAAAAAAAAAGGGTATTGAGACTTTGTAAACATCTTGTAATAATAATTATCCAAATGATGATTATGGCTAAGAGTTTAATTACCTTTTCTTATTTTCTAGTGAGTATTATGTTGTTATCCAGATAATTACAACTCCTCTCTCAGCACCAACATCATAAACTTGAATACAAAGGAATTCTTTATGGAAAAATTTTAAAACTTTTTTATTTTATGTAGATGCCACTTGAGTCTATTCCACAGTCTAAACACTGTACCTTTGGAAAATGCTGTGTGGGTTATGACATTTTAAAAATAATCAGAAAATAACAAAACTTGTTTTCATTTCTTAATTTTATTGCAGTATAGTTGATTTACAATGTGGTATTATTTTCAGGTATACCACAAAGTGAATCAGTTATATATACATATATATCCATTTTTTTTTCTCATATGGATTATTACAGAATACTGAGTAGAGTTCCTTGTGATATACAGTAGGTCCTTGTTAATTATCTGTTCTAGCCTTGTTAGCCATCTGTCTTTGGAGAAATGTCTATTTAGATCCTCTGACTATTTTTTGGTTGGGTTACTTGGGTTTTTTTGAGGTAAAGCCTCGTGAGATGTTTGTAGAAAATCTTGTTTTTTTTATTTTTTTATTTTTTCTCTTTTTGTCTTTTTTGTTATTGTTGTTGTTGTTGCTATTTCTTGGGCCGCTCCCGCGGCATATGGAGGTTCCCAGGCTAGGGGTTGAATCGGAGCTGTAGCCGCCGGCCTACACCAGAGCCACAGCAACGCGGGATCCAAGCCGCGTCTGCAACCTACACCACAGCTCACGGCAACGCCGGATCGTGAACCCACTGAGCAAGGGCAGGGACCGAACCCGCAACCTCATGGTTCCTAGTCGGATTCGTTAACCACTGCACCACGACGGGAACTCCCAAATCTTGTTTTTTTAAGTGAAACCCTCCAGAAAAAAATTATTTATTTATAGGAATTTAGATATTTAACTGATTTTAACATTGCCGTTTTAGTGTATTGTTAGAATTATTGATTGGTTGTCCATGGCTAAGGGGTAAGGGTGTGGATGTTGTTTCTGGTTTTTCTCCACCTGTTAGACTGAGAAATTTGATAGAAAATGTGCTACATTTATTTACAAAATTAAGAAAATAATGTACATAAATGATATCTTTCTGTTTACTTTAGAAGACATGAAAAAGTCAGAAGTGTTCTTAGCATCATCTAATAATCTGCTACAAGAAATCATGACACTAATAAAAGAAAAAAAGTACAGTTGAGCTGATGTATCACTTAGATTCTCTGAGCTTCTGTTACCTCACTAATCGGAAGCATTGTAATGAGGATTAGTGATGATATGTATACAGTACCTGGGTCATAGTAGACAATAGATGAAGAGTCAATATTATAATTAATATTAACATAACCCTGAAAGACATCACAGGCAAGAATTGGCTGGTTTAAGTAAATGAAATGGTACCTAAGATTTGCTTTAAAATAACATCTGGGGTTGAGAGAGTGAGTGGGGATAGAGATTAAATCCAAATTAGCTATCTCTGGATTATTGTTGAAACTGGGTGATGTGTATATTTGATTTTTTACACTATTCTCTCAAGTTTGTATATATTTGTAAATTTTTATAATAAAAAGTTTAAGGCAAAAACAATTGTCTGGTTTAAGGTTAATAGAGTCTAAATATGAGACTTCATAGGGTTGGAAAAGCCAATTGCTCTCAGACCCCAACTTGTAGAAACCAAACTGAAACAGGTTTATCAGAAGCAAGTTCCAGAGTTCCCTGTCAGCCAGGACTCAGCATTATCACTGCTGTGGCTCGGGTTCCTGCTATAGCTTACGTTCCATCCTGGCCCAGGAACTTCCACATGCTATAAGTGCAGCCAAAAAAAAAAAAAGAAGAAAAAGAAAAACAAGAAGCAAGTTTCAAGAGTGAGTGATAGGCAAAATCAGTGATAAATTCTTCTGTAACATAGTACCTTATACATTTTAGATGTTGAATTGTTGACTTGAGTTGACTGTTTTATGAGGCTCGTGTCTTTTTATTCACTTTTTAATTAGGAGCTCCTGTGGTTCAGAGGGTTAAGAACTCAACATAGTATCCGTGAGGATGCGGGTTCAATCCCTGGCCTTGATCAGTGGGTTAAAGATCAGCATTGCTGTAAGCTGTGGCACAGGTCGCAGATGTAGCTCGGATCCCATGTTGCTCTGGCTGTGGTATAGACCTGCAGCTGCAGCTCTGTTTTGACTCCCTAGCCCAGGAACATCCATATGCCACAGGTGTGATTGTAAAAAGAAAAAAAAATTTTGGCAGCACTCATGGCATGTGGAAGTACCCGGCCAGGAATCAGACACTCGCCACATGAATGACAATTGCAGGTTCCCCACTGCATCACCAGGGAACTCCCAAGGCTTACATTTTAATGATTATTATTTAATTTTTTACCAGAGTTCTAATGCAATTTCATTACTGTCGAAATATGGAAAGCAGCTAAAACTCACCATATGGAAGTCTTTGATCCTACCTGGTACCACATCTAAGTCATAGCAGACATAAGAGAGAATCTCTATTAAGAAGCTTGATTTTTTTTGCCTCATTTTTCATATTTGCACTATGAAGTGAACCTGTGAAGTAACGCCTGCCTATACCTCCGTAGAGCAAATGTTGCCAGTTGGCAGAATGTTGCCTTGAGCTGCATGATTTGATACAACAAAGATGTTTAGGGCCAAGCTGCTTTTAATCAGTGCCATAGCAGATCCACTAGCTGTAGTGCTTGAGTTTTGGCAAAAGTTGCTTACAATTGTAGTCTTTTAAGGAGATCCTAGCTAAAGAAATGTCCTTAAACCTTTCTACCATTAGAACTATTAAAACTCATAAAGCTGGTGCTTGTATATATATTATTGCAGGCAATGGTGTTTTTCCACTTATTTAAATCACTCAAGTGGAGGCATCTGCTACAAAACAAGATTGTCCTCACAGCTTAGGGCATGAATTGTGTACAGCTGAGAGATGTCAGCTGTGTAAACAGCCTGAAATGTGTTACCAACAAAAATATAATTAATTTCTTTCCAGACAGTGTGCCTAACTTAATTCTTGGGATGGTTTAGCTTTCAGAGAGAGCACCTGAACATTTTCTTCCCAGTGCCAGAGTATAGGATTGGTTATAAGGTCATTAAAAGTGAGGTTAGTTTGTACTTTTCTTGTTCAGTTGCAGGAATTTGTGTGGCTTTTAATATGTAGTAACTTTGGATACCAGTGGCTTCCTTGAATTTATGGAAATATCTTAGATCAAGAAGCTGATAGACATGGGATGATAGAAATGTTCTAAAATTAGATTTCAGTGATGGTTGCACAACTCTGTAAATGTACTAAATTAAATTAAAAACACTTTAAGATGAATAAATTTTATGGCATGTAAATTATACCTCAATAAATCTATTTGTAAAAAGAAGTTAGTGAAGAACTAGGTTAAAATACTTTTTCATTTACATTTTTATGTTGCATAAGAAGTACTTTCAGTAACACAGGAGATGTTTTCTTCAATGTACTTCTCATTAAACTTTGACTTAGCAAAGAAGACAAAGAAATAGACTTGTAACTAGATTCTTATATAATCTTGAGTCTTTTACGAACCTGACAGACTAGTCTTTTGACGTTTTCAACACTACTCGGTGAAGTTAATCTTTAAGACATTGTTGCCCTGGTCTCCCTTCAGAGTTAAAATACATTATTTGCTTGTGGTTATATTTTAATGGGGTATGGGATCCTGTATGGATTGTCAATAACTCTTTCAGTTCCTTTTGCACTTTCACCAAGGAAATAGGTATCTAAAACTTCACCAGTAGGGGAATGTTTTCATGCTGTGACGGTTCAGCTGTGAGAACAAGGAGTTGCAAGTAGGCGAAATTTCATTTTTACACTTTAACAAGGACAGCCTTGGTTTCCAGAGAGTAGAAATAATTTTAACATTGTGAATTATGTCAAGGCACCTTATTATAATGAAGACAATTTGAATGTATGTAGTCTTTAAAACCCAAGATTTTAATAATACTTATACAAAGGAAGAACAATCCCTCAGTTTTTAATACTTTTTTGTTGTTACCACACCCCCCCTCTTTTTTTTTCTTTTGATATTACTGATGGCCTTCTCGGGTGCATCACTGGCTAAGGAATGTTAATGCAGAATTTGAGAAAGTAGGAATTTTAGGGCCAGAGGTCTTTAAGCATGTATTAGGAGTCAAAGATCTACTTACTAAATATTAAATATTTTCACATTGAAAATAAGACCATTTAAAACAGAATCATTACACAGCAGTTTTTCTATAAGATAAAAATAGAACAAAAATCACACATACCTTCTTCCTTTTTTAATGTTTTTTTAAAATTAACAAATAGTTGATTTACGATGTTGTGCCAGTTTCTGCTCTACAGCAGTGACTCAGTCACACACACACACACACACACACACACGTATATAAACACATACATACATACATTCTTCTTTTAAAATACTGTTTTCATCATGGTCTATCCCAGGAGATTTGATATAGGTCTCTGTGTGATACAGTAGGACTTTTCCTTTTTTTTTTTTTTTTTTAGTTAAAAAAAATGTGAATGAAGGACTGTCATCTACTTTGATCATTCTGGTATGGGCCAATTTCTTTTGTAACTTCTCCCTGATGATTTGTCTTTGCCAGGTGTCAAATTATAAACATTTCCCTGATATTAGATCCCTACCCTCTACTTTATAGGCGTTGCCATCCCAGTACAGACTCTCCCTGTTACCACATCACTACCACACTGTAGTTACCTACCTACACTTATAGTTACCTACCTGTTAAGTAAACTCACAACCTCCACTATAGTGATTCCATCATCTGTTGCTGCAAGGTTAATATTTCTAAAGTGCAGAATGAATCACATTCAGCCTTGCTTCTTTATCTTCAATGGTAACCCAATATGTGCTGATTTATGTACAGATTTTTAGGCTGTCTTTCAAAACCCTTCATTCTTTAGTCTGAAATTTCCCTTTCCAGTTTATTTTCCCATATAGGCCCAGAGTAAATGCTCACTAAATATCTCTTGAATAAATGATTGGATACGATGCCGTATGTATCTCAGCCCTAGCTAAATATTCATTTTGCTGTTCTTCAGATGTACTTGGTGCTATGCTCTGTTATTTAATCATTCTGTTCCTTCTACCTAGAATACCGATAGCAGTTTCTTTCCTCTTTAAGAGCTTTCCTTAAGAGACATTGCCTGTAGCCCTCTTCCCATGCCACCTTCTCCAACCATCTTAGAAATTAGTTTCTATTTGTTTTTCTATGTAAATTACTTTCATCTTTCCTTATTTTGTTTTTTCCTTCCTTCATTCCTCCCACCTGGCTGCATCATTTAACAGAGTAACCACAAATAGCTTGATTAACCTCTTGGGGTCTCAGTCTCTGTAACTGTAGAACACAGATAATATTCCTGAAGTTTTGTTAAAACTAAAAGTCAGTAGTAACAAATTTGGTTATGCCTACATTTATTTTGAAGATTGAAGTAGGCAGTACTAGATAATGTCTAACATATGGTTGACCTTTGGCTATTACTATTTTTTTCATCCGTCTATTCATTTTACATTTGTGGAACAGCTCTTATAGGTCAGTAACCACTCTGGCCCTTATAGTTGCAATGATAAGGTCCTATACCCCAGAATTTGCAAAGTATGCCGCGGGACTGATATATGAACAATGACAATCGAAGTTTGTGTAGATGCAATGGAGTCATAGAAGAGGGAACAACCACTTTTGCTAGCAGATGGGGGTGTGAAAAAATGACTTTCCAGAGAAAGGAACCAAATGTCCCGTAAGCAAAATATATGAAACAAGTTTAAATTACATTTTAATTTATATGCTTGTGTTTTTCTCTTTTTTTAATTCTAAAAATTGGTAATAAGAACTCTTCATTTTTGTATGCTCTACAGGATCAAATGTAATGTGTTTTTTTAATAGTAGTGTTTTATACATTCACTCATTTGAATTGTTCAGAGCTCCACTAAGTTGATATCTATGACAATAAACAACTAAATGATGAATTTGTATGATCATAGTGACTTGATAAACTGTTTGAGAATCAGTTTTATTTTCTTTCTAATAAAAATAATCAAAACTCAGTATTTCTTTATTGATAGGTAGAATAACAAATTTAGAGCCACTACACTGAGCAAGTTTGTACCAGTGTGTGTTTGTGTGATGTGTGAGAGAGAGAAGCAGGTAGGCAGACCAGTCTAAGTTCATCAAATCCCAGTATTGCTATCATTTGGAATTAAGTTATTTATTGTATGAATTTCAGTTTCCTCACCTGCAAAATGACGATGAGGTTAACACCTTTGAAATTCTGTTGTGAAGATTAACTGGACTAACGTAATAGTTTGAGGAGTTCCTGTCATGGCTCAGTGGTTAACGAGTCCGACTAGGAACCATGAGGTTGCGGGTTCGATCTCTGGCCTTGCTCAGTGGGTTAAGGATCTGGCATTGCCGTGGGCTGTGGTGTGGATCGCAGACGCGGCTCAGATCCTGTGTTGCTGTGGCTCTGGTGTAGGCAGGCAGGTATATCTCCGATTGGACCCCTAGCCTGGGAAGCTCCATGTCCTATGGGAGCGGACCTAGAAAAGGCAATAAGGCAAATAATAATAATAATAATAATAATAATAATAATAATAATAGTTTGAAACATATGAATTGCCATTCTTAAAAGGCAAATGGTTGAATATTGGCAATTTCCTATGTTTTATCTAATATGTAAAGCACGTAATATAATGCAGGATTTGGCAGTTCAGCCCAAATCCCACTCTCCATTTGTCTTTGTAAATATTTTTAATAGAAGTAAAATTGGCATATAACATTATATAAATTCAGGTGTACAATGTGGTGATTTGATGTTTGTATACACTACCAAGTGATCACCACAGTAGTTCTATTTACCGCCCATTACCATACAATTGATCCCATTCACCCATTTTGCCCAAACATGTTACCTTCAAATAACTACCAGTCTCTTCTTTATAAATGTGAGTTTTGTTTGTTCATTTGTCTTATCGTACAGTATTCATCTTTCTCTGATTTTAGGTCCATTCATGTCACAAATGGCAAGGTTTCTTTCTTTTTTATGGTGGAGCTGTATTACACATGCACACACGCACACACTTCACGTCTTCTTTATCCATTTATCCATTGATGGACGTTTAGGTTGTTTCCATGTTTTGGCTATTGTAAATAATGCTGCAATGAATGTAGGTGTGCTCAGTCTTTTTTCTCTCTCTCTCTTTGTATGGCCACATCTGTGGCATATGGAAGTTCCCAGGCTAGGGGTCGAATTGGAGTTGCAGCTGCTGGCTTACACCACAGCCACATCAGTGCTGGATCTAAACCACATCTGTGACCTACACTGTAACTTGCAGCAACACCAGATCTTTAACCCACTGAGCAAGGCCAGGGATAAACCCATATCTTCATGGGCACTATGTCAGCTTCTTAACCTGCTGAGCCACAATAGGAACTCCCATATGTCTTTTTTTAATACTGTTTTGTTTTCTTTGGATAAACACCCCCAAGTGACATAGCTGGATCATATGGTAGATCTTTTTTTTTTTTGTCTTTTTGTCTGTTGTTGTTGTTGCTATTTCTTGGGCCGCTCCCACGGCATATGGAGGTTCCCAGGCTAGGGGTTGAACCGGAGCTGTAGCCACCGGCCTACGCCAGAGCCACAGCAACTCGGGATCTGAGCCGCGTCTGCAACCTACACCACAGCTCACGGCAACGCCGGATCGTTAACCCACTGAGCAAGGGGCAGGGACTGATCCCGCAACCTCATGGTTCCTAGTCGGATTCATTAACCACTGCGCCACGACGGGAACTCTAGGTAGATCTATTTTTAATTTTTTAAGGAACTTCCATTGTTTTCTATAATGGCTGTACCAATTTGCATTCTCACAACAGTGTAAGAGGGTTCCCTTTTTTCCACATCCTCACCAGCACTTATTTTTCTTGACTTTCTGATAATCACTGTTTTAACAGGATATGAGCTGGTATTCCTTGTGTTTTTGATTTGCATTTCCCTGATGATTAGTGATGCTGAACAGCTGGCAATCTGTATGTCTTATTTATTTATTTATTTTATTTTTTTCTTTTTGGGGCTGCACCTGTAGCATATGAAGGTTCCCAGGCTAGGGGTGGTATCAGAGCTATAGCTGCCAGCCTAGCTCACAACCACAGCAACACTGGATTCGAGTTGCGTCTGCAACTTACACCACAGCTTAGGGCAATGACAGATCCTTCACCCACTGAGTGAAGCCAGGGATCAAGCCTGCGTCCTCATGGACACTAGTCGAGTTTGTTAACCACTGAGCTGTGACAGGAACTCCCTGTCTTCTTTGGAAAAATGCCTATTTGGGTCCTCTGCCCTTTTTTTTTTTTTTTTTGTCTTTTGTCTTTTTTGTTGTTGTTGCTGTTGCTGTTGTTGTTGCTATTTCTTGGGCCGCTCCCTCGGCATATGGAGGTTCCCAGGCTAGGGGTTGAACCGGAGCTGTAGCCACCGGCCTACGCCAGAGCCACAGCAACGCGGGATCCGAGCCGTGTCTGCAACCTACACCACAGCTCAGGCAATGCTGGATCGTTAACCCACTGAGCAAGGGCAGGGACCGAACCCGCAACCTCATGGTTCCTAGTCGGATTCGTTAACCACTGCGCCACGACGGGAACTCCCCTCTGCCCATTTTTTAGTCAGATTTTATTTTTATTTTTTGCTATTGAAGCAAGTTCTTGTATTTTTTGACATTAACTTTTTATGGGATATATGATTTGCAAATACTTCCTCATATTTAGTAATTTGCCTTTTTGTTTTGTAGATGATTTCTTTTGTTGTGCAGAAGTTTTTTAGTTTAATGTAGCCCCACTTGTTTATTTTTGCTTTTGGAGTCAGATCCTAAAATTCTGCAGCAAGACCAATGTAAATAATGTTTTTTTGGAGCATAGTCACACCCATTTGCTTATGTATTGTATACAGCTGCTTTTACACTATAACTAATGGCAGGAATGGTGTAACAAAAGCATGTTCTTTTTGGCCCTTTACAGAAAAAGTTTGCCAACCCCTGGTGTAACATCTGGCATTTAGTAGGCATTCAACAAACATTAGCTCCTTTTCCCTTGAGCAAGCACCTTCTTTATACCACATACACATGCAGAATTGGAAGCATTCTTTGAAAAGCTCTAGGGTCATCTTATGCTATTTAAATTATTTTGTTAGCCTATCCTAGGTCAGATAGATTTAGACAATCTTTGGACATTTTCACTGGCTTTTTCTTTATTTGTCAAGGTCATGAATAATGTTGCTTCTGATGGTGGTGAGACTCAGTAGCTTCAGAGGGTTCATTGCCCTTGTCAACATATAGAGTCTTTTACAAATAACACAGGCAAAGACTAAACAGACAGAAAGAACGGCTTTGAAAGCAGTAGAAGAAAGTTTGAGTTTTAAAGAAATGGGAAGTTATGAAGTGGTCTATCCCCTGAACAGTGAGAGTGAGAAGTTCGGGAGGGTGGATGAAACACTCAAGGGACATATTTACTCGGTAAATATGAGGGAGAACACATGGAAGTGAGACAGCCCCTAACAGGAAATTGACCAGCACTAAAATCTGATGTTCTGAATCTTGATTTCACTTTATTAAAATCCCAAATTCATAGATTACTGCTTTTTGCCCATGAAGGGGTAACTGCTATGGGATTTTTCTTCCCTCTATAAACAGCTAGAAGACTGGATAAAATATGCGAAACAACTGTTTTCAAATATCAGACTCTGAAGAAGGAAACAGATGAGTCCTACCCGAGGCAATTTCTGGATCCCAGAGCTGGGAGAGGAAACCAAAACAGAATCTGCATTATTGTGTTTGAAAAGACAGAGAATGGGGTTTAGGGAGGTCAAGGCAGCTGGACTTTGCTGGGCAGAGTATTAGCAGAGAAAAAGCTCCAGAAATCTGCATAGGGTTCTGCTGGTCTTTAGGTGAATACTAGTCTGTGCATGCATAGGGTGAAGTGCCAGGAAATTGGGCAAAGAACTACTGCCAGGAAAAAAAGCAATTAACTGGGAGCTCTAAGGCGAACAATTCTCAGAGCTCAGATAGAACTGGGAATAGTTTGAGTTCCCAACAGCCATAGTAGAGGCACCTCAGTGAATAATACATGGAGCATTCAGGAGATACCACAGGAGAGTCACACCTTAGTGGAATGAATAAACAAACCCTAGAGTGAAGGCTACTCTAGGACTGTCTTTTTACAAGCTTAAAAACAATTTTCAAAAGGATCACGCTGATTCATAGGTAAATGCCTCTAAGAACAGAGTCTAGCATCCAGTTAAAAGTTACTGTACATACAACAGGCAGGAAAATCTAACCCATAACCAGGAGAGAAATCAGTCAAAAGAAATAGACATAGAAGTAATTTAGATAACTAAATTAACACATAGGGACTTTCGTTATTATAAATATTATGAATATGCTCAAGGATTTCAAGGAAAATGTGAACTTAATGAAGAGAGAATAGAATATGTAAAAGACAGAGAAAGCAGTATAATATCTGAAATGATAATTTCACTGATGAGCTTAACACCAGATTAAAACAGAAGAAAAAAAGACTAGTGAACTTGAAGACATAATAATAAAAACTATACAAATTGGAGCACAGAGAGAGGGAAAAAAAAAAACAAGAATAAATTAACAAAATGTCAGTGACCTCTGGAACAAAACCAAGCAGTCTAATATATGTGCAATTGGAATCCTAGGAGAGAAAAGATAGGAGGAAAGAGGTCAAGAACAGAAAAACTGAAAAAATAATTTCTGCAATTTTTTTCCATATCTGATGAAAACTAAAAGCTTGGTCCAGGAACCTCAGTGAATGCCATGAAGGCTAAACCAAAAGAATTCCACACCTAGGATTATTACTCAAATTGCTGAAAACAAGTGATAAAAAGATAAATTTCATAGAAGAGAAAGTAAAAAACAACAACAAAAAACACGTTACACAAAGGAACTAACGTAAACATTTTAGATTTCTCATTAGAAATAATGTAAGCAAAAAAAAAAGAAGCCACACAGTGGAATGACATTTTTAAACTACCAAAAGGTTTTTTAAAATGACAACTTGAAATTCTATATCAGGTGAAAATACTCTTTCAAAGCTGAAAGCAAAATAAAGACTTTTTCAGACAAACAAAAACTGAGAGAGTTTGGGGCCGGCAAACATGAAGTACAAGAGATATTAAAGGAAGTTCTTTAGGCAAAAGGAAAATGGTATCATATGAATAAACTTGGGGCTCTATACAGAAGAATGAAGAGTGCTAGTAGTGATAAAAATGTTAAATGTAAAAGATACTTTCCTTATGTTTTTAATTTCTTCAAAAAAAAAGGCTATTTGTTACTTCCCTGGTGGCTCAGCAAGTTAAGGATCCAGTGTTGTTAGTGCTGTGGCTCAGATTCCAGCCCTGGCCTAGGAACTTCTACATGCTGTGGGAGTGAACCAGAAAAGAAAGAAGAAAAGATAGCTGTTTAAAGATAAAATAACAAGTAATCTGAAGTTTTAAGCATATGTAGAAGTAAAATATATGACAACAGTAGTTCAAAAAAGACAGAATGGAATTATGCTGTTGTAAGGTTCTTACACTATACATAAAGTGGTTTAATATGAACTGAAGGTAGTCTATTAAAAATGCAAATTGTAAACCTTAGTGAAACCACTAAACACACACACAGTATAGCCAATAAGCCATTAAAAGAGATATAATGGAATACTAAAAAATAGAAATTCAAAAATTGGGCAGGGAGAAATAAAAAAGGAACAATGAAAAGATGGAATATGTACAAAACTAATAGCAAAATAAGTTTAAATCCAACCATTTTGATAATTACAGCAAATATAAATGGCCTATACATTAAGGGGCTTATATTGTCAAAATTAATTTCAAACAGCAAGATTCAACTATATGCTTCCCAGAAGAGACATTCTTTAAATACAATGACAATGATAAATTAAACATAAGTGAATGGGAAAAATTTACCAGGCAAACACTAATGTAAGAAAGCTGCAATGACTATATTAACATCAGACAAAATACAGAACAAGGAGTATTAGCAGGACTAAAGCAAGACATTTACAATGATTAAAAGGACTACCGGTCAAGAAGACATAGTAGTCTTAAATGTGTACATATCAAATAATAGTTTCAAAATACGTGAACTGACAAGTTTTGAGCAAAAAAAAAACAAAAAACAAACAAAAAAACAGTGAATTGACATTTTTAAACTACTGAAAGGTTTTTAAAAATCACAACTTGGAAATAAGAAGTAGAAATCTAACAAAATATATGTAAAATCCTTATACTGAAAACTCCTAATTACTGATGAAAAAAATAAAGTCCTTAGAAATGGAGAGAGATCATGGTCATGGATTAGAACACAGTGTTTTTAATGTGGTAGTTCTTGTCACACTGCAATCCCAATAAAAAATCAATAACCCCCTTTTGGAGTAGAAATTGACAAGTTAATTTTAAAATTTATATGGAAATGTGAGGGACCTAGAATTTCCAAAACAATTTTGAAAAAGAACAAAGTCGGAAAACTTATACTGCCTGATTTCAAAAAATAATACACTATTTAAGACAAGTGGTATTTGTGTAAAGACGGACATATAGATCAAAGGATAGAGCATTCAGATATAGAGCTATATACATGTCAATTGATTTTATGCAAAGGTACAAAGTAATGCAATGGAGAAAGGATGGTCTTTTTTTTTTAAACAAATAGTGGTGGATTAACTGGATATCATTAAAGACAATTTTAGCCTTTACTTTATGCCTTACACGAAAAAATTATCTCAAAATGGATCACAGACCTAAATACAAAAGCTGCAACTATAAAACAAGTAGAAGAAAATACAAGAGAAAAATTTCTGCAACCTTTGGGTAGGAAAAAGTTTCTTAGAACACTAGAAGCCCTCACCATAAAGAAAAAAAAAAAAACAGATAAATTGAACTTTATTACACTTTGCAACTTTTGTTCTTCACAAGAGTCCATTTAGAGAAAAGGGAGAGGAATTCCCTTTGTGGCTCAGCCATTAACAAACCTGACTAGGATCCATGAGGATGTGGATTTGATATCTGGCCTCACTCAGTGGGTTAAGGATCTGGCATTGCCATGAGCTGTGGTGTAGGTCGCAGATGTGGCTCAGATCTGGCATTGCTGTCACTGTGGCATAGGCTGGCAGCTGCAGCTCCGATTCAACCTCTAGCCTGGGAACCTCTGTATGCCATGAGTGTGGCCCTTTTTAAAAAGCAAAAGAAAGGAAAGGAATGGAACGGAAAGGAAGAAAGAAAGAAAAAGAAAAAAGTGAGAGCAAACCATAGACTAGGGGAAAATATCTGCGAAACATCTACTTGGCATTTTTGGTGAAGGACCTCTATCCAGATTGTATAAAGTAGTCTTACAACTAAGTAATAATACCAGGGAATTGGGGGAAGTAATATAACCTTTTGAAATGTTGATTGTGTTGGTAGAAGTTAAAAGAGTGTGTGTGCATGAGAGAGAGAGTGTGTGTGTGAGAGAGACAACTCCTTGAATTGTACGCTTTAGATGAGTGCATTTTATTATAGGTAACTGGATCTTAGTGAATTTCACTGGTGAATTTAAGATGAGTACGTTGATCTGAAACCATAACTGATAAATGAGGAGGTGAAATGTAGAACCAGTATTTAACTCTCAATCTGCCCTCTCCCTGTTGCCAATGTTTTCTCTCTTGTACCGTGCAATTTCTTATGTGTTTTGTGTTATTCAAAATAGTTCCAATTTTGGCATTCCTGTTGTGTCTCAGTGGAAAACAAATCTGACTAGCATCCGTGAGGATGCAAATTTGATTCCTAGCCTTGCTCAGTGGGTTAAGGATGTGGCATTGCTGTGAGCTATGCTGTGGGTTGCATAAGAGGCTGGGATCTGGGGTTGCTGTGGCTGTGGAGTAGGCCAGCTGCTACAGCTCCGATTTTACCCCCAGCCTGGGAACCTCCATATACAGTAGGTGTGGCCCTAAAAAGACAAGAAAAAAGTCCAATTTTAAAATACCCACTCTATAATTTTTTCCAGAATTGCATTCATACTGGTTCGAAGTTTTACAATTGTACAGTAAAAGAAACAAAAACAATCTTTGCTGTTATTTTCCTTTATTCAGTTGGCAGTAAGGTGACTTTGTTTTTTGGGGTTTTTTTTATTTAATTTAAAATTTTTTTTTTATTTTTTTGTCTTTTTGCCATTTCTTGGGCCGCTCCTGTGGCATGTGGGGGTTCCCAGGCTAGGGGTCGAATCGGAGCTGTAGCTGCCAGCCTGTGCCAGAGCCACAGCAACGCAGGGTCCGAGCCACGTCTGCGACCTACACCACAGCTCATGGCAACGCTGGATCGTCAACCTACTGAGCAAGGGCAGGGATCGAACCGCAACCTCATGGTTCCTAGTCGGATTCGTTAACCACTGCGCCACAACGGGAACTCCTTGTTTTTTTTTAAATTATATTTATTACAGTTGATTTACAATGTTCTGTCAAATTCAGTTGTACAGCAAAGTGACCCAGTTATACATATATATGCATTCTTTTTTCACATATTCCATCATGCGCCATTATACATGATTGGATATAGTTCCCTGTGCTGTACAGCAGGACTGCATAGTTTTGAATATAAGTGAATTTAAAATTTCCACTGTAGTGCTTTGGCTCGTATGCCTGTTTGCTCTTGAATAATAGCCATATTATAATGCAGCCGGGAAGGAGTAGCAATTCTCCATTCTGATACCCTTAGCTACTTAACATAGTGGTAAGTGAGTATATTAGGAGGCATGTATATAGTGAATTGTAGTTTACAAACGATAGTTTGTACACATCATCTCATTTGAGCCAGTAGTAGATTATAAATAAATAATTTTTGATGGAAATAGTATACAGGAGAAGACAGTTGCTATTCATTATTGTAAATTTTCCTTAGAGTTACTTCAAACCACCTTTTCCTAATAGCTAGCTAGCTCTTAGGAAGTGTACTTGTTATAACTTACTTGTTTATACTTCTATCTATGAGACTGTGAACTCCTTGAGGGCAAGAAGCATGTCTTATTCTTTTTTGTGTCTCATGTGCCAATCATGTCCCTGGCACAAAAGAAACACTCGGTAAATGTTTCTTGCATTTATATTAAAGGTAACACTGAAAAGTCTAGTGACTGGCACCAAGTCGCAATATGTAACTGCTAGCCCAGTACTCTAATACATGTCATTGCTTTCTTCAGAAGCACTCCTGCTCTATTTCAAGAAGCCAAGCCCTTTTCCTCTCCTAACTGAGAAAGGTGTTATTAGAACTCTTGTACCTGATCCTATTCTGTAACTGAGAATTGGAAGTTTGTTTATAATACATATGTGCAGTGCTTAATCTCTGGCATTTGTTTTCAAGTTAACATGCTGTCTATTACATTTGAACAGCTGTAACATATGTGATAAGATTTCTTAATAAGTCATTTTCTTGAGCACTGGAAATATGAATCTGAAGAGCAGTGTTCCCAGCTTGTTAAGTTATGCTTTAGACCCTTGGGTTGTGATATAATCAATTGCCTATAATTCTCTATTTGCAAAAGATAATAGAGATAAAGATTCTATGACATTTTATAATGTGCACATAAAAGGGATTTTTGCAACTGTTTTGCTAAATTATTATAAATTTTCTAACCAAAAGAAAAGGCTTAAAACGAAAATTTATGCATGATGAGTAGCTTTTTGAGCTCAGGGTGATTTAATCAATAGTCAAATCAATTGCTGCCCCCATAACATGTAGAATATATAAGAGTTTTTTGATAAACATCCACAAGAGATTGTTGGTACTGATTGTTCCCACAGCCAAAGAAAGTCTTTTTGTTCTTTTATTGTATGTTTGTTGACAGTTGTGATCAACACAGAATGAACTGCTTTACAGTTTATTACTTTCAGAGTACAAATTTGAATGCTGTGGATTCAGATGTATAAAAGAGATAAAATTACAGACAGCTTTGAGTGGCAGTTACATATCAAACCTCACGGGGGTTTGACAGGCAACGAATATCGTTATTAGACGCTTTTTCCATAATTGCTGACATTTATCCAGTGTTTCACAGTATTTGCTAATGTATTAATGCAGTCAATCTCTGAGAGGCTGCACATGCCTTTTTAGCCCTGGCTTTTATGGGATTCTGAAATTCATAGACCCACAGATACTTATTCCCTGCTGGTTGCCGTAGTGACAGAGCTCAGAGATAAGCCAAGACAGAGCCCTTTTGTGATTGCTTTTCAGGTGACATTCAGCGGCAGCTTGAGTAGAGTGTCCTTTTATAGTTCCTGTAATTCAGAAAATGATAACAGCTTTTTGCTGCTTAGAAGAGAAGTCTGTGGACTGCTCCCAGTGGGATTTCAGTTTGCTGTGCCACTTCATACCAACACCAGCCTGATAAAGTTCTTATTATTGTGGAGATTTCAGAGTGCAAGGGGACTGAATTAATTATGACAGGTTAGAAAATACAGGACTGATACTACAAATAAAACTTTGAAGAACCAATACATGTTTCACAACCATATGTAACAAATTCATCTGGACATTTTAAGCTACTACTGATGATATAGTTAGGCGCTTGCTTAGTAGGTAAATGCACCTGACTTCTCAATTGCTTGGTGTTCCATCTCAGTGTTTAGAAGTTATCTTTCATTTGTGTGTATCCTTTTCTCATATGAAACTTAAGCTTTAACATTTTGTTATTTAGAGGCAGGTAGCTTTATTAGGAAATGTTCTTAGGGTTATGGTAATTTCTTTTTAGTATTCTCAGCAGTGGAATGAAAAAAATAAACATTTTATAAATAGCAGCCTACATAAAGTACTTCAAATTCAGAAGAAAACATAATAATGGTAGAGCATGATAGATGGAGGGGGCTACATTTCAAGAAATAACTGGGGAAAATGCAATCTTACTTGGAGAAAACATAGATGCCTTAAAAAGTCACACGTTTTCCCTACATTCTTGAAGCTAAGACAGTTAATAGTTTTAATTCTGCAAGGAAGGAAAACTCCAGTAACGATGGCTAAATATAGGAAACCTTGAGAGATGGACACCACTGTCTATGTTGTTGATGTTATTGAAAAGAAACCCAAGAAAGAACACCAAGCCCAAATTAAATCATGCAAATCTGAAAGCACTTAAATGTCTTACCCATAAAATGTAAGTATTATTTGCAGGAAGCAAGTAGAACCAGCTGAATAGAGAAGTAATTTGATAATCAGAAGTGATGAAAAAGAATAGATGTGTTTACCAATTTCAGAATTGCTGGTGAACCATGCTAGATGAACAAGCATATGGATAGCACATGAATGAGGGCTCAGAAGAGAAATTTGGCCTGAAAAGTCTAATTGGTCATCTTGGATTAGGTGTGCAATTGAGGAGCTGGAGATCTGTTTTGTGTTACTTGTGTCTAACCTTTTAGGCTCATTTCAAGCAGATGTAAACTCTCATAAAATTCAGATATTTGTAATTCAGACAAAAAAAAGGGTAACCTTCAGACTAGCGACAAACAAATATGACATTTTCAAATGATATTTAGTAGACCTTTATTAACACTGTGTTATCCCATGATGTTCTTTGCATTCCTTATGTCCTAAGGTTTAACCTCATCATCTGTTATGTGCTTTGATGTATTAAGTAAGAAGAGAGAAGAAAGGCTTATGAGAGTTGTATTATTGTAACGTGTTTTTCTGCGCTGGGTTATCCACTTAGAAGTCTCTCTCAAAATTTAGCTATCTACTGAGAAGATCTTTAAGACCGTATCATTCCCACAATGTTTTAGAACGGATAAATATCCGTTTGTAATTGTTACTAAAACAAAACACAATACAAGCAAGCAAATAAATCAGCGTAATGAAACATACAGGATAGAGAAAAACAGCATGTAGTCTTTCAAAAAATATAGAGACTCCATGTTAAAAGAAAAAGTTATTGTATTCAGCGAATTGGTTCATTTCACTAACACAACCTATCTCCGACTCAGTAACTCAAAAATTTCATTATAATTTTTGCTTTTGATGTTTATCTATTTTCAGGTAATTGTAAAGTCAAAAATAATTTAATGAAAATTAGCGTCTTGCAGTGTGAATCACAAAAATTGAAGTTTAGTTATTTCAGTGCAAAATATGTCACAACTAATTATAAAATACTTTTGTGGCTTGACTCTATGAAGTAAAAGAAGTCTAGGTAAAATTTAACCATTTCTTTCTACCTTTTAATTATTATTTTGGTTGTTTAATAATAACAATAATAGGAATAATATCTATTTATCCTACTTTCTTATAGGAACTTTGCTAGACTTTTATTTTATTTACTTATATTTTTAAGGGCCACATTCATGGCATATGGAAGTTCCCAGGCTAGGGGTCCAATTGGAGCTATAGCTGCCGGCCTATACCACAGTCACAGCAATGTGGGATCCAAGCCACGTCTGCAACCCACACCGCAGTTCACAGCAATGCCAGATCCCTGACCCACTGAGCAAGGGTAGGAATCGAACCCGCATTTGGATTTGTTTCTGCTGCACCACAACGGGAACTCCTGGACTTTTATGTTTTGTCTTTCATCTTCCCATTAATTGATCCTGAAAGGTAGGTGTTATTATCCTTATATTTGCACATGAAGGAACTCAGGTTTAGAGTGGTTTAGTAACTTGCCCAACAAAACAGATAAGAAGTGGTGGAAAGAGGATCCCATCCTAAGTTTGACTCTAAAGGCTACTTCTTTGCACTATACCATAGGGATTTTTATGGACTTTAAGTCCCAAGTTCTTACTTTTCCTTCCCTAGCACAGTTTTTCAATTTTACCTATTATGAACATTCAGATATTTCCCTTAATCTGTCTTAGCCCCATAAGATCGGTCCTTTTGCTCATCTTAGACCTGTCTTTCTGGGAATAATGATAACCTTAGAGAGCACTTAAAAAATGCTTACTGTATACAAGGCACTAGTCTTAGCAATGTACATTTAATAATATAACTCACTTAATCTTCCTAACTACCCCATAAAGTAAAAGTTATGTTTTCCTCATTTTACCCATGACCAAACTGAGGCATATTCATATGACCTCATAATCAGTGGCGGTGGTAGTTGAACCCAAGTAGGATTCATGGCCTTATCTTATTCCTCTCATAATAACAGAGAAAGATCAATGATAGGACAACTGTGAAAGCCTATCAGTCATCTTTGTTCTTCACCAACTGTAATGTTCACTGTGGAGCAACTCAAGGATGAACATGCCACATTCATTGTGGCCATATTTCCACTTTCATGCAACGTGAAATGGAAACTGGATCTTTTTGTAATTCAGTATGAAGCATAACCTCAGTGTGTACTGTGTCTGCCAGTTCTCTTTATTTTTCTTTTCGTTTCCTTGGTCTAGAGACAGTTGTTACTCATAAGCTTTTAACACCCAAGAAGAAGGTGTCATCATTCTAGTCTTTTTCATCTCTAGAGCTATATCAGCTGGCTGTTTACAAATTGATCATAAAACTCTAGAAATCATATTAAATATTGTCCTCATTTTTAAAATGGAAGGTACTGTGGCTAGTCATTTTTAAACTAAGCAGGATTAAAATTAGAGAGACAAGGTTAAAACTTGCAAACTCCTTTACACTGAACATTAGAGTATTGCCACTAGCCCAGATCCACACATTCACGTCAGATAACTATGTGTAGAAAAAGAGCACTGGATTTGGGAGTCAGAAGACCTTGTTTCTCGTCCAGGCCGAGTAAGATCATCCCTTAACATGCTCTGCACCCCATCTACTTCTGTGTTCTCAGAACTATGTATTATCAGTAATCTCTTCTTTAGTATTTTTATTATACATTCTTTCTGCACTTAAACATAAAAAGCCTCTTACCTTAAAAGAAACATGCAATAAAAGCAAAGGCAGAAATCTTCTCTGATTTTAGCTGCTACTTTCTCTCTTACTTTTTGCAGCCAAATTTCAAAAAGAGTTGTCTGCAGCTACTATCTTTATTTTTTTCTCTTCCACTAATTCCTCAACTTGTTACCACTCTGGCCTTCAGCCCATTTCTCCACCAGAACAGCTTTTCTTCAGGTACCAATAACTGCTAAACTTCATTGTGCTTGGCTTCATTAAACAAAACCTTTTTATTGAAGTATATTTATTAAGAAAAGTGTACATATTATAAATGTACAGCTTGATGAATTCTCATAAAGTAAATATCCCTATGTAACCAGCATCCAGATTAAGAAAGAACATTTCTAGCATCCAAAGACCCTCTCATTTCCCCTTCATTTAGGAGATCAGACCATAGATTAGTTTTGCCTTATTTTAAACATAAATAAATGGAAGCTTCTCCTTCTCTACCCAGTCACCAAATATTGGAGTTCTTTAGCTCTCAGCCCCATGTACTCATTCTGTCTTTCTTTGTATGTTCTTCCTAGACATTCTTATTAGATCTATAGTTTAAACTATCACCCATGTGGTGGTGATTAACGAATTTATATAGTTTTAGCCCAGTCATCCCATGTCAGCTCCAAAACAGTCTTCTTATCTTCTCCACTTAGAGGTCCAAAAGGACCTTAAATTCAACATATCCAAAATTGAATTCATGTTCTCCCCTGGCCATACCTGGTTTTCGTTCTAAAGTTCCCTAATTCTATGAATGGCATCACCACCCATCCAGCTCCATAAACCAGGTAGAAGCCACTCTTGATATCTCTCTCCCTTGGTGACCATATTCAAATAGTCAATCCCTGTCAAGTTTAGCTCTTCTGTATCTTTCATTCATTCACTTCTGCCCATTTCCACTACCACAACCCTGATGTAAGCTACCAACTTTTTGAATCTGGACTATTGCAAGAGCCTCCAAACTGGGCTCCCTCTCATGTCCCTTAAATTCACCCTTCATACTATATCAGGATAATCCTTTTTTAAAAAATGTGTGCATTTACTCAAGTAATGTCTCTATTTAAGTCATTCCCAGTAAGACCAAGATCCTTAACATTACCCACCAGACACGGTGTAGTCCGATTCCTGCTTACTACTACTTCTTCTTCTTCTTTTTTTTTTTTTCTCCTTTTTAGGGCCACACCTGCAGCATATGGAAGTCCTTAGGCTAGGAGTCAAATTGGAGCTCTAGCTACAGGCCTACACCACAGCCATGGCAACACCAGATCTGAGTCGAATCTGCGACCTATGCCACAACAGCTTGCAAGCAGTGCCAGATCCTTAACCCACTGAGGGAGGCCAGGGATTGAACCTGCGTCCTTTTTTTTTTTTTTTTGTCTTTTTGCCTTTTCTAGGGCCACTCCTGTGGCATATGGAGGTTCCCAGGCTAGGGGTCTAATTGGAGCTGTGGCCACCGGCCTACACCACAGCAACGCAGGATCCGAGCTGCGTCTGCAACCTATACCACAGCTCATGGCAGCGCCGATCCTTAGCCCACTGAGAAAGGCCAGGAATCGAACCCGCAACCTCATGGCTCCTAGTCGGATTCTTTAACCACTGAGCCACGACGGGAACTCCCTGAGCTTGCATCTTCATGGACACTATGCCGACCTCTTAAGCTGCTGAGCCACAGTGGGAACTCTCTCCTATATATTTTTTACTCATTCTTCCAATTCAGTCACTTCTTCATGAAGCCGTTTTTTCACTGTTTACCACAGTTATGATTATACACACACACACACACACACACACACACACACATAATCAAGCTGTGGCTTAATGTAGGATCTCAGTTCCAGACCAGGGATTGAACCCAGGCCACAGCAGTGAAAGCACTGAGTCCTAACCATTAGACCACTAGGAAACTCCCAGTTTTGTTTATGTGATTGTTTACCACATAATCTGTGAGTTCCATAAGGGCAGACATCTATTTTTCTTCACAATTGCATATCTAAAGCCTGATGATAGGTGTTCAGTAAATATTGGTTGAATAAATAAAACTTTCTGAGCCTCAGTTCCCAATTCTTAAAGCTCTTTAACATTGTTGTAGGGTTCAAATAAGAAATATATGGGGAAATAAACCTTAAAATAGAGCACACTAAAGAAATGTAAGAAACTGCTATTATTATACCCAAGCAGATAGATTCTTGCTACTAATGATTAAAATTAAATTTTGCTGTGATCCTCGGATTATGCAAACAAATGGCAGAATTAATGTGGTTTCATTTCTCAGTCATTTGATTTGTTGACCTGTGTCCCCAGTTGTTCCATCATTCCTGCCATAATTCAGACTCTTATCATTTTCTCCTGGTTTCCCTATTTCAGGTCTTCCTCTCTTGCTTCCCTTAGTCCACCCCCCCCCCCAGTATAGTTATCTTTATTAAATGCATTTGCATCATATTACTCCCTTGCTTCAAATCTCTCTGGTTTTCTGGACCTGTTTTCTGCTTACAGGATAATGTCTAAGCTCCCTAATGGGATATATATGGCCCTTCATTTTTATTGTATTTATTTATTTATTTTTTAAGGCCACACCTGCAGCATATGGAAGTTCCCAGGCCAGGGATTGAATCTGAGCTGCAGCTGCAGTGGCAATGCCGGATCCTTTAACACACTGCAGTGGGCCACCTCCGCAGCAACCCGAGCCCCTGAAGTCAGTTTCTTAACTCGCTGTGCCGCAGTAGAAACTCCTGTGTGACCCTTTGTGATCTGACTTATGCTTTCCCTTTTATTTGTATCCCTCACCATTTTCTACCT
The DNA here is from genome assembly GCF_016906955.1 of Phacochoerus africanus. Classification (NCBI taxonomy): domain Eukaryota; kingdom Metazoa; phylum Chordata; class Mammalia; order Artiodactyla; family Suidae; genus Phacochoerus; species Phacochoerus africanus. The sequence continues at coordinate 160,922,710 of NC_062551.1, forward strand.
CACCTAGCTCCAACAGCTAACTAAACTAAACTACTTGTTCATTAGGTGTGTTACCTTCTTTCTGACCATTTTCTCTTTGCTTATATCATATTCCTTCTCTTCGAAGGTGCTTGCACCCCTCTTGGTCTACTCCTTTGTTGTATTATCCTTTAAGATTCAGCTGGCACTCCTTTGTGACATTTTCTCTTACCATCCTCAAAGTTAGACATTGCTAGGGAACTTACCACACTGGTAAAATTAATTATTTATACTTCTTATGTTCCAGTACATTTCACTACTTGCTGTGAACCCCTCAAAGGCAGGGATGCTATTCTTTATTCTCTCTCTATCCATAGACATCTACTTGATATTTATTGACAGCATAGAGGAGAAGAAAGACCAGGAAAAATGAAGAATGGCCATATTTTAAAGTGTGGGAAGATGTGTAGGGTCAAACTCATGTTGTGTAGTGGAGTCCCTCTATTATTGCTATTAAGACTGAGGTCAGCTATAGGATCCTGGTGCTGTATAGAGGGGGGAGTTACAGTGCACTTGACTTTCGCTAGTTAGGGTTCTTATTGTGTCAAGATCAGCTGAACAGTCAGATGTTTTCATTGCACATGTATTTACAATATGGCACTTGAGTTTTACTTTGAGGTCTTTTAAGGTAACCACGGTGAGCACTTATGAAAAGTTAAAGATAGGATACTACTACTGTATGTACTACACTATATAGTACATAGGATGAACCTATAAATGTTGGAGAAATAAAATCATTCATCTGTTTTCCAGTGTTTTTTGTTTTGTTTTGTTTTGTTTTGCTATTTTGGGCCACACCTGTTGCATATGGAAGTTCTCAGTCTAGGGGTCGAATTGGCCTAAGCCACAGCCACAGCAACACAGGATCCCAGCCTTGTCTGTGACCTACACCACAGCTCACGGCAATGCCGGATCCTTAACCCACTGATCGAGGCCACGAATTGGACCCGCACCCTCATGGTCCCTTGTCAGATTTGTTTCCACTGAGCTGCAACGGGAAATCCCTGTTTATCAGTTTTTAAAGTAATTTCCCATATACTCTCATTTTACTCTCATAATGTTTTTAACCAGACAGAGGAGTTACTGAGGATCTTAAAAATAAAGAAACTGAGGATCAGAGAAGTAAAGGACTTTGGCAAGAACACTAGAAAGTTGGAAAATGGTAGAGTCTGGGCTAGACCGACTTGTTTACCAAAATGCCTTCCGCAGAACCCCATGGCCTTTCTGGTTAGCTCCACCACTGCATTGCCATTTGTTCTCTCATCTGTGAGAAGTTTTTTTAACCTGGGCCAAAATTTGAAAATTTCCAAACTACAAAGTACAGCATTATGCCTCAAGTACCACAGTTAAAGTGGACAAATATAAATCTGGTAAAGTCTTCAAGTGCTCTTTCCTTGATATGGGCTAGTTCAAGCTTGGTGTATCTATTGACCTAGTTGTTACTTGAGACACTGAGGGGAGGAGACAGCACAGATAAGGTTTAGTGTAGTTGGGAGATGGTAAGGATAGCAGGGTCATGGTGTAGTAGAGGATAATATTGGTGAGCCTAGGGTTTGGAGAGTAGGGTACAGTATGGAGTTATCAAGACTAGAATGATGGAGAGAACCAGCTCCTAGAAAAGGATTTGGGGACCAGGGATATAGTCTAGAAGAAGCCCTAGGCTGTCTCCCAGTGGTACCCTACTGTGACTACCAGTACTCCCAGATATACACAGCTATACTGTCAAAGGTTCCCCACTAGAGCCAGACTCCCCCCTCTTCATGGTATCCCCAAGGACATTTGACTCCAGTAGAGAGTTGATCACTGCCACTTGTTTCTTAGTTTCCACATGGCAGCCTACTGGTTATGCCTCAAGGCACCAACCCTGGTGAATGTCTCCTGAGTTAGCAAAGCAAGAGGATTCTTTTATTATCTTCCTTTCCTGACAGACTTCACCTCAACCGGCTATATAGCATGATGTTTTTTTTCTCCCAGGCCAGGTAAAGGTTTTGATGTTAGGAAATTGGAGAAGATCAGGCTTGGGTAATATTATTTTGGTCTTATCATGTAGCTTTAAATGTCATTTTAGCTGTGGAAGAGTTTATATGATGTCATTTAGGAAGCTCTTGGATTAAGTGGTAGTGAAATGTGTATCTTTAATGACAAAGAGGGGAAAAAATGTGGTACATTGAAGCCTATAAACCCAACGTACAGTTTTCCCTCTGTAACTTGCCATCTTTTTGACCTTGGACAAGTCGTATAACTCCTTCATGTTGGTTTACTTTAGCAGACAGATGAGCTGTATTAGAAAATATGCAGAGTTCTCTTCTTGGCTCAGTGGTAACGGATCTGACTAGTATCCATGAGGATGCAGGTTTGATCCCTGACCTCGCTCAGTGGGTTAAGGATCTGGCATTGTCGTGAGCTGTGGTGTAGGTTGCAGACACAGCTTGGATCCTGCATTGCTGATATGGTATAGGCTGCAGCTGTAGCTCCTACTAGACTCCTAGCCTAGGAGCTACTCTATGCCACAGGTGCAGCCCTAACAAAAAAGAAAGAAGGAAAGAAAAAAGAATATGTGCCTATGACTATGTATAATAGAATATCTTAAAGATGCTTTAGATATATTTACTAATTTTTCTAAGCCTGTGTTTCCTCATCTATCCTATGGGAATATTAGCAGTTTTAGAATTTAAAGAGTTCATGCATATGGATTGCTTGGCTGAATAAAAGTGAGTTTCTTTCATATGAGTGAACAGATAGAGATTCTAAAGTCAGAACAGGGAGTTCCCTTCGTGGCTCAGCAGTTAACAAACCCGACTAGGATCCACGAGGTCCACGAGGATGCGGGATCGATCCCAGGCCTTGCTCAGTGGGTTAAGGATCTGGCGTTGCCATGAGCTGTGGTGTAAGTTGCAGACACAGCTTGGATCCCTTGTTGCTGTGACTGTGGTGTAGACCAGCAGTTCCAGCTCCCATTTGACCCCTAGCCTGGGAACTTCCATTTGCAGCATGTGGCCCTAAAAAGCAAAAAAAAAAAAAAAAAATCAGAACAACTTGAATTAGAATTAAATCTGAACCCTACCAGGAGCACAGAGTCTCTCAGGACTTCTGTTTCCTGAAATGAGGGGGAATAGAAGTGAAGAGCCACTTCATAGAGCTCTTGCATTAATAGGGAAGTGGGGGGGATGAATTTAAAGTGTCTAAGCATAGTGGATGCTCAGTAAATATTGGAATCCTCTCCCTTTCTTTCTATCATCTTTCCTACCCCAAACTCCAAGGTTTCCCCTAACTCTTAAATTCTCTAATTCTATACAATTCTAATACATAATGTTTTCAGAAAAATGAAATGGACCAACTAAAAGTAGGCAAATTTCAAATAATAATCGACTACTGAATGACAGCTGTACTAGTGTCCTTTAAAAAATAAAGTGTTCCTTAATCCTCACATCATCTTTTGCTTTCATCTTTTTTGTTTGTGATTTTTTTTGGAATTTTATTTGTTGGCCATTTTTGGCCACCCCGCAGTATATGGAATTCCCGGGCCAGAGGTCAGATTGAGCCACAGTTGTGAACTATGCCACAGCTGCAGCAATGCCAGATCCTTTAACCCATTGTGCTGGGCCAGGAATAGAACCTGCGTCCTGGCGCTGCAGAGATGTGGCCAATCCCGTTGTGCCACATTGGGAACGCCTCATTTTGCTGAGAGATCTCTAGAGATTTTGCTTTGTTTTTCAGGAATATTTCTGACATTATTTTTATACATTGATCAAAATAACCTCTGCAAAAAAAAATTTAGTTTTTAGTTTTGTTATATTCACGTTAAAGGTTCTTTTTTTTTTTTTTTTTTTTAATGGTTGTGCTATTCAGTAAATTTATTTACCTCTAAGTTACAGGCTGATTAGTTTTTTGAAAAATAGGACCTATAATTAGCACACAAAAAGATGATTACTGCCTGCTTTGGTAAGTTAACATTTTGGAATAGCTTTCATTTGACAGTAGTATTTTTGACATTGGCATGAATAAGTGTTGCAGGTGTGACTCTGCCCACAGAAAATATGCTTGACTCAGGAAAGGAGCATTATTCTATCATATGTCAAAATATTTTAAAAGTATTGCTGGATTTGAGAATTTTTCCTTTAAAAAAAAACACAGCAGATTATTCTTGGTGTGTGTCTGTTTGTGCATGACTTTATATGTGTCCGTACAAGAACACACATAAATGAGTAAGTAAACACATACACATGTATGTAGAGGGACTACTTACTGCTTCTTGTATTTATCTGAATTAGAGTCCTAAAAAATTCAGTAGAAAAGTAATGCTGATATAGTATTATTTTTATATGAGACATTATTAAGAATGTGTTAGAGTATCTTGATGTATAGTATACATTACTGGATAGTTTCTACACCAATCTGAAAACATTTTTATTAGCTACATTATGCATCCTCATAAATTAGAGGCAATCGTATCTTACAAAATAGAGTTTAAATGACATTTGAATGACTCTGATTTTTGTGTAGTCCACAGAGATGGAATATGTTAGAATGGAAAGGTAATTATACAGAAACATTGTATAGGGAAATAAAACTAATGTGCCTTTATCAAAAAAATGAAAATGTATAAGTTCAAATTATGTTCATGTCAAATTTGAGATGTCTATATTCTACTTATTTTGACTAGCTGTTTCAAGACATCAGTGACTACTGAATGAAATTTAACCTATCTTTTTTTTTTCTTGGGGGGGGGGGGAGTCTTTTTGCCATTTCTTGGGCCGCTCCGCTCCCGTGGCATATGGAGGTTCCCAGGCTAGGGGTCAAATCAGAGCTGTAGCCACCAGCCTATGCCAGAGCCACAGCAACGCTGGATCTGAGCCACGTCTGCAACCTACACCACAGTTCATGGCAATGCTGGATCCTTAACCCACTAAGCAAGGCCAGAGATTGAACCTGCAACCTCATGGTTCCTAGTCGGATTCATTAACCACTGAGCCACGACGGGAACTCCTAAATTTAACCTATCTTATGTCCAAATCCTTTTCACTCTAACCCAGAGGTCAGTAAGACAGTACTCTGGTGATAATTTTTAGCATTTCTCATCTCACTTTGGAATAGTTTCCGGTCACACAGCCCTCCCTAAATAGGTTATGTGTTTCTCAAAAAAATTACAAGTATTTTTTCTATTTTGTTTTAGCTAAGAAAGTAGGCCCCTACTAAGCCTAATGGGGGCTTGAAATGAGAAGATGTAAGCTGTGTCCTCAAGGACTTTAGGGTCCACTACCTAAATACAGATACAAGCAAAGTTAGAAGGACCCCAAGTCAATTCTAAACGTTCACAATACTGGAGTTGAGCAGAGGGAGAAAAATCGCATGACTGGGATGGGCCAAACAAGGATTAACTGGCAAGGTGAAATTCTTTCTAGTTTCTAGATAGCACCCATTTATGTTGCTATTCCTAACTTTGTATGGTTAATTCAGAATCTGTTTTCCCAGGAGGAAAAGCTGAAACAGGATGCCCAGCAGCATTATGTCCGTGTGCCCAAGACCAAAGCTGTTAGCATAACTGCCTGAGTTTTGCCAAGGAATTAGATGCTGCTGAAAAAATATCCAGAGCTCCTATATTTGCTATCCAAAGAGTTCCACAGTGTTGTGGGGTAAATGGCATCCCACTATTGACTAGATATGTGCCAAGTGGCTGGTTGGTACTCTTTATGCATACAAAGCAGGCTTGAGATGTATCCCTGCATATTTGAAGGTTCTGTGGTTATATAGAGCTGAAGTCACCACTGTTAAATATAGTAGCTCTCTAAAATAATGAGGTTTTACCACTAATAGAATCTTTTTTATCATACTTAAAATGAGGAGCTAGCTTGAGGTAAAAGCGCTTTTCTAATAACCAAAGATTTTGTCTTGATTTTCTGTGGCTATGTTGTGATTATAGAATAAGGCTTATTTTGATAAGATCTTGGATTCTTATAATCAAAATTAATAAATGACTTTAAATATTAGAAAAATGAAGAAAAATATTTTGAGGTTTTTTTCTTTTGAATAAGGTACCCCTTCTGTATTTTGGATTGAGAAACACTCTGTATTTCTAATGTATCATTCATTTATATGATGGGTTTTGAATTTGTGGAACTGTTAAGGTACTGAAATTATGTTGCCATGCCAAAATTACTGTGGATTCACCAGTGGATGCGATTTCCTGTAAATTAGCAACTGACTTCTTCTGTTGAATTTCTGCTCACCCTCATTATTTTGTCCTTTGCTTTTCATGAGTGTTTAATACTTCTATATTCTTTTTCAAAGAAGTTTCCATGAGCTTTGGGTTGCATCCTACAGCTGGATTGTTGATGTGTCTGTGCATGTGTGTGTGTGAAAAACAACATTGAATTCCTTTTAACTCTGACCAGGTAATGGACACTGGGCATTTGTGAATCAAATCATGCAAGCTGTGGCAAGTACTGATCCATTTACTGCTATTTTGTTCGTGCACATTAGCATTGATTATGATGTGGACATATTTATATCACACACTTTCTCCATCTAAATAACAGCAGCAAATAATGAAGTATTCACAGCCTAGCCATCATCATTTGGTGTTTTCTTAAGTCCAAATTGAAGTAAAAATGGAGTAAAAGACCATTTTATTTATTTTTAAAATCCCCTATCAGAAGAGAGTAATTAACTCAAGATCTACAATTAGCCTCACAGCAGTCTGTATTAACCACCTCCAATCATCCCAGGTCTTTCAGAGGTGGCATAATTCGGAGGTTATTTTGCACTTGAAACAGAGAGACTTATAATAACTAGCTTGAAACACACTTAAGAAAGCGAGGTTTTTCCTTGTTCTTTTTTTCTTTTTGAGTTAATGTCTGCACTCTCTAATGATAATTTTCTGGTTTGCAAGTGGAAAAAAACAAATATTAGGAGAGAATACTTCCTTCCTACCAAGTTATAGAGTCTTGTCTTTCCTTAGGCAAATCTAGAAGTACTTGCTTTGCTTTAGCTGGAAATTTCATTATTGATTTAGTTACATGACACGAAAGAATTAGCAAAATAAAACATTCAAGCTTGGTGGAAAACCATGAAGAAACTTGAAGAGACCCACTCATTATCATTGCCTGATGGTGAAGTATAATTGCTGGCTCTTCCTTGTTTACCTTTTTGGTTTGGTTTTGTTTTAAAGGAAATGTTCAGTTGCAGAGCATTCCTGCATAATTCAGATATAACACAAAGCTCGACCCTGGGAACCTTTGCTGCTGCTCTCTGAATGTTCTTTATGCAACCTGCTTTTGCAGGTTTAAATTACATTCTGTGACACTGTTTTTGTGGTTGAATTAGAAACTTTTTTTTTTTTTTTTAGTTAAACCTGTGATAAGTAATTGTCACAGTTAGCGCCCTGGTACAATGCTAATTTGAAGTGACATGTCCATACTGGCCCTCCGTAACATGAAGAAGCCTAACAGGTGTGAGGGGTGTGGCTTCCCATGGGCTCTGTTGAACTTCTAACCAGAGAAAAATAGCAGAAAAAGTGAAATGAACCTTGAATAAAGCTGTCAGCAGTAATTATCTCAGCAACACTTTGTGGGGAGATAAAATAAGCACTGGTGCTTTTATAACCTGAACACACTGGACCCAAGATAGATTTTTCACCCATTTAACATAAACTGCTGAATACCTTTCAAGAAGTATTTTCATGGAGCCTAATTAAAAAATATCAATAATTATTATCATGAAATATAAATTGCTGGAAGACATACATCAGTTTCCTAGGTTAACACATGGTTTCTTTTGGTGTTTTTTTTTTTTTTTTAATAGTTTTGATAGCAGAGAAAAATCTTTTCATGCTCCTTCTTTTGTTAAGCCATTGTGTGAAATCTCAAGTATTATATAGAAAATTATATTATCTTCTGGGAAAAGATACTTTCACAATTAGAAGTGATAAGTAATAAAAATGCTTGAAAGTTTGGTTTTCAATTACTTTGAGAGATGGTCAGTGTTTTGGATTTGCCCACATAAAACGGAATAATATATATGAAATGTAGGTCATCATATCAACACTGCTGCATATACTTCCTTGGAGAGGTACAACAGCATTATACTACTTGAGTTGAGAAGGACTCAGGGAAGATCTGATAAATCTTTTTTTTTTTTTGTCTTTTGTCTTTTTTGTTGTTGTTGTTGTTGTTGTTGCTATTTCTTGGGCCGCTCCTGCGGCATATGGAGGTTCCCAGGCTAGGGGTTGAATCAGAGCTGTAGCCACCAGCCTACGCCAGAGCCACAGCAACGCGGGATCCGAGCTGTGTCTGCAACCTACACCACAGCTCACGGCAACGCCGGATCGTTAACCCACTGAGCAAGGGCAGGGACCGAACCCGCAACCTCATGGTTCCTAGTCGGATTCGTTAACCACTGCGCCACCTGACGGGAACTCCTGCTAAATCTTTTTAATCTGTTTTCTAAGCAGGGTCCATTGTCATTTTCTTTGACAGCAGTATTTTTAAAATAGACTCTAATTTACTTACAAAATATTCAAATGACATAATGACTATGGCTACCTGACCTGAAAAGTATAGAAAAGTTACAGTCTAATTTTTGTTTATAAATTTCCAGGCTATAGAAGCTAACTAGCCAAGCAAAAAAGCAGATGAGATTTTGCAGCATAAATTTCTCCCTTTATTTCTTTCATTGCCTTTCTAGAATTATGATTTTAGGTAATCTAATGGCATCTAGAGACTTTCACATTTTTTTCGTAATTCACCTTTACCATGTTCTTGCTCCCAATAAATATATCAGAGTATTAACAAGCTAGCCAGCTTGGCTCACATTTAAAGTGGAGGTGATGTCATTTAAAAAAAAAAAAAAAAAAGCTGGGATTCAACATATGTTGGTCCTGATTTTGCTGTGTTATTAGCTTGGAGACGTTGGTTGAAAGTATGAGCCTCATTTTTCTTTTCTGTGGAATAGGACTGTGACAAACTATGCCAAGTGCATTCCCATTAAGGGGATAACAAGGATTAGGTGTAGCAAAATAAAACAGAGCTGACATGATTTGTGATTCATTCACAAACCTGTAGCCTGGAAAACCATTAACTTCATTGGAGTAGAAGCTGTTCACTCTTGGCTGTAACCTTAGCACTCAGCTGAGTTCTTGGCACATAGTGGATGCTCAGAAACAGTTAAGTGAATGAATAATAATATTTTGCACTCTACTTAAAACAAGTTTAGTACTATCTGTTTCCTAAGAATTATAAAGCAAAATCCTTACTGTCAACCATCTATCTATCTATCTATCTATATATATATATATATCTTTACCTCTGTCTCTCTGCATATATACATAATTATGTATATAAACTCAACCCTCACAACAATCTTTTTGAAAATTTTTTTGAAATTTTTATGCAATTCTTAAAGGTTACTTCCCATTTACAGTTATTAACAAAATATTGGCCGTATTCCCCATGTTATGCAATGCATTCTTGAGCCTATCTTACACTTGATAGTTTATTCCTCCCACTCCCCTACCCTTCTACTGCTCCCCCAACTGGTAACCACTAGTTTGTTATCTATACCTATGAGTCGGCTTCTTTTTTGTTATATTTACTAGTTTGCCTCACAACAGTCTTTACAGAGAAGGTAAATGAGGCACTGAAAAGATAGGATTTCAAACATTAGCAGTGTAGCTGTGGAGTCAAGTTCATATTACTCTGCTTATATACCTCTCCAAGCAAGAATAGTGACACTTGATTACCGAAGAAATTGCCTTACAGTGACAAAATTTCTTTTTCCCAGAAATTTCCTTGTCACAGATACAAATGATTCAGCAGATGTAGGCGTACATTTGATTTTTTTTTTTCCCCCTTATTCAGTAGGATATTCCCTCTCCCCCTCATTTCTAGAACAGCAGATTTCCTGATCTGTTACACCCCTTGAAGCAGTTTCCTGGCCTTTCTTGGAACTACCTCTTCCCCAGTGACAAAAATATCACACAGGGCTCTGCTCTGGGCAGACTTCCACAAACTTAGGGTGGCAGAGTTTTGTTTCCTAGGTACTTGGCTTTCCAGTCTATTGGGTCCCGTCCCTGAACCAGGCTTGAGCCCCTTCAACCCAGGCCCTGACCTTCCCACATAAGACCTCTCTCTCTCAAATCCCCACTGCCTCTTCTACCCAACTGCCACCTGTGATTCTGGTCCTCCTCTCAATTAAAATTAACTAGCTGACTGAAAGATGTTTATTTCTGGATGATTTGTCTAAGTGTCACTACATTTGACTTACTACCAAAAGATGTCAAGTGTTAGAACAGATAGTATTTTGAGCTTAGGGAGTTTGTAGAAGGTTTTCAGGAGGAGATTGAGCTGAATTTTAAAGAATTGCTCTTACCTAATTTTCTCAGATGACCCTAATATACGAAGTGGACAGCTGGAAAAGAATGGGAAGAGAAATCCAGCCGAGAGTAAATGGCGTGAGCAAAAGCCTACGAGTAGGCAAGTGCAAGGCATATTTTTGAATCAATGAGCAAACAAACCTATATACAGCATAAAAACTGGTGGGGGTAATAGCTGGAATGGTGGGCCATGTTACAGCCTTAAAAATTGGTTCAGGGTGAGAGAAAAGCACGTGGAAATCACTTAGTCCAGGTTTTTTGTTTTTTATTTTACAGGTGATAAAACTGAGAGAAGCAAGTTGATCAAAGTTATACAATTAATAAGAGGCAGATTTAGGATTTTAACCAAGGACCTTTTATCTATGTACAATGCTCTCTCCATGTATTAACCAGGACTGTTTTTACACACACAGAATCATGCCACAGGCTGCATTGATGGGAGAAAGTCATAAAAAGGCGCTATGCAACCATAAGACATAAAAGAACAATACTTGCTTTGATCTAATGGTGGTGACAGAAGAGAAGTAGCTTACAGGGTGGTTAAATGTATTAAATCTGAAAGTTCTCAATAGATTTAACTGGCCTCCTAGAATCACCGCAACAGATAGGAACACTCCTTTTTTCTACCCTCCGTAGCAGTTTTCCTCTCTCTCAGTCTTAAATTCATTGCATAGGAATTAAATGACAGACCTGTAGCAAGTCCCACTTTGGGGCATCATTTATAAGACATACTTTAAAAAATTCTAGTCATAAGCAGGTAGTGAATGTTGGAGATGGACTCTCAGGCACACTGAGGGCCAAAATATATCTAAACAAACATATTCTCCACTGAGTGGCACTTATAAGAATGTCATATAAGCTCTTGAGAAGAGATGAGAAACCCCTAATAAACTTACTTTGTTCACCTAGGAAGAAGACATTTTACTATATATTGATCAACATCTTCTGGGTATCTTTAGTGTAGAAAAGATTAAATAATATATTTGGTTGCTCTGCTTATGTTTCAGGATGTCTACTTATTAAATTAAATATTAGTTGACATAAGGTGTGATGAAAGGCTTGACTTAATACCAACCAGTAAGCCAGTGTACCAGTATACCAATACTGTCGTCCAGGCTTATATTCTTTTTTTAATTTTAATAATTTTATATAAATTTTAAAGGTTACTTTCCACTTACAGTTATTACGAAATATTGGCTCTATTGGGTCTAAACTATTTTACACCCAATAGTTTGTACCTCCCTCCCCTCCCCCCTCATATTGCCCTTCCCATCGTCCCTGTTGGTAACTACTGCTTTGTTCTCTATATCTGTGAGTAGGCTTAAATTCTTAAATACAGAAATAGTTGCACATTGTATCTGAAAACACCTAAATGAGAGTCCTTTCTTCTGTCAAAGAGCCAGAGATGAAGCTATGTGTGCGTGTGTTTCAAATTGCAAAATTAAGTTCACTGTGCTATGCACTTTTTCATTTATCATCTTTTTAATGTTGTCAACAAAGATAATCATTCCCATTTCTCATATGAGAACATTGAGATCTTATGACATCAAGTGACTAACCTGGACAATGATGTTATTAATGATTACTGTTTGATATTTAATAATAGCAAAATCAGAGTCCTAGGCCTGCATCCAAGTGCCTGGCATATAGTAAGAACTTAATAAATGTTTATTGAATGATGAAGTTATAGACTCTGAGTAACTATATGGTTAGTGTAACTTATTCAGCAGCTAGCTCTAAATTATAATGTAATTATAGGGAAGAAGGTCAAGGGAAATCTACACATTTCAGATTACTTTTTTCCCCTCACCAGTCTTGTGGTTTAGAAGCAATGTACTTAATGTCCTCTCTTCTCTCTTCTGCCCTCCACCAGAGGGTGCTCATAAGCAATTAAATGACATAAAGCAGTAGAGACAGGAACTGAAAAACCAGTACCATTTTAATTCACAGTATGGATTATTGGCCTTTGTGCAGAATAGTTGACTTTAAAACGGAACTCTTGATTCAGTTGAAATAGCCTCTTTGGTTTAAAGTTGCCTTGCAAATAACAACTTGTCTGCTTTCCTATGCTATTATCTTTATACAGGTAAACCTGACCGTTCTTGCTGAATAGGAAGACCATGCCACGAGGCAGCCTCGGGCTGGTCTAACAGGGCTATATTACTTGCCTAGCTTAATGCTTTTCTGTAGTATTCTACTACTCTGGGATATTTCAGAACCTCTTCTAATGTACTCATTAGAATCAAATAAGATTCAAGGATACTGTTATTACCTACATACTTAGCTTCTAAAAACACATCAGCTAATTCTGTTACACTAGGCAACTTTTTATCTCCCTGTCCTGTAATTTGCTCTCAGGGGCTGGGATGCAATAGATTTAAAAAAAAAAAAAAAAACTTTTTTGTTGAGTACACTTTTGTTGTTAGAGAGAACTCAAGATAATATTGGACTAGGGGAGGAAAGCATGAAGGTAGGCAGTTATAATGTGGAAAAGTAGCATCAGGTGATTCTCCTTGTTTTCAGAAATCCCAGCAAATTAAAAGAAACATGCAAAAAGCAAGTCAAAAGCATTTAATTAGTTTCATATACATCCTAAAATATTTGTAGAAATTTGAGGTAATTGAATCAAGAATTATCAGGGAGTTACCATCGTGGCTCAGCGGAAACAAACCCGACTGGTATCTATGAGGGCATGGGTTTGCTCCCTGGCCTGGCTCAGTGGGTTAAAGATCTGGCATTGCCAGGAGCTGTGGTGTGGGTCAGAGATGCGCCTTGGATCCCGCATTGCTGTGGCTGTGGCATAGGCTGGACTCCTGTATTTCGGATTGGACCTCTAGCCTGGGAACTTCCATGTGCCATAGGTACAGCCCTAAAAATTAAAAAAAAAAATTTAAAAATTGTTATTATAATTTTAGAACTAACTAACATCTGAAGGATGCAGTTAACATTATTTAGTAGAAAAACTTAGGCGTCTAGAGAACATGTTTATGCTGTCATTAAGCAGATATGTGACTTTGGGCAAATGATTTTACCTCTCTGCATCTCAGTTTCTCTCCCTGTTAAATGGGAGGATTAGACTAGATCTTGTGAAAAGAAACTACCTTTCATTTAGAGTCTGTTGGGGATGGTGGGACTCCTGATAGAAGAAATTTAAGAATAGGGTGCTGATAAATTTCTCTCTCGAGATTCTCAATACTAGCTTGGAGTGGAGCAGAGGATGCTTGACAGGGAGGATATGGCAGCAGTGCCTAACTCAGTTAAGGCTTCAAGATCTGTGGTCTCCTGTTTGGGATGTCAGCAGCTGATGAATTCTTCCAACTCTATTATCTTTTATGAGTCTAAAATGAAGGGATCTGTAGCAAGCCATCCTTGTTTCTTCCAGCTCTGCTTGCTTGTGAGATAGCATTTGTGTTTTTGTACATAACAAAAGCCTCAGAGTTTGTTAATTTCATTAAACCTTACCAACTGCCAAACCAACTGAGGACCATAACAGCACAAGGCCAGACAAAGAACACACTTTAATAGCTATTTACACAGGAGTTTTATAGATAATTGATCTTGACCTATACATCTCTTATGATATTCCATTGGTTCCAGATTATTACTAGTCATTTCCTTTTTAACACTGTGTTTTTTTATGAGGTGACTAAACTGCTATTTAACCCTGCTATAAGAATGTGACAGTGGGCTAGTCCAGACAAGTGGAGGTGCAGTTGGTAACTAACATTCTTAATAAGCTTGCTTCAACCTGCCACAAATTAAAAGCTCTGTGACTTTTCTAGCACATAAGTGATTTTTAAAAAGAAAAAAAGCTTGGATTGTGAATAAATAAGCTTTTTTGATTTGCACTCTGGTTGGCAGTAAATGAAACTTCAGCCTCATGATTCAGTTTGGCTTAAAACTACCTTAATAATCTGTCTGGCTGAACAGTGAGCATCTGAAAACTTTGAAGGAGTCACCTCTGGGGCTCCTTACTCATAAAAATGCTTTGTGTTGGTCAGAAATGTGATGTAGTTAAAAACTCCATGGCCTTTGGAGTAAAATCTGCTTTGCCTCCAAGCAGGATCCATTAGTCTGTCTTACACTTTGAGTACATGATTGCACTTAGTAGTTGATTGATTTTAGATAAGTTATTCTACTTCTCTCTCTCTCTCTTTTTTTTTTTTTTTTTGTCTCTTTACCTTTTCTAAGGCCGCTTCTGCGGCGTATGGAGGCTCCCAAGCTAGGGGTCTAATCGGAGCTGTAGCCACCGGCCTGCACCAGAGCCACAGCAACGGGGGATCCGAGCTGCGTCTGCAATCTGCACCACAGCTCACAGCAACAACGGATCCTCAACCCACTGAGCAAGGCCAGGGTTCAAACCTGAAACCTCATGGTTCCTAGTTGGATTCGCTAACCACTGAGCCATGATGGGAACTCCCAAGTTATTCTACTTCTCTAAGGCTGTTTTTTGATTTATAAAATCATGATTGTCTTTAATTTGTGATATTGTCATGTAGGGTACCTTTTTTTTTTTTCTTTGTTTTTTTAGGGCCGTACCCATGGCATATGGAATTTCCCAGGCCAGGGATCGAATCAGAGCAGTAGCTGCTGGCCTATACCACAGCCACAGCTATACCAGATCCAGGCTGCATCTGTGACCTACGATGTAGCTTGCAGCAATGCCAAATCTTTAACCCACTGTGTGAGACCAGGGATTGAACCCACACCCTCCTAACACTAGTCGGGTTTTTAACCCACTTAGCCACAACAGAAGCTCCAGGGTAGACATATATTATGTTAAGTACTTAATATATAGTGCCTGGCAAATTGATAACATCTGGAAGCAGCTGTTTTAATTAAGCTGAAGATGGTTATTATTGTTTATCAGACCATAAGGCAACTACTATATAGTAGAGCCTTAATAGTTATTTGATTAAATTCTTTTTAAATGTCTCTGAGATGTTTTAAACTCAATCAGTTTTATTATGGTTTTTTTATTACTCAATGAATTTTATTACACTTATAGTTGTACAGCGATCATCACAACCCATTTTACAATTTCCATCCCCAACTCCCAGCCCATCCTTCACCCCCAACTTGCCTCCTTTGGTAACCATAAGTTTTTAAAGTCTGTGAGTCAGTTTCTGTTCTGCAAAGAAGTTCATTATAACCTTTTTTAAGATTCTACATATATGTGATAGCATATGATGTTTGTGTCTCACTGTCTAACTAACTTCACTTACCATGATAATTTCTAGGTCCATCCATGTTGCTGCAAATGCCATTATTTCTTTCCTTTTAATGGCTGAGTAGTATTCCTTGGTATATAGGAACCACATCTTCTTTATCCACTCCTCTGTGGATGGACATTTAGGTTGCTTCCACATCTTGGCTACTGTATATAATGCTGCAGTGAACAGTGGAGTACATGTATCTTTTTAAATCATGGTTTTCTCTGGATAGATGCCCAGGAGAGGGATTGCTGGATCAAATGGTAATTCTATTTTTTGTATTTTAAGGAATCTCCATGCTGTTTTCCATAGTGGTTGCACCAGTTTGACATTCCCACCAATAGCATAAGAGGATTCCCTTTTCTCCACACCCTCTCCAGCATTTATTGTTGGTATATTTTTTGATGACTGCCATTCTGGCTGGTATAAGGTGGTACCTCATGGTAGTTTTGATTTGCATTTCCCTAATAATTAGTGATGTTGAACATCATGTGTTTTTTGGCCATCTGTATGTCTTCTTTGGAGAACTGTCTGCTTAGATCTTCTGCCCATTTTTTGATTGGGTTGTTTGTTTTTTTGGTATTGAGCTGCAGAAGGTGTTTATAGATTTTGGAGATTAAGCCCTTGTCAGTAGCTCCATTTGCAAATATTTTCTTCCATTCTGTGGATTGTCTTTTTGTTTTGTTTAGGGTTTCCTTTGCAGTGCAAAAACTTTTAAGTTTATTTTTGTTTTTATTGTCATTACTCTATGAGGTAGATCTGAGAAGATATTGCTGTGGTTTATGTCAGAGAGTGTTCTGCCTAGGTTTTCCTCTAAGAGTTTTATAGCATCCCATCTTATATTTAGGTCTTTAATCCATTTTGAGTTTATTTTTGTGTGTGGTGTTAGGAAGTGTTCTAATTTCATTCTTTTACATGTGGCTATCCAGTTTTCCCAGCACCACTTATTGAAGAGACTGTTTTTTTCTCCGTTGTATATTTTTGCCTCCTTTGTCACAGATTAGTTAACTGTAGGTGAATGGGTTTAATTATTTTCTTCTAGTTCTGTGAAAAATGCCATTGGTATAGTTTAATAAGAATTGCATTGAATATGTAGATTGCCTTGGGAAGTATAGTCATTTTGCAATTTTTTTCCCTCTTTTTAGTGCTGTACCCGCAGCACATGGAAGTTCCCAAGGCTAGGGGTCTAATCCAAGCTATAGCTGCTGGCCTACACCACAGCCATAGCAATGCTGGATCTGAGCCACGACTGTAAGCTCATGTCAATGCCAGATCCTTAACCCACTGTGCAAGGCCAGGGATTGAACCCACATCCTCATGAATACTAGTTGGATTCATTTCTGCTGAGCCACAATGGGAACTCTCATTTTGACAGTATCGATTCTTCCAGTCCAGAAGTATGGTATATCTTTCCATCCATTTGTGTCATCTTTGGTTTCTTTCACCAGCATCTTACAGTTTTCAGAGTACAGGTCTTTTGTCTTTTTAGGTAATGTTATTCCTGGGTATTTTATTCTTTTGATATGATGGTAAATGGGATTGTTTCCCTAACTTCTCTTTCTGATCTTACATTGTTAGCATATAGCAATGTAGTTGATTTCTGTGTATTAATTTTGTATCCTGCAACTTTGCCAAATTCATTGATGAGCTCTAACATTTTTCTGGTAGTGTCTTTGGGATTTTCTAGGTATAGTATCATGTCATCTGTAAACAGTGGTAATTTTACTTCTTCCTTTCCAGTTTGGTTTCCTTTTATTTCTTTTTCTTCTCTGATTGCTGTGGCTAGGACTTCCAAAACTATGTTGAATACTACTGGCAAGAGCAGATATCCTTGTCTTGTTCCTGATCTTAGCAGAAATTCTTTCAGCTTTTCACCATTGAGAATGATGTTAGCTGTGGGTTTGTCATTTATGGCCTTTATTATGTTGAAATAGGTTCCCTCTATGCCCACTTTCTGGAGGGTTTTTATCAGAAATGAGTGTTGGATTTTGTCAAAAGCCTTTTCTGCATCTACTGAGAGGATAATATGGTTTTTATTCTTCAGTTTGTTCATGTGGTGTATCATACTGTTTGACTTGTGGATATTGAAAAATCCTTGCATCCCTGGGATAAATCCCACTTGATCATGATGTACAATCCTTTTAATGTACAATACTTTTAATGTATTGATGTACAGTCCTTTTAACGTATTGTTATAGCATCTGCGACCTACGCCACAGCTCACGGCAACACCGGATCCTTAACCCACTGAGCAAGGCCAGAGATCGAACCCGCAACTTCGTGGTTCCTAGTTGGATTCGTTAACTACTGAGCCACAACGGGAACTCCTAAAAAAACTTTAATTAATGTTCTTTTTAACACACAAAGAAATTGTATTTTATAAACTGATTTTTAAAAGATAACAGTAAGCTATAGTTTCAGAACTGTTAGGTTGTGTTAGTAAGTGTATCACATGTAAGGTGAGGATCCTGCAGGTGACACAACTGAATTTTTCTAGTGAAAATTGGATTAAGATCATGGTCCATTTAGAACTGGAAGGGTTCTAAGAAGTCGTTCATGTGGGTTACTCCCATTTTCTGCATTAAGTCTCCTGATGACTGGCCCACAGTTCCATTATTTGGTTTCCTAAATTCTTGTTCTGTACTTTAGAAATATCTTAGTCTGTCGTTAACAGTGAGGAATAAAGACAGACTTACAAGTGTGTGTTTGGAAAAAGGCTAATACTTGACTACAAAAGCAAAAATACTTGGCGTTCCTGTTGTGGCGCAGTGGAAAATGAATCCAGCTGCTATCCATGAGGATGCAGGTTCGACCCCTGGCCTCACTCAGTGGGTCAAGGATCTGGCATTGCTGTGAGCTGTGGTGCTCGTCGCAGATGCAGCTTGGATCCCACACTGATGTGGCTGTAGCTCTGTTTGGACTTCTAGCCTGGGAACTTCCATATGCCATGGGTATGGCCTCAAAAAAGCAAAAAATAAATAAATAAATAAATAAATACTTTAAAGAAATAACTCATATGTTTTTTTTAAAGCATTATTAAAAATGACCTAATAAACACCCTGAGAGCCAAGCCTTAAATAATAATAATACTTGTCAGAGGTAGCCAGTGACCAATTGTGATGGTTTTAGGGCTTGTCTTTTTGCAATTGCTTTGATATTTCTTTTTAATATGTTTATAAGGAAAATATGTAAGAGGGGAAACATTAAGAAGATTCTAAAACTTCACAGAAGAATGTGCTTTGAGGGCTTCTCAATTGTTTCAAATAATTGCCATTGTTATTTATGAAAATTGTTTTCATCTGTACGCATTGAATAGTCCAAAAGATCACAACAACCTTTTGGTCTCAGGATCCTTTTGCACTCTTAGAGTGTCATCAGAGACTTCAAAGAGCTTTTATTTATATGAATTATGTCTGTTGATATTTTTCATATTGAAAATTAATATTGAAAAAATTAAATGTTGAAGATAATAATCCACTAACGTTAATATAAATAGCATCTTTAAGTGAAAATTAGTTGTATTTTCCAAAAAATAAAATTAGTGAGAAGAGTGACATTTTGCACTTTCACATCTCCTCAACATCTGGCTTAATCCAGAAGACAACTGGACTCTCACATCTTCTGAATTAAACCTGTTCTGAGGGAATTCCCATCGTAGTGTAGTGGAAACGAATCCGACTAGGAACCATGAGGTTGCGGGTTCAATCCCAGCCTTTCTCAGTGGGTTAAGGATTTGGCGTTGCCTTGAGCTGTGGTGTAGGTCACAGATGTGGCTTGGATCTGGCATTGCTGTGGCTGTGATGTAGGCCAGCTGCTGTATCTCTGATTAGACCCCAAGCCTGGGAACCTCCATATGCAGGGATGCAGTCCTAAAAAGCAAAACAAAATAAAACAAAACCAAAAACCTATTCTGATATGTTGTTTTCAGTGAAGTGTATGAAGAAAATCTGGCCTCACACAGATCTGTAGTTTTAAAATGGAAGAGCATTTTAATAGTCTTTTCAGATAATTGTGGATATTCTTCTTCGATATTAAGTCAGAAGTCAGCAAGTGATAGTTTTGTAAATGTTAGTTTCAATGTGGATTCTGGAGCTGCATCACTGTATTTTTTTTTTTTTTTGTACTTTGTTGCAGCAAGATCCATTGATCTATCTATCTTGCACTTTGAGTAGAACCTTTACTCATGCATTAGTTTTGCTGTTTGGAGAGTATTGGTCCTCTGAGTTATGCATAGTTTCTAATGTTGAAGGATTTCATTATATGATATCAAAAAAAAAAAATCACTCTGATGATATCACCACTGACCTCATTAGAAAAGTGTTGAAGCATTGGGGAACTGTTGAGCCCATGGTGGCTGATAGTTTTCCAAAATTTTAATTTTAAATCTTGAAAACTCACTTTTTGTCATTGACAGTTAATACTGTCATACTTGTGCCTTGAAATAAAAGGTTTGCTTCACTCATTTTGGAGGAAGATCCTGTTAAATACCTAAATCTGGGAATAATCATAGTTCATCTCCTATTCATTTAAGTAATAATACAATTTTTCAATAATTCCTTGAAAAAAGTGGCTGATTCAGAACACTTCTCAAATAACTGCACACGTGTTTTCCCCTTAACACAGTCATAATTCTCTGCTATGCAGTGTGAGTGTTTTATGCAAACTTACCAATTGTTATTTAGAATATTAAAAACCATGTACTTAAGAGCCAAGTTTAATTAAGAGTAATAATTTTTACCCATTCATCAGAGACATTCTTTAATGAAATTAGCATTTTTACAGCAAGTACATGGCACTGAAGACTTTAACACAATTTGTTGTCACTACCTTGATTCGTGCTAAGGTACCAACAGTTTTGCCTACTAATGGTGAAAAAGCACAGTGAAAAAGTCAAATGTTATCTAAGTATTAGTATTAAAATTATTTTAACTTTGTGGACCCCCTAAGAGATTCTCAGGAATCTTGTGTCTACAGACCATACTTTGA
This sequence comes from Phacochoerus africanus, assembly GCF_016906955.1. NCBI lineage: Eukaryota > Metazoa > Chordata > Mammalia > Artiodactyla > Suidae > Phacochoerus > Phacochoerus africanus. Next base: position 160,943,296 of record NC_062551.1, read on the forward strand.
GAGTCATTGACAGTTACTGTCTTCCTAAGAAAATACTCAATATTTTCTATAAGAAGAAAAGAAAAAACCTTCAAGTAGGTTTTAAGACTATTCTCTAACTGATGGAATGTGTACTATGTGGCAAATGTATTCTTTAAGCCATCCTCATAGAAAGTCTGTGAGGAGAGGTAATATTATTGATTTTTTTATAGAAGAAACTAAGGCTTAAGATTTAAAATATTGATTGGCGTAAATAGTAGAATGGCGAATAGCAGAAGTGAATTTGAGCTTTGTCTTTACAAGTCCTTGCTGGAGTTTCTGCTGTGATGCAGTGGGTTAGTGATCCAACTTGTCTCTATGGAGGTGCAGGTTTGATCCCAGGGCCTGGTGCAGTGGGTTAAGGAGCCAGCATTGCTGAGATTACAGCTCTAGCTTGGATTTCATCCCTTGCTGGAGAACTTCCATATGCGATGGGTAGGGGTGTCGGGGAGGGGAAGGCAGGGGTGGTGGCAAAAAAAAAAAAAATTAATTACTTAAAAAATAAAAGATCTTGGAGTTCCTGTCGTGGCACAGTGGTTAACAAATCCGACTAGGAACCATGAGATTGCAGGTTCGATCCCTGACCTTGCTCAATGGGTTAAAGATCCGGCGTTTCTGTGAGCTGTGGTGTAGGTTGCAGATGCCGCTTGGATCCCGTGTTGCTGTGGCTCTGGCATAGGCCGGCGGCTACAGCTCTGATTCCACCCCTAGCCTGGGAACCTCCACATGCCGCAGCAGTGGCCCAAGAAATGGCAAAAAGAAAAAATAAAATAAAATAAAAAAATAAAAGACCTTCCTTTCAAGAGAATGAGAAGATAAGCTACAAACTGGGAGAAAATATCTACAAAAGGTACATTGATAAGAGACTATTATCCAAAATATACAAAGGACTTTTAAAACTCAACAAGAAAACAACGCAATTAAAAAATGGCCCCTGTCCTTAAGAGACATCTCACCAGAGAAGATATATAGATGGCAAGTAAGCATGTGGAAAGATGTTCCACCATATATGTCATCAGGAAAATGCAAATTAAACCAACAGTGAGATACTACTACACACCTACTTGAATGGTTAAAATCCAGAACACTAACAATACCAAATGCTGGTGAGAATATGGAGCAACAGGAACTCTGATTCACTGCAAAATGGAAGACAATTTGGCAGTTCCTACAAAAATAATAAGCATACTCTTACCATATGAACTACCAATTTGCTTCTTAGTTATTTACCTAAGGAAGTTGAAAACTTATGTCCATGTAAAACTCTAAACATAGACGTTTATGGAAGCTTTATTCATAATTGCTGTAACCTGGGAACAACCAAAATAGCCTTCAGTAAGTGAATGCATAAATTACAGTGTGGTACATCCAGACAATAGGATATTATTCCCCATTAAAAACAAATGAGCTCTCAAGGCATGAAAAGACATAGATGAACTTTAAATGTGTATTATTAATTTTAAAAGTCCATGCTACATCCAACTGTCTCCTGTTAAGTAGAAAGGATTCCTTAGCAATCCGTAAGGATTTTTAAGTGCCTGCATTTTCCTCAGATCACTTTTTTTTTTTTTTTTGGCTACATCCATAGCACAGGGAAGTTACAGGGCCAGATAACAAATCTGAGCCACAGCTGCGACCTATACCAGAACTGTGGTAGCACAAGCCTGAGATCAGACCTGTACCACCACAGAGACACCAGATCCTTAACCCACTGTACCACAGCAGGAACTCCCTTCAGATCATTTTTTAACACAGCAGATTTACTTATTTTGGTCATTTTTTTCTTCAAGTCTAATTTAAAATTAGGTTTCTTATCCTTATGTTACTGAGTCCAAGCTTATGCTGCTCACTGCCTGGCAGTTCAGTAAATGGAGAGATGAGTTGTTAAGGCAAGGAATAGCAACTTTGTTTGGAAAGCTAGCCCTCTGAAAAGATGGTAGGCTAAGTCCCAAAGAACTGTCCTACTGTCTTCAGGCTTCTTTTATACTGGAAGAGAAAGGAGTGTAGTTGGTTGTTGCAAACTCCTTGGTGACTGAATCATTTGGTTTTGCACCTGTACATGCAGATAGATCCAGTTACAATGTTTCTATAAACCTCCAACAAGACGAACATTCCTCTCTGTTCTGCAAGTTTTTATCTCTATATGAATGGCAAAGTAGTATACCTTTAAAGGTCAAAGCCTTGAGAATGGGCTATCCTATACAATTCTGGACACTTTAGCAACATTCCTAACTTGTAACAAAAGCAATAGAATATAAAGATTAAAGTAAAAGAGGAGTTCCCATTTTGGCTCAGCGAAAATGAACCCAACCAGTATACATAAGGATGCAGGTTTGATCACTGGCCTCGCTCAGTGGTTTAAGAATCTGGTGTGGCAGTGATGTGGTGTAGGTTGCAGATGCAGCTCAGATCCCACATTGCTATGGCTCTAGCTCTGATTCAGCCCCTGGCCAGGAACTTCCATAGGCCATGGGTGTGGGCCTAAAAAGACCCCCTCCCCCCCCCCCCAAAAAAATATATATATTAAAGTAAAAGAAGCAGATCCAATACAGGACCATATATTTGTTCTTCCCTATTGCACTTTAAGTCATCAGCTGACAAGAAGAATCAGCCTAAGTTCTTGCCTATTATGGCTATTATGCTTTAAAATGTGGCCTTATTTTTAAAGTATACTGTAAAATCCCTTATTTTTATAAAAAGGAGGGTTTGTTAAACAGTTTAAATATATGCTTTTGTGTTAATGTGGGAGAATATAGACTTGTCAAATTAATTCATTAAAATAATGCTAATAATTTATAAAGTCATGTTAACTTAGAAATACTGCTTTTGTCTACCCTGAAATATTATCTTCATTTTTTATATATAAATATCATAACTACTATTAGAGTCATGTTTTCCATAGTCCTTCACTCAAGTTTTTTGAGAATCAGCATCATTTTGAATCAGTGTTTTCATGCTGGGTCATTTTGTCCCAAGCCACAAATACTCATTCACAGAATAACAAAAAAAGTGTTTATTGAGTATTTGCGTGGGTTAGGCTTTGTTCTTAATGCTTTACACGTTAGCTCAGCCTTATCCGTACCCTTTGAGAAAGGTACTAGTCTACTACTCTCTCTCTTTTCTATCACTAGGACAGCTGCATTTGTTTGTTTTCATCTGCCTTATGGGTATATTTTCATCATCTTTCCAAGATATTTTTCAAAATATCTTTTAAAGGCTTATTTACAAGGATTTTCAACACTTTCAATTATGAGATCATACCTCTAAGCATAATCATGAAACTGGTGTCAAATATTCTTGTCTCATTTATTATCCGGTTCTGACAGGTGAGCTCTGTAAGTACTTGCAGCATCATAGACAGGAGAGGGGACAGGTTATTTCAAGCTAATTTGTCTTTCCCAATCAGTCTATTATAGTTCAAAATAAAGTATTGAAGGAGTAACTTGTGCTATGAGAAACTAGAATTTCAGATAAAACCTAATCTTAATTGGTGTTTTAGGTATGTAAGTGTCTTATGGAGTTTCTCTGATTCTGTGTCATTCCTACAATTTATATTTTATTTAGGTTCCATAATACTCTTGTGTGATTTCCTTGTAAATTAGAGACATTTATTTTAATCTCAGAGACCTTTTTTTCTTTTTTCACTCAAGGATTAACACTCTTCTTAGTGATAAGCTTAGGAGAAAAGTAAACAGGCCCAGCTCTTGCCCTCATAGACTTACAGGGCTAAGCTAGACTTAGGTACAGGTTTGTTTGTCCTCTCCACTTTGCAGTTGCAGATATTATCTGTTTTCTTATTCATTACATAGTGTTTATTTCCAGCATAATTTCAGGCTTAAATTTTTGGTATTTGCTCAAATGAAGATCATCGTTCTTTATATAGAAAGACTTTATTGAGTATTTCTGTTCCTAGAAGTTACCAGTTCACAAATTTTTCTACCCCACTGATGCGTTTAAGTATGCAAGTTCAGGTAGGTGGCAGAAGAGTGTAAATCAGTGTTATTTTCTGGGGGAAAACTGTATATATACCATGAGACCCTTTCCTATAACACTGGTATACTACTGCTGTTTGAAACATTGTTTTTATTATGCTTTAATATTCTCTTTTGGGTTTTCTTATCTTCAGATTTTTACCCTGAATAGTCTTTGATTTGTGATTATACTTTCTTCTGTTGATTCACAGAAGGATGCTTGTACTATATTAATGAGGAGGCTGAAAAAAAATTAATAATACTTTGTTATCACTAATTCATCTTAGATTTAGAGGAGACTTTTTCAGATGTGGTGTAGTACCATATGTTTGTCCAGCTCTATCAGGTCAGGATTAAGCCACAGTAATTTCTTATACAAAAAAATTGGCAGATTATAATCTCAGGGTTAGAGATTCTGAGGTATTCCCCCTCTTCCAATCAGTAAACATTTATTATCATTTTAAACAAGGGACTGGGCTAGCTACTGGAAGCGATGGGAGGTGCAAAAGATCTAGTACCTAGCCTACACCCAAGAGATAAGAGGAAATAAAATAACTATAACACAAATATTAAAAGAAAGGTGGAAATACGCTACTGTGAAAGCACAGAGGAAGGAGCTCTTTTAGCTGTTTCATTGCGTTGCCTCCAACTTCAGCACTCCTTTTAGGATTCAAAATATAGTGAATTGAATAACAAACTTGAAGGACTGACACTAGACTTCAAGACTTACTGTGAAATCTACAGTAATGAAAAACATTGTCGTATTGGTAACAACAACAACAAAAAGAAGACAAATAGATCAACAGACTAGAGAGCTCATAAACAGAACCCTGTAAATAGAGTCAGCTGGTTTTTGACAAAGGAAAAAAAGCAAAAACATAGATGAACTCAAAATGCATACAGCCTCCCATATCCATGGATTTCAGTCTGTAGCTTTTTGAATCCATAGAGGTTGAGCCCACAGATACAGAGGGCTGGCCGTTTTATGCCATTTTATATAAGGGACTTGAGCAAATGCAGAGTTTGGTATCTATCCTAAGATCAGGGCCTGGAACTAACTGCTTCTTGAGTAGGAAGGGATGACTATATTGCTAACTGATAGAGACCAATTTGAAAGGCTACACATTAAATGATTCTAACTATTTGACGTTCTGCAAAAAGCAAAACTGTGGAGACATAGTGGTGAGGAGTCAGGGGGAGATGAATAGAGCGAGCACAGAGGGGTTTTAGAGCAGTGAAAATACTCTGTATGTTATTATAGTAATGGATAAATGCCATTACACCTTTACCCAAACACATAAAATGTACATCACCAAGAATGAACATTAATGTAAACCATAGACTTGGGTAATTTTGACGTGTCATCGTAGGTTCATCCCTCTTAAAAGAACCCCACCATTCTGGTGAGTGATGGTGATAATGGGAAAGACTGCATGTGGGAGGGGGCAAGGGGTTTCAGAGGAATCTCTATTTTCCTCTCAATTTTAAGTTACTTAAAATTACTCTTTAAAAAAGTCTTAGTACATATATAACAAAATCCTGTGCTCTTCGACAAAGTAACCCATTTCAGCTAGTGAGATTTTAGGCATGAAAAGTCTACTTTTTCCCCAGCCTCTCCCAATCCCTGAGTATCCAGAAGATTATACCCAGATGTGCAACAAGTGTGTAAAATTAAATAATAAAACAGAGGAATTTTGATTTTACCTTATATTGGGTTTTTTTAACCCATTTTGAATCTCTGCATCTGCCATGATGAAAAGTCAAAGAATTAAAATCTAACAAAGCCAAAAAAAAAAAAAAATCTGGATAAAGCCTTGAATAGGTTTTGAATTGAGCCACAGTCCCCTTCATTACATTAGGTTAAAGCAATCTTGTAATTGAAAGATTACCATTATGTAGAGGTTAATTAACTAATATGATACATGTAAATCTAGATATAAATCTTCAACTATAAAATCAAACAAAGTACAGCCCTAGTCTTTTTCTTTTTCCAATTTCTTACAAAATATATACTACAATGATAATATCGATCATTTATAATTATGTAACCATTTGGTTTCAGATACCTTATCTTAGAGGGTCTTCATACCAACTCTGTCAGGAAGATAGAACAGATTATAATACCTTTTTTGGTAAACTAAGGACAGATTGCATAACACCATTTTCTAAGCAAGAAAACTGAAGTACAGAAATTCTAATTGATTATGCCCATTGTCATTGGGCAATTTGAGTGCTGTAGCCAGCCTGGAATCTCAGCCTTAAATAGGTTCCCTGAAAGTGGACACTATGCCTTATCTTTAATTAGTCTTGGGCACATGGTAACTCAGAAATTCCTGACCCTTTAATTTCCTCAGTGCAGAGTGAATCAGCTCTAGATGAAGGAAAAAGTGCTGGCCACTCTCCTCTTATCTTCAGGAATTATTAGTAGCTCTGGGGAAGCTCAATGTTGATAACTGTGGAGACAAGCCCCATTACAGAGCCAGCCCATTTTTAGTACCACGTACTTTTTTTTAAATTTTAATTTTATTCGGGTATCGTTGTTAGCACAAGTCCATGTGCCTGATGCGCAGTAAGGTCAAACAAACCAAAATGTTGGGGTTTGGAGCAGAGAAAGGTTTATTGCAGGAGATGGGTGGCTCTTGTCCCCAAAATATCCCAAACTCGCTGAACCCAAAATTGTAAAGCCTTTTAAGAGCCAGATGAGAGAGGAGGGGGTTCCCGAGCTAAGTGATCAGCTCAAGCTTAATTCTCCAATCGGTTGTTAGTGAAGCCAGATGAGAGAGGAGGGGTTCCCGAGCTTAATTCTCCAATTGGTTGTTAGTGAAGTCCCAGGGGAGTATCACAAGGGTTCACATGATCAGTCCTTAGGACCCAGTAGGTCTGGGGGCTATGTGCTCATGATCATCAGGTATTTAATTTCTTCCATTTGGTGATGATTTTAGCATCTGCAAAGTAACTCAGGAAATGTACATCAGATACTGTTTAGTATCTAGGTACTTCAGAGAGGAGCCTCCCCTTGGAAGGCCCATGGGGTCCTGCTTAGTTACTTAGTTGACTTATAGGGTTGTGTCAATTTTAGGTGTACAGCAAAGTGAATCAGTTATGCATGTGCATATACCCATTCCTTTCCATATTCTTTTCCCATTTGGGTCACTACAGAGTATTGAGTAGATTTCCCTGATGCTTTCTTCCAGGTCCTCCTCAACTATGCCCTCTTTTAACTTACACATGATTGGGCTGAATGCAGAGACAGATAGTTGAAGTTAATCGGCCATTTCTCTTCCCCAAGTCCTAATTCTAATGATCATTGGAATGATAATAGCTCTTCTGCCTATTTAAGTATAGTTTCAAAGCCAGCTTTTACTTACCTTATTCCATTTAACCCTTTTGAAAGTCCATTGAGGCAGTTAGGGCAGAGATTTCTCACCTCAATTAATAAAAGAGGCAACTCTAGCTTGAATAGAGAAATGACTTTTCCAAGATCGGGAGGCTAGGCAGTACTTAAATTGAGATTTTTCTGGCTCCTTCAGGTCTCTTTCCATTACACTACACTGCTTTTGATTGCCAGTGACATTTACCATCATTACTATTTCATTACCAGAGGATTTCAGGGTGGGGGAAGAGAACTTTTTCAAATGGAAAATACTGTGAAGGCATCAGGGCTTGAAATTTAGCCTGTGTTTCTTAACCAACTTCACTATGCCTTTATTTATACTGAAATGAAATAAATTTAGCTAATTGTGACATTGTATTGATGGATATGATTGAATAGAAATCAATCAGTCAAGACAGAATCAATACTTGAACATTTATGTATTTATTTATTCAAGCAGGTCTTCTAGCATTTGTACCTTACAGTACTTGAACATTTATGTATTTATTTATTCAAGCTGGTCTTCTAGCATTTGTACCTTACAGTACCAAAATATCTAGATCCAAAAGCAAGCAAACAAAAACTTCTAATCAGGTGAAAGGAGAAATAACAATAATCAAACACATATGATTTTTATCAGTGTAATCTATATGACATACACACCTCACCTGCATATTTATTGAAATATACCTGCATATTTATGTGATGTTTGCATTTTCCATTCCAGTATTCGTCTTTAGATAATTAACCTAATTATAACACATTTGAATTGTAGTTATGACTAACCAACTATTGTAACTAGGTCCCTGTGAATTTACAGATACTTCTGTTTCCTCATATCAGTTTAATTCACACCTCCCCAAAGTTACAATGGATGTTTTCAGTGTGCTAGCGGATATTCTATTTTGTTTCCAATAATAATAAAGGAAGTTTTACTTTATATTATCATTACATTAAATGTGTGTCATTTTACTAACACCAATGAGAAATACTGTCTTTGATTTGTTTGTTTTGGCTGCACATGGGGCATGTGGAAGTTCCTGGGCCAGGGGTTGAACCTATGCCACAGTTGCAACATGTGCCACAGCTGTGGCAACACTGGTTCCCTAACCCACTGCACCACACAGAAATTTACAAAAATACTATCTTTGGGTTATTTAATATTGTTTTAATTCTTCTGTATAGACAAAAGTAACTGGTACTCATATTTCCCCTAATTTAATTTACATCTCAAAATAGTTGTTTAATATCTGATCCACTATAAAATTCAATATTGCTTTAATTGTTTTAGCTAAATATGGGTGAGGTTTTCAATAATGGTAACAAAAAGAGTAAACTGAATGTCTGTGTGCCAGGTACTCTTCTTGGAGCTTTACATGTATGTATTACATGTATTCAGATCTATAATGATCTGAAATTGTAGATTAATATCGATGAAAGCATAAATGGCATTGTAACCATGTATAGAAACTTTTTAAAAAATGCCTTAAGCAAACACTTACGGGTATACCCTTCCAAAAAGATTTATAGAGTACTGTGCTGGGAATTGGGAAATGGAGGTGTCACTCTACTAATCAGAAAAGTAACAGACATGCTGGGGTGGGGAGGTATATATAATTAGCTTCATTTTAGGCTTGTTTCAGTTTCCTGGAGCCTCAGTCTATGTCTAATGAAAAATAGCCTTGGCTATAGTAACATCCATATCTGGAAAATTTTCAGATTTTCAAAACCTTCCTTTGAATGTAACATTCTAATCTAGCTCCAGAAATAATAAAAAAAAAAATCTGAAAAGTAAAAATTTTTGTGAACTATGACCTCATCTTGTTTACAAGTGATGGATTCTACTTTTTGCAGATGTGTCTTGCTGAATCAGGGCTCTCTTATCCCTGCCATCGACTTACAGTGGGAAGAAGATCTTCACCTACACAGACCCGGGAGCTGTCCGAAGAGGTAAGCCTGTTTGCCAGCTTTTCATTGAACAGAAAGCCTGTGCTCCACTCACCTGCCCACTTCCTATTCTTTTTTAGCTGCCACAGCAATGAATAGATCAAGTTAATGTGGCGTGAAGAGTCTCAGTAAATTCTTGAAGGCAGAAACTTTCTTTATGAGATTATTGCTAATGTGCTCCTTCTTGTTCTCTAAGTTTCATGTTTCAAACAGACAGAATTTGGGTGAATTGGTTGAAGTGATTTTCACTTAGAACTGTCAGGTTAACAAAGGGATTTTCTTTGCTGCTGACTATATAGGTAAGTACATATTAGGCTTCATCCTGAAGGTCCTTTAACTCTGAGTTGCAGTACCTTCTAGGAGCCAGGCATTCTGCTCCATACTAGGTAACAAAAATGAATAACAGTGTACCAATACCGCAGTGCTCAGAGTCAAAGGTGGTAGATTAGCAAACCAATAATAATGGCATAATGTAGTAAATGCAGTGATAGCAGTGCATACAGGGTGCTGTAGAAACAAAAAAAGGCAGAGAAGACTGAACACGTTTATGTGTGTGTTATGCCTGAATGTGTCTTTGTGGGTGGGTCTGAACTGTATTAAAAGAAAATTGTCTTTTCCTTGGCTACAAATAACAGTATGTGTCCAGCTCTGACTTTGGTTATAAGGGCCTGGGTAAGAGAGCCTTGACATTACAGTTTATGTGTTTTACAAGTATTTGTTGAGCTGCTACTCTACTAGGAAAAGTCATTACCATGACTTAAAAAGTGCATGCAACAGAGGTCATAACTAAATAGTACAAAAAACTTTATTTATGCCAGTGTTTTTCAGGCTAGAGCAGTGATCCAAGTATTCAAAAGCTTGAGCTAGTTCGGCAAAAGCTTTTTCCGCTTGCATTCTATACAAGATGTGGTTGCAACTTTTTTATTTCAACTGATATATTTTGTATACTCATTACGGAAGCTGCCGCAGAACCTCTCCAGCCACCCTCTGAAAATGTAATTGTATCACTTAAATGCTTGAAAGAGAAAGGGGCCTGCATAAGTGAAGTTCTAGTCTATGATCATCCTGTGAAAATGATAGTCTGCTACTCTGGGTTTTAGAAATCTGCAAAGAAGGGAGGTTTTCCCCCTTTTACAGATACTACTGTACTGTTTTCTTGGACCTCTAAAAATGTTAATTTCCTTTAAAAAGCCCACACCATTTTTTTTTTTCCAGCACTTTATCTCACTAATTCCTTGTGAAAGAAAAAATAATTGAGTTTCACTGCTTGGCAGAAATTGCCAGAAATAATTTATTGAAATATTTCCTTCTAATGCTTGAGTATATTTTTAATCACTAAAGTAGGTTGTGCTTCAACTCTTTCAGTGGTTAAATCTACTAACATTAAAGGGGAGCCAACTAGCTTCACCCAAAATTCTTAATTATTTTATGTTCTGAGAGGTGACAGTTACCAATTTCACTTCATTTTATTTCTTTCTCTCACCCTCCCCATTATATGCGTTTTTTGGGCAGTCCCTTCAGTGGGAAGAAGTCAAGGCCATATAGTGATAAATAGTGTTTGTGAAGCTGGCATAAACTTTTTAGGTTAATTACAGAAGAAGGTAAAGTAGAGTTAGGGGGCTTTGTAAAACTAAAACAGCCACGGCCTTGGGAATTTCTTTAAAATCTGATTATCTGGGTTGAGTCCATTATTTTTCCTTCCCTGGCTAGCTGTCAATACCACTTCCTTCTAGGGGCTGATGAGAAGTGAGGAAGAAATTTTGACTTGGTTTTTATGTTGTCAGAGAATTGTAAAACGGGAAAGGATTTCTTATTTTACTTACACTCTCCCATCCATTCATCTCTCACTCATTTAAACAATTCTTTAATGTCTTCTACATGCCAAACATTAGGACCATTAGTCTATGTGCTGCAAGAGCTCCCTTTTATCTCCATTGGCCGGGTTCTGACCTCAGGAGGCAACAAGTACCATTGCTGAGGATCTCTGTCTGTTAATATCTACCTTATATTAAACTGGAAGCTGTGACCTTGTAGCTTCCACTCAGTGGCTCTGCTGCTTTCTTCTGGTTTTAACCCTTCTCTTACATGACTTCATGTATTTCAGTACAGTTAACGTTTTGCTGTTGACTGTCTTTAAGCCTTGAGTTAGGAGGGAGATATTTGAAACCAGTAGTTAAATTCAAGTTTTCAGTTTTATATGCACTATAGTTATGTGTTCTCTAGCTGGTAGAATTTTGTTTCTTACATCCTCTTTCTAGCTTTGCAAATACATTGTCCTTATGCTAATTGAACATTTTCTTGTTTCTTCCCATCTTCCCCTTGCTTCTGTACTCCCTTTCAAAGATCTTCCTATATTTCTGGATATTTACCTAGATACCTGTTTTCTCTTTATCCCAGCTGCTTAGATAGGACAGTGTAGGGACCCCCTGGACCCAGGTTCCTTGGAAATTGTCCAATCCTCAGTTGATAGTGGAGGAGCAGGGTAGGTACCCCAAGAATAACAAAAACAAATTTCAAGTGTAGTTAATGTTAAAACTATTTGTTTATAAATTCAGTTAAGGAGACAGCTACTGAATACTTACCATATGCTAGTCAAATGAATGTAAACTGAAAATTTCATATTATATAATCAGTGAGAAAAGTGACACAACGAGACATAAGACACTAGGGGAGCACATGTGATGGGGAGGTGCTGTAACCTTCAAAAATGTTTTCAGGAAAAGCCCTATCTGCTTTATCTTCCTCTGAGGCCTAACACCTAGTAAAGCGCCTGGCACATCGCAGCCACAGAATAAATATCTGTGAATTATTTATTTTTTTTTTTTAAAAAAGAAGAAAATAGAGAAGAGGAGCAGGGATTAGACAGGTTGACGTCCAAATCAAATTATAAAGAATGAGTCACAGTCAGCCAAATAAAAAAAACAAACAAACATGGAAATAGTGTTGGAAGTAGTGTTCCATTCGGAGGAAACAGTGTGATATATTGTAGAATATGGGGAGAAATTAGTATATTTTGGTGTTGATGCACAGTAAAGTGGGAGGCAAAGATAGGAGATGAGGCAAACGTGAATAGGTCTTATACGTCAAGATGGGCACTTGAACTGTGGGAAGCCATAGAAGACTTTAAAAGTGGGGAATGATTTTTTTTTTTTTAATTTTCCCAAGTAGAAAATTTAGAGAAAAGCACTTTGGCTGCTGTACAGAGGCTAGATGTAAGGGAAGCAAGATTGGAGACAGACAAATCAGATAGGAATCTATTGTACTAGTATAGGCAGAAGATAATGAGATCCTGAACTAGAACATCATTAGTGAAAAAGAGAGAAGGACATGGATTCAGAATATATTTTGTAAGGGAAAATCAGTAGGACTGGTGTCTAATAGGATCTGTGGGAGAAGGGAGGGAGGAAACAACAATGCCTAGCTTTTGGCTGAAGTGACAGAAAAGATTCATTCAGTAGGCATTCAATAAATTCTCATTATACAACCACTGTACACCTGACGCTGGTGTTAAGTGCTGGAAACATGGCTCTGAACAGAGCCCGGTCTTTCCATCAAGGAACACTACCTAACCACATGAATACAGATAGTTGCCAAAAGTCTATATTTCAGTCTTTAAAACTTGATGAGACAAGTATGTAGCTTGTCTACCAGTGGTGCCATGCCACATACTCACCAGAGGCAGACTAAATCATAATCCAGTTCCTTCTAAACATCTCCATCCAAATTCCTACTAAAGATTCACTCTGTTAAAACTGAACTTCTGTCTTTCTCAAAACCCATCTGCTCACCCATGTTAATGCTCATCGTCAGCCCAAGACAAGAACTGTTTACTGCAGTCACTGAGGGACCTGCTCTTCTTTGAAACTGTCCCACTTGATCTGATATAAGATCTTTATATCCTTTTCCTTTTTTACTGTTCAAATAAGGATATTTTTATATCAGCATCAAAGTTGTTACCCTAATTTGTTAGTTGAGGTGCTTGCTGTTAGTTTATGTTCTGCCCATCAAATTGATGCTACCCCCACCAGCCTCTCTCACATCAGAGGGTTAAGAGGTCTCTCCTGCATTTTTATTCTCTCCATATCTATTGCTGAAGCTTCATGGGAGCTAAGTTTGAAGGAATTTTTTTTTTTTTGGATGAGAAGATCTGAACATGTTGTTAGAATGAAGAAAAGGAAAAATTCGTTTTTATAAAATGCCATGCTATGCCATTTCTTTTCCTTTTCACAGCCACCTTTGTGGGTCAATATAAATTACCTTCTGTGGTCGATGCAGTGATGCTCACCCAAAGTCACACAGAAAATAATAAAGTATTCAACACCAGGTCTTTTGATTATAAATTCAGATTTCTTTGTTGTAGTTTTTGTGGGTTTTTTGTTTTTGTTTTTGTTTTTTTTTGGTCACGTTTCCATTTTTTTTGGTTTAGTTTTTTGGTCACAGTATCATAACTATCTCTTCCTTAATTCTCATCCTACCTAACCTAATATTTCTTGTCCCCATTAAAATTTTCTCAGACGTTGCTTCTCAGATTCTTTCTCTTAATTGCCCTTCTAATCTTTGATAGCCGTTTCTTTTACTGTTTCTCTTTCTTCATCAATTGAAATAAATATATATGTGTGTATATATATTCTGTAAACTTCTATCCTTATCACCATTCTTCCTTTATTTTTTAACTGATATTATTACTTTCTATAACCTCAGCTATTATTTATTTGCTGATCATTTGCAAATCTAAATCTTTTCTGGGCCCATTTCTTAGGCTCCCCAAAGGATTTTTTTCAGTTGCCTACTAGATGTGTTTACCTGGGTGTCCTGTAGTTTCCTCAAATGTGTTCTATCTGGGCACTGACCTCAGTAGTCTTCCTCACCAGACCTGACTTTCCGTACCCACTCAGACAGCCAAACTAGAAATTTCGGTTTCTTACTTGCTTCTTCCATTTTTTTTCATCCTCTAATCTAATTGGTCAACAATTGCAGTCAGTTCTAGTAAAGTATATTTTAAGTCTGTCCCCTTCATTGAATTCCCACTACTACTGCTCAAGTACAGGCTCTCAAGTCCTCTCACTTGAAACTTTGAAGTGAGCATTCCTTCTCATGTCTTCAGGTCTAATCTGGCATATGTTAAACCACACACACACACACACACACACACGCACGCATGCACCCACGCACACCCATCAGAGTTGTTCCCTTGAACAACCTTCTCCTTACTCTTTTAGTGATTTTCCTATTGACATCAGAGTAAAATCCACATACCTTAGTGTGCCATTTAAGGACTACTACAATATAGTCTCATTAAAATTTTCTTGCCTTAGAGCCAGTCCTCATTCTTCTTCCATACATGGAACTGATGATTCATGTAGTTTGTTTTTTGAAATTATTTATTGGTTTTTTAGATATCCAGTTTCTTGCTTGTGTTTTTTCATCTGCCTAGAGTATAACTCCCTTTCCACCAGTCTTTCGTTATATACACTCCACAACATTGGTATATTTTTTAAAGATATGGGTTAAATATTAGCACTTGCATCAGGCCGTGGAGAGCCTTCTCATGTAACTAATCACTCTCTCCTTTATTATCCAATGGTCTTTGCTTATACTTTTTTTTGTATCATTTAACACACTGAAAAGACGTATTTGCAACTAAATACATCTTCCTTTAAAACGAGAATTTTCTAAAGACTAGAACCATGTTTTTTCTTTGTATCCCTAGCTTTTAGCCTTGTTCTTTGACACAGTAATTAGTTGGTGAAAGGAATATCTGCTTCATTTATAAGCTTGCCTTATGTGTATGAATTTTAGGTTTTGTCTCAAGTAATTTGGTTATCATCTTTTCTAAGAAGTTTGCCCCCCATTCCTCCCACTCCCAGTGTGTTAAGTGCTCTCCCCTGAAATTACCTGTCATAACACTTACTGTTAGGTACTCTGGTTATCTGTGTGTATTATGTGGTATTCCTAGAGAGAACACGGGCTATATAGCTTTCACCCAGGTCCAGGCAATGCAGCACTTAGTGAGGTTTGTAAATGTTTGTTAAATGATAAAGGGAGTAGATGAATGCAATAAACAGCCAAAATAGAATCACTAATTTTTTTACCCTTTTAAAAAAATTTCTGAATAAATACCTTCTCTGGATTCAAAGCATTTTAGGGCAGTCATGACTGAACCAAGAGATTATCTATTCTCATCAGCAAACATTAATGAAAGAAGATTGTTTATCTCATTTTTTAGAAAAAGCTTTTCCTAACCTGTTAGGTGGCTGATAAGAAAATATGAAGAGATTGGGAGTTCCTTATACATAATTAAGTAGCTCATTCTTGCAGATACTTCAATAATTCATATTTGAAATAATACTTTTTTCAACAAAATCGGCTTTTTAGATACCTGCCTTTGAAGATGTTGTAGGATTTCACTTTCTGGACTCTTAAAAGAGTTGAGAATTCTGTAATTTGTGAAGACAAAATAATGTGTTACATAGACACAAAATTAAAATCACTGTCCTAGTATGAGATAAATTCCTATTGTTATGGAAAGGGGCTATTATTTGACTGAAAACTGGATTAGGAGAAAGAGGATAGATGTGAGGAGTAAGGTAAAAGTGGTGAGAAAGAAAAGATGGTATATAGAATGGTCCCTTTCTTTTTCATCCCTGTGTCCTCCAAACATCCTTAACCTGATGCCTCTTAAAGGGAGGGTGAGTACTCGGCAAGACTAGGTGAAGGCTGAGATGATTGCTTAGCTGACAGGTATGAGGTTGATCATTCTGGACCTTTGTTTCTTTCCCCTTGCCTGTGGAACCTGGCTAAGTACCCAAAGGAACGTGTAGCATACCTTTTAGATCCTGAGGCTTTACCTGTTTAAGGCTAAGCCTCAAAATTCAAGGGAAGTTCATGCTCCAGATATTTGCCTACATGAAACACAGATGGAATTCAAGTCCTAGTAAATGTTATTTTGAAGAGGAGGCTCCCTCATACTGCTTTTGAAGGTTTTTTTGGGGGGAGGGGGCGGGGGGCGAGTTGTCTTTTTAGGTTTGTACCGGCAGCATATGGAAGTTCCCAGGCTAGGGGTCAAATCAACGCCACAGCCACATCAACATAGAATCTGAACCACATCTGCTACCTACACCGCAGCTCCCAGCAGCATTGGATCCTTAACCCACTGAGCGAGGCCAGGGATCAAACCCGTGTCCTCATGGATCCTATTCAGGTTCATTTCTGCTGAGCCACGATGGGAACTCTGGTTTTGAATCTTTAAGCTGTTGAATTGCTGAAATCAGAGATCTTGGCTCTACAAAGCAAAACACTAAAGTTATCATTAGGCTTTCATGTAGAACCAAGACTTCTGTGAGAAATAGTGGTATAGTCAGAAGAGCAGATAGATCCTTAGGGCAAGGACCATTCATTTTTATTCATCCAATAAGTATATGTACATTAATTCTCTTTTCAAACCATTGGGAAGACTAACTTTAAGAGGGAAAATGTTGCAATGTGGACATTAATGCTTAGTTATGCCCATGGAGGAAATGCTAAGCCTGCTGATTCTTGTGGAGTAAGTACCTTGGCCTCTTCATTTGGAGCTGTTAGACGCCCTGGGTTAGTAGTTTTAAAAATTGTTCCATAGTGTCCTGAAAGCCTTCAGAGGTGCCCCAGCTGTCAAAAGGTCATGAGGAAGAAAAGGCCAGGCTCAGGAGCATTGTTGGTCTCTCCTTGCATCAACCGGAGTGGTCTTATTTTATCTATTTATGCACTGTAATTATACTAATATTTTGCCTTGGTGCAGGGGGAAGAAGGTAACTCTGCAAAGAAATTTGAAAACCATTGATAAGCGATCTTTAAAATCCCTTCTAGGTTTAAAATCCATGATTCTGTGACTACCTGAACGCTGACATCCCCCCAGCCAAGTTTTATGAGTCTTTGATTCTGTTTCTTTGAATGCATTTTCATAATTTAGGTATACAGCACCGTATATTAAAAGAAACTTCACGTGTTAAATGGTCTTTGTAGACTATTTATTGAACAGAGAACAGGTGGGCATTTAGCCAAATACCCTGCTGGGAACCGCGTCTCATCCAGGACATGAATATTTGTCAGGATTCATAACTCAGTTCGGATGTTTGAAATCTCAGTATTGTTGAAATCCCCTTCTAACTTAGATATCAGGGGCTGAGTTCATATTTCGAAGCTGATGTTTTATATTGTAATGCCTTATATCTCAACTGATGTTGCTGAAAACAAAATAAATGGAGCATGTATATTAGTGCCCAGCATGTAGTAAATTCTCAGTAAATGTTTATTGAATTGAAGCATCATTATTATATCTCATATTTAATAGACTTCAGTTTACAAAGAGCTTTCATGTTTCATGTTATCATCCAATAATACTTTGAGGATAGTGTATTTAAGAACCTTTGCAGTAGGAAGTGGCAAATTTGGAAATACTGCCGTAACTTCTACCTGACAAGTATAGATTCATATAAGCTTTTTGAAAGACTCATAGCTTATTTGTCTCTTACCTTTGCAAGTGTACCCATTTCCTCATTTATTGAGCACTTAATTGTGCACTGTAGGCTGGGAATAAAACAGACAAAAATCCCAGCTGTCATTGAGTTTGTAAGCATCCTTCATTTTCCCTCAGCCTCCAACCTTTAGTCTGGTGGTGTCATAGCAAGTATAGAAATATATGTAAGCCTTAAAATGAAAAATATTAAGCTTTACTCCAGAAAATAGCTTTGTATCTAATAAAAAATTTATAATGCTTCTGTATTATTGTGACTGTATTTTGGAACTTGATTTCCTAAGTTCAATATGAAACTAATCGGGACTTTTCTTAAATAGCAAAGCACCGATGTCCACATGGTTAGTGATAGCGATGGAGATGACTTTGAAGATGCTTCTGAATTTGGGGTGGATGATGGAGAAGTATTCGGCATGGCATCATCAGCCCTAAGGAAATCTCCAATGAGTGAGTATTAATAGCTCTTTGGGTCCAGCATTGTAATTCTCTCTCCTAGTGCAGAAACTTACAAAGAACAGTGAACTTAATCTCTTACTGACCTTCAGGTTTAGAAAGATAAAATATTGCAAGGAGATATCATTCATTAGAACCAGAGCTTCTTGAGTTCTAATCTCGTGCCCAAACATCCCCAGTGCTTTGGTAAAATTCATTAAAAACTCAGTGGAATGTAACTTTTGTTTCACATGTATAATTACTTACGAGTTTGTCTCTTTAAAGCTAGACATTGATAAACAAATAGGTGTACTTTTTTGACTATACTTGTTTCTACATATCATATTGGAGATGAGTTTTAACAGTAGTTATATTACTTTTGCATTCAGTGGTGTGCATCTTTGGAAGGAAAAAAAGTAAATTAAATGTGCCATCTCCCTCACTTGCACCTGAAAAGATACATAGGGTAGACTCTTAAGTGGTGCTATATACAAAATGACCATTAAAATGAGTGTAAATGACTCATTTATTCTGTAAAATTAGGGATCTTTTATGAGCAGAAATAGATGTGATATTTATATAAAACTATTTTCCTGATTAGTATTGTTTTTAAAATAATTTGAGAACCTTTTTATATAATTTATTCACACATGTCATTTTAAGAAAATTTTGAAATCTTAATTGAAAACTGGCACATATTTTCATTGCCTAGCAGGATTGTAATCAGTTGGTTTTCAAAACTTTATGAGCTTGAAAATTTTTTTAAGGCTCTTTTTCAAGGTTTGATGAAATCTAATGTATGTCGAGTTAAAATGTCTCCTCAGATATATCACAGAAGCTAAAATTTAATTTTATTTCCTCTTTATTGATTAAATATATTTCTTATATGTGGGATTAGATGTTATGTGGTTTGTTTTTTGTGTCTATTTGTTTTGGTTTTTTGTTTTTGTTTTTTCTTTTGTTTGTTTTTTAGTGCCAGAAAACGCAGAAAATGAAGGAGATGCCTTATTACAATTTACAGCAGAGTTTTCTTCAAGGTAGGGTTAGGATATTAACTATATAAAATTGATGTTCTTTTAATGCTACTGTGATTTTTTTTGGAGCAATTTTAATCATAGATTGCTTTTAATTTCTCCTTAACATATTCAAAGAATAGGTTTATCAATTTATACAATCTTAATAGTGAATACATAGTATTCAAGTTAAGTAACTACTATTTATATCACTTCAGAGATGTAGTTACTTCTGTGTCTTTATTGAAGCATAATAAATGGATTACTAATTTAATATCTTAACTATATTCCCAAAAGGACTAGGTCATGGGATACTAATTTTTAGTATATACTATGACAATCTTTTAAAATAATATTGAATAACAAGATAATTTAAAAATTTTAGATTTAAGTGAATTTTTTCTTTTAATTTTTGTGTTTGGAATCATTTAACCATTTCTTTCAATAGACTAATGCAAAATTTTCTGTGTTTGAAATTTTCCTAAGGTGTTTAAAATATTTGAACATCTAAACCTAAATATTATTGTAAATGATATTTCTCTTTAGTTCTATTTTCTTATGTAATTTGGAAACTTTGCAGGCTACTGTTTTTTTCCCCCTCTCTGTTGAACTTCCGGAATAAGTTAACTAAAATGGAAAGTTAAGACTATACTAACTAGGAAAATCTTGTGAAAGTGGGTAGCAGGAATTGCTGCTTATAAATGGCATGGCTTCATACTTATTAAATCTATTTGCTAGATGTACTTGAGAGTCCAGTGTTCTGATATACCAGCATAGGTCAATAAGAATTCTAAAAACTAATGAGTCTCATTCCTAAGCCTTTAAAGAAATGTTTTAATGTTTGGTCTATACTTGAGACATTAGCCCCAACATTTACTTAAAATTCATTGGTTAAACATGTGAAACGAAGTAAATTTGAAACATATTTGAATTAACAGATTCAAATTTTTTCATAGATATGGTGACTGCCACCCTGTATTTTTTATTGGCTCATTGGAAGCTGCTTTTCAAGAGGCCTTCTATGTGAAAGCCCGAGATGTAAGTGCAATCGTACTTTTTCTGATTAAAAAGTGCATCCTATAGGTTTACCACCAGGCGTAAGGCAGAGCTTACTGTCTTCTGTTTTTTTCAAATTGAAAACTTGATTTTGTTTATGGTTCATCTGTTAATCTATTTGTCACCAAGGTGCCCATTTCAGAGGGGCAGTACTATGATAGGACTCTTGCAGAAAGCCTCATAAAGCTCTGAAACAGGGATTTTTCATAGGCGTAAAAAAGGGTAGACATGCTTAGAAGGGACCAAGCTATGTGTTTGTATTGTTTTGTGTTACATGGGATTGACAAGTTCTTGCTAAAGGATTTGTCCTTCAATCTTTTCCCCAAATAATTATTCCACCTAATATTTACATCTCATAACTGTAATACTTTTTTTCCTAAAAGTCATTTTAGACAACAAAAGGATTTTTCTTTAGATGTAAACTGGGTCACCTTGCTGTATAGTAGAAAATTGACGGAACACTGTAAACCAGCTATAACGGAAAAAATAGAAATCATTATAAATGAAAAAAAAAAGAAATGAGCTCTGTGATTTTGAAATCAAGTAGATTGAAGCATATAACGAGAATTAGAAGTTATGTTTTGAACAAGAAGATTCTATGCAACTGCTCTATTTATATGTTAACACAGTGGTTGAGACCTGTTATCTGGCTTCTGCCTATCTATAGCCTCAGCTCTTCCATTCCCTGCCTTACACTTAATAAATCTAGCAATAGTGTACCATTTGTATTTCCCCATAATTTTACTCTTTTCATGCTGCCCTGCCGTCAAAAATACCTTTCACCCTGCTCTTTACTTGGTCAACTCCTACTCTTCCACACGCACCCCTTTAGTACTTTGCAATAATGCTTTGCTTTTAATTATCCATTCTCTCTCTTGATGTGTTTTCTCATATGCTGCAGATGTAGCCTTAAAAGAATGAGGGGAAAAAAATCTATTTTTTATATATATTTTTCTATATTAAATGGATTTTATTTTTAAGAAAATATATATTTATTATAATACAGGTTTATAGTTTCCATAAAAAACAGATATATGTTAAGATACTGAAAAGCAAAAAGAATATATTCTAACACATATTAACTTTATGATATATGTTCTTTCCATATTTCTATTATATATTGCACTGAGTACATTTATGCATGTTTAATATAAAATTGGTCACGTTATAACCCTGTTAAAGCGCTTATTTTCCACTTTTAATACTATCTGATCGTTTACTTATATTTTATAATATTAACTTTTATTAAAACAATTTTAATACAGAAAAATTAAAAGAATAGTAAACACCCATATCTCCTATATGTAGGTTTAATAATTACTAAAATTTTGCCATGTTTGCTTCTTCTGTATACAAGGCATCCCAAAGTTTTAATGGGATTTTTAAGCCTTATAACTTCAGAAGTTTAACTTCTGCACACTTATAAAAGAACAGTATTAGAAATTTAATTGTTTATATTATTTATACTTACTATAGATTTATGATTTTGATGAATAAATTTTTTTTTCTTTTTGCAGTCATACCTGTGGCATATGGAAATTCCTGGGGCTAGGGATCAAATTGGAGATGCAGCTGCAGGCCTACACCACAGCCACAGCAACACCGGATCGAAGCTACATCTGTGACCTGTGCCGCAGCTTGCAGCAATGCTGGATCCTTAACCCACTGAGTGAGGCTAGGGATCAAACCCACAACCTCACAGACACTATGTTGGGCACTCCATGAATGAGTTTTTTAATGGTAAATTTTTGTTTCAGTTCCTTTCTTATTGAAAATGGCAAATATTGACCAGAATAGAATTTAAATTTATAATTAAAAATACACAGAAAAACGTCATGACTCGGTGGTTGGCGAACCCAACTAGTACCCATGAGAACACGGGTTCATTCCCTGGCCTTGCTTAGTGGGTTAAGGATCTGACGTTGCCATGAGCTGTGGTGTAGGTTACAGACGTGGCTCGGATCCCTGGTTGCTGTGGTTATGGCTGGCTGCTGTAGCTCCGATTCGACCCCTAGCCTGGCAACTTCCATATGCTACAGGTGCAGCCCTAAAAAGACCAAAAAAAAAAAAAAAAATCACAGAAACAAACAAATGTAAAAGAAATATAAAGTTGCAAATGATTTTTTTTAAGTTTTAGCAATTAAACTTTTGAAATTAAAACTTAAACTGCATAAAACATTTAGGATACCCCTATTATTCATTATTTTTTGCTAAGCCATTTCAGATTGAATCATACACATATTTTACCCCTAAAAACATTTGCATGCACTTTCTAAAAATAATGATAACCTCTATGGTATCATAATACCATTATCACATATAACATAATTGACAATAATTTTCTAAGGTATATCATCTGATATCCAGTGCATTTTCAAACTTCACCAGTTATCCTCCAGTGAAAATGTCTTTTTAACTTTTTTGGGGAAACTGTGATCCCTCAAGGATCATGAATTATATTTGCTTGTTAGAATTTTTTTAAGCTTTAATTATTTTTATTTTTATTTATTTATTTTTTTTGAGCAGACACCCCCTCTCTTCTCCCCCTGCCCCTTTTTATGACATTTGCTTTGTGAAGAAATCATGATGGATAGTTTATCGATTGTTCCAGATTCTGGATTTGTGTGATTGTTTCCTTACTATATTATTTAACTTGTTCCTCTATTTCCTGAGAAATGGATATTAGTCCTAAAAGCTTTGTTAGATTCAGGTTAATTTTTTTTTTTTTTGGCAAAAATGCTTTGTGAGTAATGCTGAATACGTTGTTGTAACAGGATTTTTAATGGCTGTAGAGTCTTAGTATGGCAATGTTATTATTTAAACAGTCTCTATTGTTGAATATAAAAATGTCTGAAGGAGTAATTATAGCTTTAAAATAATCTATTTTTCAATCTATTCCTGAATAAGAATGTATTTGGGATTAATCTGTCTCTGTTTTCCAGCAAGCCTGCTAAACAGTTGAAGTAGCTAGAAAATATGAGCGCCTTTGATAACCTAAATATAGCTCCCAAATAAGCATAGACATCTTTTAAATCCTATTTTAAAAGCTACTATAAGATAAACAATGAATACCTTAAACATACAACTTTAAGTGATGATATATTACTTAAATGTATAGTATATAATAGATGAAAAAACTTTGTGCTAAGTATCTTTATACTGTAAATTGGCATTTGGATTTTTTCAGACTGATAATCCCCAGGGGAGCATACACTCTTTCTTATTAACTTCTGGGTATTTCTAATGAAACAATTGTTTGCTTTTGGTTTGTGTATTAGTGTTTTAACAACTGAAAATCACTGGTTCATATAATTAAATGTTTTATTTCATATTAGGCTCATACCAAAATCCACTGACCCCACTGGACTCCTCAACTGTCTTTAGTTTTTTTTCCCCTTGTCCAGGGCTTTTTTCTTTCCTTATTTCACTTTTCCAAGTTAAAGATCAACAATGGTTTGTGTATCATTTATTTATTTATTTATTTAATTTATTTATTTATTGCTTTTTAGGGCCAATGATCAAACCTGACACCTCATGGTTCGTATTTGGATTCATTTATGCTGCGCCATGATGGGAACTCCTATGTATCATTTATTACATTGCTCTAAACTTAAATAAAACTTATCATGTGATGGATAAGTTATTCAAAACTAAGTCTAAGCAGGGACATTGATTACAGTCATCAACCAAAATATGTACATCTCCTTTTGAAATTAAAGAGGATTGTATAGAAAGTTTAGAAATAGTACTGCTACTTTAACTTTATATAGTGGTCTATGCTTTATGATAACGTTTTCCTTTCCGTATCTCATTGGAACCCCACAGCAAACCAGTGAGATACAGATATATAATGTCACTATTCCCATTGTAGAGATGAGGAAGCTCAGAAAAGCTACATGACTTAACCAAAGGCTAATCAAGAGGTAAGCAGTAGAGGCCAAATAAGAGCCCAGTTGTTCCAGCACAGATAAATATGGTTTATACATTACCATCATACTTCCAAAAGCTTTTCAATGCTAACTGCTATGCTGCAGGATTCCATTATCAAACTTCATCTCTCCTTTTCAGAGTTCACATTAGAGAATTAAAACACATCTTTTTCAATATTTTCTTAAACTTCTGAATTAATAATTTTTAAGAAAACAGTTTGCTGATGTTCAGATATTTTAAGGCAAGTATGACTGATACTGTGGCATTCTTACTGAGTTTCTTTCGTCTTAAACATCACATGTTTAATTTAAACTGTGGGAGGCACATTAATTTTACCAGGGCAGCAGATGAGCCTTGAGCACCAGCATTCTTCACTTGAAGTGAGAAATTGAGTTCCAAGAGTAAATAAAAACAAGATTGAAGGTTTAAATCCTCTGCTAGGCTTTTTGAACTTATATACTCATTAAATGTTTATTGGAGTGGTGGGATTACAAAGGATTTGGGGAGCTTCATCAACTGGTATATAGTTAATCACTAAGTAAAACACTACATTTGATAAAGTGTTTCTCACGATGCCACATTCAATCCATCTTAATGAAAACTGCTTCAAACTGATTTCATTTGAGAGCACTTGGTGAGAGTACTCATAGTTCTTTCTGCCTTTTTCATGAGGCATTTACAATACTGTTCAAAGCAGAGCTCCAATTTCAGTAAAACAGGTATTCTAAGTTCTTGTGTTTAAGCGTATTGTGACAAAGTTTTGACTTCTCACAACGAGTCAATCAGTTTTATGATCTCCTCCCTTGCCCGTAACTGTTGGAAATCTTCGTTGAGTTGAAGACCATAAATATTTATCACATGCCAGCTGAGGACCTAGAATATAGAGGTTTCCTGCCCTTGAGATGCTCACAGTCTAGTGGGGAAGATAAGACAATATAAATAGATCCATTCAGTATAAAATGCTGTAGAAGCAAAGAAGAGTGGTACTTTATCGACCTTAGAAGCTCAGGGAGATTTCTATAAGAGGTACCTCTGATCTGACTCTTATAAGATGAATAAAACTTAGGCAAATAAAATTCTAAACAGAAGGAAAGTCTAAAGCAAAGGCCAGAAGATTAAAATCGAGGGAATTACAACCAAAAAATTAAGACAGAGAGCAAAAAATACAAGACAGTTGGATTTCAAGTCGTGATAGACTGGGAAGATCAACAGGGGCATGGAGGGGTCTGGTATTAGCTGGCATTTAAAAAATATTTGTTGAATGAAGCTTATATGTGGTTTAGATAAGTGAGAGACAGTAGTTAGCTTTCTTAATTCTGGTAGTAGAAGAGTTACTACTGGCCACACCATGATTTCCTTGGACTTTTCTTAAAGAAATTTCTGTTGCTCCATATAGCCTCCCTACCTCTCAGTCCTGCTGTCCCTGAATTCTCTTCACAACAAAAAGTACCTTAGAGAATGATTAGACATTTATAGCAACTAAAAATCAAAAGCAATAAAAATCCCACTGCCAAGGTTTATCTCCCATGTGAAGGATTGTTCCTTTCCCAGCAGCTCGTTGGGAGACTGAGCTTTGCTCTCGGTAATTCTGTTACACCTCCTTAGATCTTCACTTCAGACTTAGTGCTGTTTCCAAACATTCACATAAATTAAGGAAACCAGTGCTTTAGTTCTCGATTTCCCACTTAATAATTCTGTGGTCCCGAACAAGTAATGAGCCTGTTTCTAATCTGGGGGGCAGTGGGAAAATGATGATAATACGTATCGACTTTATGTGGTTGTTTTGAGGATTACGTTGAATCTATTCATAAATGCACCCAGCATCATAGCTAAGTGCTTTTAAACAGTTTTGAACAAAATTGAGAAATGTTTGCAAAATAAAATTGTTTTTCTTATGCAATTCATGACCTAGCTCTGAGAACAGTTCCAGAAAGGAATTTTGAAAGCCCCTTTGATCATTTACAGTACTAAAATGAATGTTTTACTTAAACAGTGCTTGTTAATTATCAAGTTTTGTTACATTAATTTTAAAAAGTCAGCCCATTTTAAAGTTGTACTATTTCTGTTTCCTCAAGTTAAAAGAAATCTAAATATATGACTGGTCAGTGTTTTTGCTTTTGTTTTTATTAAAGTATAGTTGATTTACAGTATTGTGCCAATTTCTGCTGTACAGTAAAGTGACCCAGTCATACATATATATATATATATATATATATATATATATATATATGATAACATATATACATTGTTTTTCTTATATTATCATTCATCATGGTCTGTCCAAAGAGATTGATCAGGGTTTTTTAGGCAAAATAAGTTTTACTCAAATCTGAAACCACAACCGTAGTTGGTGAGTTTCTAGCACTCCACCATCTAGAAAAACCCGGCAAACAAACTTATTTGTGCTTTGGAAAATATGCCCAGTCTGTTCATCTTGTCTTTGTTTTCTTTTCAATTTAAATTCCTTAAAGGCAGACAGTGTCTTTTGAGTAATTTTATATGACAGCTAAGCCAGTATCCTGCACGTGTGTGACATAAGAACGATAATGCTTGTATAATTTTTTAAATGTTTTCACTATAAAGTAAAATGTTTGTTAAAAAAAGAAAACATATGCATTTAAAGTAGAAAATGAATTACTTCATAATCCCAAACCTGAAAATAACCACTATTAAATATTTTACATATTTAATGTTTACGTGATTTTTTTAAAAGTCTCCAAACATGTGTATCAGTAAAAATATTGATATATTTTGCATAAATGCAACCATACCAAGTACCCTATTCTGTATGTAATTAGATATTTCCACTAAACTGGATATTGTTAGTACCATATTTAGAATTTGCCTCTAGTTTTCCAAGTTATCAGATCTCTATAATTAAAATTATAAAAATTTTTAGTGTCTATATGAAAATGATTTTTAAATGAAAAATTTATTAATTTAGTTTTAAGATATGCTGCTTGTGTAAAACATTCTTCTGAGTGTACTGCTGTTCACCATTTTTTGAGAACTATATAACCATATTTGAAAAGCAATATAGGTAAAATTTGTTAAAATATCAAAAGCAAAGCTGAGTTTTTATTAGTAGGCTTTACTTATATTTGTATCATTTCTCCCAAAGATTCTTCCCTGTCCTTAGAAAGTATTTGTTACTCACATTACCTATTTTAAAAGGATAAAATTCTGAATTGGATCTCTAAGTATTTCATCTATAAATTCAAGAAATCTGTTCCATGGAGTTCCCTGGTGGCCTAGCGGTTAAAGATCTGGCATTGTCACTGCAGTGGTATGAGTTTCATTCCTGGCCTGGGAACTTCTGCATGCCATGTGTGTGGCCAAGAAAAAAAAGAAATCTGTTCCATATCTAATCTTAAATATTTTCACTTAAAAATGAAAGAAATGGTGGAACGAAAACTAAGTGAATTTTTTTTTTTTTTTTTGGCTGTGCCTGTGACATGTGGAAGTTCCTGGGCAAGAGATTGAACTGGCGCCACAGCAGCAAACCAAGCCACTGCAGTGACAATGCCAGATCCTTAACCTGCTACACCACACAGAACTCCCAAGTGGAATTCTTATATTTGAATTCTGGGTCCCCCTTTACTTGCTCTGTGCAATTAAAATTAGTTTCCTTAATCTCTCTGAGCATCAATTTAAAATTTTGTATCATAATACATACCTCACAAGGTTAACCAAAAAAAATTAATATAAGTAAAATATCTTCAAAATACATGTGAAACATCCTTAAGATTATTTGCTTAGAGTAGGTGGATATTGAATAAATCAGGCAGATTTGGATTTGAAACTGGACCCTGATACTGACTAGTTATGTAAGCCTCTATTTTATTTTCTCTGAAATGGAAATAAAAATATCTTGGCAATTAACCCAGCTTGGAATAATGAATCCTTACCTTAACAGTAACCGAGTTACTCAGATGCACATGTTAGAGAAGATGAATATAGGCCTGCATTAATTGGTAAATGTGGTACATGTCAGGGAACAGTAGAAAATAAGGCTAAAATAGAGAAGTAGATTTCGTCATGGAAATCTCTGAGTGCCAGCTAAAGACTTTCATTATTGTTAGGTAGTGATTAGCTTTTGCAAATTTTTAAAGAAGAGGGTGACACCATCAGAGGAATAAGCAATATGGTGGCAGTTTGTAGGATGGATGGGAAGGGAGAAATTGGCAGCAGAGACTGAGCAACAGTACGTTTGTACGCGTGTAGTTGTGGAGTGTCCGACAATGATTAGAAAGTCATAGTGCAGTAATAGTACAATGCGGTTTACAAACTTTCTGGTTACTACCTCTCACAGTCTGTTAGCTTTTGTATACCTTTTATATATGTGTGTATTCTGGTATCCTGTTTCTCCCACACCCTCCTTTGGAGTGCTTAACAAAACAGAGTAATACCACTTTTGTCATACACCTACTCTAACATGTTCTGACCTTTCTTTCCTCTGTGAAGCATTTCAACAGAATATGTTGATTTATATTTGCCTTGTCATTTCCAATCTTTCGTAATTAACTATATTAAGAAAATTAAAGTATTTCTGATGTAAAATAGTTCATAGAACCTTTTTAGAGATATTGGAAGCTTAATTTCTCTAGTATATACACTTATGAAGAATTCTAAAAATCAGTAAAAAGAGGACAACAACCCAGTATGAACAAGCAATATAAGCAACTGTTTCACAGGAAAGGAAGTAAAAAGTTTGCTGTAACAGCCAATCACTCAGGCTACCAATTTCCTTATTCATAAAAACTTTAGTCAGATTTCTCTTCCTCAAAGATATTTTATGACCTGAGTATTACAGTTTGAACAGTGAAAACTGATAAAGCTCTGTACCTAGTGAGCATTTGTCAGCTTATTTTATGAAGAGAGTTTGAGTTTTCCTTAGGCTTTTTGATTTGTTTGTTTAACCTGTGACTTTCATATGAGAGTTCTCCCTGTGTGAGATTCAAACACATCTGTGTCTTCAAGCGTTCATTGTGCCATCCCAAAATCTGCTTCAGAAAG
Organism: Phacochoerus africanus; assembly: GCF_016906955.1. NCBI lineage: Eukaryota > Metazoa > Chordata > Mammalia > Artiodactyla > Suidae > Phacochoerus > Phacochoerus africanus. The sequence goes on from NC_062551.1 coordinate 160,972,561, forward strand.
TGTGAGGAAAAAGACGCCATCCTGGCATCTCCTGATCTTCGAAAGCTGGTTCCTTTTAGAACCTCTCTAGTTGATTACTGACTATTGGTCCCTGAACTCAGCTTTGGGAGCCAAAATAGGCAGAGTGTCACAATTCTTTCCTTAAATCAGTCTACACTCTGGTTCTTCACTCTTCAAAAATTACTAGCTTGGAGTTCTTTCAACACATCAGGCCATTGATATCACAGGGCCTTTCCCAACTTTTTCTCTTTGTTTATCATCTTTCTCTCTTTTTATTTATTTTTTTAATTTTTATTATTTATTTATTTATTTATTTATTTATTTATTTATTTATTTTGCTTTTTAGGGCCACACCCATGGTACGTGGAAGTTCCCATGCTAGGGGTTGAATTGGAGCTACAGCTCCCAGCCTACACCACAGCCACATCAACTCAGGATCCCAGCCATGTCTGCAGCCTATAGCACAGCTCACAGCAATGCCGGATCCTTAACCCACTGAGCGAGTTCAGGGCTTGAATCTGCATCCTCACGGATACTAGTTGGATTCATTTCTGCTGAGCCACGATAGGAACTCCTTGCTTTTCTTCTTTTTCACTTTTCTTTTCCTGTTACCTAAATTTAAAATTTAACTCGTGTCACCATCATAAAGAAGCAGCCAATCTAGTGTTCATGCCTAGACCCAAGGACCACCTCTGTTATAGCATAGCACTCATATCGCCACTCCCATCTAGACAGAGTTAGACTTTTAGATCTCTATGTCACCCAAGGCACAGAAAAGAGAAGTGGCTTTCGCAAGGTCACACAGCTGGGAGGTGGCAAAGCAGGAATTTTAGTCCAAACAAGGTAGTGTCAAGCTGCTCTGCCTCCATTCTTGCTGTGTTTTGATCTTGAGTCATGGTCGAGTGCTGGACTGGAACTGTGAACATCCATAGGCAGGGATAGGATTGTGGAAGTGGGCACTATGCTGAGCGATGCCTAATTAGAGCCTGCTCTAAAACATTAGAATAGCTGCAAAGGACCTTTCGAGGTACTGGGAAAATTTGAATATGAACTCTACATTAGATGATGTCATTGTAGCAGCGTTAAATGTCTTAGGTGTCTTTAAAGAAATGTGGTTATGTAAGGGAATGTCCTTGTTTCTTAGGAGACAGGTACTAAAGTATTTAGAGTTGGAGGTGTCATGACATCTGCAACTTTAAATGTTTCCAGCAAAGAAGCATAAAAAGAATGATAGAGCAAATATGGCAAAATGTTAATAATTGATAAATCTAGATGAAATGTAAGTTTATTGTTGTATCAGGGTGTCAGTTGTTTGTATCAATAAACCATCCCCAAACTTGAAAAGAATGATAATGATTCTGATTATTGTAATGATAGTGGTGATAGAAAAGGAGACAGGAAATGGAAGGGGGAGGAATAAAGTTAGGTCCCAGTTTATGCAAAGGAAATTATTTTTAATTTTAATTCTTATACTGAAACAACGGTGTAATACTATTTCTAGAAATTACTTGTTATATCAACTTCAAAATTATTGAACACATAGATTATGGATGTGCTGATACTTCAAAAAAAGACAACTTCCGGAGTTCCCGTCATGGCTCAGTGGAAACAAATCCAACTAGCATCCATGAGGACGCGGGTTCAATCCCTGGCCTCCCTCATTGGGTTAAGGATCTGGCATTGCCAAGAGCTGTGGTGTAGGTTGCAGATTTGGCTCGGATCTAGCGTGGCTCTGGCTGTGGTATAGGCCAGCAGCTACAGCTCTGATTCAACCTCTAGCCTGGGAGTGCAGCCCTGAAAAAGAGAAAAAAATAAAATAAATTAAAAAAACAGACAACTTCCTTTTCATTCCATCAGCAAATATTTTCTGAGTGTCTGCTCTGTGTCTGGCTTATTTTAAGACATAGCCAGCTCATTTCTTCCAGCTCTAATGTTCTATGGTTCTGTGATCCTAAGTGTCTAAATACAATAGCTACTGTAGCTCAAGGCCAAGTCTCATTGGTTGCTGTCAGCTTGACATTTCCTAAGCATCAACTTAGTACTTTAGCTCCTGGATTTGAATGTGTAGGTTAGTGAGGCCCTGAAGGCACAGACACAAATAGGCATCCCAAACACTATTGCCCGTCGGAGAAATGAAGGAGCTGCATATAATCTTTAATATATTTTCATGTCAATCATTTATCTGGAAATGGCTTTTAGGTCCTTTATTTTGCATGGATAGTTCCACAATTTTGATCCTAACAGCTACATTTTATTCAGCAACTACTAGGTTATAAATAGGTATTTTACCTGCTTTATCCACAATCCTCGCAGCACGCATCTTGCCCCATAGTCACTGGTAAGTCACGGTTTATTTTAGCATAGAATTTTCTGTTACTTTAAAGCTTGGAGACTTTAACTGTGTTACCAAAACCTAGATCACTAAGAGGGAGTCTGAGGAGAGTATAGCTCGGCTGCTTGCCTTTGTCATCTGCCAGATTTACATCCTCTCTGCCAAATTAGAGAGGACAGATAAAATACAGGTTTCTTTTTTTTTTCTTTTTTTTTTTTGTCTTTTTGCTATTTCTTGGGCCGCTCCCGCGGCATATGGAGGTTCCCAGGCTAGGGGTCCAATCGGAGCTGTAGCCACCGGCCTACACCAGAGCCACAGCAACCCGGGATCTGAGCCGCGTCTGCAACCTACACCACAGCTCACGGCAACGCCAGATCCTTAACCCACTGAGCAAGGCCAGGGATCGAACCCGCAACCTCATGGTTCCTAGTCAGATTCATTAACCACTGCGCCACAACGGGAACTCCCAGGTTTCTTTTTAATACCTCAGTCTTACCGCTTACTGCAGTTAAATCTCTGCTTCCCTGTCTGCCACCCCTCTCCATCCCTAGCTCTTAGAGAGCAAGGGAACTTTGTTTTATTCATCTTGATATTCTCAATGCCTAACATACAAGCACTCCCTAAACGTTACTGAACGAAATTATTAATGGGGCTAAAGGGAAAAATGGGTTATAGTAATGGAAAACAAAATACTTTTTAAGCTTTTTTTCTGTGTAACTAGATGCCCTTTCTTCGGAAAAGCAGTTTTATGATATGTTGAAGCCACTTCTCACTGTTTTAACCTGTGTATATTTGAACTCAATAAAATAATCAGAGATCCAGGTCTGGGGTTCAGTTATGTGTGCCTATAATTTAATCAGAGATTTATGTAGCCCAAATTTAGTAGCATTTGCATATTATTGAGTCTTTATATTTTGTTTATTTTTACCGTCATAATAGCAGAAGAAAAATTGTTGAAAGCTTGTTATGTTTGCGAGAAAAGATTAAGATTATTCAGTTTTTCTTTTGAAAGCTGCTATGGGAGTACCTCCAACCCGAAGATCCTCTTCTGATACTCTTTGTATCTCCCCTTTCTCACAGTTTAGAGCTTAAAGTGAGAATTTTTTTTTTTTTAAGTGTGTTTTCCTGGCATCTCATGTTTAACAGTGTCAGGGGTTTGTGTCCCTGGAACGAAAACTGTTTCTCCAGAGCCTTTTTTCTCTCAGCTTCCAGTGAAAAGAGGGGCGAGGCGAGCCAGTCGCTTACCACAAAGCAATGCCACCACAAAGGAAAGATTAAGGGTTTAGAGAGAGGTCAATGTGGGTTTTTCTCTAACTAAACACTTTCCTAAAGTTTCCTTGTGGAAAAATAATGAAGTCATCTCAGAGTTTTTAAAGAATTTTTATTTCTTTTTCACCGTCTGCATTCGCTTGTCTTCTCAGCATGGATGTTTAATCTTCCTAGGCTTTGTGAATTGGCCCAAATGAATAAGTGGTGAGCTGTCTCTCTAGGAGCTAGAGGCTTATTCTAAGGGCCTAATCACTGAGTAAACACATCTTTGCCCTCCCTCTCACAACTGCGATATAATAGTCGAGATTCTAGCACAGTAACCTGGATATTGCAGGGACCAATGCTTTGAAATGCAGAATGGTTGATCCTCCAAAACAGACAGTGCCTGATCTTCGCCTGCCTCTTTCTTCTTTTTTAAATTAAATATTGCCAAAGAGATGCTGTTTTATTGCTTGATATTGTGCATTAGTGCCCTGGATTTCCAAGTTTAGTTTCAGTCAACACTGTCGGCTGCACTTATAGGGAACTCTCCATGTTGGGTTTCTTAGTAGCCTCTTCAGCACATGTGTGTTTGGTTTGGAAGAGCATTTAAATTAAATCAGTGAAATAGCAATGTAAATCACTAATCTCTTTCCCAAAGTCTAAGTCTAAATGTTCCATTGCAGTGTTCTTGAGAGAAATAGGCATTTTAAAGATTTAGCCATTGCCATTGTTTGGTTAGAAATATGCTGATTCAAAAGTGGACAGCTCTCTTGTTCCCAGTGTCTCATTAAATGTAGTTGCTGCGATACGATCAAGCAGAATTAGAGGTTGACATCCCTCTGTCTATTCAGCTAGAGAGCTTCTAAGAAGAGGAGCTCTGAATTTGTTAGTGCTGCCAGATTCGTGTTCCTTTCCCTAAAACAGCAGATTTCTAGATTTGTTTACTAGGAGTGATTTGGCATTGCTGCTGCCATTTGGTGATTTTTTGGTTTTTGTTTGTTTGTTTAGGCCAGAGGTCTGTGGTTGATATCAGCATTCACGTTTCCCTCATCAAACACACTGAGATCTATGCTAACTTAGGGATGCGAAAGAAACTGAAAGAGACCCAGTCCTCACCCTTGGGAGATTTTGTCTAGGGGGAAAACTGGTAATAGAAGAGACAGAGGCCCAGAAAGGGAAGCTCTTAACGCTGCCTGAAGGAATTAGGGAAGATCTCATAGAATCATTTGCTTTGAGCCTTAAAAGATGGTAGGAATTTTCCAGATGAGTATCTCTCCAACAATGTATCTGATTACAAACTTCCTAGATATCAGCTGCTGGTATCTGCAGACAGCAACAGAGATGAAGAAACCCTAAAGCTTTTTTGTTCACTGTTTTATCACCACTGCTTCCTACCGGGCCTGACACAAAAAATATTTTAGCACATGCTGAATGAATGAATGAGTTGATACATGGAAGCAGCTACTGTTGGAGTAGCTGAGCTGTTTACACTCCAAGAATTTTATCCTTATTCCCATTACATGCTGTCTCTGAGGCCCCCAGAAGTACTGACGTATAAGCAGTAACCAGCCTGGTGCCTTAATATTCTACAAGCACTCCAAGCTTTGACTATAGTGAGGTTGGGTTCCCTGCTACTTCTATTTTTTTTTGTCTTTTGTCTTTTTTGTTGTTGTTGTTGTTGTTGTTGCTATTTCTTGGGCCGCTCCTGCGGCATATGGAGGTTCCCAGGTTAGGGGTTGAATCGGAACTGTAGCCACCGGCCTACGCCAGAGCCACAGCAATGCGGGATCCGAGCTGCGTCTGCAACCTACACCACAGCTCACGGCAACGCCGGGTCCTTAACCCACTGAGCAAGGGCAGGGACCGAACCCGCAACCTCATGGTTCCTAGTCGGATTCGTTAACCACTGCGCCACGACGGGAACTGCCCCCTGCTACTTCTATAGTATCGAAGAAAGAACATTAGGCTTGGAGTTAGTTAATCTGGGTTCCAGTCCCAAACGTACTACTTCCTTACTGGTTGTGGGATTGAGGCTAAATCAGCTTTACAAGTTCCCTTTCCTCAGAGTTAAGAATATTATTTTACAAGTTTATTCAGGAGATTAAAGTAGATAATGGATATGTAACTAACAAATCCATTTTGGAGGCATCTACCTCTGGCTAGCCCCATCCACTACAAAATTACCCTTTGAAATGTTTTAATGATTTAAATGTTTTAATGATTACTAATATTACTATTAGACTTAGGATTAATTCTCAGGATAAGCATCTAACTTTTATCAACATGAGCTTTTTTTCCCATAAAAAGTCCTTCTTTTGTTTAGAATCCCACACAGCAAGTTTTTCTTCATCACATCCTTACTTAATATGAAGGGAAGGGCCCTAATCGTCCTTGAAATTTTCCTTTGCCTGAATCTCACAGATCAGTTTGTATGTTATTGTCTTTAGCATGAAATTTTATCTTTCCTTTTCCTGGTAACTGACTGTTCTTAAACTCAGCTCTTCTTCAAGGTAGCAGCAAGATGTTAGTTAAGGACTGTTAAGGTGCTTTAATTGTTAACCTCCTTGTGGTTAAAGTTCACATGTTGCAAGTGATGTTCCTCAATTTCGGTTTTTAGTTTCAGTTATTTTGTTGATTGTCCAGCTATGACAGAGGATACTTTTAACAGAGCAGATGTCATATCTTGAAAGCAAGTTTTATCAGGCAAGAGGGAAAGAATAATTTTCCATATGAGAAACAACATTGGACATTTTCTGAAATATAAACTGGAAAGAATCATGTGAAGTGAACACTTTTCTGTCATCCTTTTAAATGGCATTTAGATGTTACATGCTCTTAAATACGGACTTTGATATAGGAACACATTAAGGGCTTTGAAATTACCAATGGAACTAAAACAAAAGTTTCAGACTTTTTTATTTCAAGTAGAAGAGACTATTCAGTATTCAAATAAAAAATAAGAGATTTTGGCATTCAATCTTAATCAGTATTTTTTCTCTGTAGAGTTGAATAGTTCAAAATTAATTTTCACTTTACATATAAAGTATGTATTAAATACGAAGAATGGTAATATTTTGTTTAAAGAAAATGCAATTCTGTTGTAATTTCTGCTTGAGATAGGCTTGCACATGTTAATACAAATCTGACAGCAGTCTGTGAAACAGAATATAATCATCCTAGCCTTTTTAGAGTGTAAGGAAGCAAAATGTATTCGTATTAGTAGATGCTTTAGGAGCTCCAGGTGTCAGGTACTCTTTTAGGGAATAACATTTAGTTTTTATCTTTGTTGTTTGTATTGACTGTGCCTTTGCAAAACTGAAGAAATCTTACATTAGTGGATATTTTAAATCATCCATTTTTTCTCTTCTTTTCAGAGAAAGCTTCTTGCTATCTACCTCCACCATGATGAAAGTGTATTAACCAACGTGTTCTGCTCACAAATGCTTTGTGCTGAATCTATTGTCTCTTATCTGAGTCAAAATTTTATAACCTGGGCTTGGGATCTGACAAAGGACGCCAACAGAGCAAGGTAATACTGTTGTTCGTAAGTGATAAGCAAGGTAATACTGTTGTTCATATTTTTTTAAAAAACATCATCATTGTATTTGGTTTCTTATCATCATAAACATTTTCATCCTTAGCATTAAATTCTCTATTACTACACTTAATTAGATAAAAGCTATTGGTTGTAGTTAACATATGCATTTAGTTATAATTATGAAAATATACCTTAACTTATAAAAGATTTCTTAAATTCAAGAATAACCCAAAAACCAAAACCAGTATACATTGTTCTCATCTTTTTGCAATAGGAGGCTATAGAACATTTCTGTGTACTGCATGTTCTACTGTTCTAATATGTTTTTAAACATTAAAATCTGTTTCTAATAATGTTCAGAAAAGACAAGAGAAGTCTAAAATATAATCCTGCTAGTCAGTTTATTTTTTAATAATTCTAGTGATGAAGGCAGGACATTCTGGACCAGTCCAGTGGAGTTGGTAAAAGCTTAACTCTAGCATATGCTAATTGATGTAATCGCTTTATTGCACACATTCTTTTGCACACAGCCAGCGATACATCCATATTCTCAATAGGAAAAAAAAAAAAATCCCTTTCTTAGCTGTCAGGATAAATTTACTTAGTTTGTTAATCATAATATTTGTCAGTGATGAATAATTCTTCATATTTTGCCTATTTAAGTTTCCCATCTGAAATATATTTCATCATGTTTAATTACACATGTGGCCGTAACATCCCATGATGCTACTTTGGGTGTGTTAACACAGTCATAATCACAGGCTGCTGGTTTATGAACAGGGAGATTAAATTAATTCATTTCAAGGCAATCTTATGGTAGTTACCTAATTTAAACGAATGTAGAACAATTAGAAATCATCTGATTTGTCTTTTTATTATTTTATGGCTCACTGAATTTTTACTCATTATTCAGACCTTGTTTTATGTAATCTGAATCTGAAAAGAAAGATGATTCTTCCCTTAAATGTGAAGCAAAAGAATGTTGAAGCAATTTCTTCATCTAATACTTCATTTCTTTAAGTAAATGGTTAGGAAATTTCATAGGATGACTTCGTTCTGCCTTGGAAATGTTCCCTGCTATACATAAATAAAGAACCTTTAGCACCTGTATTTGTTTAAATTAAATCAGGTTATTATTCACACTCAGTTAAAGGTGATGAAAAGCAGTGCCAAAAACAGATAAAAATGCAGCATCGAAGGTCTTTCATGAGGCAAAATACATAGACTGGAGACTTGGCTAAATCTTTTGCCATTCACTGGCAGTAAGGAATCTCCTCCTTTCCTTTTATCCACAACTTGATGGAGAAGGAAACACTATTTCTAAACCATCTGTAGTGGCTAAGTTCAGCAGGCTACCTGCTGTTATTTTGTTCTATCCTCCATTTAATTCCTTAGTTCCTTTTATTTTACAATGACAAAAAATTGCAGTGTAGTTTCTTTTGAAAAGCAGTGTTTGAGGGTTTTTTTTTATAACTGGCAATCAACAGCCATGTAATTGCTTTGTTATGTTTTACTAAAGAAGTCTGTTAAGTAGCACAACTTTGATACACTAGTAATAAGAGTTTGCAGGTTACAGAGACACCTGTGGTGACCAAAGCGACAGAAGCTGCTTATTAGAAAGAGCCAGTACAGCTGTGTCCTGTTAACTCCTTATGACACTTTTTTAAAACACAAAATAAAGGCCTTGTTTAAGGCTTTAGAGCTATTTCTCAATGAATTGCAGGACCAACTATGAAGTATGATAGGACATTTCAATCTAAAAAATTTCTAATTTTTTTAAAATGTGGCATCCTATTAGTTACTGTTAGGAAAATAAAAAGAAATGATATTAAAAACTAAATAGAAATATCTAGGAATTCAATTGATAAACATTTATAGGAATAAGAAACAGGGCATTGGAGAGAAAGAGAACATAATTTCTGGGATTTAAGATACTTGGCATCCTTATTCAAAGTCAGATTCTATCCATATTACAAATTAAAAGGTATTTTAAGTTAAAGTATTACATTTCTCTCTATAAAGTAATAAGTAAAAATTATGTAGCTACTGTTCATCCACAGCTCCTCATTATTATAGTTAAGGCCTATGGTGAAATTTAGACTTTATAAACAAGATTCACTGGAAAGGCATAAAAGAGAGTAGATTTCTTTTCGATATATGAATTTATAAGAGAATTAATAAGATTGATTTATTGCCTCAAAAAAAAGGTTTAGCTTTAGCTGCAGTTTTCTTGCCACTTATATAGTCATCTAAATAAAATTATCTGTTTCCATCTCTGTGATGTTTCTTGGATCTTTATCACATTTATCCGAAGATCTTTGTCATGAAAACTGATGTTATCATCCATTTGATGCTATCAACACTAAGTAGCAAAACCTAAAACTTTCCCTCTCAATTCAGTGGAAGTATGCTGCACTAATGTTCACTGACCAGTGGACTACATATATCTATCAAAGGTTGTTGTGCCGTCATTTGCTAGTACCAGGTAGTTAAAATCAGACTGATTGATATATGAAACTATAGAAGAGATTTCTAGACAGCGCAAAGTTTTCCTTTCAAGTCTTATTTCTTTGTTAAAAACTTTGAAAATGAATTCCTGGTGGATTTCTTGTCTGACCCCACAGCTGGTTATCCTAGTTTAGGCCAATCATAAATTTCAAGAGTCCTGAGGCGGTAAGCTCTTAGTCTGGATGCTTCCTTAGTGGTTTTCTGAGACTATGCTCTAATATGATAGCTGAGGACATTGATGCCCAAGATGAGAAGGGGCTTGTGAAGAAAATTTATTTTTGCCTAAGAAATTCTCAGCTTAAGCCTACGAAAACATTAGTCTTCATAATTTAGTGTGAATCTCCCCTGTTTGTAGAAGGTAAGTGGAGGATATTGAACTAAGTGAATGCTTTGGTAAAGTTACCAGTTTGAGAATTGCTTTTATAAGGCAAATTTCCTGATTTTGCTAACAAATGAGAATTAAAAAAAAAAACATTTCTGTAGAATGTCACTGGTATACACCCCTGTGATGTTAATGATTGCAATTTCCTACTTCCACAATTATTCTAGTAACTTTCTAAGGTGAATACTTAGGTTAATCAACTTACGTCTGTATAAGGGATTAGAATAATTTTCTAGATTGATCTTACAACATTCCAAATATAAACTGAGACATCAAACTTTAGCAGCAGTGATTATTTACCTGTTTTCTCCCTCACTAAATCATGGTCTTCTGGAAGGATGTTTTTGTTTTTTCGCTGTGCCCATGGCATGTGAAAGTTCCCTAGGCCAGGGATCAAACCCACGCCACAGCAGTAACCAGAACCACAGGAGTGACAACACTGGATCCTTAACCTACTGAACCACCAGGGAACTCCTGGAAAGACTTATTCATTTTATTTGCCTCATTAAACAAGGCACTTTACAAAATTCTAGGAGAAAGAAACTCAATAAGCATTTAGCAAGTGAATGTATACATCTAATTCCATCTAAGGATGTTGCCTATAATTTCAGTATTGTATATCTAAGTGGAGGTTTCTTAGAAAACTCTATATAGTCTTGTTGGCTGCCATTCTTTCTTAAAGCAGTAGATAGAAAGCCCTTGTTAGTCTTCAGAGGTTTTAGAGGGTATAATTTCCCAAATATCCGATTAAACAATAATCCTGATAGAAACAGTAGGATATACCTGTAAATGAAAGAACTAAAAACAGACAGATAATAGTAAACAGAGATCCTGCGAATCACTCTGGAAGTGACTAAAATACCTTAAGAAATGTATATATTCCTTCATCTTTATTCATTGAGTAAACATTTACTGAATGTTTGATATGAACTAGGAATGGTGCTATGCACTGAGGATGGAACGTTGAGAAAGACACGGTGCTGATGTTCAAAACACTCACAGTCCAGTAAGGAAAACAGACATAAGAGCCAGTATGTAATGTGAAATATGTTCAGTGTGCTTTGGGAGTATAGAGGAACTTCACACTGAGTTATTTTATCTGAGCAAGCCAGGGAAGGACTTGAAAGAGATGACACACAGAAGGTGATGATAGAATTTCACTCTTTCTACTCAGAAATTTTTATATTAACAACTTTCCTAGTTTATTAGGTTGCAGATATTTGCTATTCTTACAAAAGGGTATTGGTATTTTAAACCTCGTAATTAGCTATCTGAGCTGTGGAGGAGATAAAAAAATAGGTGGAGTTGGCCAACTAATATAATCTTGTATGATCCGAACCAAATTAAGGATTAAGGCCAAGCACTGGGATGGACAGACCCCAAGATGTTGTTCTGTTAGTGATTCACCCTGGTGTCGGCATGTACTGATAGGCAGACAGTGTTGCAGAGATCAAGTACTCTTAGAGATGTGTAACATATAGAAAAACATCTTGGGAGTTTCCGTTGTGGCTCAGTGATTAACGAATCCAACTAGGAACCATGAGGTTGTGGGTTTGATCCCTGGCCTCGCTCAGTGGGTTAAGGATCCAGTGCTGCCATGAGCTGTGGTATAGGTTGCCAACATAGCTCGGATCTGGCATTGCTGTGGCTCTGGCATAGGCCAGCAGCAACAGCTCCGATTAGACCCCTAGCCTGGGAACCTCCATACATGCTGCGGGTGCAGCCCGAAAAAGACCAAAAAAAAAGAAAAAGAAAAAAAAGAAAAAAAAATCTTGGATTTACCTAATACAATAAAATTATTTTTAGCATAGTATATTCTTAGTGAATGAATGCTTGGTCTGTGAAAGAATGATTTCTTAAAATTTAGAACAGGTTTCACCTTTAGGAAGCCTTGCCTCCTTCTGTTCTTGTCTTGCCTCAATCTGGATAAAAATGCACATTCTCTATGCTCCTATAATATCATTATACTAACTAGTACTATTGGCTCTCATTATATTGAATGTTTATTGCCTGTCTTCCTGCTAGGTTATCAGCTTCTCAAGGGAGCTTTGTCTGTAATCTCAATGCATTAAAGTGCCTTTTAAAAAATAAGTGTTATTTTGATAAGTAAACAAGTAATCTCTAATAGGCTTACTGAAACATAATGGATAAGAGAGACTAGCTTGGGTAGTGGAAAGAGCATTGGAAATGCTGTTCTGTCCCTCTCATTGTGTGATTTCTCCCACATCTATTATTAGGGCTAATAAAGTAAAATCCTTCAAAAGCCTTCTCCTTGCAGAATGAACTAAAAAATGACTAAACCAGACTGAGTTTAGTCCTCATCTGTTGCTGGCCCTGTAGCACTGGACTATCGTGGCCTATGCTCATGTGCCATAGGCATCTGCTGTCCATCTGGAAAAAGTAATGAATTCCAACAAAGATGAGTTTATCCAGTAATTCCAAGGTTTCTTCCCCAGACTCTCCAGGTCTCTGTGATACCCCTAAAGCACATTGGGCCTCTCACATTGGACCCTCTCAGATGGTGCTCTGAGCCTTCTGCATTGGTGGCAGCATTGATTAAACATGTCATAGGACCAGAATGCTGCACCAGCTCCTTGGTGAACTATGCCAAGAAGCTAGGCATAGGTCCATTTGGGCACCATCAGAATTAAATATAGATAGAACTATATAAAACACTAGCACAATAAGTGTTATATTTGCTTACCTCTATTACATCTATTTGAGACTGGGTGCATGGAAACATTGGCACACGAGTGCCATTGGTGCTAAGCTGCAGGTTCTTGACTGAAGTTGCTTCATCAAGGAAAGCCATATAACGTATATGGCGCCATAAACCACCAATATTAACCAGTAATAAGTGCGTTAATGGATATCACTTGTTTTGAACAGGAAGGCGCCCATGGCAAATGTCTTCATACATCCTGTATAGATATTGCTTTAAATTAGCTAATTCTAGAAAATTTAAACATTTGACTCGGATAATGCCAACTAAGTAATCATCCAGCTATGGGTGCTAAAAAATGAGTTAAGTTTCTCAGGTGAGAATGTTTCACACATCAGTGTACATGCTACAAAGTGTTAAATCAAACATTGCACACTATTTCTAAGCAATATTCAGAGTAGCTGCAGTAGTTCCCTGGGAATTGCTGACGGTGTCTAAGTTACACAGGTTGCATATAATGTACATAGCATTGTGTTAAGTTTCCATACACAGTACTAGTGTTCACAGACAGAATTCTGTTGCCTGTCATTATTAGCTTTTGAACTTAATGCCCTTGGGTGCAGTATTTCAGGTCACTGTAGACTTATGTTGCTGTGCTGACAGGGACTTGTTAGCCTTAAAACTCAAGTGATAGTTTTCCATATTACTTAATCTTTGGCAGAGTTAATTGGCTTAAATCTCTTATTATCAGTAGGCCGTCTTTGCCTGCACTTTCTATTTCAATAATTAGCCATATTCACAGTGGCTTACTCTGAATTCCAAACTACTAACTGGTTCATGCTTGGCTGAAGCCTAGCTGACCACATTACTCCAACCCTACACTTCCATTTGATCCAGCAAATATAGCCCAGGTGTGGGGTCCACATGGGAGACACAAGGAGTGTTAATTTCCAGCTGCTACCCTAGGAGCAGATATGGATTCTGCAGAAGTAGCTGATAAAACAGATGGACATGTTGTGGTCAGGGTACTAAGGCTTCCAGAGAGCCTTCATGGCAGATTTCCATATAATTTCCCCCAAACTTCTTATTTTCCTTTGTGACACATTTTCCTTCCAATACTTGTAAAGGAAATGTATTGCAATCCTAAACATCCCAGGTCAAGGCTTAATTAATGCTTTAAAATAAAGGTTCCAAAACACCAGGAGAGTTTGTCATTTTCTCCCTGGTTTGTTTTGTGAAGAGGGAGGAGAGAAGGTGAGGAGGAACCCCTCCTGTTCCATGATTACATCCTACCCACTCATTTTCTCCTTTTCTCCTCTGCTTTTGATTTTTAGTGGCGGTCTTAACAGAATGTCAAGATCAATTTGCAGCATGGTTTAACTCAAGGTTTGTGTTCTGCCAGCAGCAATTGTCCCTGCAAACAATGCCGTGTGTTCTTGTAACTTCAGAAGCTTTTAGAAGGATCATGGCAAGGGCAGCATCTAATGACTTTATTAGTGTAGGGTTTCAAAATGGGCTCAGTAATTGTTCATATCTCTTTGTCAACAAGTCATAATTACTGCTCAGCATTGTCCAAGGGTGCACTTGTGAATAGTTTCCTAATGGTACCGAAAGGAAGGAAAAGAGGGAAAGGATAAAGGTGATGGCCTCTTATAATTGAGAAGAAGCCAGTCTGTATATAGATGATGGCTAAACTGTTTATGATACATCCTTTACTCTTGTAATAATAGATAATTATCCTTTTAAAAGTGTTCTTTGAGATAATTTTAAATTATCAGTTTACAAGTTTTTTTTGTTTTTTTTTTGTTTGTTTTACTCTGACTGGATACTTCCCATACTGCTACATACTGCTATAATCATAACGACCTGGTGGTGCATGTATTATCTCTAAATCAAGCGTTTGTGTAAAAAATTTTTTCCTTGGAGTTAACCTAATTCGTGCTAGTCAAGAAATACGTATTTAACTTTGATCCAGTTGTCTGTTTTCACAGTCCACACGGAAACTGTGGTTAGAAAAGAACAAAACAAGGTGATACTGTTGACAAGACAGTCCAGAAGAACAACATTGAGTGTTTTATCAAATCCAGTTTTCCTTATGCACTAGGCTTTTCTTGTTACTCTCAGTGTTTGTCCTAAACACTGCGCTTTGCATATTCTAGGGATCTTGATTTTCAGAATCGGTATTAAAAGAATCATGGCCTTTTCAAGACGTACAAAGTTTGAGCTTCGCACCAAGCCTTTGCCCCTTTGTACTGTGTTGCCACATCCTTACCTGTTCTGTGACTCCCTGCAATTGATGTATATATAGTTCTGTGCAAATATTCATTCCCAACAGCTAATTGTCCTCGTATTTTAGGATATACAGATTAAAATAAATATGACTGCCAGAGGCACTTGATCCAGTGTTTATATAGAATGCAAACTATGAGTTATCTAATGAAACAAATTCTAAAAGTAAAACATTTCCAAAATAAAATATTTTTAAAAGTAATATACCCCATCATATCTTTTGCTTTTCTTTTTTCCTGAAATTGATAAGATCGCAAGAGATTTGTTTTCTTATCTGTTTTGTCAGTGTTGATAATTTTTGTATTCATGGTGGTTGGTGAAGCATTTTTTGCTAATCTCATCATCTGTGCCATTTAAATTGGTAGCATTTTCTCTCTTTCATAAATAGTGGTAGTAAAACACTGAGAGAAATTGTAAAAGAAACGTGTTAGTTCAGTCATGTAAGACCACCTATAGAAACTACTTCCTCTGGCATTTTTCCAGTATTTGCCTGTCAGTCTGTATAGATGCTCAAAGAAGTTTGTTTTAGTGCCCAATAATCCTAATGATCAAATTTGCCAAATATACCACCAAAAACTGACTGTTAATCTGCAATTGGAGAGCGAAGCAGAGTCCTCTTTCTCATGTGTTTAGATAGTTTGTTAGGGAATAGACTTGGTATCCTTTCCTTCAGCATATGTTTGATCTTTGTACTTGATTGCATTATAGTAATAGAAGTGAGAGTATTACAGTATTCGCAAATAAGAGATGTTTTTTTTAAAGCCGCATGTGAATTTGCCTGCTGTTGGCTGACTCAGGCTGTAGCCACAGCAACAATTTTTAAAATCCTCCTAAATTGTCTCCCCTGTGTCTTTCCTTTCCTCAACATGTGATTATTACCCAAAACATCCTTTTTAACATGCTTCTCTACAGATCTCAACTAAGGAAAGAATGAGGCAAGTTTATATGAACAATAAAGATGTTCTGTCTCAATCTGAGAAATTACGTTTCCAGTCCCAGTATCAAATAAGGTATTGGAGGTTCTCAGCTTCTCCCAAATAAGTTACTTAACTAACAGCCATAGAAACAAAAATTTATTATTTGGCTATTATGAAAGCTTTGTAAGTATTACTTATTTGTTCTTAAAGCAAAACCTATATTCACATTTAAATATGTCAGTTGCCATTCTTAAGACTGATTTTCAATATAACTGTTTCCTCACTGCTTATGCAAACAATCATACATCAGTCGTAAAATTTAGGGCAATTAAGGGGTGAGACTTAGTCTGGGATTATGACAAAAAGGAGATTATTAGGCAAATCGTATAACATTTCTGGATTTTTTTTTTTCTTCTATGAAAGCTGGGGGGTTACTGACGCTATTAGAACTTTTATCTCTAAAATTCTAGGATTTTTGATGACTTTAACACAATAGTTTTCAAAAGAAAAATGAGAGGTAAGCAAGATTTCATTTAAAAAATAAATGTTAGTAAAGTTTATAAGTAAATTATACCATATTTCCCTTGCCAGCTTGTGATCCAGCCAGAGTGACCCTAATTGGGTGTAGCCAAGGAAGCCATGGTTATTTTCCACCTCTATGACCAGTAAAGGCATCTTCCTCCCCTTGGAACTATCCTTCAAGTTTTTGCCATTTGTGATGGGAGCTTCTGCTGACAGAGTATCAATAGCTAAGATCAAGACTAACACTACTTAGGAGTTCCCGTCGTGGCTCAGTGGTTAACAAATCCGACTAGGAACCATGAGGTTGCGGGTTCGGTCCCTGCCCTTGCTCAGTGGGTTAAGGATCCGGCATTGCCGTGAGCTGTGGTATAGGTTGCAGATGTGGCTCGGATCCCACGTTGCTGTGGCTGGTGTAGGCCGGCGGCTACAGCTCCGATTAGACCCCTAGCCTGGGAACCTCCACATGCTGCAGGTGCAGCCCAAGAAATGGCAAAAAGACCAAAAAAAAAAAAAGACTAACGCTACTGCTTTTTTTTAAAAGGTGCATAACAGTAGCAATCATTAATTAAGCCCCACCTATGTATCAGACACTCTGTGTATGAACTCATTTAATCCTCACTCTGTATACATAATTACCCCTCATTTAACTGCCGTTCTGCAAGGTAAATGGCAAAGGTTCAGTTTCACCTGTGAGGAAACTATTTTTGGCTCAGAGAAATTCTGTAACTTACCCAAAGTCACAGAAATGTTGTACCAGATATAAATCCTAAATCTACTTGTGCACTTCTGCTACAAAATACTTCTTCAGGCTGGCTTATTTAACAACAAAAAATTTTTTAAAATAACTATGTGCAAAGCCTTAGGGAGATACAAGACAAGGATCTTTCGCTCAGGGAACAAATAAGCATGGAACTTATCAAATCAGAGTGGGGGGTTAGAAGCATTCTTAGTTAACATCCAATTTGAAACTATGCAGGCATTTTCCCCTATAATATGTCTAGTTGATGTTACTGCAATCTCTACCTCAATATTGCTAGGGACAGAGAAATGAAAGCTTCAAAAGGTAGTGTATTTTTGAGCGGCTCTAAAAGCTGGTAAATGTTTTTTTTTTCTACAGAACTTCTTCCCAGAGAGAGCTTCTGCAACTTTCTACCATTTGGTTCTAGTTTTGGCCTTGGAATTACCTGGAATAAGCCTGATTTCTCTTCTGCATTGTAGTCCTTTATCGGTTTAACCACAGCTATCTTGTCTGCCCCAATTTTCTGGGTTTTCTTACCAAGTATATGTATTTCTTCCATTATTCCTCATGTGATAGGGTGTCTAGACGTAGCCTATTCTAAAGGGACCCAGAATTGAGCATAATGCTTCAGAGGAAATTTCTCTGGTACTATGCTTAAGTCTATTCCGTAATTTTACTATTGGCTCCTGTTGAACCGAGGGAGTCAGCTAAAATCCCTTAGCAATTTTTCAGATATGGGGTGGCTCAGAATGGGCTGTGTCTGAGTTGTTATTAAATCAGATCTCTGCCATTCTGTGCTAATGCAGTTGATTGAAAGATCTTTGGAAGTTCGGATTCTGCCTATTAACTCTTCCAAATTTTATCACTCATAAATGGTACTTTAACTCCTTATCAACTGTACTCCTATTAACATTCTTGATAATTTTCTCAGACTACAGACATGTTCAGCTTTATTTACCACACTTAGATGTGGTCATCAATAGAAACTGTATCACCCCCATATATTTTAATTTCAAACATCTGGGTCTGACCAACACTTTGTATTCTACTCACTTACTCACGTATTGCTGGTGCTAAAATTTTATAATCTCATCGTGCCCTTCAATCTGTTGACTTCACCAATTCACTCCATCCACCCTTTCCTGTGTCCAGTCTTCATTTCCCTCCTTGTCCTATTTAAATTTGAAGGTCTGTCATTATCACTTCCTTGTAATACTTTATAAACTCCCTTGTCTCTGTCTGCCTTCATTGCACTCATTGTTGAACCCAACAAGTTATCTTCTCTATATGCCAGTGCCTTGCAGTTGAATGTTACTGGAGACAGTCTCACCACCTGATTTTTTAAAAATAAACTCAAGCTAAGTTTTGTACATAAATAATGAATTCAGCTTTGTAATTCTGGCAGCTGAAGGAGAAAAAGGAAATGTGATAGCATATCCTCATTCATTTATCCATCCACTGCATACTTAGTGAGTTTCTATTATGTGCCAGGTACTAGGCCGTAGAGTTTACAGTTTGCTGTTTAAAATTCTCATTGTCTATATACACAATGGAATATTACCCAGCCATTAAAAGGAAAAAAAATGGCATTTGCAGCGACATGGATGGACCTAGAAATTATCATGCTAAGTGAAGTCAGTCAGACAGTGAGACACCCACATCAAATTCTATCACTTACATGTGGAATCTAAAAAAGGACACAGTGGAGTTCCCGTCATGGTGCAGTGGTTAACGAATCTGACCAGGAACCATGAGGTTGCAGGTTCGATCCCTGGCCTTGCTCGGTGGGTTAAGGTTCAGGCATTGCCGTGAGCTGTGGTGTAGGTCGCAGACACGGCTCAGATCCTGTGTTGCTGTGGCTCTGGTGTAGGCCGGCGGCTACAGCTCCGATTTGACCCCTAGCCTGGGAACCTCCATATGCCGAGGGAGTGGCCCTAGAAAAGGATAAAAAAGACAAAAATAAAAAAGGACACAATTAACGTCTTTGCAGAACAAATACTGACTCACAGACTTTGAAAAACTTACAGTTTCCAAATGAGACAGGTTGGGTGCGGGGGCGGGCTGGGGGTTTGGGATGGAAATGCTGTGAAATCAGTTGTGATGATCATTGTACAACTATAATGTAATAAAATTCATTGAGTAAAAATAAATAAATAAATAAGCTTAAAATTCTCATTGTCTGATAAGAGGAAGCCTAATAGTTCAGCTCAGAATTTCCTGGCCCTAAATTTAAGGGAGAATTTTATTACATGATATTCTACTTGAGAATCATTAAGAAATGTAAAACAATAACCAATTATTTTCTACTTTTGTTTTATATAAGATAGATTATTTTGAATAGATGTTTCTTATATAAATCCCCTGCAAAAATAGAGGATTTTGTATTAAATTTTTTTTCAGTAATGGTAGTTGTATGGGAATATGGTCCTTAAATATTCCTTTTTCATGATTTAACTCGTAACAGGTATAGAGCTTAGAGGAAAAGCCTACGTAGTAAACCTATCCATTCAACTCTTTCTATCAAACATCAGCTGTCTCAAATGAGCCTTTGTCAAGTTATAATTGATTCTTGCTTGAAAGATTTGATGAGTGAGTAAAGTGCTAATACTGTGTGCTGTTGGTTATTTATCTTTTAAAGACTTTCCTCCTGTGTATAAGATTTCTACTAATGCTCTCTTACTTGTAAAAAATCCATTAGAATAATAGTTCTTTTCAAATACATAAGAAAATTGTGTATAAATGTCAGGGTTTCAAGAGAAGCCAACGAACTCTGAAAATATTTTATATAATAATAATGCCAAACAAATTTTATATAATAATAAAAACACAGTCTCCAGATTTTGCAGGTGGAAAAAAATCAGAGAACATAGTGCAAATATATATATATATACACATCTTTACTTCAATCTCTACCTTAGAGTAGGGCATGATCTTAAGATGATTCTATAGAATTTACACAGCAGTATAATACAGTGCCAGGCATGCTATTAAGTATGACTTCTTATTGACCGATAAGAGTCTGAGATTTGCTGTTATAACTTATTTTAGGCAACATTTTACCCTATCCATAATTTGGGGAGGGGGGGGCAAGGGAAGAGGAATCAAACATCTATTTTGACTCTGAAACATGGAGAAAAAAGAAGTAATATTGATTAATCCACAGACCAATTCCAAAAGCAGGTATCATTACCTTCAACTTATATATGAGAAAACTAAGGCTGAGAAAGATTGTTATCCATAGAAAAAACTAGTAAGTGACAAAAATCAGATTTATTTGACTCTAGAGTCTTTGTTCTTCCCACAGTATTATGCTGCTTGCAATAATTTCTGCTTTCTCTAATATGTTAATATTTGGATGTTTTACATCTCTTCTAAGCCATATTTTCAGTCAGTGGGTGGTAACAGGATGAAATTATGTGAAAAACATCAGTATGCTTAAAATCAGGAGGGAAGCTTAGCCTCGTGAACCTGTGAACCAATACCTGCTATTTTGAGCAACCAAATGACCTATTAAAGTAGAAGCATACTGAAAGAGGCCTTAGCCTTGATAATTCACACCAACTGTCTTAATTAAACTGTTTTCAGCAAAGTATTTGGAAGAGGAAAAGGAAGTTGTGTGGTCAACATTGTCATGGTGGAGATAAAGGTTACTGAAGCATGAACTGCTTCATACAGCAAATATACTGTTTGGCAGTAGGTGCTAGGAATGCAGAGGTGAATAAGAGATGATTCTCCCAATAGCTGTCCAGGAGCACCATCTTGGAATAGAAAGCTCTCCTTGACTTCTAAGCTCCCATTCCTTTCTCTGATTTTTTTTCCCAGCACTTAATCTGAACCACTAAATCTATACATCTGATTATGTTTCCTATTTGGGGCTGTTGATTTATCAAACGCAAAATATTCTTTGTTATCTTAAGGACACAAACCATGTCTTATCCTTGTATATTTCATAGGCCCTCATAAACACCTATCAGTTAGTAAAAGGCACAGAAGAAAGAGTATCTGACATTTTACATAAATTTGCTCTTTTGTACAGCCGCTGGAAAATGAATCTTCTCTTTGCATTGCTAGAGAAGGAATTTCTCCTTTTGATAAGCTCTTTGGTTAGGTGTTCTCTATTACCTCTCTCAACTTAAAAATAAAATAAGGTACTTTGAATAAATGTTTGTGTTCTTACTAATGGTGAGAAAAAGACAGCCAATTAATTATCTATTTTTGATTATTGTCCCTCAAAAAAATTAGTACAAATTAGTCCCAGCACTGTCATTAAACTGTAAGTGCCTCAAAGCCTTTAGACATAAGTGATTATAGATGACAACAAGGAGATATTTCGATTTATTTTAAAACTCTCACTACTAATCTGTTGAGACAATTTAACAGTTTACTGTTACTGAGTAGTCTTAAACCAGGTAGACAGGTGAAAGATGCTTTTCAGATTAAATCTTCCCAAAATCTCATCCCGTGTTTTCTTAAATTAGCCTTTAGTTTGACTGTGTTCTCTGACATGCGTATAGTATTTGTATTTGCACAGAAAATTGGAAAATATGTACCACTAGCCACTAAATGATTCTATACCTTTTTTTAAACCTTTATCTAGTACTCTTTAATAACTCTTTTTTGGTTTCTTTTTTTAAATTTCTTTTAAAGTATAGTTAATTTACAATGTTGTGTCAGTTACTGATGTACAGCATAGTGACCCAGTCATACATACATATACGTTTATTTTTTCCCTCATATTCCATCATGTCATTCCCCGTGCACCTTATTGTTTATCCATCCTAAATGTAATATTTTGTATTTAGTAACCCCAAATTCCCACTACAGCCCACTCCCTCTCTCTCCCCCTTGGCAACCATATGTCTATTTTCCATGTCTGTGAGTCTGTTTTGTAGATAGGTGCAATATTTTAGATTCCACGTGTAAGCGATAGTCATATGATATCTGTCCTTCTCTTTCTGACTTACTTCACCTAGTATGAGAAACTCTAGTTGTATCCATGTTACCACAGATGGCATTATTTTGTTCCTTTTTATGGCTGAGTAGTATTCCATTAAGTATATATACCACATCTTCCTAATTCATTTATCTGTTGATTCTATGCCTTTTTACCCTGTAATTCCACTTCACCAACAGTCTTTTTTTTCTAAGGAAATATTTCAAGAATTTATCCCCGAGTTCCTGTGGTGGCACAGTGGTTAACGAATCTGACTAGGAACCATGAGGTTGCAGGTTCGATCCCTGGCCTTGCTCAGTGGGTTAAGGATCCGGCGTTGCCGTGAGCTGTGATATAGGTTGCAGACGCGGCTCGGATCCTGCGTTGCTGTGGCTCTGGCACAGGCTGGCAGCTACAGCTCCCATTCAACCCCTAGCCTGGGAACCTCCATATGCCACTGGAGTGGCCCAAGAAATGGCAAAAAGACAAAAAAAAAAAATTTTTTTAATTTAAAATAAAATAAATAAAAATAATTTCTCCCAGTATTATTTATAATGATAAAAAAAAACTAGAAAGAAAAATCTATCTGTAAGTAAATAGTTATGAATATGGCAACATATACATATACTCAATGGAATATTATTCAACCATTTAGCATTCTGGCTCATTACTATTGTATAGAAGGCTAAAAATCTGTATCCAATTAGGCAATGATTACCACAAAAAGGAAAAATTATATTTGAGCAGAAGACTGCTAAGAAATAAACAGATGAGATTAAGATTTGTTCAAAGTTTGGGGTTGCATGCAATATTTTTTATTTTTGTAAGAGATTTGGTATCCTACTTTCAAATTCATTGCTTATTTAATGATTAGATAATATAGTCACATTAATCAAAACTCAAAAAACATAGAAAGATATATAATGAAGTCTCCTACTTATCCTTGTCTGTAAGTTACCCTTCCCAGAGGCAATGTCATAAGTTCCTTGTTTATCCATCCAGAGATTATTTTGTATTTATAAAGCTAACATACAAACTTTTCCTCAGTTTTACACAAATAGTAAACATTAACACCCTGCTTTTCATACTAACATTGTATCTTTTTTTTTTTTTTTCTTTTTAGGGCCACACCCATTGCATATGGAGGTTCCCAGGCTAGGGCTCCAATCGGACCTGTAGCTGCTGGCCTACACCACAGCCACAGCAACGCGGGATCCAAGCCATGTCTTCAACCTACACCACAGCTCATGGCAATGCCAGATCCTTAACCCACTGAGCGAGGCCAGGGATGAAACCTGCATCCTCATGGATGCTAGTCGGGTTCGTTAACCACTGTGCCATGACAGGAACTCCTAATGTTGTATCATAAACGATATCTCGTATCAGTTTGTAAAGAACTCTTTCTGTTTTATGGATACTTAATATTCCTTGGAGTTCCATAAGATACTATAATTTATTTAACCAGATCCTATTTGTTGACATTTGGGTTATGCCCAATTTTCTGCCATTACAGTCTTTATAGTAAATAACTATGCATATATGTTTCCAACTGAAAATATGTTTGTAGACTAAATTCCCAATTGTAGGAGTGCTAGGGTAAACGTTTGTATGCATATTTAATTTTAATGGACACTGGCAAATTGTCCACAGGGAGTTGCTACCAATTTCACTCCTACTAGCAGTGTACAAGTAGTTACTTTTTTCCTTATAGCCTTGCCAGTGCAGGGTGTTACCAAAATTTTTTTATCTTTACTAATCTGACAGATGAAAAATTGTTTCATACTGTAGCTGTAATTTGGAGTTAACTCATTATGACTTGTTTTGAATATCTTTTCACACGTTTATGAGCCTTTACTGTTTCCATTTCTGGAAGCTGTCTTTATGTATTGTTTATTGGTCATTTCCTTATTGTTTTGTAAGAGTTCTTTATATTTTGGGAAATATAGCCCTTTTTCTGTGGTTTGAAATTCAGAATTTTTTTCTCCTCTTCATCATTTATCTTTTGGCCTAGTTATGGTGTTTTTTACCATGTAAAAATAGTCAAAATTATCAATTTTATCTTTTATGCTTAATTCTGCTTCTGCTTTACTACCTTCTTGTCACCTTCCAAATATGCCCAATACTACTCTCCAACTTTAAGGTCTTTGTATTTGCCATGCTCTCTGCCTGGAATTCTCATCCCAGAGATATGTATTCCATTCCCTCCTTTACTTCTTTTGAGTCTTTGATCAAATATCAACTCTTCAGGAAGACTTGCCCTAACTACCCTGTTTAATTTTGCACCCTACCCGTCACTGCTTTGTTTTTCCTCTATCCCTGGAGCTCACAGACTTGAGTCTCACATTATGTTGCAGCTCCCTATACAAATGAAGCAAGTGGGAATTAACTTCTTCAAAGTGATCATCACCTCAGGACACTAGACACTTAGCCCAATGAAGCTACCATTGCCCAAAACATTTGAGGGACACCTTCTTTAAGAACTGCCTTCAGAGAGAGCTTAAAGCCTTTCAAGGAAAGCAGTCCCATTTCCTAAAAGCAGTGATTCTCAAAGTGTGTTCCATTAACCACTTGCATCAGAATTACCTGAGGTGGTGTTGGCACCTTATTAAAAAGGCAGTTTCCTGGGCCTTACCCCAGATCTTTTGGGTCAGAATCTCAAGGGGATGGAGGGATGAACTTGCCTTTTGAATAAACTCCATAGGTAATTTCTAGGCCACTAAAGCTTTTGCACAGCAAAGGAAACCATAAACAAAATGGGAAAAAAAAAACAAAAACACAGAATAGAAGAAAATAGTTACAAATGAAGCAACTGACGAATTAATTTCCAAAATATACAAATAGCTCATGCACCTCTATATAAAAAAAGAATCAAAAAATGGTCAGATCTAAATAGAAATTTTTCCAAAACAGACAGATGGCCAAAAAACACATGAGGAGTTCCCGTCATGGCGCAGTGGTTGACGAATCCGACTAGGAACCATGAGGCTGCGGGTTCGGTCCCTGCCCTTGCTCAGTGGGTTAACGATCCGGCGTTGCTGTGAGCTGTGGTGTAGGTTGCAGACGCGGCTCGGATCCCGCGTTGCTGTGGCTCTGGTGTAGGCCGGTGGCTATAGCTCCGATTGGACCCCTAGCCTGGGAACCTCCATATGCTGAGGGAGCGGCCCAAGAAATAGCAAAAAGACAAAAAAAAAAAAAAAAAAAAAACATGAAAAGATGCTCAACATCCCTAATTATTAGAGAAATGCAAATCAAAATTACAATGAAGTATCACCTCACATTGGGCAGAATGGTCATCATCAAAAAGTCTACAAACTGTGAGTTCTTGGTGGTCTGGTTATTAGGATTCTTCTCTTTCACTGCAGCAGCCCAGATGTAATCCCTAATCTGGGAACTGGAATCTCACATCAGGCCACTCCACGCTACAGCTCCCCACTCCCAGCCAAAAAAAAGTTTACAAACAATAAATGCTGGAGAGGGTGTGGAGAAAAGGGAACCCCTCTATACTGTTGGTGGGAATGTAAATTGGTATAACCACTGTGGAGGACAGTATGGAGGTTTATTAAAAAACTGAAACTGCCATGTGATCCAGCAATCCCACTCGTGGGCATATATCTGAAGAAAACCATAATTCAAAAAGATACACACACCCCAATGTTCATAACAGCATTATTTACAATAGCCAAGACTTGGAAGCAACCTAAATGTCCATTGACAGAGGTATGGTTAAAGAAGATGTGGTACTGGGGTTAGTAGATGAAAACTGTTGCTTTTGGAGTGGATGAGCAATGGGATCCTGCTGTACAGCACAGGGACCTATATATCTAATCACTTGGAATGGAACATGGTAGAGGATAATGTGAGCAAAAGAATGTGTGTTTGTATATATATATGTGTGTGTGTGTGTGTGTATGACTAAGTCACTTTGCTGTACAGCAGAAATTGACAGAACATTGTAAATCGATCATAATAAAAACTTTTTTAAAAAATGGGTATGGTACATATATACAGTAGAATATTACTCGGCCATAAAAAAGAATGAAATAATGCCATTTGCACTAAATGGATGGACCTAGAGATTATCATACTAAGTGAAGTAAGTCAGAAAGAGACAAATATCATGTGATATCTTCTATGTGAAATCTAAAAGAAAATAGTAATACAGTGACCCAATGAGCCTATTTACAAAACAGGCAAACTCACAGGCATAGAAAACACAGTTATGGTTACCAAAAGGGAGACATGAAAGGGCAGGATAAATTAGGAATATGGAATTAACATGTATACACTGCTGTATATAAAACTGATAACCAACAAGGACCTACTGTATAACACAGGGAACTGTACTCAATATTTTGTAATAACCTATGTGGGAAAAGAATCTTTAGGTATACTTTGCTGTATACCTAAAACTAACAACATTGTAAATCAACTGTATTCCAATAAAATTTTTTTAAAATCCATTACTCAAGGCGATGTATGCAATACAAAAACTCATAGAGAATTTATATGTATGCTTAAAACATCTATTCAAAATTTACTTTACAATCAAAATTTTTTTTTTGCCTTTTTGCCTTTTTCCAGGGCTGCACCCGCAGCATATGGAGGTTCCCAGGCTAGGGGTCTAATAAGAGCTGTAGCCTCCAGCCTACACCACAGCCTCAGCAACTCGGGATCTGAGCTGCGTCTGCGGCCTGCACCACAGCTCACAGCAATGCTGGATCCTTAACCCACTGAGCGAGGCCAGGGATCGAACCCACAATCTCACTGTTCCCAGTCAGATTCGTTAACCACTGAGCCACGATGGGAACGCCAATAATCAAATGTTATTCCACCTCAAGTAGGTCTATGACGAGTATGTTGCTTAACTTACTAAAATATTTTATAATCAAAAAAAAAAAAAAGCCGTTTCTTCTTGCCACAGAACTGTTGCCATTGCTTTCTTTGGTTTTGAGATTGTAGGAATCCAGTTGCCATAGAAATTGTTTATCCCTTCATGACCCCTGACTCTGAAGACCTTATGCAGTTAGATTGGCAAGTTGGATGCTGCCTCTGGGTGTACTGTGGCACACTTTTATGTCTTCAGAAGGAAGACAATACCACAATTATGAAAACGATGTTTTCTTCCTCTTAAAACAATTTGTTTTTCCCCATGTCTGATTTTGCTCTAATGTTTTGAGGTAGGTTTTTGCTGCTGGTAGTGTGCTGTGAATGGTAACTTTGTAATGAGAATGATCTTGAGAGAATGAAGCAAAGCCTCCTAGCCATGAAAAAATTTAATATTTGTGTTGTGAAGTTCTTATAAATTGTAGTGGAAGGAGTGACAAGAAGGAATTTTTAAATTTGGGGCTATCTGTTGGCCCTACAGACTCTCAGGGATTGAAACTTGAAATCTCAAAGTAAACATGATTCAGATCTTAGGAATATTAATCAGATTAATTAAAATTTTAACAAAGTCGCTCTTTGATTAGAATGAATTGTTAGTTAAGGCCACTAGATCAGCTGGCTCTATGTCCCTTTGTATTTCTCAGCTGCTTCCAAAATGTTAGAATGATTTGCCAATACCCAGGAGAAAACTGATCGCGTTGTTTTTTTATAGTAATTGAATAACTTAATGGATGATGTGACACTGAAGGCTATACCTCCCTTGAATATGTTTTGTGTAGTTTTGAAATTTATGTTATATATAACTTACGCCTAGTAAGATACTTACATTTTCATAATTATTTTCCTTTCTAGCTCACTTTCACAAAAAGAGTTTGGGATGTACACAGTTTCCAGACAAAATTGTCTTGAAATCAAATTCTTAAAACCACTAAGCCAACTTGCCTGTCTGCCTCCCTTCTTTTCTTCCTTCCTTCCTGGCTTCTTTCCTTCCTTCCCTTTTTGGGGGCCTCCTGTTTAGGTAGTATTTAATATCGCTTGTGAAGCTAGTGCTGTGATGGGCATCTACTGTGTGATATCCACTTAATCCATTGGTGTGAAAGCAACAAGGACTTATTTCCTCCCTTTTGTAGGAAATGGCATTCCAACTGTTCTTTGACATCTTTAATTTCAGAGGTTGCCAGTGGTCAGATCAGGGTCAAGACTGGCTTCAACTATTTTAGTAAGAAGCAGAAAGAAAAATGAGATCCTAACTTTCAGGTCCCCTGATCTACACATCTCCATGGACGAATTACAGCTGTGTGTGTGTGAAATCTGGTATGGAGGCTTAGGCTACTTGAGCACCTTTTATCCCTTAATAGTTGTGGAATGTGAAGATCTGAATTTTCATGGGGGCACTGATATTTCATGGCCAACAATGGGTTTTTTAAGGCCTTGTCGTTTCAAATTGTCAAAGGGTCTAGTTAGAGCTACTCTAAATGTGTATATGGACCTACCTCCCAATGAACTTATTGCAGTGGTGCTAACCTGTCTTGACACTCTTGCCAACAGTTCTAGTGACCCTGCATTCAGTAGTCACAGCATAGGTTTTGTGGAGGACTCAACCTAAATTTCTGAGATGAATTTCTATAGACAAGAAATATATTGGCTTTAAAAATTAAGAGGTTTGATTCTGTTTTGAATTTGGTTATCAAATGAATCTGAACACATGACATTTTAATGCCGTTTATCTTTTCAAATAGATTTACCTTCTAATGCATGTGACGACAGGACTTTGCTCATCAGCTAAGAACATACATTTCAGAGGAGTTGTTACCTGAAATATTATCATAAGGCATAAGAAAACACACGATTTAAGTTGCCTTTCATGAACATAATTAAGAATTAATAAGCCAGTACCAGTGGCTAGTCCCCAGAATTTCCACTGTTTTGCCTTTTGTGACCTGTGTTATTAAAAGTCCATTATTTTTACAGACTTTATTAAATTGGATCTTATTAAAGCATTCTATATTTGCATTTGGTCTTTCATAATTCATTATTATTATGACATTTACTTTTTACCATCAGATCTGAAAACATATCATAAGCTACCCTTTTCTCTTGAAAGAAATGCTAATTTCAAACAGTCCTCTAATAGAAGAGAAAAGCTTTATCAGTTTTTTCATTTATTCCAGATCGTGTTAAGAATACTAATGCTAGACTTCAGTATGCTAATATCTCTGAGCTTTTTTTGGTCAAAAGCTTAGAATTATTATTTTTATCCCATACTAAGTATGAAGCTAGAAGACCTGCTCCTACTGGAGAAAACGTAATTCCAAAGTACAATTCTTGATTCTAAGAACTTGTGAAAATGTTGCTAAATCCTGTTTAAACTGTGGTGATGCTGGTCATTGCAACTTTTACCACATGGTATTTATCCTCTTTAAGAAATTCTTTCCTCTTAAAATTCATTTTGTTTGTTTTTTCTCATAGTTTAGGGTAGTATAGCCTGCATGTTAAGAATGATAAGAATCATCACATGATAAGAACCCTATGTTATTAGCCCCAATCAGCACCTAGGGTGTACTGCCTGCTTTTCTGTAAAATAATCATTTCCATATCATTCATGATATAGTTGAAAACTTAATATAGGAAGATTTTTACATCATACAGACTATCTAATTATAATAAAACAATGAGTTTTTTCTTGGGGTGCTGGTAAATTTATTAAACTCTGAAATGAAACTTTGGATTTTGTCTCATTTTAGATTTCTGACAATGTGCAATAGACACTTTGGCAGTGTTGTTGCTCAAACCATTCGGACTCAAAAAACAGATCAGTTTCCACTTTTTCTGATTATTATGGGAAAACGATCATCTAATGAAGTGTTAAATGTGATACAAGGTAAAGTACATGTTGCAAGAGGAGTAGAGTATCTCCTTGAATGTGTGATAATCTTTAATGTTTCTCACTGTTGCTGAAAATAATTCTCTGTACTGGTGAATATCTTTGTGTTTTAAAATATAGAGCATCCTGAAGAAGAATATATTTAAAAAGTATAGGTGCTATGAAAAATAAAATATCCAACAGAAACATCTTAATAAAATTGCAGAGCCCTTGAGACATAGGATAATCATGTTAAATGTTCAGAATTGCTGAATTTTCTAAACTAGCAATTTAGTCATCAAATATGACATCTATTGATTCCTTGCTATAATGTTGATTGGTTGAAGGAAATCCTTATCTTTAGTAATAAAAAAAAAAAAAGAGTGACTAGATATTATGAATTGAATTGTTCACAGTGGCACTTGTTTCTCATTTGTGTGAATCCATGTCTAGAATATAACCCTAAGGCGTGAAGCTGTAGGATGCCTGTCAAATTAATCACAGTGCACTTTCTTTACCCAAAAAAAATGAGTAATTTTTTTAACCTTACCAATGTACCTTAAGGATTAGTATAAAATATTACTTTATTCATGGCAAAGAAAGCTTAAATTTTAAACAGTGTATCTACCCTCCACCACAGGGAAAAGGATGTTTCAAGTGCTTCAAGCTAAATCTTGTGTCCAAGATACTTAATTTCTGCCCCTATTTAAGTCAAAAGTTCTATAGCAGATAATGTAACAGAGGAAGAAGTGTAAATTCTAGTGCTTTTAAAACTCAAATAAAACAAAACCTCAGGTATTTTATGTTTTCTCTATAACTAGAGCATTCAGTTTCATAAACAATGTTAAGACCTACAGGGGGAAAATACATAGGGTAGATGAATAATGAAGATAATATTTTATTCCTGTTTTCCCTGTCAGAGGCAATAGTACGATAACTAGTGGTTCTCAAAGTGCAGTCCATGGACCCTGGAGGTCCCGGACCTAGGCCCTTTCAGGGGATCTAAGAGGTCAAAAATATTTTCATAATAGCAATAGACTTCTTTTTTTTTTTTGGCCTTTTTTACTGTGTTAACATTTACACTGGTGGCACAAAATTGGTGCTTTTTTTTTTTTAATGGCACTTTAGCACAAACCAAGGCCATGGTACAAAACTGTACCAATAGTCACATTTTTCACCTCCATGTATGTGCATCTTAAAATTTTTTATTAAATTATAACCCTATTTATAATTCCTGTGACATAGTGGGCACACATTTCTCCAGAATGAACATAGCGAGTCTTACTTCAAGAAAAAGAACTGAAGTTCCATCATGACCCAGTGGTAACGAACCCAACTAGTATCCATCAGGTTGTGGGTTCGATCCCTGGCCTTGCTCAATGAGTTAAAGGATCTGGCATTGCCATGAGCTATGGTGTAGGACACAGACATGGCTCGGATCTGGTGTTGCTGTGGCTGTGGCATAGGCTGCGGCCACAGCTCCAATTCAAACCCTAGCCTGGGAACTTCCGTATGCCACGGGCGCGGCCCTAAAAAGACAAAAAGAAAAAAGAAAAGGAATTGACATTTGCTGCCAATAATAAAATTTGAGTTTTTAAGCAAAAAAGTTATATCCTTCACCATTTGAGATTGACAGCATAAATTCTTCTCTGGTAACATCAATGGGGATGTTAACAAGTGTGATTTTTAATATCATAAAATTAGCTGTATCAACATTCAGAAGAAGTGCGTAGCTCAGTGAGCCAGTATTCTCCAAGTGACCAATGCATGATATTATACAATCATGCATGGGCAAAAGATCCATTCAATGGGCAAGATAGACCAGTAGATTTTAGTATAACAAAGTACAGTAAGTTCATTAATATGGTTTCAAATTACTCACATACCTAAGAAAATTCCACTTGTCAGTTTGGGTGTATTAAAGAAGATTATCTATTGAAATATTCCTCATATTGCTTCATAAATTTCGACCAAGACAACACATTGTAACTGGTTTAATGTAGATATAAATATGAGAATTCAGTTGTGTCCTGTTAAGCCAGACATTAAAGAAATTTGCAAAAATATTACAATAATGTCATTCTTCTCACTAAACTTTTTCATTTGAACCTAGAATTGTTTTTCATACATTAGCAGATTATAGGTCTATTGTTACTTTTAAAAGAATTGATAAATAAGTTTTAGATATTTTCAGTTTTAATTTCTAACACAGTAAATGCTGATAACTATAACCCACATAAACAAAAATTCTTTGGTGATCTCATTAGTTTTAAGAGTATAAAGAGGTTCTGTTGCAACAGGCTATAGAAAACAAATTTTCCCTGAACCACATTAGCTGGTACCTTTCTCCATCTTGGATCAGTAAGGGATTAGGTGTAAAGTGCCTTCAAGTCCGTTGTAGCAGTGAGTCCTTATAGTTAAGGCTAAAGCACAGTTGATAAGTAGTTGCTTACAGCCTGAAAATTAATGACCAGTGAGTGTGTGGTCACCTGTACAATTATAGTATTTTCCCATTGATGATTCTAGTACCCTCCATAAAGTATTCATGACTCTTAGTCCCTACAGCTTACAAATAACAAATGCAAACCCAAAGATTTGCCTAGCAATGACATCTGTGTTGAAGGTACTCTTAAATTTTTTGCCTGCCATTTGCTATATCTATTAGTAATAACTACCAGTGACTCTGTAAGTGTGGACCAGGCACCTTACATTATCTCTAGTCCTTCTAAGAACCTTACAGAGGTGGTAATATCTTCATTTTGCAGATAAGGAAATTGATCCTTAGAGAGCTAGTTACTCCTCCTCCCCTCATTTGTTCATTTACTAAGTGAATGTTTATTAAGCCTTTGTCATGTACTAGACAATTTCTAGGTACTAGATCAGACAGTTATAAGTAGCAGAACTAGGGTTAGAATTCTTGACTACAAAACCAATTCTGCTTTCTCAGTAACGTGATACCACACCAAGATAATATTTTGTCTCTAGCTTATTTATTGAGGGAGTAGTGCTGACATGAACAAATTAGATCATTTCTTTGGCTAAGAACCACAGCTGCTCCCTAGCACCATGTTGCCAGTGGTCATGAGGAAAATTGTGAAAGGGCCACTGGAAGATCAGGTTAGTCATACCATTGTCCTCTGGGAGGATACCCACAAGGATGCTTGCTCTTTGTTGCCTCATTGGTGGCCTTTGCATTAAGGGGACAAGGAGACACCTTCTCAGACCCTGGAGACAGACTCTTCTGCCTGTAGGCTAAAAAGAAGATAAAAAATTGCCACATCTTCATGTATTTTCATGAATTTCTCTCTTGTTGATGGATCCACTGCAAATAACAAGCATATATGTGCAATATTTGTTTATTATGGACTTGGACAGGGGATAAAATAGCTTTCAGGAAAATCAAACACTCTACCCCCCCCCATAAAGATTTATAGCATAGTTATTTGAAAACAGCTGACGGGGAAATACAATTTGGGCAAAAAAAAGAATTTTTTTTTTTTTTTAAGAAATTGAATTACTGTTTTTCTTTTACAAAGAAGTTTTAGTGATTGGAGATAATTCTAGGTAAAGTATATTGAGGTGGCAAAGACAGGCTTTTGCATCAGACTCATATGGTTTCAAATCCTGGCCCCATCACGTAACCAACTTGACCTTCATTAGTAGGTTACTTGAGCTCTCTAAGGCTCATTTTCCTTCTCTTTAAAAGCAAAATCATAATGACACCTTCAGAGAATTGTTGTACAGATTAAATATGATATCATTTAGCTTAATCATTGGCATCTAAAGAAATGGTAGTTGTTGCTAGTATTATTAGGTGGATAGATTTTCCTAACTTGAAAGATATTTTGATCCTCTTGACTTAGATATTATTCTTATAGTGCTAAAAATCGTTCTTATTAAGAAACTCTTCCCTCAAACCTAAATATTCTGAACTTTCAACTGGCAGTATGCTGCTTTACTTTCTTATTGAAAATATGAAACTTTTCAGTGAAAACATGAAAGTATTAGAATGCTAGTCTGTAATTTTTTAGACTGTAGTTATTCCTTACTGATTAATTTTACAATGACTTTCCATTTTATACTAACTTTGATAATGTAAATTTTGACAATCTCTATATGTTGCTAGGTAACACAACAGTGGATGAGTTAATGATGAGACTCATGGCTGCAATGGAGATCTTCACAGCCCAACAACAAGAAGATATAAAGGATGAGGTAAGGTGAAAGGTTAAGTAGGCCTTTAATAGGATTTTGATGAGAAATTTGTCAGTGACACTTGCCTGTGTCATGATCAATGAATAAGGTTGATGAAGATGCATTTCCACATGACCCAAGGACTTTTATGTTACTGAATTTGCCTCAGAATCCATTCTTTTCATGAACCCAAGTCCCAACAATTTGTTTAACTTTATGGACATTTTTACTATGCTGGTTTGAGAGTGGTGTCAGGAGGTCAGTTTACAGGAAATGAATTCTGAAGTGTGTTTACACAAGAAACTACAGTCCAGGAAATCCTGTATGTCTCGTATGGGTCTTTCACTCGCTCTTAAGGTCCTCTTGCTCTTTCTAAGTATTGAGATTGATTAGCAATGAATATATTTTCATTTGAAACATGTTTTTGAAGCACTATGAAAATTCGTAAAAGCTCTCCAGAATTCTGAATTTCTTGGTCTCCCAAACACACCCAGGTGGTGTAGATAACATGATAGAGTAATAACAGCAGTGCTGATAATGACAGTAGTAGTCAACACTTGGTGACTGTTTGTAATGTACTAGGCAGGATGCCAAGTTCTTTACGTTTGTCCTCTCATGAGGTCCCCACAACAGCCCCACGAGGCTGCATGTGAGTCAGAGTTCTGTCAGGAAACAGATGACACTTTCAAACTGGCTTATTTGAGAAGAACGGTTTTTTTGGGGGGGGCTTTTTTTGTTTGTTTGTTTTTTTAATGGAGGTTCCCAGGCTAGGGGTCTAATCGAAGCTACAGCTGCCGACCTACGTCATAGCCACAGCAACGCCAGATCCGAGCCGTGTCTGCAACCTACACCACAGCTCACGGCAACACTGGATCCTTAACCCACTGAGTGAGGCCAGGGACTGAACCCGCAACCTCATAGTTCTTATCCAGCTTCATTTCCACTGCGCCACAATGGGAACTCTGAGAGGAATTTAATAAGGGAACTATTTATAAAGATGTGGGTAGGGTTTATGGGAGTCAGCAATGGATGTAGTACACTCTAGGGCTAAAAGAGAGTCATTACCATCCCTAGGCCTAACGTTAGGCCTAGGAGAGGGTGGCATATGGAGAGAACTGCTTCTACTTTTTTAGGAACATAGCCAACCTTGGTGACATGGCTAGGAGGAAACCAAAGAACAGCTTCACTTTCTTTTACACGCCTCCTCCTATTGACCTAACTCAGTTAGAGACAGAAAGGCAGGCAAGAGAACCTCCCTGTGCAAAAAACTAGATAGAGCTTGGGTACTGAGGGGCAAATAGAACATGACCCAAAACAAATTGGTGCTGTCATCTCACTTTTGAGATAAGAAGACTGAAGATCAGAAAGGTTAAGTTAATTTATCCAAGGTGACATGGCTAGTAGGATCTATAATAATCTCAGGTAATTATTAGTGCTTTATCAGTAAAGAAATTTCTGAATTAGAAAAATAGCCTTAAGATAAAATATGAGACTCATATTATCATTTGTTAATTTAAAATGTTAAGTTCATTTATCTATCAAACTATTCTTTTAAATATTCTCTTTGTTTTAATCTTTAAAGAAAGATTTGCATAGAACATATAAGGGAGAGTTTGATTTCTGAGCAATGATGTAAAGTCTCCAAGTATAGTGAGTATTTTCAATAGAATGCCCTTTAGCTATTGCAAATGAGAAACATGTAAGCAATTTTAATATAATCTTGTACTACTGCATTTTACTTCATCATCTCTGTCTTCTATTAGACTGTGAGTTTAAGAGCAAGGGTTGTATCATATTCATGTTTGTAACTCTGTCTTCTAACAGTGTACCTAGGACAAAGACATTCAATTAATGTTTGTTAAATAACTAAATAAATGAATACTAGAAAGAATTCATATTAAATAAGTGACTTGTAAAATTAATATTTGATTACAATGGTATAAAATGTGATGTATCCATATTAACAAATATGAAAATTTAGAGTGCTATAACTAGTTTAGAGTTTTAATACTCAGTAGGTCACTTTTATTGCCATAAAACTGTAATTTTTCTTAATAGTCCATGTTTGATTTACTCTGAGGGAAAGGTAATCGGGTATATGTTGGAAAGATGTTTATCTGTTACTTTATAAATTGACAGTGACATTTTGAAATAATGAAGTACTGTGCTTAGTTAGGAATTTGTAATAATAGGTGTGTTGCCATTCAAGATTACTTTTATCCTGGAATAGAGGCATTGATTGACAATAATTCACTAAACACATTCTTCAGCCATTTAAATCTTGAGTCTCATTAGTACTAGATTTACAGATTATGCTTTATAATAATGTGAATGCACAATATTTGCATGCATATTCCCAGTTCGTTCTTTCATCTTAATTTGTGTTCTTCATAATTCATTGGTAAAGAAATTAGCTTTAATTCCTCTAATACTGAGCACAAATTTAATATGAGGGTTATAGGAAAAAAATCTAAGACTCCATATAATTGAAATTTTTTATTGAAATTTAACTGCAAGAGATAACGATTTCTCTTTGTTTTTAGAGTGTCTTCATAAAAGTTATCATTCAGGTCAAAAATAGAGTTCCTGAGAAAAGCTTTTCTGAGTTTAAAGACTTCTTTTGGACTATGCATAGATCATGACTTGTTATCTGCTGAATAAGTGATATGAAACACTGTCCTTTATAATTATGAATTTGGCTTTACTTTTTTAAAAATTTCAAATAAGACTTAAGCGTGCAATTAAAATCAAATTTGTGAACAGATTGGAGGATAGCTTCCTAGGCCTGGATTTATTTAAACTTAACTTTGGTTCAGTTATGTCCATCACTTCAGTGATTCAATTGTATTAATGCCACCAGAGGTGCATGTATAAATAAAACCACTCTGAATCATTCTTCAGTGGCCCAGAATGGACTAACCTTTATGTCACTAATTGTTCTGGCTCTAACCAGGAGGTATAAATTACATGAGCCTCTGTTTTGAAAGAAATACTTACATATAGCTTTATTCATAGACATTTTAATTAATGGTATTAGTTTGGTTTTGTAAGCGTATAGTGAGTATATATAAAGTATATAGAACTGGGCTAGGTTCTGGGGACAGAGAGGTGCTTTGCTCCAGTGAGGGGCTATTGGCAAAGAAGGGATGAGGAGGAAAGCAAATATCGCTATGTGACAATGGCCACATTTTAGAATCTATTTTTGATTACACCCTGGTTCCAAACAATAGATGCTTACTAACATGTAAATTATTCAGTTTTTTAGCCCAAAGTAATCTTGAAATTTCTAATTATTAAGAATTTATTGTACTTAGTTCCTGATCTATTTGTTGTTTCATTCGTCTGTTTGTTCATCCATTCAACACAAATTTATTTCAAATCCTCTATTGTAGGTGCAGAAATTGCCCCCTTTCCAGCCTAACCACTCTGCTTAAGTTGTATCTGAGCTGATAGCTCTGTAATTTTCACAACCTAAATGTTGGAGATTAGGGCAGATTTCAAGGGCACTTTCATAATACTTATTTCTTTGGTAATTCTAAGAATACACGAGTGGAACATGGGCACAGTATGCCAGAGGGGCATTCTAGGCTTATCTGTTAAGGATTCTGATTTGGGGATTTGAAAACTATTGCCATGGCATAGGGAGAGTATTTTTATTGGCTCATGTCGTAAAAGGAAATTATTGGCTTTGTGTTTGCTCCATGAAGTGTATAACTTTTTTGTCCTAAGCTTTGTCTTTATCTTACTGCCTGAACCACCTTTCCCTTTCTTCTGTTTAAAAATCTCATAACTTCATACTCATTCTCTTTCCAAAACTAACATTGGTAAACAAGATACAGATTTTGGTTTCTGTTGATGTTTTCTTTAAAACAGGAATAAATCATCCCAAGGTAGAGAATAAAAACAATATCTTTGTGTAAAAGCTAAAGCAGACCAACCTTTAAAAGGATCTTTCACTATTAGACTCCTTTTAAAATACATCCAGACGACTTCTAGAAGCTAGCAAGAATACTATCAAGAGTTTTATTAGGAGAGTTTTCCCTGATATAGCTGCGTATTAATTTATATATGAGATTAAAAACCAAAAAAACTCAGTATTTTTAAACATTAGTGGAAATGCAAAAGTCATGGGATATCTTTTTTTTTTTTTTTTCCCTTCACTTTTCAGGGCTGAACCTGCAATAAATGGAAATTCCCAGGCTAGGGGTCAAATTGGAGCTGCCAGCCTACACCACAGCCACAGCAACACAGGATCCTTAACCCACTGAGTGAGGCCAGGGATTCAACCCGCATCTTCATAGATACTGGTCGTGTTTGTAATCCACCAAACCACAATGCGAACTCCCAAAAGTCATAGAATATCTAATACCCAGAAGTAACTTTAAGGAGAAAGAGCTGATTGAGTTAACTGTAAGTGACTAGGGCACTAAATGAATAGCTGAGTATACCATAAATGCCTTTCTGTAGATAGTTGCTTTCTGCTCAAAAAAAAAGGTTCATTTTTTTTTGAGATATTACTGACATATAACATTGTATTAGTTTCAGGTATACAACGTAACAATTTGATATTTGTATATGTTACAAAGTGATCACCACAATGAGTGTAGTTAACATCCATCACCACGCATAGTTACATTTTTTTTCTTGAGATGAGAATTTTTAAGATCTTCTCTTTCAGAAACTTTCAGATATACAAAGCAATATATTTAACTGTAGTTACCATGCTGTACATTACATCCTTATGACTTAATTATTTTGTAAGAGGAGCTTGTACCTTTCAACCACCTTCACCCATTTTACCCACCTCTCAATTAACCACCCCTTCACCCAGCTCCAGTCTCTGCCAGCCATCAGTCTGTTCTCTGTATATCTATGAGCTCAATTTTTTTTTTAGATTCCACATGTAAGTAAGATTATATGGTATTTTTTCTCTGTCTGACTTATTTCACATAGCATAATGCTCTCAAGGTCCACCCATGTTGTCAGAAATGGCAAGATTTTCTTCTTTTCTATGAATGAAAAATGTTCTGTTTTATTTTATATATATACACACACACATATGTACATTCACATATATATACACATACAGACAACATTTTCTTCATTCATTGGTGGACACTTAGTTGCTTCCGTGTCTAAACTATTATAAATCGTGCTGCAGTGAACATCGAGGTGCATGTATCTTTTCAAGTGTTTTTGTTTCCTTCAGATAAATACCCAAAAATGGAATTTTTGGATCATATGGTGGTTCTATTTTTAATTTTTCTGAGGAAGCTCTCTACTGTTTTCCATAATGGCTGCACCAATTTACATGCCACCAACAATGCAGAAGGTTCCCTTTTCTCCACATTGTCTTCAACACTTGTTACTGTTTGTCATCTTGGTAACAGCCATTCTAACAAGTGTGAGGTGATATCTTGTGGTTTTAATTTGTATTTCCCTGATAATTAGTAATGTTGAGTAAACTTTTCATGTACATTTTGACCCTCTGTGTGCGTTCTTAATGTCTATTTAGAACCTCTGCTCATTTTTAATCATTTTGTTTGTTTTTTTCTATGGAGTTATATAAGTTCTTTATATTTTAGATATTAACCCCTTGTCAGATATATGATTTGCAAATATTTTCTTCCATTTGATAGCTTGCCTTTTCTTTGGTGCAAAAGCGTTTTAGTTTGATATGGTCTTATGTGTTCAGTTTTGCTTTTGCTTTGGTATCAGATCTAAAAAAAATTGTCAAGACTGATGTCAAGGAGCTTACTATCTCTGTTTTCTTTTAGGAGTTTTATGCATTCAGGTCTTAATTCAAGTCTTTAATCCAATTTTAACTAATTTTTCTATATGGTTTAAGATAGTGGTCAAATTTTATTCTTTTGCATGTGGTTGTACAATTTTCCCAACAGCATTGATGTAAGAGACTGTTCTTTCCCTTGTATATTCTTGGCTCCTTTGTTGTAAATTAGTTTACCATACATACATGGGTTTATTTCTGGACTCTATTCTGTTCCATTGATTTGTGTGTCTGATTTTATACCAATACCATACTGTTTTGACTACTACAGCTGTGAACTACTACAGGAAGCAGGATGCCTCCAGCTTTGTTCTTTTTTCTTAAGATTGCTTTGGCTATTCAGAGATTTTTGTGGTTTTGTACACATTTTAGAATTGTTTGTTCTATTTTTGTGGAAAATGTCCTTTGAATTTTGATAGAGACTGCACCAAATCTGTAAAATACTTTGAGTAGAATGAACATTTTAACAATATTGATTCTTCTAAGCCATGAGATGAAATAAATATTTTCATTTATGTGTGTTTTCTTTCATTTCTTTCATTAATGTCTTACAGTTTTCAGTATAAAGATCTTTTACCTCCCTGATTAAATTTATTCCTATGTATTTTATTTTTTCAATACAATTATAATTGGGATTATTTTCTTAATTTCTCTTTTTGATAGTTTGTTAATAGTATATAGAAACATAACAGACTTTTATGTATCAATTTTGTATGCTGCAACTTTACTATTCATTTACTAGTACTAACAGTTTTTTGGTGGAGTCTTTAGGGTTTTCTATATATAATATCATGTCATCTGTAAATAGTGACAGTTTTACTTCTTCCTTTCCAGTTTGGATTCCTTTTATTTCTTTCTCTTGCCTGATTGCTCTGGCTAGGACTTCCAATACTATATTGAGTAAAAGTGAAAAGAAAGGAACATCCTTATCTTGTTCCTAATCTTAGAGGAAAAGCTTTTAGCTTTTTACAGTTGAGTATGATGTTAGCTGTGGGCTTGTCCTAAATGGCCTTTTTTTTTAAGTACATTCCCTTTATAACAACTTTATTGAGAGTTTTAATCATAAATGGGTGTTGAATTTTGTCAGATGCTTTTTATGCAGCTATTGAGATGATTGTATGTTTTTGATCCTTCATTTTGTTAAGGTAGTATATATCACGTTGACTAATTTGCATATTTTAATCCATTCTTGCATCCCTGGAATAAATCCCACTTGATCATTATATGTGGGATCCTTTTAATACATTGTTGAATACAGTTTGCTAATATTTTGTTAAAGATTTTTGCATCTGTGTTCATCAGGAATATTGGCCTATAATTTTCTTTTCCTGTGATGTACTTGTCCAGTTTTGGTATCAGGGTAATGCTGGCCTTGAAAAATGAGTTTGGAAGTGTTTACTTCTACTTCTTGGAAGAGTTTGAGAAGGATTGATATTAATTATTCTTTAAATGTTGGTAGAATTCACTAGTGAAGCCATATGGTCCTACACTTTTCTTTGATGAGAGGTTTTTGATTCATGATTCATCCTCCTTAAATCCTGTTCAGATTTCCTGTTTTTTCATGATTCAGTCTTTAACTTGTATGTGTCTAGATATTTATCCATTTCTTGTAGGTGATCTAATATGTCGGTATGTAATTGTTCATAGTAGTCTCTTATGATCTTTTGTATTTTAGTGGTATCAGTTGTAATGTCTCCTTTTTCATTTCTGATTTTATTTGTTTGACTTGTCTCTCTCTTTTTTTCTTGGTGAATCTAGCTACAGGTTCATTTGTCTCAAGGTATTTTATTTTATTTTATTTTATTTTTGTTGTTGCTGTTGTTGTTGTCTTTTTGCCTTTTCTAGGGCCGCTCCCGCGGCATATGGAGGTTCCCAGGCTAGGGGTTGAATCGGAGCTGTAGCCACCGGCCTACGCCAGAGCCACAGCAACGTGGGATCCAAGCCACTTCTGCAACCTACACCACAGCTCACTGCAACACTGGATCCTTAACCCACTGGGCAAGGCCAGGGATCAAACCCGCAACCTCATGGTTTCTAGTCGGATTCGTTAACCACTGTGCCATGATGGGAACTCCATCAAGGTATTTTTTGATTCCCCTTTTTATTTCTTTTTTGACCCATTGGTTCATTAGAAAGTTGATTAATCTTCATGTAGTTGTGAATTTTTCAGTTTCCTTCTTGTAATTGATTTCCAGTTTCATACCATTTTGGTTGCAAAAGATAGTTGATATGATTTGAGTCTTCTTAAACATATTAAGGCTTATTTTGTGGCCTAACATATAATCTGTCCTAGAGCATGTTTTATGTGCACTTGGGAAGAATGTGTACCCTGTTGCTTTTAGGATAAATTGTTCTGTATGTCTATTAACTCCATCTTTTCTAACATGTTGTTTAAGTCCAAAGTTTCCATACTGTTTTTTTTGTTGTTGTTTTTGGTCTGGGTGATTTTATCTATTGTGAAAGTAGGGCGTTAAAGTCCTCACTGTTATTGTATTGGTGTCTATTCCTTCCTTTAGTTCTGTTAATACTTATTTAGGTGCTCTTATGTTGACTGCATAAATATCTTAAAAGGGTTCTTCAGTGATTTTTCTCCATAATTAGGCCCAGATCACAAAAGATGATAATTTTTCTCATCTTGTCTTATGTATTTCTTTTATAAATATTTATTGGTCTTTTTCTATTTACCAGATGTAAGGCACCAGTAACACAACTATGAACAAGACAGACAGGGTCCTTTCACTTACAACCCAATAGTTCCAATAAATCTGTGAAGTGATCAGGTTGATGAAGCCCCAGGAGCACCTAGCCAGGGTAAGCTAGACATACTGTGTAGGCAACTTGACATGGAGCACACAGAAGGGCTCTTGCATCCTGCCAGTGCAAGCTGTGAGGCAGATGGAACAGATAAGAAATAAGATAATAATTATAGGCATTTTTCAAGTTCCTGCTATTTGCCAGGTATAGCTCTGATCTCAAAGGCAGTGTTTTTCAGTGTGGACTACTGGAGTACACAGCTATCTGTTAAAGATTCCAGGCAGTAGGAATCGGTTCTTGGCACATTGTTTTGTGTGTATGTGTGCATGCACGTATATACATGAGGTAGAAGTATTCATCACTCTTCATTCTGTTCATCAATGATAAATGTATATTGCCAAAGAAGTTTTTAACTTAATGATTATTTTATTTTGCAAGCTCTGAGGTAGATTTTAAAAGATAAGGTAGAATCACTATTGATGGCAGATTAACTCTACTTCAAATAAAACCATCCAAAAAGTGAAGACAACCCACAGATTGAGAGAAAATCTTTGCAAATCATATATTTGATAAGGGACTTATATCTAGAATATATAAAAAGACCACTTACAACTCAATAAAAAAAAAAGACAACTTCCCCATTAAAAACTTGGCAAAGGATCTGAATAGACGTTTTTTTCCAAGGAAGATAAGAAAATGGCCTATAACTACATAAGATGTTCCACATCATTAGTCATCAGGCAAATGCAAATCAAAACCGCAGTGAGATACCACTTCTCACCAACTATGGTGGCTAGAATTAAAAAGTCAGATAACAAGTGCTGGTGAGGATATGGAGAAATTTGAATGCTTGTAGACTGCTCGTGGGACTATAAGATGTTAAAACTGCTTTGGAAAATAGTCTGGCAATTCCTCAAATGATTAAACATGGTTACCATATGATCCAGCAGTTTCACTTATTTACCTAAGAAAAGTGAAAAGATATGTCCATAGGAAAATTTGTTCATGAGTATGTATAACATTACTCATAGTAGCCAAAAGATAGAAACAACCCAAATATTCATTGAGTGTGAATAGGTTAGGAAAACGTGGTATATACACGCAGTGGAATTATTATTTAGCCATGAAAAG
The DNA here is from genome assembly GCF_016906955.1 of Phacochoerus africanus. NCBI lineage: Eukaryota > Metazoa > Chordata > Mammalia > Artiodactyla > Suidae > Phacochoerus > Phacochoerus africanus. The sequence continues at coordinate 161,016,248 of NC_062551.1, forward strand.
AAATGAAATTCTGATACCTGCCACAATATCAGATAAATTTTTTAAATATTATGCTAGGAAGTTCCCGTTGTGGTGCAGTGGAAATGAATCCGGCTAGTATCCATGAGGATGTAGGTTCAATCCCTGGCCTCTCTCAGTGGGTCAAGGATCTGGCATTGGCGTGAGCTGTGGTGTAGGTCGCAGACACAGCTCAGGTCCCGTGTTGCTGTGGCTGTGGTGTAGGCTGGCAGCGTAGCTCTGACTCAACTCCTAGCCTGGCAACTTCCCTATGCCACTGGTGTGGCCCTAAAAAGCAAAATATAAAATATTATGCTAAGTGAATGAGCCAGTCACAAAACACCACGTATCATATGGTTCCATTCATACGAAAGTCCAGAATAGGAAACTATAGAAACACAAAATTGAGTTGTGCTTGCTTAGAATTGGGTCAGGGGTGTGAGCAAGTTTGGAAGATAGGAGGGTGATAGCTAAAGTGTATATGGTTCCTTTTTGAGGTGATGAAATGTTCAAAATTTGACTGTGGTGATGCTTGCCTATATCTATGACTTGTACTCTTTAAACCATGGATTGACCTGTATACTTTAAATGTGTGAATTATATGGTATATATATTTTGTATCTTAAAGATGGTTGCGTATATCTCTGAATATGGCAACAACATTGACTTGTACACTTTAAACGTGTGAATTATATGAATGATTTATGTCTCAATAACGCTTTTTTTTTAAAAAAAATCTATAGGTTCGGGTAGGAAGAATATGGATATTCAAATGAAAAAGATTGCACCTAAATGTCAATCTATGCACTGCTTTACTGAAATGAATAGCTAATAATCAATAATATATCCCTGAAATCTTGATACGGTATTGAAGAAAATAATGAATATTGCTAACAAGCAGCTTCAAGTAGACATCTTTCTAGTAGACTATTTAAATAATGGAAAAGGAGTCTAAGGTGTTTCTTCTAAGTCATTTATCTCAGAGTAAGTGTCACCTGGGAACTTGTTAGAAATGCAGTTTCTCAGGCCCCCACCGCAGACCTGCTGAATCAGAATTATGAGGGCGGGGCCCAGTTATCTGTTTTGACAAGCCCTGCAGTTGATTCTGCTGCTGCACAATAAAGTTTGTGATCCTCTACTCTAAAGGAAAGGTATAAGCATTTTTGTAATGTCATGTGTTAAAAAATTTTATAACACTAATAACAAAGGTAAAAATCCAAAGGCCTTGTTCAAATTTTACATTTCAGCAATATATTCTTGAGAATCCTAAACCTATTTTTTAGGGCTAAAAATACCGTAATTTTTAATTTTGAGGATAAAATTTTAAGATTTCTTAAGAAAAAATGAACTGTGGTGAACGTGGCTTTAGTCATCAAGAGTTTGAGTCTTTCCAGAAACTTGATAATTTTCTTCATCCTTCAGTGAAAGAAATTGATTATATGTAGTAGAGGCTATTTCAAATCCCTAATAAAGACTTCAACAGAACATGAGGAAATACTTTTTAGAGCAAGAGCAACCAAAGAATGAATTAGGAATCCACTTACCATTATCTTCCAAGGTTAAAAAGTGAACCTTTCAACTTTTGAGTATGATAAACTCATTGACTCAAGTCTGACAGAGATTAAAGTAGCCCTGTATGAGAAATGTCCTTATTTAATTTGAGTCCTGATTTGATCCAGATATTCAGATATAACTGAAAGAGCCAACAAGCATTACGCTCTATTCTCAATAATCTATAACTGGAATTTTTCTAAGTTATTAGAAATAAAGGAAAGAGAGATATGAAAGCTGCCCTATAGCTGAAACTAGGAGTCATCAACCTGGATGTAAATAATTTTGATGAAATAATGCAAACAATATGAATTGTCTTTTAGCTGATAATAAACTGTTGCTAGTGTTAATTAAATATTATGGCTTATTTTTATTATCTAAAAATTAAATCTTAGAAATTTTCCTAAAATTGGTAATTACACATGGGCCAGTATCATATGCTCAGTGTTAAAGGAATTAAAGTCCATTTCTTTGCCAGTGAATTATGAGGTACACAAATGAATATGAAGAATGAACTGGAAATATACCCACAAATATTATGCATTCATACAATTACAGAATATAATCTATAAATATGGTATTAATGAGATTCAATTGAAGAAGACAAAGTATTGGACAAAATTGATTACCCTTTCATGATAAAAACAAACAAAGCTTTCCTCAACATAATAAAGGCCGTATTTGAGGAACCCACAAAGCAGTTCAGCAAGAAAAATAAATAACAGACATTCAAATTGCAAAGGGGTAAAATTATCTGTATTCACAGATGACATAACCTTATATGTAGAAAAACCTAAAGATTACACACACACAACTGTTAGAGCTAATAAATAGATTTGAGAAAGATGCAGGATATGAAATAAAAATCAGTTGTTTTTCTATATACTGGCAATGAAAAATCATAAAAGAAATTTTAGAAAACAATTCCACTTACAATAACATTAAGAATAATGAAATACTGAGAAGTAAATGTAGCCAAGGAGGCCAAGGCCTTGTACTCTGAAAACTAAAACTATTGCTGAAAGAAATTAAGAAGACCTGACTAAGTAAGTGGAAATACTTCCTCTGTTCTTGGAATTGGAAGACTTAATGGTATTTAGATGATTAAATTTTCCAAAATGATGTACAGATACAATGCAGTCTTTGTCAAAATCCCAAAGGTGTTTTTTGCAGAAATAGGAAAACCCACTATAAAATCCAAACAGAATCCAGGGAAACCCAAATCACTGAAAGAGTCTTGAAAGAGAACAAAGTTGGAGGACTCACATTTCTTGATTTCAAAACCTACTACAACCCTACAGTATCAAAACAGTGTGGCACAAACCTGAAGATAGGTATATGGACCAACGTAATAGAAAAGAAAACCCGGAAATATACCCTCATATGTATGGTCATATGATTTTCAACAAGGGCACCAAGACCATTCAATGCGAAGGAACAATCTCTTCAACAAATGGTGCACGGAAAACTGGATACCCAGATGCAAAAGAATGTCGTTGAACCCTTAGCTAACATCATATATAAAAATTAACTCAAAATTAATTAAAGACTTAAATTTAAGAGCTAAAACTATAAAAGTCTTAGAATAAAATATAGGGGAAAATCATCATAACCTTGGATTTGGTAATGGCTTCTTGAATTTGACCTGAAAAGCACAGAAAACACTAGAAAAAACAGATAAGTTTGGTCCTCATAAAAATTAAAAAGTTTTGTTTATCAAAGACCACTATCAAGAGTGTGAAAAGACAACCCATGGAATGGAAGAAAATACTTACAAATTATATATGATGAGGGTTTAAAATTCAAAATAGAATATATAAAGAATTCCCGGAGTTCCCGTCGTGGCTCAGTGGTTAATGAATCCGACTAGGAACCATGAGGTTGCGGGTTCGGTCCCTGCCCTTGCTCAGTGGGTTAAGGATCCAGCGTTGCCGTGAGCTGTGGTGTAGGTCGCAGACGCGGCTCAGATCCCGCGTTGCTGTGGCTCTGGCGTAGGCCAGTGGCTACAGCTCCGATTCAACCCCTAGCCTGGGAACCTCCATATGCCGCAGGAGCGGCCCAAGAAATAGCAACAACAACAACAACAAAAAAGAATTCCCACAGCTCAACAACTAAAAGCCGAACAGCACAATTCAAAATGGGCAAAGAGCTTGAATAGATATTTCTTCAAAGAAGATATACAAATGGTCAACAAGCACAGGAAAAGATGCTCAACATCATTTGTCATTAAGGAAATGCAAATCAAAACCACAATGAGATACCATCTCACCTCCACTGGGATGGCTGTAATCTAAAAGGATGGAAAACAATACATATTGACAAGGAGATGAAGATATTAGAACCCTTGTACTTTGCTGGTTAGAATGTAAAAAGGTACATGGAAAACAGTTTGGCAGTTCCTCTAAAAGTTAAGCAGAATTATCACATTACCCAACAATCCATTTCTAGGAATTGAAAACAGGGATTCAGAACGTGTGCAGGAAATGCTCATTGCAGCATTACTTACAATAGCCTAAAGATGGAAACAGTCCAGATGTCCATCAGCAGACGAACGGATAAACAACATGTGTAAGCAGGAGTTCCCGTCGTGGCGCAGTGGTTAACGAATCCGACTAGGAACCATGAGGTTGTGGATTCAATCCCCGCCCTTGCTCAGTGGGTTAACGATCCAGCGTTGCTGTGAGCTGTGGTGTAGGTCGAAGATGCGGCTCAGATCCTGCATTGCTGTGGCTCTGGCATAGCCGGAGGCTACAGCTCCGATTCCACCCCTAGCCTGGGAACCTCCATATGCTGTGGGAGCGGCCCAAGAAATAGCAAAAAGACAAAAAAAAAAATGTGTATGCATAAAATGGATTATTTATTCAGTCATAATAAAAATTGAAGTGTTGGAGTTCTCTTGTGGCCCAGTGGTACAGGGTCCAGCATTGTGACTGCAGGAGCTCACATTGTTGCTGTGGCACAGGATCAAGCCCTGGCCCGAGAACTTCACATGCTGTTGGCACAACAACAACAACAAAAAAAGGTTGAAGTGTTGATACATGCTGCAACATGGATGAACCTTGGAAGCATTGAAATGAAAAATGCCAGACTCAAAAGACCAAATTATGTATGATTCCACTTATACATCTTGAGTAGGCAAATTCCTAAGAACCGAGAAGATTAGAGCCCAGGGACTGGCGGTATGGGGAGAGGTGGATAGGTATTGCTTAATGGATATAGAGAGTTTCTATTTAGGGTGATGAAAAAGTTATGGAATTGTACTGGGGAAATAATTTAAAATAATAAAAAAATTTTTATAAATTAAAAATAAATGAAATAAAAAAGTTATGGAAATAGTGGTTTGCACAACATTGTGAAGGTACTTTAATGCCACTAAATTGTATAGTTAATAATGTAAATTGTGTATTATGTGTATCTTACTGTAATCTTAAAAAGAAAACAAAGCAATATGCATGGATAATAGTACTTTTGAGTGCAGACAATTGAGAGATTGCTGTGGGTTGGCTATCTTGTTGATTCTTGGGCTCAGTACTTGCTGGACACCACTGGGGACTGACATAAAGTGGAAAAGGTTCCAACTCTGCCTTCATGAGCTTTAATCCTGAGCAGTGTATTACTCTGTATTAAAGTCCAAATTTCTTCCTCTTAGGGAAGCAAGGATGTCAGTTCAAGTACCTTAAAGAAAAGAACAAGCATGTGTTGAGTGTCTGCTAGTGCCAAGCACCATGGCAGATACGTTGTGTAAATACTGTCCTTAGCTTTCATGATAATCTTATAAGATAGTTACTGTCACTGTATAATTGAGGAGGAAAAGTGAGACTTAAAGACATTAAATAATTTTTCGAAAGTCACACAGCTGTGTCAAAACCAGAATACATGCACACCTATGTGCTTTTCACACCTCGTCCCTTGTAAAGCTGAGTTACCTTTACATTAAAGGCTCATGGGATAAATTGAAGCAATGCTTTTACCCAGATAGTAGAATCAGAGTGGCTGACCTGAAGAGTAGGTCAGACACTCACAGATTCCCAAATATCATATTCACTTGAGTAGAATAAAAAAAGTTTGTCATAACTGTCTACTCATGAGCATAGAATAATGCTCACTGTTAAAAACTTATATCCACACCCTGTTTATTTACATTTGTTGCTCTTAAAGTGCCCGCTGATAGATCTGTTCATTCATGCTTGACACCTCAGAGTAGAAGTAAATAATTTGTCATATGTGAAACTAATGTAAAGAGATTTGTGACTCAACATTGGCATTACTCAACACACCTGTTCAGAGCCAACTCTTCACATTTTTTTCTTCCTTTGCCTGAGGTGGAGACCTCTTCATGGATTACAGTAACACTTTTTGACAAGCTTAGACTGGGTGGAGCTGCCTTGTAATGACAGAGCAGGATTGATGATGTCTCAGTAATGCATTCTTTTTTGATTTGGGTTGTCAACCTTTATTACTGTAAAGGCACTCATTTCTAAACAGCTAGCCCAACCTGTCCACTTTTTGTTTTTAGTAGCAGTAGAGTCTAACAGGGTATGTTTATTTTTCCACTTATGCAATATTAGCTAGCTTTGGGGGAAATATATCTGGTTATTGTATTTTCTTTTATGTACCATTGTTTTTAAAGTAGCTGTCTTAGTGTTCTCCAAATAAGAATTAAAGCCTTCTATCACTTCTAAAATCTTCTTGAGTGGCTGTTGAGACTTTCTTAATGTCATCAACCTGACAGACACCTAAAGAAAATGTTAGCTCAAACTCTCTTAAGACAAATCCTTTAAGAAGATTCAGAAGAAACCGTTCATGTCTTAAATGCTTCCTAAATTCCTGTTTTTGAAGACAGTCACCTCCTTCATGAATTTTTCTTTCTCACTAGACGATATATGGCTGTGTTTGTGAGAAGGAATTTAGGAGCTAAAAGTACATGTGCATTCTACTTTACCTTGAATTTGCTACCAGATTGAGGCCCTTCCACTGGTTGTTTTTGGAGAGGCATAAAAAAGAATAAAGTGTGAGGGACGGTACTTTTCTTAAGGAACTTACCATCTACAGTTTGAAAGCTAAAGCACATTTTTACAAAAAAATAGTGTGGTGCATGACGTAGAAGATTTCAGAAGGAGTGAACTGTATAGTCAGAAGAGGCTTCTCTGAAGAGGTGAGATTTGACCTGGTACCAGAAAGGACAGGACAGTTTATACGGGCAGAGGTAAGAGGAGAGAGCGCATTGCAATGTGGAGAAAACATGAAAAGGAATAGTGTAAAGAAGTTGAAGTCACGTTGGTCCAGTTAGATAAAGCAGAGGATTTGTATAGGAAGAATAGCAGGAGGCGGAATTAAATTGCCTACCATTACTTTTTTTTTTTTTTGTCTTTTGTTGTTGTTGTTATTGTTGTTGTTGTTGTTGTTGCTATTTCTTGGGCCGCTCCCACGGCATATGGAGGTTCCCAGGCTAGGGGTTGAATCGGAGCTGTAGCCACCGGCCTACGCCAGAGCCACAGCGGGATCCGAGCCGCGTCTGCAACCTACACCACAGCTCACGGCAACGCCGGATCCTTATCCCACTGAGCAAGGCCAGGGATCGAACCTGCAACCTCATGGTTCCTAGTCGGATTCGTTAACCACTGCGCCACGACGGGAACTCCCCCGTTACGGTTTTTAATGTCACTTTTGCCTTTTGAAATTATGTTGCTCTGATTTTTACGCCTCAAATAGGGGATCCTGAGAATTCCTTGGCACCTTTCTTACAGTTACAAATTTACCTTAACTCCAGATACTATTGTGCCAGCCAGCAGTAATTATGATATAGTATGGAAATACAGCAATGGCAATAGGTACAAAGTACAGAGGTGACCTAAAGAAGACCTCTTGGAAGAGGAAACACTTGAGTCTTAAAATATGATGTGTAGGTGTTCACCAATAAACCACTAACATATATAATATAAATTCTTCAAGATAGGTGTTACTAGACCTATTTTACGGGAGAGGACAGGAGCGTTAAATTACTTTCCCAAGTCAGATACTAATTGGAAAAAAATATCATTTTATACACAGCAATTGGGATTGTACTAACTTTACCAAGATAGAATGTAACCATTTGCGTAGCAGTACTCAAAAGTGTGGTGCAGTGGCTACTAGCATCACACTCACCTGTAGAGCTTGTTTAAAATGCATGTTACTGGAGGTCCCGTCGTGGCGCAGTGGTTAACGAATCCGACTAGGAACCATGAGGTTGCGGGTTTGGTCCCTACCCTTGCTCAGGGGGTTAGGGATCTGGCATTGCCGTGAGCTGTGGTGTAGGTCACAGACGCGGCTCGGATCCCACGTTGCTGTGGCCCTGGCGTAGACTGGTGGCTATGGCTCTGATTAGACCCCTAGCCTGGGAACCTCCATATGCCGTGAGAGTGGCCCACGAAATGGCAAAAAGACCAAAAAAAAAAAAAAAAAAAGCGTGTTACTGGGCTTCTGATGTATTGAGTCAGTTTCCAGTTTCCTCTTGTATAAAATAGTAGTAATTACCCGATGTGCATGTTTTGAAAATTAAGTAAGATAATACATATAAAGCATGCGCTAGTGCCTACTATTCAGTAAGCAGTGTATAGATAAATGCTATGTATTGTTACTTTTAGTCTAGTCTGGACTGAAAGGAACTTTATAGATCATTCCTTCTTTACGTCATTCTACAGTTGAGAAAATTGAGAGCTATGCAAGTTATTTGCCCAAGATTACTTATAGAGTCAGGCCTTTTCTTTTTGTTTGTTTTTTTTTTTTCCTTTCCCTTTTAGTGTTATTTTTCTCTTACTTGAAACTAACTATTTCTCTTGTAATGGGACATCCAGAAGGTATGTAGGAGATGGGAGGAAATATTTGCAAATGATTTTGAATTCTAGATTTTTTGGGGTTTGGTGGGGTGTGTTGTTTGTTTGTTCCTGTTTTTGCTTTTTAGGGCCGCACATGCAGCATATGGAAGTTGCCAGGCTAGGTGTTGAATCAGAGCTGCAGCTGCCGGCCTATGCCACAGCCACAGCCACAGCCATGCCAGATCCTAGCCATATCTGTGACCTACACCACAGCTCACTGCAACGCCAGATCCTTAACACACTGAGCAGGGCCAGGGATGAACCTGCATCCTCATGGATACTAGTTGGGTTTGTTACCACTGAGCCACAATAAGAATTCCCCCAGCTTTTTTTTCTCAAATAGCATTTTCGGGAGCTCCCATCATGTAGGTCACAGACATGGCTTGGATCTGGTGTTGATCGGGCTGTGGCGTTAGGCCAGCAGCTACAGCTCTGATTCGACCCCTAGCTCTGGAACTTTCATATATCTAGGGTGTGGCCCTTAAAAAAAAAAGGCCAAAAAAGCCCATAACATTTTCCTTGTTTTTTTTAATTAAAGTATAATTGACATAGAACATTTATTACTTTTAGGTATATAATATAATGATTCAATATTTGTATTACAAAATGATCACCACAATAAGTCTATTTAACATCCATCACTATAGTTACAGAATTTTTTTCTTGTGATGAGAATTTTAAAGATTTACTCTCTTAACAACTTTCAAATATGCAATATAATATTCCTTGTCATACTGTGCATTATATCCCTATGACCTGTTTATTTCACAACTGGAAGTTTATACCTTTTGACTCCCCTTACCCATTTGGCCCACTCTCCACCCCCCGCCTCTAGATACAGTGCATCATCTATGGGTTGGGGGGTGGTTGTTTGTTTGTAGTTTGAGATTTACCTATAAGTGAAATCATACAATATTTGTCTTTCCCTTTCTAACATATTTCATTAGCATAATGCCTTCAGTGTCCATTCATGTCACAAATGACATTATTTTCTCATTTTTATGGCTAAATAATATTCTTTTATGTATATATACACCACATCTTATTTATCCATTTCATCTATCAGTGAGATCAGGTTTTTTTCCATATCTTGGCTATTGTTAAGTAATGCTAAAGTGAACATGGGGATGCATATATCTTTTCAAGTTAGTGTTTTGTTTTCCCCAGGTAGATACCCAGAAGTGGAATTACTGGATCATGTGGTAGTTTTTGTTTTTAATTTTTTAAGGTGCCTCCATACTGTTTTCTATAGTAGCTGCACCAATTTATACATTTTTTTTTTCTCTTGCTATTTAGGACCACACCTGCAGTATATGGACGTTCCCAGGCTAGGGGTCAAATTGGAGCTGCAGCTGCTAGCCTATGCCACAGCCACAGCAACGAGGGATCCGAGCCGCATCTGTGACCTACACAGCAGCTCACGGCAATGCCAGATCCTTAACCCTTTGAGCAAGGCCAGGGATCGAACCCATATCCTCATGGATACTAGCCAGATTCCTTTGCACTGAGCCATTAGAAAAATGCTTCTCTAAATTCTCTTTTTCATAAAGCTCTTATATCATGTGCATGTGTATATATTCGATTATACTGCTGAAGTCGTAAAGTGTTTACCTAGAGAAAAAGATGGACTAGAATAACTGTATGGAAAGTGAAAGAATACAACCTGTGGATTCTGTTCATAGCCTATATTGCAGGTGTAACTGAGACAAAGAATATACACTTTGTAGTCCTGAACTAGTTTATCCACACAAAGCAATAGAAAGATTCAGCTTTGCAACAACCCAAAGTATGTGTAAACCTCTCTTAACGTGGGAAGGAAGTGATAGGTTCTGTAAGGCTTTCAAATCCAAATACCAGTTTAAATGCATAGCTGTAGCTATTTAATTACTATTTACTATGAGTAAGAACTCCAGAATTTCATTTTGAAAGTCAGGACCAGCCAGCCACGAATAACAATCCTTCATATGCTTCAGAGCCCCTTCATGCTTGCTTTGCAAAATGGCAATCTTCTATTAAGAGAGGAACTAACAACTACCTGCCTGCTCACTCCCTCATTTCACCTCAGAGGAATTACCTATTTCCCATCTGTGTGCCAAGCTAAATCAGGTGACACAGTTTCTGCCCTCAGAGAGCTTGTCACTTACTCTCTGCAGTGGAACCTCAGTATGTGAGGCAATTAAAGGACAATTATGTTCAAACCAGGAAGATATAGTTCATACAAGTGCAATCAAGAAAGTTTGTTAAAAAGATGAAGAGATGAGAGTGGGCTGTAGAAACATGAAAAGAAGTATGGTTTGAGTTAGGCCTTGGTTATCTGGAAGAGATTCCTTTCTTGAGAATAGCTCACTGTCTCTATAAGTTAGTGGTTAAGAGCCCAGGATGCCGTATAGCCTGAATTCAAACCCTACCCCGACCATTGAAGAGCTGTATAACCTTGAGAAAAATCTTGGTCTCTTTGTGCCTCAATTTCCTCAATAAGTAGTTAACTTGATAGGATGAAATCAGTTGATATGTGTAAAGTGCTTAGATTAGTACCTGGCATCCAGGATGTACTCATGAAATATTTTCTGTAACAGTAAAATAAACTGAATTTGGAAGAATAAGTGGGAAATAATCATTTGGATCAAGGAGGAAGTACATTGAAAAATGTAAAAATGTGATAAAGCTTGGAGATGTGAAGTGGCTTGGAACATGTGGGAAATGAGAAGTAATTTAGTGAGGCCAAAGGGACCTATTGGTAGAGGGAAGGGAAGAGAAAAGCTAAAAATGCACATTAAGGCCACACTGTGCTTCTGTGCTCTGCTGTAGAATTTGAACGTTATGCTGTGGACAATGAGTATTTATCACTTCTTTTAAACAGGAAGTTGACAAAATTAGATTTGTAATTAAGGAAACGAATTCTGACGACTATGCTACTTGCTTGTCACTTTGTTGATATCTTTATGATAGTACTTGTTTTGGTATTATAATTTATCTGTTATTTTTTTCTTTTGGAGGCACACTGCTTTTTCAAAGTGTGGTCCATTGAGCATACATTCATTAAAAGTATAGACTTTTGGAGTTACTGCTCTGGCACAGTGGGTTAAGGATCCAGTACTATTTCTGAGGTGGTGTGGGTTCAGTCCCCAGCTGAGCATAGTGGGTTAAGGATCTGGTGTTGCCACAGTTGTGGCATAGGTCACAGCTGCAGCTCAGATACAATCCCTGGCCTGGGGAATGTCCATATGCTGCAGGCATGGCAAAAAAAAGAAAAAATAATAACAACAGTAATAATATTAGACTAAATGGTTAGAATTTTGAGCTTCCATGCTAGACCTACTGAATCATAATCCCTGCAGTTGAGCCACACCAATTTTCTAACAAGTGGTTCCTATATATCTTAAAATTTGAACCACAATAGAAGATAAAAAAAGAATGTGTATATGTTTAACTGAATCACTTTGCTGTACAATAGAAGTTAACACAACATTGAAAATCAACTAGGAGTTCCTGTCGTGGCTCAGTGGTTAATTAATCGGACTAGGAACCATGAGGTTGCGGGTTCGATCCTTGGCCTTGCTCAGTGGGTTAAGGATCCGGTGTTGCCGTGAGCTGTGGTGTAGGTTGCAGACGCAGCTCATCCCGCGTTGCTGTGGCTCTGACGTAGGCTGGCAGCTACAGCTCCGATTCAACCCCTAGCCTGGGAACCTCCATATGCCGAGAGAGTGGCCCTAGAAATGGCAAAAAGACAAAAAAAAAAAAATCAAATATATGTCAATAAAAATAAATAATTTAAAAAATTTTCAGAATTGGTTTAGTGGAAAGAACAAAGATTTTTTTTTTTGTCTTTTTTTGCTATTTCTTTGGGCCACTCTCGTGGCATATGGAGGTTCCCAGGCTAGGGCTCCAATCAGAGCTGTAGCCACTGGCCTGCTCCAGAGCCACAGCAACGCGGGATCCGAGCCGCGTCTGCAACCTACACCACAGCTCACGGCAACGCCGGGTCCTTAACCCACGGAGCAAGGGCAGGGACCGAACCTGCAACCTCATGGTTCCTAGTCAGATTCGTTAACCACTGCACCACGACGGGAACTCCAGGAAAGAACAAAGATTTTAAAAGCAGGGTTAGAAAACCTGATTCAGTCCCATGCAAGTTAGACACTACGGGCAAATTCGAATCTCAGTTTGCCCACAGTCATGTGGATAATAACACTTAATCCAATTGTAGTATTGTGGGGATGAAAGAAACCGCATACTGTACAATAACTAACCCATAATGGGCCGTCATATGTATTGCCTTCCTTTCCAGTCTTCTAGACCTATCTCCTACAATTGGTAAGAGAAGGAAACTTCATCTTACTTATCTTAGTTTCCATTACCTGACAAAGGTTAAAATATAGTAACATACATGTTTTATAAATATGTAGGGGGATGAATGAATGGATTTAATGGGAAGGGACTAGAAACTGGGAGACCTACTAAGAGGCTAATGCTATAGTCTAAGCAAGAGATGACCAGGGTCTGAACTGAGGCTTCATGCTTGAAAATGTACAGGTTTCATTGCTGGTTGCAAGACAAATAGATAGATTCTTTCTGGATTGGTTTAGCTTAACATAAACTCTCTCTCAGAAGCTGGCCCGCTTCCTCTAAAGCAAACACTGAGACGGCAGTTCGGCAGTTCGTTTGAAATCCTGCCACTAAAGAAATTAGCAAACCAGTCTTAAATCCAGCTTTTCAACTCACTCCCACATTCTATCCAGATGAAAAAGAATCTTTTCTAAACATCTCCACCGGAAATTCCAGAGACTTACATTCTAGCAAAGCAAGACAGTCCTAGTTAGGACTTGGAAGTTACTTGCTTCTTGTGAATTCATCTGTTTTCACAGTCCTACAATAGGAGTATGATACAAATATACAGGATACAAATATCTTGAAATTTCTCTGTTTAAAACCCTTGAAACTGGAGTTTAAAAAATAATTTAAAAATAGTCTAACATTTAGGCTCTTGTCCTTGATATAGTAGAATCAAATCTATTCTTTCAGGCTTGTAAGCTGAAAGAATATCAAATGTCAGGTTTGCCATAATCCTTATTTCACTGTTTTTGAGCACTAGCAGGTCATTAATGATTTTACAGGCCAAGCAGTTTAACAAATATATGGAATGGATGGGCAGTGGGCCCCTACTGTATAGCATAGGGAACTCTGTGTGATTGGGTCACTTTGCTGTACAACAGAAATTGAAGAAGCATTGTAAATCAAATATACTTTAATACAAGTAAGAACTGAACTACTTAAATATATATATATATATATATATTAAAACTTATAATACAGGTTACTGTGGAGCCGAAACCCTCAATCATTGCTCAATTTTTAAGAATCTACAAGTACCAGGCACTACTTGGGATAGGAACTGGAAATACAGAGATAAACAAGGAAAAGTCTCTTCAGTCTGATTAGGGTCTGAAAAGAGAAATGAACATGTAATAGATGATGACAACTCTACTGGATAAAACAAGTCTAGAAGTACATATCCATTCTATACATGTCCATTATGTGGAAATTCTGTAACTACTGCCTTCACTGATTCAAAGACAATATTTTGAAGAAAATTTAAAGAGGGAGAAAGAAACACAATAAGCATGTAGGTTGAAGAAGAGTGGCAGGAAGAGTTCTAGATGAGGTACCACATGGCCTGCACTTTAACAGGTTGAGTGATGCTGAGAAAATTACTTAAACTTTTTAAGTCTCAGTTTCCTCATCTCTAAATGGAGATCAAAATCCCTTCCAGGCCAACCTAATTATTGTGAGTATCACATGTGAAAGTACTTAATAAACTTTGAAATATAAGACTTTAAAGAATTAAAAGTCTTGGATAAAGGTATAGGCAAGGGGATATTCATCAATACTTAATACATTATCCTTTGCAAATACTTAGTTAATGGTAGCTTTGATTAATAAGGAAATGAGAGCTTTTTAAAGAATGGAAGCCACAGTGATAAATTAGGCCTAGGGCCAACAAATTCATTCTTACCATAAAATGAATAAGGCCTTCTAAGTCATTCCTGATTCTATTAACAAAATGATCATTCCCTCCAGTCTGGAACTTTAATCCATTTCAGAGCACGAATCCTCAGTTATAGTGTGGGTCACTTAAAAGTAGAGCAAACTTAGGGGTTTGTCCTGGGTCCTCATACAAAAAAATAAAAATAAAAATAAAAAAAACTTCCTCCCTCTGCAACTTAGCGTACAACTTAAAGGCAGACTAGCCATTTACAGAATAAGCAAAGTAGGTTCACCAAACAAACAGAGAGACAGGAAAAATTTATCTACAGAGAGAGAGATACTTTTTTGAACTTTCTGGTATTTCAGAAAAATCAAAGTAATCGTAACAAAAATAATAATTTTGTCAGACTTCTGAATACAGTTTAAGTATTGTTTTTCTTCTAAATTACATATGATGCCTAATCTCTGCTTAGGACCTTTAATATTCTTTTCTTGGCCCTGGGACACCTATCAGAGCCCTGGTACATAAACGGTGACTTGGGTGGGGTACAGCAGTCAGCTGCAGAACAAGGGAAGATGTTTCAGAGACCTGGGGCTCATGGTCATATAATTATGCATGAACTTCACCCTCCTTACCCTCCTGTGCCATTCCCAATTTACCTATTGAAAACTGATTCTCTTAATGAGGGGTAATTTGCGCCAGGTCCTCTCCAGGCAATTCTTAGCAGAAATTCAACTGTTTGGTCTGAGGTTACACATCTGTTTGTTACAAGGAAAAGAATTAATATTTTTAGGATGATGATGAGGGCCAATGATTATTAGGATAACATTTCTTAAATGGCCTCTGCAGTCCCATTTATCAGATGCTCACTATGCTAGGTGATATGTGCTCATCATTCCATTTTATCCTTCCATGGATTCAACAAGGGGGTATTTTCCCCATTTTAGAGGTAAAAATTGATCATTGTCGAAAGAGGAACTTGCCAAGGACACAGAAATTAAGTGGCAGACCTGAAATTCAAACCAAGTCTAGACGTCTGTGTTTGGAGCTGCGCTTTTTCCCTTTACTGTTCTGCCATCAGGATAGAACAAGGTGTAGAATCCAAGCTCTTTGGCTGGAAGATGCATGTCTGGCCACAGTACACCATGGAGTCAGTGCTACCAGGCAGTACTTCTTCTTCTTTTTTTTTTTTTTCCATCTTTTTAAGGACACACCCACGTCATATGGAGGTTCCCAGGCTAGGGGTTGAATCAGAGCCACAGCTGCTGGCCTACACCACAGCCGCAGCAACGCCAGATCTAAGCCGAGTCTGTGACCTACATCGCAGTTCACAGCAACACCAGATCCCAAACCCACTGAGTGAAGCCAGGGATCGAGCCCGTGCCCTTATGGATACCAGTCAGATTGTCACTGCTGAGCCACAATGGGAACTCCAGGCAGTACTTCTTTAAATGTCAGTTTAACACATGTTTTCAGGCAGTGCCCTCATCATTTATACTTCCAAGTGCAGAAAAATAAAAATATTCCTCTCCCTTTTCGCACTGTAGAGAACTTTGTTGCTACTTTGTTCTTGACTCTCTAATTTGCTACTTGAAGGGTTTTTGTGGTGTTTTTTTTTTTTTAATAAAATTGAGATAACGTAAAATCAACCATTTTAAAGGATACAGTTCAGTGGCATTTTGTACATTCACAGTGTTGTGCAACTGTTACCTCTAGTTCTCATACCCATTAAGCAGTCACTCCCAACCTCTTCTGCCCCACACCAGCCTCTAGCATCCACCATGCTACTTTCTGTCTGTATGGATTTGCCTACTGTTGATATTTTCATACAAATGCAGTCATACAACATGTGACTTTAGTGTCTGGCTTCTTTCGCTTAGGTCCACCCATTTTGGACCTAAGCAGCATATATCAGTATTTTGTTCTTTTTATGGCTGAATAATATTCTGTTGTATGGATATATCACATTTTGCTTATCCATTCATCTGTTAATGAGCATTTGGATTATTTCCATCTTTTGGCTGTTGTCAATTATGATGGAATTGGCGTTCATGTACAAGTATCTGTTTGAGTCCCTGTCGTCATTTTTGGGGGGTATATGCCTAGAAGAGATCACTGGGTCATGTGGTAATTATGTTTAACTTTTTGAGGAACCGCCAGACTGTTTTCATAGCATCTGTACCATTTACATTCCAACCAGCAAGTTACAAGGATTCTCTACATCCTTGCTAATACTTTTATTTTCTCTCTCTTTTTAAAAATTATAGCTATCCTAAGTGGATATAAGGTGATATTTCCTTGTGGTCTTTTTTTTTTTGAGGGGGGGAGTTCCCAGGCCAGGGATCAAACCCACAGCACAGAAGCAACCCAAGCAAATGCAGTGGCACCACCAGACTCTTAAGCTGCTGCACCACAGAGAGCTCCTCCTTGTGGTTTTGATTTCCATTTCCCTAATGACTGGTGACATTGGACATCTTTTCATGTGCTTATTGGCCATTTATATATCTTCTTTGGAGAAATGTCTAATTCTGATATTTTAAAATGAGTTACTATTTAAATATCTTGTTTTGTAAACAAGACTATCAGAATATCCTGTGGCCTGAGAAATTTTCAAAAATAAGATCATTGATATCTGAACTCTAGTTCTGTCCCAGTTGGACCAGAAGGTGACGCTTTAAAAGCAAGAGCAGTGGGAGGTAGTTCCCGTTGTGGCGCAGCAGAAACAAATCTGACTAGGAACCATAAGGTTGCGGGTTCGATCCCTGGCCTCACTCAGTGGGTTAGGATCTGGCCTTGCCATGAGCTGTGGTGTGGGTCATAGACACAGCTCAGATCTGGAGCTCGGATCTGGTGTTGCTGCGGCTGTGGCGTAGGCTGGTGGCTATAACTCTGATTTGAACCCTACCCTGGGAACCTCCAAATGCAAAGGGTGCAGCTGCAAAAAAAAGAAGGTTGCCTGGCATATAGTAAGCATTCACTTAATGTTAACTATCATTATTATCTATCAAGTGCCAACTTGGTAATGTTAACTTATGCTGGAAATTCAGAGATTAATAAAACAGTATTCCTACCCTCCAAGTAAGTGCTCAGTCTAGTGGGAGAGACATATATGTAAATATATAATTATAATAATACAATGTGAATAGAACACAGAAGTGAAGCCATTCAGTCTAGGGTTGAGAGTGGAAAGAGTACCCGTGAGTGCCTAGACACTTGAGTTGGGCCTGAAAGATGAGTGTAATTTTGCCAAAGGAGAAGTATTCCAGGCCAAGGGTAGAGCACATGCAAAGGCAGAGAGGCATGCAAAGCCTGGTCTGTTCAGGGAGCTGTGAAAAGGCCTGCATAGCTAGGGCATAGGGTATGGAAGAGGGGCAGTGGGTAATGAAGCTGATAAAGTAGCGTCTGTGCTAAGAAACTTAGACTTTATCCTAAAGGTATGGGATTATCATTGAAAGTTAGGAAAGAGGAGCGTTGTGATGTGATTTTCATTTAGAAAGGTAAGTCTGTGCTTTTAACAATGGAAATTTCTTAACAGTGGTATATAACTACAAAGTCTCCATAAAAATAACCCCCTCAAGATTGTATCTTTCTTTTAGATGAAGTTTAAAACACTTTTATAGTAGGACCAGTTTAACATCCTTCACTTTCCCACAATATCTGGCTAGGTATACTACTCATAGTAGATGCTGAACAGTCATTGCCTGAAACTAAGCCAATGTATCAAGCAGTTCAGAACAAAAAGTTTTATATCTAAGCTTCTAAGACAGCTGCAGCAGTGCTGAATCCTTTTTTTTTTTTTTGTCTTTTATCCTTTTAGGGCCACACCCACTGCACATGGAGGTTCCCAGGCTAGGGGTCTAATTGGAGCTACAGCTGCCGGCCTACACCACAACAACACTACTCACAGCAACACCAGATCCTTAACCCACTGAGCGAGGCCAGGGATCAAACCTGCAACCTCATAGTTCCTAGTCGGCTTCATTTCTGCTGTGCCACGATGGGAACGCCTTTCTTTCTTTTTTCTTTTTTCTTTTTTCTTTTTTTTTTTTTTTTTGAGGGCCGCACCTGTAGCATTGGAAATTCCCAGGCTAGGGGTAGAATCAGAGCCACACAGCCACAGCAACACCAGATCCCCGACCCACTGAGTAAGGCCAGGGATCAAACCCACATCCTCATGGATTCTAGTTGGATTCGTTTCTGTTGCACCACGAAGGGAACTCCCATTATTTCTTTTCTTTTCTTTTTTTTTTTTTTCTTTGCTCAAAGCAATGTACTGTATTATTAGTTTTGCTGCTCCTGTTTGGTTTCCTTTTTTTTTTTTTTTTCAATACATCATTTTTTTTCTACTGAACAGCATGGTGATGCAGTTACACATACACATATACATTCTTTTTTCTCACGTTATCCCATGCTCCATCATTAAATGACTAGACATAGTTCCCAGTGCTACACAGCAGGATCTCATCCATTATTTCTTAAAATAATTTTTCTCCCCCTCTTCCCTGCATCTTATTTTTAGACTGAAATTACACTTATATTAGATGGCCAAAAGTTATCCCACAGGTAGCCTTTCCAACTTCCTGCCTTCCTTGGGTCTAAAATAAAATTCGGTTCCATTTGGGCCTCTAGATTACCCAGACAGATAATCTGCTTGTCACTTTCCATATTACCTCATCATTGTCAGCATTGATTTTCAATTTCCCCTTCATTTCTGTTACCTAGGAATTTTTCTTTCTTTGTTCTTTCTCACATGCTGAGTAATACTTTTAAAAAATTTTGCTATATTTTATCTACTATCTCTAAGTATTTATGTTGAAGAATTTCATGTCTTTTGGTCCATATCTCCTTAGAGACAGGCCAGGACCATTTCCCTGTTTTTAGGATCCTACTTATTAGAGCAAAGAGCAATGTGTACATTCTAACCTGGGCATTCAGAGGAACAAATAAATACCATATGCACATGGGTGTTTATGTATGCAGTTGATTATTATTTGAAACAGCCCTAACCACTATAGCCTGCTTCAGTTTGGTAATTTGAAGTATTACATTAGTCCTTTGAGAATTAATGGATAACTACTAATTTTAAACACTACCGAGGAGAAACAAGTTACACTTAAATTCCATTTCTGGTTAAATTCCTCATTTAGGAACCAGTTGATAGCTTATAAAATGTTTTCATTCTTTTTAATGGACATTGTTTTTAATGGGTTGTAGGTGAAATCTAATTCATTGGCCACTGTCTCAGAGATGTACAATGATATTGAGCCACCCTGTGTACCACAGTGGAGGAAAAGCATAGGCTTTCAGGAGAAGAAGACTAGGTTTGAATTATAATCCCAGCACTTCCTAACAAGTCATTATACTACTCAGAATAGGAAAAAATACACTTGCATAAAAAATTATGAGTCTGAAAAATACTTTCCACAACTTTAGGTATATAACTGTTGAGCACTGGTAATTCCACTCATTCATCTGACAAATGTGTATTGAATGTTTGCCGTGTGTAAGATGGTAGCCTAGATACTAATGAAATACAGCATCCCTTCCTTCTGAGAGCTTACAGCTCAGGTAGAGACAGTGAGACAAATATACAGATGAGTGTAGCACAAAGCAGTATGAGAGCAGTGACAGATGAAAGGCTCCAGTGGAGATGATCTCTTAGTTTTGAGCAATCCAGCTTCTCACTTTGCTGTAACAAGGAGTGTTTTCATACCAAGTAGCTCAAGCCATAGCCAAGGTAGCACCCGAAACCTATTCCTGAACCTGATCATCCAGCTTCTAATAACTTTGTCTGATGCATCCTCTAAGATTTAGCAAGGGAAACCTCTATAAGGGCAGTATTTATAGGACACAGGAGAAGTTCCAAGATGCACATCTACCTTTCATGAAAACAAATTTATATATATATATATATATATATATATATATATATACACACATATATATGAAGTGTTAACCTCAGCACCTGGAATTTTCTTTAAAATCTAATCATATAGAATAATATGGGGGGGGAATCTAAGAGGTGTTCTCTGAATCCCCAATTTGAAAGTGGTTGTGAATAGGACAATTGGAGAGGCAAGAGTAAAATCTATGAGACAGAAGAGAAGAAATGATAGCCATTCACAAGCAACTACCAAACATACAAGAAGCTGTGACCGTAATGAGTTTAGGAAAATTCATCCTGAGCCACATGCCTGAGCCAGTCCTTCTGTCTGTGATAGGGATTTCTGGGGCCGGGGCGGGCGGGGGGTGGGGGGGGCGGGGAGGAGGATGTTGGGAGACCGGGATTCAGATATAAGTTCTGCTACTGACTTAATGGTCTTGCATAAGTTATTATTACCCTCATATGATTCCGGTTTCTTCAGCTGTATAGTGGTTCTGTGGGACATGTCGGTCTTGTATATTTCCAAAAGTAAATGAAATGCTGGTAGGGTTTTGAGTGATACAGCCAATGGAACAGGGTTTTCCAGCAGGAGAGAGTGACATTAATTAAGGAATAAGAGGAAAGCGATGTAAAACTTGAACATTGAACTCTTTACAATAAATCAGTAGACTCCTTAAAATAATAATGAAAGTGGTCCAAGCATGATTACCTTACGCCTTCCTCTCTTAAACTGTGGCCTGCCTCTGTGTCCCCACCACTAGTGTGATGCCTAAAGTAGAATTCATGCTTAATGAATATTTCTAAGAAGGAAAGGAGGAAAGAGAAATAGAAGGGAGAGAAGGGGAAAGGGAAGGAAGCAAGTTAGCTGATTTAGGAAGTCCTCTCACAACAGGTGCCGTATTTTGTGGCAGGGATCCTTTTATTTAATAGCCTGTCATATCTGTTACAGTCGATTTTATTTTTATTTTTTATTTATTTGTTTTTATTTTTATTTTTATTTTTTTTCATCTTTTTGCCATTTCTTGGGCTTCCCATGGCATGTGGAGGTTCCCAGGCTAGGGGTCCAATCGGAACTATAGCCACCAGCCTATGCCAGAGCTACAGCAACACGGGATCCAAGCCACATCTGCAACCTACGCCACAGCTCATGGCAACGCCGGATCCTTAACCCACTGAGTGAGGCCAGGGATCAAACCCACAACCCCATGGTTCCTAGTCGGATTCGTTAACCACCGAGCCACAACAGGAACTCCTACAGTCCGTTTTAAAAATAGTTGTTTACCTAGAATGCTTTCATTAGAAACTCTATTTGTGCTCAGAGAGGGCTTCCAGCTATGCTAGCTTTTAGAAGGTCACTTTGTGTACATAGTGTCATAACAGGTCATTTCTGCCTAGCCAGTCAGTTTCATTGACTCAGATAGGGCTGCTTTGTGGATGAGCCACAGCAACTCCAGATCCAAGCCACATCCTCAGCCTTCATTGCAGCCCACAGCAACACCAGGTCCTTAACCCACTGAGTAGGACCAAGGATCAAACCGGAGTCCTCATGGATGAACTAGTCAGGTTCGTTACCACTGAGCCACAATGGGAACTCCAAAAATTCAATTATTTAATTTAATAAATGATGAAAAAGGGAGACATTGTTTTCTGAAGAAACACACAGCTTGCTACTAGCAGGGCTAGAACTTGAGCACAGGTCTGCTAATCTCATTACCTCTCCTTGGTGACTGTTTAAGATATTATATATCAAATATGGGTCAGCCAGTGTCAAATGAACTATTAAGTGGCCACTCTATACAAACTTGTTTATTGAGTGAGAGAAGGAATTTACAGAGTAATCAATTAGGTTAATGCAAATATAAACAGAAATAAACAAAATGTGTCCTTTCAGGCGGATTATATCTGATAATAATAAAACTGTGGTATACAGACCAACGTGAGAAAACCCAGTTGGAATTAGTGAAAATATACTTAAAGAAATATGCTTGTATTTCTTGAAAATAAAAATGCTAATGGCTAAGTATGAGTCTCAAAGTAGGAGTTTTTAAAACCTATTTTCCGTCATGTGTGATATTATATGACATGTAAATTATCCTGACTGCTTTGCAGCCTAAGCGGTCTCTATTTGTTCTAACATAATTTCCCTCTCATACCCTTTCATCAGAGATGGTATAGCAGTTAGCTTCAGGCCAGCAACATCTAACTCTGTCTCATTTTTTATTTGAAAGATTAAGAATCAATGAAATACTACTATTCGTATCAGAGATTGTGGAATTAATGGAATCACTGAAACCGAAAGGAGTATGAGGCTTCAGGGAGAAGGCCAGTCAGAGGGAACACCTAAGATAATGCTAAGCATATACTGAACCTGAGTAAGCATATATCGAATTGGGGAAACAAAAAGAAAGAATTAAGTTAAACCATATGAAATTTCCATTTTTATAGGTCAAAACCAGTCAAAAATTGTTGACTTCATATGATTCGGCCTGATGTACAAAATGATCAAAAAGGGAACCGATGCTCTAATATCAGCAGGTGTGGATATTCTGTAAAATTCAAGTACACGTGTATTGGCTGTATGCCAGAATTTAACAGATAAGAAGTTGAATTAACTTTTAATTTCATATGAAATTACAGTTTAGATGTAGGCAGAAGGCATAATTGCTTCAGACACTAAAAATATTCTAAAAGATCTTCAACATAAATAACTTATGCGTCATGCACACTTCATGAATACAAATGTTGTGGGAAAATACTTAGTTGGTAGCTGAGCTTCAGTGGTGTCATCTGGCTGAGGTTAAGCAGCGTATTTTTCTTTCAGCCTCTTTCTGTGCTGACCAGGGAATTACTTCCTAGTCGTTCACGCTCTCCTAGCTCTTAGTCCCCATGCTGATAATCTCCAAGTTTATCTTAGAAAAATCAGGAGAAAAGGTGAAGGGAACTAGTCACTGTGACATGAACTAAAGGTCAGGTGCTTTGCTAGATAGTTTATATATTATTACATTTAATTCTCCCAAGAGCACTATGAGACAAACATTGTTTACTTTTTACAGTTGAGGAAACTGAGACCCAGAGAGGTTAAATAGCTTGCCCAAGGTCACACAGCTGATAAGTGGTAGAGCTAGGTTTGAACATCATTATTTTCATTTATCTACTATGCTGTTCACCTTGTTATTTGTTGACTTATTTATACCATACATTTTAAAAGTGCCTTGTTTGGAGTTCCCATTGTGGCGCAGTGGTTAACGAATCCGACTAGGAACCATGAGGTTGCGGGTTCGATCCCTGCCCCTGCTCAGTGGGTTAACGATCCAGCGTTGCCGTGAGCTGTGGTGTAGGTTGCAGACGCGGCTCGGATCCCGCGTTGCTGTGGCTCTGGCGTAGGCCAGCGGCTACAGCTCCGATTAGACCCCTAGCCTGGGAATCTCCATATGCCGCAGAAGTGACAGAAGTGGCCCAAAGAAATAGCAAAAAAAAAAAGACAAAAAATAAATAATAAATAAAAGTGCCTTGTTTAATTATAATAAAATTTACATATGAGTAAGATGGGGGATTATCATTGTTTTTTTCTGTAAAAACAGTGATATGGTAAAGCACATTTGAATCATTTTCCTTTCTTTTAAGGATGAACGAGAAGCCAGAGAAAATGTGAAGAGAGAGCAAGATGAGGCCTATCGCCTTTCACTTGAGGCAGACAGAGCAAAGGTAGGTTTGGTCAAGGGACTTCTAGGATAAAGAACTCAATCCTAAATAGTCTTTCATTATTTAAGTGCCAGCTCTTTAATCATTTTGATCCCTGAGAGAGTTGGGTTTGCAGTAGAGAAAGCAAGATTCAATTAACAGAAAGAATATAATTCTACCCCTGGTTCTTAAAGCTTGGTTCATTTTGACAAGTTAAATTTTTCGAAGAATCATGAGAAAGGAAAACAAAAGTGGGCCTGGTATTTACTTCTTTTGTTTTTTAATCAGTCTGTGGTAAAATCTATCAGTGTTAAAAAAAGCTCTTCAGGTGATTGTAATGTGCAGTCAGGATTGAGAATCACTGATTTATGTAGTGCTTCCTGAGCACCCACTTCTGTACTGGGAAGTGAAGGACAGGAAAATGAATAAGCCACAGTTTCTGCCCTCAAAAGGAGGGTCACAATGTGGCATAGAGTAGATTAAGTCAAGAGCACGGATAGCCGGACACTTAGATGAGGATGTCTTAGGAAATGAATGCCTTGGGAAAGCACTGAGCTCTGTGAGAGTTCGGGGAACAGGAGTTTTTCCCAGTTTTTTTGGAGAACCACAAAATGGGGAACGTACTAGGAAGGGTTTCATAGAAGAGATGATACATCCAAACTGGATAGAGAAAATTAGGATGAAGTGATATATGCTAGCAGCAAGGGGCCGGAACGCACGGGCTCATGATGGAGGCTGATGTGAATGGAGTTTGATATTTGGGTACAGGAGAGGTAGCAGAAAAGACCAGAGAAGTTCTAAAGGATCTCGAATGCTACGCTAGCTACCCAGAGCTCCCCGGGTGTTTGGATAGGAACCCAGCAGGATCCGAGAGCTATGGTTTGTTGTTGCTTTTTTTCCATCCTTGTTCAAGAGAAAAATGCTTTGATTACCAAGGTGTACCTATGGGCCATACTGGAAATGAGCTCTTTTTCTTTCTCCCTCCCTCCACCCCCCACTTTTTAGAGCTGCAAGTGCGTCACATGGAAGTTTCCAGGCTAGGGATCAAATTGGAGTGACAACTGCTGGCCTACTCCACAACCACAGCAACATGGAATCCGAGCCACATCTGAGACCTGCACCACAGCTCATGGCAACACTGGATCCTTAACCCACTGAGCGAGGCCAGGAATTGAACTCGCATCCTCATGCATATTAGTCAGATTTGTTTCCGCTGCTCCACAACGGGGACTCTTCTTTTTCTTTCTCTTTCTTTTCCCCTCTCTCTCTCTCTCTCTGTTTTTAAAGTAGGCCAGTGTTTATTCAGTGTTAGATCTGTTTCTCTTTTATCAACAGAGGGAAGCTCATGAGAGAGAGATGGCAGAACAGTTTCGTTTGGAGCAGATCCGCAAAGAACAAGAAGAGGAACGTGAGGTAGGACATAATTTCTAGAAAACGTATTCAAAAGCTAGGTCTGTTTCCCACTGCATAGGATCCTAAGTCTGTTAATGTTTCTTGCAACTTACTTCTTTCCACTTTTCCCAGATTCATTAGAGTGTGAAGACTAACTTTTTTTAAAATTATTTTTAAAATTTTGTTTTTGGAGTATAGTTGACTTACAATGTTATATTAGTTTCAGCTGTACAGCACAGTGAATCAGTCATACGTATAAATATATCTATTCTTTTCTCCCATATAGGTTATTACAAACTGTTAAGTAGATTTTCCTGTGCTGTAAGTTCTTGTTAATCATCTATTTTATACAGTAATGTGTATATGAGACTAACCTTATTTTTAAAGAATCATTCCTGGTGTGTTGTGTTGAACTCTTAGAAAACCTGACCTTGTACTAGATTCATTGTTTTCTATTCTCTTCAGTTCCTCTCCCCTTTTCGTGCCTGACAAGTACTCCCATCCTTCCTAAATATTGTCTCACCCCAGAAACAAAAAGACTGTATTTTTCTCCCCTTTTCCCAGGCTTCACTTTAGCCATCAAAAGACACTATGAGTTACTTCTGCAACATCTTGTACTGGGCCTCTGTGTATGAGAAATCCATGTAGCTTGGCTGATATCCAGCCCCCTGAGTTCATGTCATGTCTATGACAGTAGAGAGAATTTTTCGTTCACTCATTTTGCAGATATTTTTTTGACTACTTAGTACATGCTCCAAATCTATTAGGGAGTGAGGAAACAGATGTGAGTCCTCCCCTCCAGGAGTTCATAGTCTTATAAAAATAGAATCATGTGCCATATGTAAAAGTTATTATAGAGGTTTACCTAAAGTGCAGTGGGGAAAAAGAGAAGGAGTGTCAAATGACTTCCTAGGATGGTTCACACAGAAGGACTTTCAGAACTTTTTTCTAGACATGGAGTTAATGATAATGGCAAGATTCACCTATAAAAAGAGAAGCCATCTAACAAGTAGTGGAAAGGCCTAGAGGGGCCTAACTTGGTCTGAGGAAAACGCCATTAGTTATCATTCTTGGTCAGAGGATGCTACCTTGTACCTTATGCAACGAGTTTTTTTTTTAATTGAAGTATCGTTGATTTACAGTGTTGCATTAGTTTCAGGTATACGGCAAAGTGATTCAGATATAGATATAGATATATGAAATATATGAATATTTCATTTTTTCATATTCTTTTCCATTGTAGGTTATCACAAGATATCAGATGTAGTTCCCTGTGCTACAGAGTAAATCCTTGTTGTTTATCTCTTTTTCTCTTTTATATATCTAGTAGTGCATATCTATTAATCCCATGCCCCTAATTTATCCCTCCCCACTTCTTCCCCCTTAGCATGCATTTGTCTTTCTCTGTCTGACCTACTTCACTTAGTGTGATAATCTCTAGGTCCATCCATGTTGCTGCAAACGGCAATATTTCTTTTTTTTTTTTTTGCCTTTTTAGGGCCATGCCCACACTGTATGGAGGTTCCCAGGCTAGGGGTCGAATCAGAGCTGTAGCCGCTGGCCTATACCACAACTCACAGTAATACCAGATCATAAACTAACTTAGCGAGGCCAGGAGTTGAACCTGTGTCTCCATGGATACTAGTCAGATTCATTTCCACCAAGCCATGCTGGAAACTCCCAATATTTCATTCTTTATTATGGTTGAGTAGTATTCCTGTGTGTGTGTACGTGCGTTTGTGTGCACACGGCGTGGGCGCACAGGTGCATGCACACACCACATCTTCACATCTTTATCCATTCATCTGTTGATGGATACTTAAGACATTTCCATGTCTTGGCTGTTATAAATAGTGCTGCTGTGAACACTGGGGTGCAAGTATCTTTTCGAAATAGAATTTTCATCTTTTATGTATTTCCATAAAAATTTTTCACTTTTATATATGCCTGGGAGTGAGATTCCAGGATCATACAGTAGTTATATTTTTAGTTTTTTAAGGAAACCCCATACTGTTTTTCCATAGTGACTGCACCAATTTGCATTCCCACCAGCAGTGTAGGAGGGCTTCCTTTTCTCTGCACCCTCTCCGGCATCATCAACAAATATTTTTTTTTTGAACAAGAACTGTGCTAAGCACTGAAAGGGAATCAGATGATAGTAAGACACTTTTCTCCTGCAAGAAGAGATTACATCTTTTAGGGAAGATGTATAACATGTCTATAAGTAACAGCCAATCAAGAGAAAACGTACTAAACACCATAACAGAAATAAAAGCAAAATACTTTGAAAGTTCAGGGGCAAAGTGAAAATCTTCTACAGCTTTTGTAATCAGACAGTGTTACAAAAGCAGTGATATTTGAATGAGTTCTTGAGAGATGTGTAAGATTTCACTGTTTGTAAATCAGAGTTTATTCGTGTTCAAACATATCTTATATGTACAAGATGCTGTGCCTGACAAGCTCTTAGTCTTTATACATGCTGGGGACTCTCAGTAGTGGAAGATGGAAAATATTTTGTTGAACATTTCTATGTATCAAGTACTCTGCTAGCTGCTTAACCTATGCTTACTCATTGACCATTAAAACAAGAAACAGGGTTAGGGACTTCTCTTTCCAAGTGAGAAAACTGAAGCTCATTGAGAAGTCGCATATAGAAATGGGAATACCTGAGATTCTTACGGTCTTTAAGACTCCACTGCATTAGAAGAAGGCCTTATATCATCGTATGTGACTATAGGAATCATGAATGCAGAGTTCCACAACAGTTTAGATCTGTGGTTTGTCACTGTACTCTTAGGCTATTTCAAGAACTACAGTTTTAAAAATTAGGGCTTTTCGCTTTCAGGCTCTTTCACAAAATGTGCTCTCTCAGTAGTGTATCTTCAACCATATTCTTGCTAAATGTCAAGTGTTCACCGTTAACTGCATGCTCTGGATCCAGAGCTTGGTAGCGTATGTACTTTCTTCTAATGACTTAATTTATTTACCCAGGGCTAAAATTTTCTCTCTTTCCAAATGTAGATAACCCCCGTCCTGTCATAGAAAACCCCCTAAACATCCTTTAGCGTATCTCCGTGTGTATGTTCTAGCTGTAAACATGTGCAAGGACGGGGCAAAGGGAAAGAAAGAATAAGCCTTCTTTGCAGCTAGGTATTACTCGCGCTTGTCCATTGATGTGCTCTCAAAAACAATTCAGGTAATGCTGTATACTCTGTCCTCTCCCCCAGAAAGGCATGTTAAAAGCTCTTATAAATCCCACCATTAAGAAACTGTTTATCTTTAATTTATCTTAATTCAGTCCTATCTAAACTTATTTGTCCCTTTTTTCTTGGAGTACCAGTTAACATATTTCAGCACACTAGAGTATGACAAACAACTCTTTGGGAAAAGCTGGTATTATGTAACCTCTGAAGAAACGGAGACCCAGAGAGATTATACAGCTTGCCTGTGGTCACCAAACTGGTTGGACACATAATCTGGACTAGAAGCCAGGTCACCTGACTTTTCACAGTAACACTGCCTCTCCTTCTAACCAGAAATCCTAACCCATAAAATCCTATTGAGAAACAAGAGTAGTTTTATTATTTTTATTACCTCTAGTATTTCAAAATCCTTTAGAAAAATGAAATGTTGATTAGTCAAATCACCTTGGTTATAGGAAATTCCTTAGGGAGTGGCCTCATTTTGCTGTGTGGTAAGTATTGGAGTAAAATCAGCAAAATCAATCCCTAGCCTGGGAACCTCCATATGCCTTGGGTGCACCCCCACCCCCCCATAAAAATCAGTAAAGTCTAGGAAGGCCTTTTTTTTTTTTTTTTTTTTTTTTGGTGGCTGTGCCTATACCATGCAGAAGTTCCCAGGCCAAGGATCAAACCCATGTCACAGTAGTGACAATGCCAGATCCTTAACCACCTAAGCCACCAGGAAACTCTTAGGCATTTTGACCTAGTCCTTGGCCATGATAAAGTGAAAGTCTCTAAAACTATTCTGAAGGAAAAACAAAGAAATGACAGCAAAAATTTCTGCTATTTTACTAATTTATATACTTATTCTTTCCAAAATGTGTTTTAGTAACTTATATAAATGTATGCAATCCCACTGGATTAAAAACAAAAGATATAGAAATCAGGACAAGGTCAAATAAAGAAAGATAAAGCTAAAGGCAAGATTAGTATTCTGGAGTTCCTGACCTGGAGCAGCAGAAACGAATCCAACTAGGAACCATGAGGTTTTAGATTCGATCCCTGGCCTCGCTCAGTGGGTTAAGGATCTGGCATTGCCATGAGCTGTGGTATGGGTCACAGACGCAGCTCAGATCTGGCGTTGCTGTGGCATAGGCCGGCAACAACAGCTCCAGTTGGACCCCTAGCCTAGGAACTTCCATATGCCATGGGTGTGGCCCTAAAAAGACAAAAGACAAAAAATATTACTATGCTGACAACAGATAATCTAGTACAGGCACCAAATGCATGTGACTGAGTTCTGTATATTTGCCACAGAATGTGTTATATGTTTCTCTTGGGCTAAAAAAAAGGAAAATATGATTGTTTGCAAGTTTCACTCTGTCTTTAACATCAGATAAAGGCCGATGTTATAGTCCCTCAAAAGGTGCCTAGATTTTTCACACACAGAGACGTTAGAGCAATGTTTCCTGTCATTCCCATTCAAGAGGAAGCTGTCAGAGTTCCCGTCATGGCTCAGTGGAAACAAATCTGACTGGCCTCCATGAGGACACAGGTTTGATCCAATGGGTTAAGGATCTGGCATTGCCGTGACCTATGGTATAGGTCACAGATGCAGCTGGATCTGGCCTTGCTGTGGCTGTGGTGTAGGCTGGCAGCTGTAGCTCCAACTTGACCCCTAGCCTGGGGACCTCCATGTGCCTCAGGTGCAGCCCTAAAAAGATCAAAAAAAAAAAGAGGAGGCTGTGTAGTTTGGTTATTAATACTATCCCCAGCTATATCCACTAGCTACAGTAGTAAGAGTGAGTCATGTATAATAGCTTCTTACAACTTTATGTGACTCAGAGTCATAAGGCCAAAGCAGAGTTTAGTAAAAGCATCTCTGCAAAGGCAGAAACAATACAGTTTTCTGGTAGTCCTGTTTAAAGGATGGATTTTACAGTAACTAAAATGTATGAACTGCATAGCCTTTAAGAAATCCTACATGAATATTATTTTTGACACCTAAGTTTTGGGTAAGTAGAGAAGGTTTCAACTAAGAATTTTTATTCCCAAGTCTTTTAATCAGTCAATATTCAGCAAATATTTGTTGATCTCCTTCTATGTACAAATCACTAAGTTGAGTGCTATGGATACTCTATAGGATATGTGAGACAGCCTCTGCCCTCAAGGAGCTCACTGTTTAATACAGGAGGATAGATGAACACAAAATAAGGATAGGAAAAGATACTATACATTGTAAAAACCATAGGTTTGAATGATTTCTGACTAGGAAGGCAACAGGAAAGACCTCACAGAGGGAGGGCGCTTTGGAAGATTGATAAGACAAGATGAGGTAGAAGACGATTTTGGATGGATTGATGAATAGATGGGTGGTTGGATGGGTGGTGAAAGGTGGGGCAGAGGCTGAGTAATGATGAACAAAGGGAGAAAGGCAGAAGGCTTCCTAAGGAACAGTAAATGGACACATTTAGGACACAGTCTTAATAATTAGAGCTGAGGCTAAAAGGCCAAGTTTTGGAGAATAGTGAATGGGAGAAAATGGGCACAAAGCTATATTCCTTTTGCTGCCAGTTCTTTCAAACAGAAAATTTTGAAGTTATGTTTTTGCCTATCTACCCAGAGTTGGTTCCTTTCACATCTTGGTGCCTCTGCAAGTGAAAAATCTTAAGCAATATTAAAGACCAGTAGATGAAAGAACAGAAGAGCATGGAATTGGAAGCATCAGCACATCCATCTCTTCAGTTCTCTGATTTAATTTTCATTACCATCCTACAGAAAGGGTAAGGGAGAAAATGTCATTACCATCTTACAGGTGAAGAAAGTAACATTGTAGCAGAATTTGAAAACCTATTTTAAAATTCTTATCTAACACTTGCCTGGTAAAAGCGGAACCAGAAGTCCTACCCAGTATTCTTTTTTCGGGGGGGGGAGGGGCGGGGAGCTTCACCCGCAGCATATGGAGGTTCCCAGGCTAGGGGTCTAATCAGAGCTACAGCTGCTGGCTTACACCACAGCCACAGCAACACCAGATCCAAGCAGCATCTGTCACCTACACCTCAGCTCATGGCAATGCCGAATCCTTAACCCACTGAGCAAGGCCAGGGATCGAACCTGCATCCCCATGGTTCCTAGTTGAATTCGTTTCCGCTGCGCCAGGACAGGAACTCCTACCCAGCAATCTTTCTACCTATTACCCCATACAGGAAGAATGAATAAGTTATTAAAGTAAAACTACTTTTTATAATTTGTGTTTCATCTTATATAACTTGCTTGTCACACAGATAATACCACTACACTAAGCAATAATTATAATCCTCCTTGCCATCAGGATATCACTAATTAAGCAATTAATAGGTGCTAAACTCTGTGCTAAGCACTTTAGAGACATTATATTATTGACTCTCTGCAACAACTTAATAAGTTAGGTGCCAATATAAATATATCTTACAATAATTATAGAGACCATATAGCCATAATTTCTTAGGTAGTTCCAATTTGAAGTATTCTGCTGTTGTCCTCATGAGCCATTAAAATAGACCAGAAATTTCAGTTTCGTGGTATCTAAATGACTACCTACAGCATGTTCTTCATATCTCAGTATCATATATCCAAATTTTAGTTGAGGACATATGGTCATGTGCTTTGATTTACTTTATCCAGCAGTGAGGCTTTCTTTATTTGCAGTAATCTATTTATATATTTAAATGGATGATTGGTGACCAGAAACAGAGAATGGCTTTAGGATTGGGTCAGACCAACTGTTCCTATGTCAGATCCACTATACTTCTTGTTGAATACCATAAGAACTTATTGATCTTAAGTATCATGACTTTAAATACTGTCTATACATTTGGCTCCCAGATTTATATCTCCAGGTCCTCCCATTCCCTGAACTCTAGACTTGAATATGCACTTGCCAGCCCATCGCCTTCACTTAGATGTCTAATAGCTTCACAAACTTAACTTGTCTTAAACTGATCTTAGCCTTCCACCATGTCTGTCCTTCCACGGTCTTCCCTATCATAATAAGTGGAAAATCTTTGAGTTGTTTGAGCCAAAAGCCTTGGAATCACCCTTGACTTTCTCTTTCATGTCCGTATTTGATAAGCAAATCCTGTTGATTCTACCTTCAAAATGTATATAGAACTCAAATACTTCTCACTAACTCCACCACTACCACTCTCATCTAAGCAACCATTGTCTGTTACCTGGATTAGTTTAGTAGCCTCCCAACTTGACTCCATGACTCCATTTTGCCTTTCCTGTATATATTTTGATAAATTCTTTTTAAAGTAACTGACACAGGGAGGTCCCGTCGTGGCACAGTGGTTAACAAATCCGACTAGGAACCATGAGGTTGCGGTTTCCATCCCTGGCCTTGCTCAGTGGGTTAAAGATCTGGCATTGCCATGAGCTGTGGTGTAGGTCACAGATTTGGCTCGGATCCCGCGTTCCTGTGGCTCTGATATAGGCCGATGGCTGTAGCTCCGATTAGACTCCTTGCCTGGGAACCACCATATGCCGTGGGAGCAGCCCTAGAAAAGACAAAAAGACAAAAAAAAAGAAAAGAAAAGAAAAAGGGGCAATACCAGGTAACAGCAGAGATGAAGAGCAACCGGAACTCTCATGTATTAATGAGAATCATTGATGATAGCATATCCACTTTGGGAAATAATTTGGCACTTTCTCATAAGTTAAACATGTATGTAACATATCACCCAGCAGTCACACCTAGGTGTTTATACAAGTGAAGAGGAAGTAACAGTAAAATTTATGTTCACACAAAAATCTGTGCACAAATGTTTATAATGGCTTTATTTGTAGTCACCAAAAACTTAGACAACTCAAGTGTCCCCCAACTGGAGGAGTAATCAAACTCTAGTATATCTATACAATGGAATAACAGTCAGCAATAAATAGAAGTGAACCACTGATGTAATCAGCAATATGGATGCGTCTCAAATGCATTATATTATGTGCATTTATATGATATTTATAATTAAATTTATTTAGCATTCTGTAGAAGGCAAAACCAGGGACAGAGAGCAGAACAGAGGTTGCCTCGGGGAATTTGTAAGTGGGTGGTGTTGATAGAAATACTCATTTTGATTGAGGATTGTGTGAGTTATCAAATCTCACAGAACTATATATTTAAAAGAGTACATTTTACTGTATATAGATTATACCTAAATTTTAAAATGGGAACAAAGTCATTAAGGCACGTATGATCTAATCACTCCTATCCTTTGATTCTTCTCTAACCTTAGCTCCTACCCCTCTCTCCCTGATCATTCTGCTCCAGCCACATTGGCCACCTTGCTGCTCTGGGGCTTAGCGTTTGCTGCGACTTCTACCTGTAATACTTCTCTCAGATCTAAATGAAACTCCCTGTCCCCCTTAGGCCTTTGCTCCTTGAGGCCAACAGTATTTGCTTATTGACAGTTACAGTGTTTCAAGTTGTACCCCTCTACCAATACTGCTTGCACTTTTCTCCATAGCATTCATCACCATGTGACAAACTATATATACTTTTCTTGTGTGTGAATTTATTTGTTTTTCTCCCACCCTACTAAAATATAGGCTCCATGTAAGAAGAATTCACATCGCTCAAATGTGAATGCTTTGAATATTCATATAGCTTTAGTAAAACAGAAAGCCCAAGATCAGTTCATATTTCCAACTTATGCTGGGTTTTTTTGTTTTGTTACAAACCTAAAATAATGCAAATAAAAAACTGTATTTGTTGAGCAAACTAAATTGAGGTTTAACAATGGTGTTTACTATGACTGCTATTTGAGTGTGGGCGTCCTTCATGTCATTGTTTTACCTCGGTGTTTACTTACATGAGGCCTTTGCTTTTAGCCAGTTTGAAACTGAGCTGCTGATGTATTTTTGTCCTTTTTACCAGTTAAGCTTGGGTATTCCGATCCTAATTCAGATGTACTTAATATCTCTTCATTGTTTTCCACATTGGATCACTGGTGTGGGATGTCTGAGGTCTGTTTTCATTCTGGGGAAAAGCCCCGGAGACCGGGTGCATTGAGGAGTAGACATTGTCTGCACAATGAATGGGGTAATGAGCTACTGTTGTTTATTTGGCTGTGCTATAATTGGTTGAGTTCAGACAATAATGTAGCATCTGTTGTTATACAGTGCAGGGAAATGTCAAAATAGGAAGTAAGCAGACAGGTGGATTAAAGGGAGAACAGGAGGAGAAACCAGGAAATATCACATTGAGTTCTGATTTAAAGTAGGTACAGAAGGAATAATAATAATGATAACCAGACCAACGATGCTGTCATTTGTTGAGCACAGTATTACAGCATGTGCTTCAGTGCTGGGCACTTCTCACTAATTTGTATGCTGACCATGTGTCAGTATTGCTAAGTGTTTTATAAACATGACCACATTTTATACAAGAACCTCTGAGGACGATGTTGTCAGCCCCATTGTATAAGATAACTGAAGTTCATAAAGACTGTCATATCCTCAGTGGCCACGTATTGAACCACTGTCACACGCAAAGCCTATTTCCTAACCTTACCTTACATTTAATTTTAAGATTAAAGTGTTTTAAACTCTAGTGTTAGAAGGCAGTATAGTGGAGTTCCCATCGTGGCTCAGTGGTTAACAAATCCAACTAGGAACCGTGAGGTTGCTGGTTCGATCCCTGGCCTTGCTCAGTGGGTTAAGGATCCAGCA
This sequence comes from Phacochoerus africanus, assembly GCF_016906955.1. Lineage (NCBI taxonomy): Eukaryota > Metazoa > Chordata > Mammalia > Artiodactyla > Suidae > Phacochoerus > Phacochoerus africanus. Next base: position 161,051,483 of record NC_062551.1, read on the forward strand.
TTGCCATGAGCTGTGGTGTAGGTCGCAGATGTGGCTCGGATCCCGAGTTGCTGTGCCTCTGGCATAGGCCGGTGGCTACAGCTCCGATTCAACCCCTAGCCTGGGAACCTCCATATGCTGCGGGTGCGGCCCTAGAAAAGGCAAAAAAAAAAAAAAGATATGTGCCCTTTTTATGTATGTTGCATTTCAATTAAAACTTTAAGACGACGAAATACATGACTTAGAACAAAAGATAAAGCTGTTACTATAGAACACTGATTCAGATTTTCTTTTAATAAGTTTATATATTTATGTAAAAATACACATGAAAAATTAATGGTGAGTGTCTGAGGTGAAGTAAAGTTTTAGAAACAGGTGGTAGTGATGTACATTGTGAATGTACTTAATGCCACTGAATTGTTCGCTTAAAAATGGTTAGAAGGGAGAAGTTCCCATCATGGTTTAGCAGAAACGAATCTGACTAATATCCATGAGGACGTGGGTTCGATCCCTGGCCTCGCTCAGTGGGTTAAGGATCAGATGTTGCCCCGTGGCTGTGGTGTAGGCTGGCAGCTATAGCTCCCATTCGACCCCTAGCCTGGGATCCTCCATGTGCTGCGGGTGTGGCCCTGTGAAGATTTGGATTCGATCCCTGGCCTTGCTCAGTGGGTTAAGGATCTGGCATTGCCCAAACTGCAGTGTAGGTCACAGATTCGGCTCAGATCTCATGTTGCTGTGGCTGTAGCATAGGCTGGCAGCTGCAGCTCCGATTAGACTTCTAGGAACTTGCATACGCATTGGGTTCGCCCCCCCCCCCAAAAAAAAGAAAAAAAATGATTAGAAAAATTAATGGGTGTAACACTCAAATGATGACAGTGGCTGTCTCTTGGTGGTGAATCTAGAAATTAATCATAATGTTTTCTTATCACTTAATCTAGTTTTTTCAATAAATATATTACCTTTATAATCAGGAAGAATGCTTTTTAATCTCAAAGATATTGTTTTAAAGAACCACCCGTGTTAGAAATAGTCAAATGATTCTATTAATAGTTTAGAAAACGTATTTAACTAATCCACAGAGGTAGTTTCCCCCACAAACAACTCTTGGTTAACCCTTAAGGAACACATACATGGAAAGTTAATCTGGGAGTTCCCTGGTGGTACACCAAGTTTGGGATCCAGCATTGTCACTGCTGTGGCTCAGGTTGTTGCTGTGGCACAGATTTGATCCCCTGGCCCGGAAACTTCCTCATGGCCAAAAACAAACAAGAAGGAAGGAAGGAAAGACAAGAAGGAAGGAAATTAATCTGAACAGTTGATGCTGAAAAGAGTCAGACCTCAGAGAAAGGAAACTCAGGATGTTCAGTTCTTGGTTCCTAGAAATAGAAGCCATCAGTTTCTGTTTTGGCGCAGAGGAAATGAATCCGAGTAGTATCCATAAGGATGTGAGTTCGATCCCTGCCTTGGCTCAGTGGGTTGGGGATCCTGCATTCCTGTTGGCTGTGGTGTAGGCCAGCAGCTGTAGCTCCTATTCCACCCCTAGCCTGGAATTTCCATATGCCGTGGGTGCGGCCCTAAAAAGAAAAAAAAAAAAAAAAAGTAGAAGCCATGAGTTTAGAGTCTTTTAGCATTCATTGAGCACCTACTATGTCCTTAAAACCATACTAGGCACTTCCACTGCATTATTTCAGTTGACATGTTAGTTTACTCCTTATCTTAACATATATATTTATTGAGGAGTTCCCATCGTGGCTCAGTGGAAACGAATCTGACTGGTATCCATGAGGACACAGGTTCGATCCCTGGCCTCACGCAGTGGGTTAAGGATGCAGTGTTGCCGTGAGCTGTGGTGTAGGTCACAAAGGTGGCTCGGATCCCGAGTTGCTGTGGCTGTGACATAGACCAGCGGCTATAGCTCCAAATCAACCCCTAGAGCCTGGGAACCTCCGCATACCACAGATGCGGCCCTTAAAAAAACAAAAAAATGACAAAAAAAAAAAGTGTGTGTGTGTATATTGAGCATCTATTTTGGGCTATGCCCTATACTTGGAATAAAAAGTAAAATATTTCCATGTCCTTATGGAGATTGCAGGCTAGCGGTAAAGCCAGACATTTAAAAATAAGTATAGTACAGTAGCGTGAATGCTATAGTAGACATAATTAGAACTCAATTTTGATATACATGGGTTCATCTATTCATTAGGTTGTTAATATATGACAATGTTACTAAAATAGTTTAATATATGAAAATATTTAGCTGAAACTCATTGCTGGCCCAGAACACTAATACATAAATTCCCACTCATGTTATCCCCCAAGAAAGATAAAAGTTAAGTGGTTTAACTTTCTAGTCTTGTGGTTTTTGAACTACATTTTTGTCTCCATTTCTGGGTATCAGTTTCCCCATATAAAAAATGAGAGTATAGACCTATTTAGCCAATGTGACCCCAAGCAACCATTCATTAACTAAAGCCTATTATGTCTCAGATGCCACACTGCGAACTTTACATATAATGTGTATTTTGTGTATATAAACGCCCAGATTAACTTTTCATGTTTATAATCCCTGTGAAGTAAGTGGTATTATCCAGTGCCTCCAGAAGGAAAATGACCTCTATATCGTAGAAAAGACCAGCTTTTTCTATATACTGCAGACATTTTGAATGCTTTTTTGAAAATACTTCTGTATTAGAACCAAAAAAAATTATCCTAAGTAATATAGAAAGTAATTTCTCATCTGTACTGGAGTCTGAGCAAACTTTGTTCTCTGTTGGTTATTTTAAATGTACTTTAATAGGTAATACATTTACATAAGTCAGAAATAAAAAAATATAAAAAAGCATATTCAGAAAATGCTGTCACTTTTTCCACCCTGTTTTCCTCCACCGTATGTAGGTTACCATTGTTGTGTGGTTCTTTTTGTGCAAGTTTATTGATTTTTCTCCAAAGAAACAAACTATTTATTGGTTAACTTGATGTATTTTTCTCTTTTTTTTTCTAAGCATTCCTTTATGCTTTTAGTTTATTTTCTTCTCAGCTTACTTTCCATTTGTTTTGTTGGTGTTTTTTTTCCTTCTCCTGGTTTCTTTTTTTTCTATTTTTCTTTTAAAAATTTTTTACTAAAGTATAGTTGATTTACAGTGTTGTGCCAATCTCTGTTGTACAGCAAAGTGACCTAGTCACATATATGTGTATATATATATACACACACACACACTCCTTTTCTTTCTTTCTTTCTTTCTTTTTTTTTTTTTGTCTTTTTGCCTTTTCTAGGGCTGCTCCCACAGCATATGGAGGTTCCCAGGCTAGGGGTCGAATCGGAGCTGTAGCCACCGGCCTACACCACAGCCACAGCAACACAGGATCCGAGCCTCGCCTGCAACCGACACCACAGCTTATGGCAATGCCAGATCCTTAACACACTGAGCAAGGCCAGGCATGGAACCCGCAATCTCATGGTTCCTAGTCGGATTCCTTAACCACTGTGCCACGACGGGAACTCCCACACATTCCTTTTCTTATATTATCTTCCATCATGGTCTATCCCAAGAGATTGGTTATAGTCCCCTGTACTATACAGTAGGACCTCATTGCTTATCCATTCTAAATGTAATGGTTTGCATCTACTAACCCTAATTTCTCCGTCCATCCCACTGCCCCCTCCCCCTCGGCAACCACAGTTCTGTTCTCTATGTCTGTGAGTCTCTGTCTCATTTGTGATAGGTTCATTTGTGCCATATTTTAGATTCCACATATAAGTGAATATCATAGGGTATTTGTCTTTGTCTTTCTGACTTACTTCACTTAGTATAATCTCTAGTTGCATCCATGCTGCTGCCATGTGGCATTATTTCATTCTTTTTTATGACTGAGCTAGTTTGTTAAGTCTGATTCTTAATTAACTTATTTTTATTATTTCTTTTTGAATGATATAAGAATTTTAGGACTATAAATTTCCTATGAGCACAGCTTTAAATGACTCCCATAGATTCCAACATGAAATTTCAATAGTCATTATTTTATAGATATTCTGTAATTTTCATTTATATTTCTCCTTTGAGAATTGTTTAATGAGAGAGGGAGTTTTTTTGTTTTTTCCCCCCAAAGGGAAGAGTGACACCAGACTTTGAAAATTGTGTTGAGGGAGTTCCCGTCGTGGCGCAGTGGTTAACAAATCCGCCTAGTGGGTTAAGGATCCGGCGTTGCCGTGAGCTGTGGTGTAGGTTGCAGACGCAGCTCGGATCCTGCGTTGCTGTGGCTCTGGTGTAGACAGGTGGCTACAGCTCCGATTCGACCCCTAGCCTGGGAACCTCCATATGCTGTGGGAGCGGCCCTAGAAAAGACAAAAAAAAAGAAAAGAAAATTGTGTTGAGCTTTTTGGGGAACGTATATTCCAGTCCCTCGCACTCACATTACTTGATTATAATAGTTGTGAATTAATTGGGAGAATTTTTATTTTTCTATCAGTGATAAATTGGGAACATGGAAATGTGAAAGTAACCAGAAACAGGATATAACTGTAAAGCTGAGCATGCTTATACTAGGCGTATTGGTCTGAGGAGCCTCCCAAAGTGCTAGGACAAAAAGGTTTTAGGGAATTTCTGCCATGAGCAAGGCTGTCTGCGACTTCTAACCTCCTTCCACTGGAGTGTGTTGAATGTGAAGCAGTGTAATACTGTAGGTTGGGAACTGGCAAGCCTGCATTCGAGCCCAGCTCTAGCCATGAGGTCTTCCAACTGCTTACCCCACCTGTTTGAGTCTGTGCAATCTCCAGGTCAAGTACCTGGACTTGGCCAAATCTCACAGCAACTTAGCAGCAAGGCTATAACTTAGACCATAGTCTCCTGCCTCCAGTAAACCTGATAACTTAATTTCTTTCCATTCCATGGCATTTCTTTATTGTAACAAAAAATATATATATATATATATAAGAAATTTGCCTTTTTTAATCATTTTTAAGTACAATTAGGTGGCATGAATTATATCCACAATGCTACAACCATTACCACTATTTCCAAAATTTTTCATCACCCTCAACAGAATCTTTCCTCCATTTTGATGTTAATATATTATCCAGAATTCTACAAAGTCTTCAGTCATTTCTAGTTGGAAAATGTATGTTTTCTCTGTTGCTTGCTCTTGCTTGTGCTCTCTCTCTCCACCCTTCCCCCGTCTGTATGGAGGAGTGGAGAGAAAAAGAAAGCAAGCAATTGGATGTTTGATACCTATTTCCTCAATCACAAATACTTGAGGCCTTCAGTAAAAAAAATAAATTACCTTTCTTTTCTTTTTTTTTTTTTTGCCTTTTCTAGGGCCGATCCCGAGGCATATGGAGGTTCCCAGGCTAGGGGTCCAATCAGAGCTGTAGCCGCTGGCCTACACCACAGCCACAACAACACGGGATCCGAGCCACATCTGCAACCTACACCACAGCTCACGGCAACGCCAGATCGTTAACCCACTGAGCAAGGGCAGGGATCGAACCCGCAATCTCATGGTTCCTAGTTGGATTCGTTAACCACTGCGCCACGATGGGAACTCCTACCTTTCTTTTCTATGTAGTTACCTATCAATTTAATGTGTCATCAGGGTGGGATTTATTTCATTTAGTTGCTTATTGAGCTAATAGTAAGAAAATGAAAACATAAGCTTCTGTTGAAGCATTAGGCTTAGTTAATAAGTAGGCAATAACTTTTTGATAAGTTTGTAGAAAGCAGCAGGTTTTTTCTAGTTTCCCACCCCCCGCAGTAATTTAACACCTTATTTTTGCCCTCTTTAGGCCATCCGGCTTTCCTTAGAGCAGGCCCTGCCTCCAGAGCCAAAGGAAGAAAATGCTGAGCCTGTGAGCAAACTGCGGATCCGGACCCCCAGTGGCGAGTTCCTTGAACGGCGTTTCCTGGCCAGCAGTAAGCTCCAGATCGTCTTTGATTTTGTAGCTTCCAAAGGATTTCCATGGGACGAATTCAAGCTACTGAGTACCTTTCCTAGGAGAGATGTAAGTTCCCATGCCTATCTTGGGTAGTGTGTCCAAATGGGAGTAGCCTGTCATTAGAGCTGGACAAAGTAGTCCAAGAAAAGCCCCATGGCACAGCTTACCAAAGGCCACACACTCAGGAGTCCCTCTTTGTTCTGCACACTCTTCGCTCCTCAGCCTTGGGAGAAATATGGTTCTCCAGGCCACAGACATGTGCCTAGTAGCCTAAGTAAGAAATTAGGCACTAGGTCTTTCTTCCTAGCTATTTCCCCTATTCCAGCATTCCTACAGGTGTTCCCAAGATCTCACCTCTGTATACCTTACAGTAGACCTGAGAATTGTGTGCTTAACAACTTAACAGTTAGATCAGGGTCAATGATTATAGTTATGCTATAGTTACGCCATTAATGAGTTATGCTAAACCAAGAACATTTTGTGATTTGATAGTTCTTACTAGCCTGGGAAGTCAGGAAGGGGGAACTATATTCACTGTATGTCTGTGCTTCACCAAAGTTTTCGATAGTTTCTCATAGTATTCTGGGGAAAAGTAAAGAGATGTAAATCAACAGTTGGGTAGATTCATTGTTGATTAAATGGATGTGTCCAAAAATTTGGTTAAGAGACTGCTCTCTCCCTAAAGGGAACCAAAAGACTCTGTATTTAATCCTTTATTCCTCACCATACTTTATTTGCAACTTAAATGAAGACACTATCAGATTTATGGATTATGAAAAATAGGATTCAAGAAACCCTTAAAATAGTGAAACAGTAGGCAAAAGTGAGCCTAGACAAATTTTACAGAAATAGGGATAGAAAAAGATGCCTACATTAGATTTAGAAAATCAATTGCTCAAGTATGGGATGGAGAAACCATGCTTTTAGCAAAGGCTATTGTGGTTAATTTATACATATATAATGTATTGTGACAGCCAACAAAAAGCTAGGTACATTTTTAGAGGTATAATCCCAAGAAGAGGATGGCTTAAATCCTGGGCAACACCACGAAGATAAACTACCCCTGAGTAATCCTTAGACTCCATGCTGAAACTCCAGCCTGAAGAAAGAGGAGCTTATCTAGAGCAGGGCTGGTGGGAAGGTGAGGGAACTGGAGATCATATCATTTGGGGAAGTGATTTTTCCTCTAGAGAAGGAAAGGCCATGGGAGATGTAGTTGTCTTCTTGAAAGCTGCTTGAGAGCCTGCCATGAAAAAGAGGTATCTGGCATTGTGCGGCTTCAATGATAGAATGGGACCAATTAGTTAAAAGTTACGGGAGGCAAATTTGGCCCAATATATGAAGGCTACTTTCTAAGAAGGAAATATTTTGTGTTGTAAGGTAGTGATTTTTCTTTTTTTTTTTTTGGAGATAATGAAGCACTACTGAATTATCCCTTTTCAGTAATAATGGATATACATGAAGAAGGAGTCACTCCTGGTATTCCTACTTTATGTGAAAGGGGGCTTGGACTAGCTTATCTCTAAGATTCATTTTAAATCTTAATATTCTTTAATTCCGTTATGATTTGGTAATGTGAGGTTTGGAAACCTAGACTTCATCTAACACACCAAATCCAAGAATTTGGTTAAAGCTCATCTTAGTCCCTCACATTAGCAGGGTAAATTTGGATTTGCAGGATAGAGACAGAAACTAGTGGTATGGGTTTAGCTCTACTACTCAGCCACAAATCCCCTCAGCGGGGTGAAGATCCTACCACTCTGTCTGAGCCAAGGAGACTGAAGTGGACCATAGGTGCTAAACATTGTCCCCTCTCTCACTGCCCTCACCTGCTGCTCCACCCTCTTCCTCTTTTTTTCATACGTAAGATGCACAGACAAGCATAAGGGGACACATGCATGCACATGCTCTGTGGACCACATGGCAGGGGAAGAAACTACCTTAAATTCTGACACTGAAGCTGAATTCTAAATGTGTAGAAAAGAGGCACTTATCAAAGGGTAGGATCAGCCTGGTTCTCATGCTGCTTCCAGCCTGTAATGGACCGTGAACATCTCACCTTGGAGAAGCTCAGGAGGTAAGTTAGGAACTAAGGTGAACCTTAACCCAGCACTTAGTTTTAAGTCACTCCCCTTCTGGGCCTCATCTATAAAATGAAAGTACAGGAAGAAAAGGAGTCTAGGGACTTTCCTGGCTTTTAAAATTAATCTTCCTTTCAAATTAAATTTTAAACCTGACTACTGGGGGTGAGGTGGAAGGAACAGTCTCTTTAAAGAAGCTTGGTTTTATGATCAGTATTAATAACCTCTTCCCATAGGATAAAAATGTGGACTGTAGAAGGTTGCTATTAAAAAGAATCAGGCAGAGTTCCCACTGTGGCTCAGTGGGTTAAGAACCCAACTAGTATCCATGGAGATGCGGTTTGATCCCTGGCCTCACTCAGTGGGTTGAAGGATCCTGCATTGCCATGAGCTGTGATGTAGCTCACAGTTGCAGCTTGGATCTGGCATTGCTGTGGCTGTGTCATAGGCTGGCAGCTGCAGCTCCAATTCAGCCCCTAGCCCAGGATCTTCCATATGCTACAGGTGCGGCCCTAAACAGAAGAAAGAAAAAGAAAAAAAGAATCAGGGAAAGTGTGAAGTGAAATGCAAAGGGTTCTTCGGCTTGCAATCTACTTGCCTCGAAGTCTTTTGACCAAGCATTCAGCCTTTTCAGTGCAGATGTGTTAAGTGCCAGTGTGGATTGGCCCTAAATTGGAGGGTTAGTCACTTGGCCTTGGAGGAAATTTACTCTTGATTTGGATCTCAATCACTCACCCTTTGTTTTATGCTGCTGAAGAACACTATTCAACCTGGTTAACAGTCTCTTCTTCCAATGTCCCTTTCTCACCTGACCCCATCTCTACCTCCATCCCATCCCAAGGCAAATTTGGACCAAGTTTGGCCTAGTTGCCCAGAGAAAATGTCTAACCAGAAAGGTTTGTTCCTGCTGGAAAAATCAAGGGCTTCCCAGTATCCATCACAGGTCCATTTTATGGGCCTTGGTCAAACCTGAAAATATTCTAAAACCCTACTCTAATCATTCCTTTACTTATTTGACGACTCTTTGATAACTCGCTACTGCACAAGGGTAAGTACAGACCCCTTAGACCCCTTAGAATATTTTAGAGTATTTTCAGAAACTGATCACAATCTCGCCCATACCTACGTAAACCTCATTACTTAATCTCATCACCAGGAGATAGGATGTTGCTCACTTTTCACTGAAGACGCAAGACGCTGTCATGCCTTTGTGTTTGTGAAGATAGTTTGTTCTGTCTCCCTCCTTTTCCTGACTTGTTTGAACTTGTCTTTTCACGCCCAGTTCAAATGTCATCTCCTCCAAGAAGCCCTCACTTCTCCCAAGCTCTTCACCTATGTGCCCACTGCAGTTTATGCAGTCGTCTCCAGCTGGCCTGTCCCGTCCTGTTATTGTCTCTAGAGACTGTCCATATCATGTTCATATCTATCTCCCCTGAGGTTCTCAGCATGGTGCCCCGCACATAAGCGTTCAAGCTACTGTTGTCAGTGTTAATAACCTCAGGTCTGATCCTAAATCCCCGCTTCCAGAGTGAACTAGAGATGGGGCCGTTCCAAAAGAGAACAGATGCTGTAGGCCCACCCAGATTCCAGACCCAGACCTAAACCCAGAAAGCCCACCCAGGCCTCATTAGACCTCCTAGAGCTAGGGGTGGGATAAGAGTTAATGGCCCTTCATCCTTCTCTGAATGCTCTTTCAAGTTGAATGACTAGTGTTTTTGCAAGGCTATTCTGTAACAGCCATCTGTGTCTGTAAGGATTAGGATCTAATTTGTAAAAGTCATCTTAAATTACAGCCAAACTAAAGACTGTTAAAAAGCGCATCTTAAGACCTTGCCTTTTTAATAACAAATAACGTAAGACTTAACTCTAGGAGTCTTATTGTGTCTTCAGCCTTCTTTCCACAAAGCAGAGACTACTTTCTCACCAGCGGACCTGTTAAACTTTCTTCTGCACCCCCCCCCCCAATCAAAACAATACTTCCTGTTCAGATTTCCCAGCTGTCCAACTCTTTACTAAATGTCTTCTGGGCACACCACGGAGTTGAGCAATGTGGCCAACCAAAACAGCAGCAGATACACGTCTTCCTAGGAGAAGCTGACTGTCAAGATGCTGAGAACACTGAGTTGTTTGTTTTGTTCTGTTGTTTTCCATTTTGCCAATAACAGTCACCAAGATAAGAAGTAGTATTCACTTCTTGAGCTGCCTCTAAACTTCTCTCAAATCTGTTCTTTTCACTCTTTCCCCCACATCACTACCCAAGTCTTCATAACCCAGGTTAAACCTACACCATCCTAATTGATTTCCCTGCTCCAGTCTTGCCTACCCCACCTCCAAGATTATTAGCTGTGCAAACCTTAAACAAGGTACACCCCTCTCTAAATCCCAGTTTTCTTCTCTGTAAGCTAGAAGCAATAAATTCTCTTTCTCCCAAGACCATAGCATGTCTCAAATAAGGCAAGGTATATAAAAGTGCTTTGTAAACTGTGAGATACTCTCCAAATAAGAGATGATGATCATAATGATTCTCCAGTAACCGAATTTTCAGGATAAAAAATTTTCAATAGTATTTATTAAGGGCTTACTATACTATGCACTATTCTAAGTGTCCCTTATGCATTATCTCATTTAATGCTAAAAGTTATTTTCAAAGTCAGTATTCATACTGTACTCACTGAAATGGGGAAACTCAGGTATAAATGAGGTTAAGTAACTTGCCCAATGTCAGTAAATATCAAAACCAGATACAAACTTTAGAGTCTGTGGTTTCAGTCCCTATGCCATCGTGTCTCCAGAGTCAAGTAAGGAATGAATTAGTGAGGTGGTTTATTATCTAGAAAAGTATTTTCAATGTATAAATGAAACTCAGTTGTATACATTTGGAAAGATTTCATCATTTCTGATTTCTTCATATTGTCCTGAAAATTTTTATTTCTAAGTCACAGCCGGATATAGGTAAAGTATACACTTAGTTGTATTTCATACTCTGTTAATCCAGGCACTGTGCTAAGAGCTAAGGAATGAGGCACAGTCCTTTCTTAGAGAATACTGTGGCCTCTCATACAAATAATCTCATAGTGCAGCTCACACAGTGGTCCTAACAGTAGGCCAGACCAAAAGGGCAAAGAAGTCAGAGCTGGCCTGGGCGACCAAGAAAGCCTTGTAAAGGAGGTAGCAGGGGAACAAAATTTTGAGAGGATAGGATTTCTGGTGGATTGATAAGAGAAGAACGTTCTCCAGCAGCTAGGACAGCTTGAGAAAAGATTGGAAAGTGCAAGGCATGACTAGACAGTGGAGCAAAGACCAGACTGGTTGAAATATGGAGTCTGTATCATAACGTTCTGAGAAGAGGCCAAAGGGGATTGTATGAAACCTAGAACACCAGGTAAGGGAGCTTGTCTTTATTCTCTATAGTTTGTCAAGCAAGGGAATGACATAGTCATCACGGTTACCTTCAGTGTAAGAATAGCCTCCCTGGAGTTCCCGTCGTGGCTCAGTGGTTAACGAATCCGACTAGGAACCATGAGGTTTCGGGTTCGGTCCCTGGCCTCGCTCAGTGGGTTAAGGATCCGGCGTTGCCGTGAGCTGTGGTGTTGGTTGCAGACGTGGCTCGGATCTGGCATTGCTGTGGCTGTGGCATAGGCCGGTGGCTACAGCTCCGATTTGACCCCTAGCCTGGGAACCTCCGTGTGCCACGGCAACAGCCTAAGAAATGGCAAAAAGAAAAAAAAAATAGTCACCCTTACGTTACTCCATAATGTACAGAGTCACATGACCTGGCACATAGTAGGTGCTCAGTAAATGTCAATCCTCTGATCTCTTTCTACTCTCAATATCTCATTGATCTCAATCAGTCTTGTGGCTTCAAATGTCGTAAATACAGTTACAACTCTGGTGTGTCTCTCCAGCCAAATTCTTGCCTGAACTCCAGGCATTTGTACATACAACTGTGCCTGTTCAGCATCTCCCATTTATGTCTGATTGGCATCTCAAATTAAACATAGGCAACACTGAACTCCTGATTTCTGCCTTCCTCCAAACCTTTTCCCTTCATAGTCATCCTCATCTCACTAAATGGCAACTTCACTCTTTTTGTTCAGGCCAGAAACCTTAGAGTCATCCCTAACTCCTCTTTCTCTCATTTTTCTACCCAAGTCATAAGCAAATTCTTTTGGCTTTAACTTCAAAATATATTGTGAATCTACTTTTCACTGCTTCTACAAGTAAGCTGTGGTCCAGGCACATCCCATCTTGTCTAGATTATTGTAATGGTGTCCACACTGTCCACTCTGTCATCACCTGCCCCCTCTCCCCCTTTCACTCTCTTCTTCTAAAAAAAAAAAAAAAAGTCATAGTGATTTTTTTAAAATGATTTTTATTTTTTCCATTATAGTTGGTTTACAGTGTTCTGTCAATTTTCTACCATACAACAAGGTGACCCAGTCACACATACATATATGCATTCTTTTTCTCACATTATGCTCTATCATGCTCCATCATAAGTGATTAAATATGGTTCCCAGTGCTATTAGCAGGGTCTCATTGCTTATCTATTCCAAACGCAATAGTTTGCGTCTGTTAACCCAGATTCCCAGTCCACCCCGATCCCTCCCTCTCCCCCCCACCCCCGCCTTTTTTTAAAATATTAAGCAGATTGTGTCACTTCTCTTCTTAAAACCCTGCAATGGCTTCCCATCCAGTTCTGAGTGTTTGACAGGCCCTCCCTGATGTCACTCCCTAGCATCTGTGTCTGCACTCATTCTTTTTTCAGTCACCCTGGCATCCTTGCTGTTTGTGAAAAACCACAAAACAGTTTTCCCGCTTTGGGTCCTTGTACTTTCTTCCTCTTGATACCTTTATTGTTCTTGTTCTTACTTCCTTTAGGTCTGCTCACATATTACCTTCCAATGGAGGCCTTTTCTGACCAACCTGTATAAAAAAACCAGTCCTCTTTCCCCCTGCTCTGACCCTACCTTCCCTACCCTGCCAGACTGGCAAAACCTATGCTTTTTACTCTGCCTTTTTTTTTTCTCCCTGCACTGAACTGATCACCATCTGACATAAGAGATATTTACTTGTTTATTATCTATACCGTACTAGAATAAAAGCTTTTTGAAAGCAGGAACTTTACTTGTTCACTGCTATGCACCTGACATCTAGAATAGTACCTGATACTTAATCGATGCTCAGTAAATATCTGTTGAATAAATGAATGAAGCAAACAGCCCAATAATCTGTCTACCATTTGTTGAGTTCCCACTGTGTGTTGGACAGCTCTGCTATGTTCTGGATAGAAATCATTTAATTGAATCCTTATAACAACCCTATGAGATTGTACTATCCTTACTTTATGTTTTGTGTTTTTGGGGGTTTTTTTTGTTTGTTTGTTTGTTTTAGGGCCACTCACACGGCATATGGAGGTTCCCAGGCTAGAGGTCTAATTAGAGCTACAGCTGCCGGCCTACGCCACAGCCACAGCAACCCCAGATCCAAGCCACATCTGAAAACTGCACCATATCTCACAGCATCGCCGGATCCTTAACCCACTGAGCAAGGCCAGGGATTGAATCTGCAACCTTATGGTTCCTAGTCGGATTCATTTCTGCTGAGCCACGATGGGAACTCCTATCCTTACTTTATAATTGAAAAAAAAAAAAAAAAAGCACAACTAGATTTCAAATCAACGTTCAAAATCTATTACACCAAGTAAATATTATCTCCATTTTGCAGTTACAGAAACTGAAACTCTAATTTAAGTGTATTGAATAAGATCACATAGCCAGGAAGTGGCAAAGCTGGAAATTAAATATGAAGGTACTAATTCTTTTTCTGTTATATCTTACTGGCAGTTTGGAAAGGTGAATTGACATGGAGAAAGACTGAAGCCAGAATAGTCAGGGGATGTTAACAGTACTTAAAATGAGACTGAAAATGCAACCAAGCAGGGGAAGATTAGAAAGATGGTTGTATGTAGTCTGCTAATAATGCCTGGACTAAGTATTGTGATAAATGGTTCCCAAGGTCTGTCCCCTCTATACTTGGAGTCAGACAGATCTTTGTTCTAATACTAGTACTTCCATCCGTTTGCTAAGTTATACTGAGTACATGATTTCTATTTTCCGTATTTCAGTTCCTTCATCTTTCAAGTGAGGGTACTATCATGTGTCCTCACAGATACGTGGGATGACAAGATCGAAAGTGATAATGAAAACACTTGGTAAATGGCAGAGGGCCATGACGTTTGATTTGGTAGTGCTGAGTTTCTTGGATCCATTTCCAGCAAGTCATTGCTTTTGACCTGTCTCTAGCCTTTAAAAAATAAGTTTTTAGATACATTCTTTATTCTTAATACGAGAGTAATCTGCACTTTGTCACTTGGATTATAACAGGCCCTTCCTTGGAAAAAAGTCCACTATTTATTGCATTTGCCCTAGTGCAGGGAAGTGTGTTCTGAGCATTGGCAGTCATGACAGGGGAGCCAGCAGGATGCTGTAATATAAGGAACAAGTTATCAGGTGGACCTTGCATGAGTCACATGACCTCTATAAACTGGTTCCTTCACCTGTAAAAAGGCAGATAATAATACCATCTATGGGATGGTCTCAACAATTAAGTGAAGTGATTTGAGAGTGAAGACTTGACACAGTAGGTATTCAGGACACGTGAGGCTTTAAGATGTGTAGACCTTGTGCTGGGAGGGAATACACAGCTCACCAACTGAACATGCCCCTGGGCAGGGTGCTGTGTGTAGAAGGAAACCATACCATCGCACTTTCAGTCAGACTTTCCTTTAAGGAAGTTTATTCTGGAGCTCCCATTGTGGTTCAGTGGAAACAAACCTGACTAGTATCCATGAGGACGCAGGTTCAATCCCTGGCCCCGCTCAGTGGGTTAAGGATCTGGCATTGCCATGAGCTGTGGTGTAGGTCAGAGACACAGCTCAGATCTGGTGATGCTGTGGCTGTGGTGTAGGCTCTGCAGCTGTAGCTCCGATTCAGCCCCTAGCCTGGGAACTTCCATGTGCTGTGGGTGTGGCCCTAAAAAAGATTTAAAAAAAGAAAAGAAAAAGTATATTCTCTTCTCCTCCTTAGCTGGGAGTGCATGGGAATGTAATTAAACACCAGAGAGAGAGGTTTTCAGTAAAATGTGTTGGTAGAGTTTTCTGCTTAGTTTGATTTTATTTATTTATTTATTTTTGTTTTATTTTTATAGGGCTGCACCTGCAGCATATGGAGGTTCCCAGGCTAGGGGTCTAATCAGAGCTGTAGCCGCCAGCCTACACCAGAGCCACAGCAAAGCTGAAGCCGAGCTGTGTCTGCGACCTTCACCACAGCTCATGGCAACGCCAGATCCTTAACCCACTGAGCAAGGCCAGGGATCGAACCCACAACCTCTTGGTTCCTAATCGGATTTGTTAACCACTGAGCCACAACGAGAACTCCATTTCTGCCTAGTTTCGAACTGAGTTGAATCTGAGCCTTCCAACAGTAAATGGATCGCTGATGTGAAAGTTTTCTTTGAAATTGTTGTGCCTAATTTAGTGATCTCTTGGGTTCCTACAGTCTTTTCCAGCTTTCAGTCAGACAAGGATAATATTATTAATGTGCTACTTTGTGCCAGACACTTTAGAAAGTATTCTCTCAATCTGTGTACAAACCCTAAGGCATAGATGGTCACCCCCTTTAACACAATAACTGAGGTTAAGAAACACTAGGTATTATTCCAGGGTCACATACATAGTAACTGACATAATTGCAGTTTGAACCTCCAGAGCCTATGCTTTTTATCCTAAACAGAAAACTTTTTCTTATAATGTGTCAGAGGGGTCCCCAAGACCACTTCCAGGTTTACACAGGATGAGTTTAATTCCCGCACATGTGACGTGTTGCCAAGCAGGGATGCTTATTAGGGTCTCAGTGCCCGGGGTGATCATATAGGTACCCTTCGCCTGGTACATACCAAAATTCTAGAATCTTAGTAGGAAAGCAGGTGTTCAGCCTCAACTATGTTGTCTGCACAAGTCATCTAAGGTAGCGAGCTACAACTTCAGTTCTGGGAATAGTGGGAACCCTCCCAAATGCCAAGTTCCCAGACACCAACCAAAGGCCGACTTTATAGGCAGGCTTTTCAAGGAATAGCAGCTGGGCCTACTATGTTAACTATTTTCTGTACAGTTCACCCCCTCTGCTCTTGACCTAGGCATCAGTTCAGAAAATCGGTAGGAACCTACATAAGAAAAACCTGTAGTATTGATCTCAGGTATTTATGCTTTTTTAGGGATCCTGTACTTAGCCAGCAAAAACGAATTCCATTAACCATTACGGTCTGTCTTAGAAAGCCAGATGGGGAAGTTCCCGTCGTGGCGCAGTGGTTAACGAATCCGACTAGGAACCATGAGGCTGCGGGTTCGGTCCCTGCCCTTGCTCAGTGGGTTAACGATCCGGCGTTGCCGTGAGCTGTGGTGTAGGTTGCAGACGCAGCTCGGATCCCGCGTTGCTGTGGCTCTGGCGTAGGCCGGTGGCTACAGCTCCAATTCCACCCCTAGCCTGGGAACCTCCATATGCCGCGGGAGCGGCCCAAGAAATAGCAACAACAACAACAAAAAGACAAAAAAAAGAAAAAGAAAAAAAAGAAAGCCAGATGGCTCTTCCTTAGGTTTCTGTATTAACCCTTTTTTTTCACCTGGCCCAAGGTATCGGTTCAGGTAGAGCGTAATTCTAGCTAAGTTGAAGCTGACCAGAACATCTTCCAGTGCTGTGGCAGTGTCATGATATCAGGGTACACACAGGGAGAACAATGCCAGAGGGTGTTCGTGGTACCCCTGGAAACAAAGTTTACAAGTGTCAGAGCACCCCAAGCTGGATGTAAAGTAGTCAGGCCCATGTGGTAGCTCCCACCATTGGGTTCTCAGTCAGCAATTGAGTTGAGCCCTTAGTTTCAAAGGGACTGCCTGAGGCAAATCTCAAACCGGTTTGCTTGTCCATGACACCACTTTAGTCACCTCCTGAGTGCAGACGACATCTGGAGGCGTCTGGAAGTTAAAGAGCTGAGGCCAGCCCTGCGGTCTCATAGACACCACTGTCATGGTGTCATAGGCTCAGCAGTCAGT
Source organism: Phacochoerus africanus (assembly GCF_016906955.1). NCBI lineage: Eukaryota > Metazoa > Chordata > Mammalia > Artiodactyla > Suidae > Phacochoerus > Phacochoerus africanus. The sequence continues at coordinate 161,068,578 of NC_062551.1, forward strand.
TTGAATTCAAGGCACTTGCAGCAGCTTGGAAAGGCAGCATGAAGAGTCATCCTTCAGGAAGAGGGGGAATTTTCCTGGAACAGTTTTGAAAAACAAAGCTCTTTAATGCTTCTGCCTCCCCAGGGGCCAGGGTTTTGATTTTTTTTTTTTTTTGCTTTTTCTCCTTTGTAACAGAATCATTGTGTCTCATTTAGCAGTCATAATTCTACTTTTTTTTTACTCATCCCCTACTCTCATCCAGAGCTTTCCTTGGGAACGACTGTGTATGCAAAAGGGACAAAAGGTTTTTATAGAAAACCACTTTATACAACTTAACTAGAAAGACACATCATGTTTAGGAACTGGTTAATACAAAACCCTGAATTACGAAAAAAATTTCAGAATGACTTTTATATTACTCCCACCCCTTTTGTCCTGTTCATTTATCCAGTGAGCAGCCTAGAAAAGATGCCCTTTTTGAGAAAAGCAGCATTTAATTATCTAACTGTCTTTCTAAGATGTGTGCTCCCAGAGAGAGGTGAGAGAAGTGGAATCAAGCTATTCATTAGTCCATTGTTGCAAACTGCAACTCTTCTGGGAAGTTGAACACAAGTCAACACGAGGGAGACATCCCCCAAAGGAAGTCGAGAGTCCATTCTGTCAGGAGTGAGCAGAGGGGCCACACTCCTTGTGAAAAGCTCTCCCCCAACTTGTAGGAGTGCAGTCTCTGTATCAAATATAAGCCAATCAACAGCTCAATTTTAGGTGGTCCCATCAAAAGCAAGCCCTTTCCTGTGGGCATTTGTATGTGACCCAGATGGTACAGATAACATCCATGAGGTTTTCAGAATTTCAGGGCCCACAGAGAGGTGTCCTAAACCCACAGTGGTCCCAGAGTCAAAGTCCTGGTCGTTGAGCTTGTACTTGCTTGTGTTTCAGCACAGTGCATTCTGATACCAAAGCCGTTCACAGCAGGCAATATCAGGTTTTAGTTAAGAGTCAGATCAGGACAATTAGGATTTATGGATTTAGGATTTCAGTAGAAGCCAGCCACTTTTTCTTCAGAAGCAACAAAGGCAAGATGCTATAGGGCCAGACAGCTATTTGTTCCAAGTTCAAATGACAAGCAAGGCTTTCTTGAGCCTTTTTGTCCTTGTCCAAATTTACCTAATCAAAAACACGCACAGTATACTGAAAAATCATCAGCCTCTAAAGATCAGACGTCTGATTTTATATAAAAGCTCATTAGCGAACTAAAAACTGCTTTTTAAAATGCCCAACATGGGGAGCTCCTGTAGTGGTGCAGCAATAATGGACCTGACTAGTATCCATGAGGCTTCACGCAGTGGGTTAAGGATCTGGCGTTGCCGTGAGCTGTGGTGTAGGTCACAGGAGCGGCTCAGATCCTGTGCTGCTGTGGCTGTGGTGTAGTCCAGCAGCTGCAGCTCTGATCCAGCCCCTAGCCTGGGAACCTCCATATGCCACAGATGTGGAAATAAAAAGCAAGCAAGCAAGCAAGAGAGAAAATGCCTGATAAGTGAATAAATAAAATGCCCATAAATAAATAAATAAAATAAAATACCTGAGGTGTATCTCTATCTGGAGATTGCCCCTCTTTTCTATGTTGTCTTCCTTTTTCCAGAGGGTCCAATAAACGCAAATCATTAGTTCTAGAGACTTGTTCTGTTACTCAAGGAGTTTATTAAATTCAAACCCACTTACCAACAGCAAAAAACAAGGCTGTTCTACCAACACTTGTTAATTGCAGCTTTCCCTAGTTGAGCTGATTCCTCTAGCATTTATGAAATTAGAATAGTGTGATGTTTTGAATCCATTTTTACTGTATACCCAGATGTAGTAGTAGCTACAAAACCATTTTTTAATCCTCCTTTTTTTCTCATTGCAAATTTACTTAACCATCTAGCAGTAAATTTAGCATCACAGAGTTATATTAAAGTTGCTTCACTTTGCTGTATACCTGAAACTAACACAACATTATAAGTCATCTATACTTCAGTGAACTTTTTTTAAAAAATTGCTGGGGGTTTGTTCCCATCGTGGCACAGTGGTTAGCAAATCCAACTAGGAACCATGAGGTTGTGGGTTCGGTCCCTGGCCTCACTCCGTGGGTTAAGGATCCGGTGTTGCCGTGAGCTATGGTGTAGGTTGCAGACGCAGCTCAGATCCCATGTTGTTGTGGCTGTGGTGTAGGCCAGCGGCTACAGCTCTGATTGGACCCTTAGCCTGGGAACCTCCATATGCCGCGGGATCGGCCCTAGAAAAGGCAAAAAGACAAAAAAAATTCAAAAATAAATAAACAAATAAATAATTGCTGGGGGAAGATCCCTTCTAGAATGCAAGGGAAGTTGAAGAGGGAGCCATGCTAGGCTGCTGCAGCAAGAGTGAAACAGCCCAGCTGAAGAAATGGCTGAAGTATTTTTCTCCCTTAATTTTCCTTCTGTTTTATCTAAAATTGGGCTCCAATCCTGGGAACGGATTTAACTTTTTTTTTTTTTCCTCTCACTTAAAGGAGAGAACAGTACAAACTTTTAATATTTTTGGCCCATCCAATCTCTTGCCACCTGAAAGAGAAAACAAACAAAAGCCAAAGGCATTACCTTTCCATCACTTTAGCCAGAACAGCCAAAAGAGGTCAGGGGAACCAATAAGCCAGTGCTCCTGGAATTGGATCTATCATTTAGGTAACTTTTTTATCCTTAGGTAACTTTTACCTCTCACCACAGACAGCTGTTTCATACCATGGATAAATGACTCTGTATCATTCTCCAAAACAGAACAGTGCTCTCACCATATTTTGGTGCGTCTGGTCAGGCTTTTGAATTCCCCTTATGACACCAGCTGTGGGAGCAGAGGTCCTAAGGCCGCTCCAAGGTTCGATGATTCTCTAGCAGAACTTACGGGACTCAGCATACAGTCATTCTCATGGCCATGATTTATTATAGCAAAAGGATACAAAGCAAATCAGCGGAGAAAAGGCACATGGATTGAAGTCTAGGAGAAACCAAGCAAAGCTTCCAAGGATCCTCTCCCATTGGAGTCACACAGAATGAACTTAATTCCCTTGGCAATGATTTAAGACAGTGTCTGTGAGGTGTTGCTAAGCAAGAAGATTCTTAGGGACTCAGCTCAGGGGTTTCATTGGAGGCTGATCCCTCTGCCTGATACATACCAAAGTTCCAGAATCCTAGAAAGAATGCAGATGTTCAGCATAGACTGTGTTGTTTGCGCAAACATCTTAGGCACAATGAACCATACTTATCAGTTTGGGGACTGGCAGGAGCCCTCCTGAGAACCTAATTTCCAGATTCTAGCCAAAGGCCAACCTTGTAAGCAAGCCTTTCAAAAGAAGAGTCAACATCCCTGCTATGTTAACTCTTCTCTGCACATATAATTTTATAAGATAGTCACATCTCAGATTCACTTCTAGGGGTTACTACTGGATATGTAAGTGGAGATATCAACATATTCCATGTAAACTTGCCCCAGATCTGTAGACATCTGCTCAGAGCCCTGCAGTTGTTCTTGAAGCTGCAGCCTCTTATCCTCACCGCAGAGAGATAATAATTTCTTCAAACTGGCTACTTAAAGTAAAGGGAGAGTTGTTGGTATTTATTTTTCCTTGCTTGTTTTATAAGCAAATATAAATCAACACTGTAAGGATGATTTATTTAACACTACCTCTTCTTTTCAATCACATTTCAGAGGCACCGTAGCCTGAAACGAGAGTATACACAGGCCTGGAGTCAGTGGACATGGCCTTGAATTCTAGATCAACTTTTCACTAAGTGATCTTAGATTACTTAATCTCCTGGTAAAATGAGAGTGACAGCATCTACTTCAGAGGGTTGTTGTGAGCATTAAATGGAAAAATAAATATAAAATATTTAATATATATCATTTAACACAGAGTTAAGAAACTAATAATGGTAACTGGTATGATGGTAATGGCAATTATTTCTCTTTCCACCCTTACTCCCTCTATGCTATCCTTATTTTTTTTCTTTTATGTTTTGGTTTCAAGAATATAAGTAATCTTTATATAATATTAATTGTTTGGAAATTGCCAGCTTTCCAGGAAGGATACAGACAGTCTACCTACATGCCCAATAACAAAAGGGTAAAAGGAGTGTTTAGGCAGAACTGTCTGGAGTTTCATATCTGCATTCTGTTTTACCAAAACAGCAGATTTCTTTCATAGTTGGAAACATTCCTGAGTTAGTTTATAGTGTATTTCCTAGGGTGAGAGACAGGCTTGTTTCCTCGTGGAAACTTTTATTTCATTTATGTCAGGGTCCTCCCGGGCTTGCTCTGTGTAAAACGCTTAGGGCAGTAGCTATACTGTCTTATTTGCCTCAGTGCCCCCATTTCTGACATAGGGCCTGCACAGGCCTGCCACAGAGCAGGGGCTCCCTGAATTGGGGGTGAATAAATACGTGGCACTTTCTGTGATGATAATCATAACATGGCCAAGTCTTGGAGTTCCCTGGTGGCCTAGCAGGTTAATGATCTGGCGTTGTCACTGCTGTGGTCTAGATTTGCTCCCAGGCCCAGGAACTTTTCTACATGCTCTGGGTGCAGCCAAAAAAAAAAAAAAAAAAAATTTTTTTTTTTTTTTTTTTTTAAATAAAAAGCCAAGTCTGAAAGGGGAGATAAAGCAGAAGATCATCCTAGCAGGCACGGGGCACGTAACACCAAGCAAGGCACAACGTGAAGCGTAAACAAAAAAGTGTGCGTCAGGAGTGCAGAATGTAGTGAGCAGTGTACTTGAAGCCAAGCAATTTCGATTTTATTCTGCAGGCTGTGGGAGCTGTTGGTTTTAGGACTGAGAGGTTACAGTCACTTCTTATGATTTGCTGTAGTTTATGTTGTATGAAGTTGCCACAAACAATAAATTAGCAAATCCTCAATCATTGCCCCTAAAATAAAAGGTTAAATTACTGTGAGCCTCTGGTCACAAATTTTCATCAACCAACCAGTCAATACATAACTTCGTTTATGTGTGTTTCTTTTTAAAGAAGCTATTTAATATATAATGTTGATTAATTGACATTGAACTCGTGGCCAACGGTACTATAACTCATGCCTGAAGGAAGCTTATCTAACACACAGTCTCCGTAAGGTACATCCTAGCTTTCTTGTGCTTAGGAACACTAGATAACACTTGAGCACTATGCTCGGGGGCCACTGATTGGAGACTACACACAGTTTGCTATGACTGGAATTTAAGCGGTGAAGTCAGCCATGGCGGAAAATGAAATAGGAAATGAAAAAATACTGGAGCATTTTCTATATATTAATCCAACAAATATTTGAGCACCTCTTATGCACAGCACATTGGGGATACGGTAGTGAATAGGCTGAACAAAGTTTTTGCCCTCACGAAACTAATTCTAGGAGAAATTTGAGCTAGTTAAGGTAGATATTGACCCTTGTATTAAAGGTGAGGAATGTAGGCTTGGAGCTGTCAAGTGGCTATCAGACATTGGGTAGCTAGTAATTTGCAGAATGATGGTTCCAGCAAGGTCTTTTTTTGTTTGTTTTTTATGGCCACAGCTGTGGCACATGGAAGCTCCCGGGCTAAGGGTCGAATCAGAGCTGTTGCTGCAGGCCTGCACCACACCACAGTAACACCAGATCTGAGCTACATCTGTGACTTATGTCATAGCTTATAGCAATGCTGGATCCTTAGCACACTGAGCAAGGACAGGGATTGAACCTGCATCCTCATGGATACTGTGTTGGGTTCTTAACCTGTTGAGACACAGTGGGAATTCCCTGTTGATTATTTTTAACAGAAAGGATTAGAGGAGTGAGAGGCTGGGAAAGAGAGACCAGATAGGACTATTGAAGTAGACAAGACGACAAGCTATGGGAGTCAAAACTAAAGTGGGGAGTTCCCATCATGGCACAGTGGTTAACGAATCCGACTAGGAACCATGAGGTTGCAGGTTCCATCCCTGCCCTTGCTCAGTGGGTTGATGATCCGGCATTGCCGTGAGCTGTGGTGTAGGTTGCAGACGCGGCTCGGATCCCGCATTGCTGTGGCTCTGGCGTGGGCCGGTAGCGACAGCCCCGATTCAGCCCCTAGCCTGGGAACCTCCATATGCCGTGGGAGCGGCCCAAGAAATGGCAAAAAGACCAAAAAAAAAAAAAAAAAAACTAAAGTGGAAGCAGAGGGGATGAAGAGGTGATACAGAATCAGGAAGAAAAAGAATTTGGGATTTGATGATTGTCTAGCTATGTCAGAGTGGAGAGGGTAGGAAGAAGGAGTTGGCAAAGGGGCTTAGAGGTTCTCAGCCCGGATGGCTTTAGAAAGGTGGTAGTTGCCATGTGCAAAAACCAAAGACAGGTGGAGATGCAGGTTTACTTTGAGATTCAAGTCTGAGGTGCCAGGAGAGACTCTTTCTCAAGAGGATAAAGAGATTTAAACTGTGTGGCTGGCTCTCTTCCAGAAAATGTCCCTGGCAGTGACTAGAGCAGATTGGAGGAGACAAGAGACAGAGAGATAGTATAGGGTGGTGGTTACAAGATTGAGTGCTGGAGTCCCCTACTGAATATCAAGTCTGTATTTCCTAGCTTTTTGATCTTGGGCACATTAGATGGTCTCTATGTAGCTCAATTTCTTCATCTGTAAGAAAAGGGTAATGTGATAGTACCTACTTCACAGGGCTGTTGCAAAAATGTAATGAAGTGATACTTAGAAAGCACTAGTATGTAGTAAATGCTCAGTATATCTAAACTATTATTATAAAGTTGATGGCAAGGAGAGGAAGGGCTCTTGCTAACCCGCAAAAGTACTAAGAGAACCAATGGTATGATAGAAAAAAACACATCATAATATGCCCCTGACCAGATCAAAGGAATACACAAAAAAACATTTAAAATATGCTTGAGGTGATTACAGCCATTTCATGGAAGCTGAGTAGAATTCAGAGCCTTAATAAAACCTGCCTTTGGCCCTTTCTAACTCATTTACAAAGTACGTGGAACAGCAGGAAGTGATGCCAAAAAGTGATGAATAAAGCTGTTTATTTTATGCCTATTATATGCACAATGGAAGATGGATATCATCTCCATTTTACAGATGAGGACACAGAAACTTTGAGAGTTTAAATTTCTCAAGGTTGCCCAGTAAACGTCAATACCAGTATTTGATTCCTAAAACCTAGGTCCTTACTCTACACCATGCTAAAATAAAATGGAGTGATTGTCACTCATTATGTGTAGGTATGTTGATGTATTTAAACCTTTCCAAAGTTACTTACTATGCTCCAGAACTTAATTTTATAAGGTGTCTATAAAGCATATATACCAGTCAAAATTGCTATACCAGAAATCAAATAAACTTTCAAAGGCTGTACATTGCAATCCAATCTGGCTCTATCTGGCCATAAATAAAAAATCATTAGTTCTGTGCTCAGTATTCCAGGTGCTTCTACAGACATGCTTTGCTCACTTAAAGTCTGTATAATAACCCCACTGTAAATACAAATAACTGCAAACGTGTATATGCGCAGATTAACCTTTTCTAGACACTCCTTGTAATCTTCGAGCCTGTGCTGGAGGTACTGAGTGCATTAGCACTTGCATCAACATGCCAGATCCCCCCGGGCCTCACTGCAGGGCCGGTTCCAGCTGGGCTCCAGCCCCTGCCCCAGCCTCTTCAGCTAGGCCACACCTTACTCTTCACCCAGAACCAGGACCTCAAGCCTTCAGGTTTAGTGTCTATAGCTGAATCCCAAACCTGAAGATTCTTTTGATATTTTCAAATTTATTTCACTTTCCTTCTTCAGGTTGTAAGAGCCTTTGGTGAACAAGCCTTCCTCGTGCGTACGTTTTAGATTGTGAGAACGAGGAAAGACCCTTATTTTATATTCATGAGAAAACCAAGATGGAGAGAAAGAAAGTAGCTTGATCAGGGCCTAGAAAAACCAAAGGCAAACAAAAGCAGAAATGGCTGACCTAGGTCTACATGGTCACGAAGTGAGGGCAAAATAAGCATTTTTTAAACAAAAAAGAATTATACACATGAAGTCTGAAGTTATTTGGGATTATGTCTGATTCATCTGAACGTTCCCTAGTAGGGTGCCTGGCATGGGAAGCAGTTAATAGTGGTTTATTGTATGTGAAAGAACGGGTCGGTAAGGTGGTTTAATTAGATCGTAGGAGACAGTTGTGCATGTTAGAATGCGACAGGGAGCAAAGAGGTGTGGAGTTTATGGCTGAGTTAGGTGTTTACCTTCTTTGTGCCCCCATCGCCCTCTTCTGTATCCATATCCTAGGCCTTTACTGTTCTGAATTGCAGTGGGCATCCTGCCCTGGACCCTACCTTCCCTGAGGGCAGAGATAGTACCCTGTTCACTGGTACCTCCCAATGCCTAGCATGGTTTCTGACATTGTAGTAAACATGCAGGAAATATCTGTCTAGTAAATAAATGAGAAGAAATAAAATACTCCCACTCATCATTCATCTACTGTTGGCGGCAGGTTGGTGTTTGCACTTCTCATCTCACCAGGCAGAAACTCATGGATAACTTACGCAACCTATGATTGAGGATAGGTAAGAGAGGGACCACATTATAGTGATATTCGCCCTATTTGTTCCTGCCTTCCTCTTTCTTCCCTCCCTCCGGTACACAACTTACTTGCTTGCTGGCTTCCTCCCTCTCCTCTCTCTCTCTCCTTTTCTCTCTCTCTCCCCTCGCATAGTCATGGAAGTAGAACTTCAAAGTCTGAGTCAAAAGCATGGAGTCTCTGGAATTCAAGAGCCAGAAATCACTCATCTGGTTAAACTTTTTAGGTTTGCTTTTTTTTTTTTTGGTGTGGTTTTTGTTGTTGTTGTTTTTTTTTTTTTTTACTTCTCCCTCTTTTTTAAAAATTTTAGTTTATTTACAATATTGTGTTAGTTTCAAGTATACTGTATATTTCAGCTATATATATTCTTTTTCCGATTATTTTCCATTATAGAGTACTACAACATATTGACTATAATTCCTTGTTCTGTACAATAGGTCCTTGTTGTTTATTTTATATATAGAAGTGTGTATCTGTTCATCAAAAATTCCTGATTTATATCTCCCCACCTTCCTTTCCCCTTTGGTAACCATAATATTGTTTTCTATGTTTGTGAGTTTGTCTCTGTTTTATAAGTTCATTTGTACCTTTTTTTTTTTTTTTTGTCTTTATAGGGCCACACCCACAGCATATGGAGGTTCCCAGGCTAGGGTTCTAATCGGAGCTGTTGCTGCCAGCCTACACCACAGCCACAGCAACGCCAGATCCAAGCTGCTTCTGTGACCTACACCACAGCTCACGGCAATGCCGGATCCTTAACCCACTGAGTGAGGCCAGGGATCAAACCTACAACCTCATGGTTCCTAGTCAGATTCGTTTCTGCTGCGCCATGATGGGAACTCCTTTTTTTAGATTCCACACATAAGTGATATCATGTGATATTTGTCTTTCTCTGCCTGACTTCACTTAGTATGATAATCCCTAGGTCCATTCATGTTGCCGCAAATGGCATTATGTCATTCTTTTCATGGTTGGGTAATATTCCATTGTATGTATGTACCACATCTTCTTTATCCATTTGTCTGTTGATAGACACTTAGGTTGCTTCCATGTCTTGGCTGTCGTATATAATGCTGCTCTGTGCATTGGGGTGTATGTATTTTTTCAAATTAGAGGTTTCATCTTTTCCGGGTATATGACCAGGAGTGAGATGGCTGGATCATGTGGTAACTATTTTTAGCTTTTTAAGAAACCTCCAACAAGAGCCTATAACATGCTGCCTACAAGAAACCCACTTTAGGGCAGAGAACACACATAGACTGAAAGTGAAGGGGTGGGAAAAGATATTTCAGGTGTTTTTTAACGGCTAGTTGTCAGCCTCTCATTTTGGCATCTCCAGCAGGACATTCTCAGAAAAATGTGATATAGTGGGAGGGGAGTAAATTGGGAGCCAGGAATCCTGGGGCTGAATCCTCTTCCAGCCATTTGTTTGATATCAAGGAAGATACATACTTCTCTGGGTCCTGTTTTCCTCGTCTGAAATATGAATTGATTAAAATTTTGTGTCTGTTCTGATACTACGTGATCCTATGATTAAATGATCTGGATATAGATCATACCTGCCTCATTGACAACTGTCCCTTTTTTTGGCCACACCCAAGGCATGTGGAAGTTCCTGGGTCATGGATCAAACCTAATTCCAACAGCAGTTTCGACCTGGGGCAATGCTGGATCCTTAACCCACCGCACCACAGGGAACTTCCAACTCTCTTCTAAAATCTAAAACAAAACTGTTGGCTTCCTGGCCCTCCTGGCTTTGTCTAAGATCATCTTCTCACTTCTTTTATATGAGAATGTCTCTGTCCCAGGCAGTTTATGGGGACTTAAGCTTTTATTTACTGTAGCTGGCAGCTCCTATAAGCTGAGGCTTTGACAATATTTCACATTTATTTATCTGAGCCAGAGCTTAGGATCAGGTGGCAGCCAAGTCACTTAAGGTTATTCAAATGCATTGAAAATGTTGCTTAATAATTCAGAACCAGTTTTCTCTGTTTAGAGTATTAAGATTTTTTAAATCCTTCTAATTAGCCAATTCCAACAGCAGTTTAAATAGGGAAAAAATCTGTCCCTTCTGAAAGGGCAACTGATGCAGACTTATTTTCAGTCCCAATATCTCTGCAGCAGGATTGACTGAGGCAAGGGCCCAAGAGAGTCTGAAGCCAGGGGACTTGCTGGGTGGCCTGCTCATGTGTCACTGGCAGGTTCTGCTCCTGTAGAAGTGAGGCTTGAGGGAAAAGGTCTGCGGATGTGTCTCCTTTTGACTTTGGGTTGATGGAGGCTCTAGGGACGAACCTCCATTCAGTCATCCAGTATGTCGGTCTTTCAGCAAACATTTACTGAATTTAGTATATGAGGCCCTGCGATAGGTAGAGAATAAGACCTCGTTATACGCCTTTGGAATTCAGCCTCACTGGAGAGTCAGACTCATAGACAGTTGCAAAATAACCTGAGAGACGGAACAGATAACTCAGTGGAAGACTGTAGCTGATCCTTTGGGTTAGGCCCTCCAGCAATGGGCTGATTTGCCTGGTCAATAAGAGTACTATTTTAGCAAAGGATAAGAATTTCCTTACCTGCGCCTCTTTTCCAGTTAAACACTGACCTTAAATCTGTCAGTAGACCTGTCTGAGAAGCCTGAAGTAAAGCAAAGGTATTAGTTAGGCAAATGTGGATTGGCTACATACAGGCCAATGGACTGTGACTGTGACAGAGAGACCACAGTGCACATGTATTGCCTCTGTGTCACAAGAGCCATGGCCCAATGAATGGGAGAAGATGCCACTTGAGAAAGCGATTAGTTGAGGCTCTGTCACTTAGGCCTGGTTTCATGGAGAAGCAGCAGTTGAGCTGAACCTTGAAAGATGTATAAGTTTTCAACAGGTGGAACTGGGAGGAAGGACAGTCCAGTAGAGGAAAGAGCATAAGCAAAGGTTCGGGGAGGAGAAGACGTAAATGGGGAATGGCTGAAGCATAAGGTCGGTGAGGGGATAGTATTTAAAGATCAAAATAATAAAGACTGTTGAGGCCAAGCTACTACCACCGTTACAAAAAGTTTAGGCCCAGATTTTATTTATTTGATATATTTTTTCAAAAGAAAATAGAATAAATGTCTCTTTTGCTTCTAACTCCTAAAACATTGTTAATAAAGGCTTACTCTGTATATTTCAGTGTTCCATCATGTACGTTCTCTGATTTGATCATTTATTCAACAAGCTTTTACCGAGAGCATATAAAGTACCACATTTCTTTGCTGGATGCTAGGGATACAAAAACAGGAAACAGTCCTATCTTTTTTTTTCCCCCTCTGGCTGCACCTATGGCGTGTGGAATTTCCTGGGCCAGGGATGGAACCCAAGCCACTGCTACAAACTATATCATAGCTGCAGCAATGCCAGGTCCTTAACCCACTGCACCACAGTGGGAACTCCAGTCCTGTCTTTTATTCAATCTGTCCAGGAGACATTTGTGTGAAGACTAGCTGTGATGATGCCCATGACTAGCTGTATGGTGGTGCATCAGATGTCAACATCCTTGCTTAACAAACAGGGAAACTCAGAGGAGAAAAAGTGACTTGTTCAAGTTCACACAGGTGGTCAGAAGTAGTCTTCTAGGACAGGGAGCCATATATGCAGTCACTCAGAGGGCTCTTTTCCCTTCTCTCCCCTGCTCTGAGGCTTGACCCTCTGGACATCAGGGCTGAACTGAAAGGAAATGAGCATGAAGAAAAGTTTGCCCAGACAAAGACAAAAAAGAGAGAGAGAGAAGTCTGGCCAGTAAAATGCGTTATCTCCAGCCACCTTCTAGTACCACTTTCTTAACATCTTCTCTCCTAAATGCTTTGGTTTCTCACCATGGTACTTCTCCTTAAATCCAGGAGTTTGGGAGTTGCCAGTATAAGTTTGGTATAGTACAAGCACCCACTGGACCCACCTTCAAAGAAAACACCTGCTCTGTTCATGAGTCTTGCCTTCCAGTTTCATAAGCTTTGGGCAGATGAAATGTAATATCAAAATAGCTCAGAGAGAGCCTTGGTAACATTTAAGATATTGAATGTGCTGCATCTGGTAACTAGAAAATTTAATGATCTCCTGCTGTTTTGGTAATTGGATAAGTAAATACATCAGAATAAATCACACCAGCAAGTCTTTTGTATGTCGTTAGGGACTCAACTCTTTTAACTCCTGTTCAAAGCTCCAGCTCTTGAGCAGTGTTTGCGTGCAGTTACACACGCACCAGCTCGCATAGCCCTGCTTGAGTATTAAAATGCAATCAGAATGCTCCCTCTCTCCCCAGCCAGTCTGCCTGAAGCATACATCTAGTATGCCATTCCAGATATTTCTGAAGCCAGGGAGAAAAGTTTTTTTTCAGAAGTTTAAACTAAACCTACTAAGGCATTTGAGCCCTTCACGGTCTATCTGCAAACCATCTTTGCAGCCATGTCTTCCGCTATAGGTATGCTACGAGCCTTGCCAGAAACACCGCCCATTTACAAATCAGAGAAAATGAGGCCAAAGCAAAAGGGGGCCAACCTGTTGCAGTAAGTAATCATGTAAGAATTTTAAGTAGGAAAGAGACAGGATGTTCTTTAGACTCTCCCGAGTGGCAGGGAAGACCCAGAGAGAAATATCTATTAGAGCTTATTAGGTGTTAGATGATGTTGTCATCAGCTTACAGATGAGAAATGTGTGTCTTCTGGAAGTTCAGTGACTTACTCAAGAGCATTCATACAAAACAAGATTCAAAACCCACCAGAACTTCACTGACTCCCTAATGAGCACTTAATCCATATCTCCCGGTGAAACACTGGGGCAAACAATATTCGAGGCTTCTCAGAAGGTTTTTAAATTTTTAATTATCCAGAAATAGCAGTTCTGGATCTAACCAGTTAACAAATTTCTTTCCTCTCTTTTGTCTCTTAGTGCTCTGTTCCGAACACAATGGTTAGTACTGTGGGCCAGTCTTTTATCAGAGGCATCCTAGGAGCCTTTTACACAAGAGGCTGCCTTTCAGGATATTAGCCTCTGAAAGTAAGCCTTTTGCAAATCATGACACACATGGAAAATGTTTATGTGAGAAAAAAAAAAAAAAAAACAACAGAGTTCCCATCATGGCTCAGCAGAAACAATCTGACTAGGAACCATGAGGTTGCCGGGTTCAATCCCTGGCCTCACTCAGTGGGTTAAGGATCTGGTGTTGCCATGAGCTGCGGTGTAGGTTGCAGACGCAGCTCAGATCCTCTGTTGCTGTGGCTGTGGCGTAGGCCAGCAATTGTAGCTCCAATTGGACCCCCAGCCTGGGAACCTCCGTATGCTGCCGGTGCGACCCTAAAAATAAAAAAAAAAATTAAAAAAAAGAAAGAAACAAGAAAATGATCATGCACCTCATTGGGTCAAAGGCAGCCCAGCCCTGAGGACTGTGACTGCTTTGAGGAATGAGACCCATATCTTGGCTTACCTGTTTCCTGGCACAGAGACAGCAAGCTTGCAAACTTCCTTTAAGTTACTTGAAACTGTGTCTTCCCAAGACCAAGAGGGATGGGACTAATCTTGGGCTTTCCAGGGTGAGGAGGCATGTCTGTTCTCACGCTTCTTATTCTTTTTATGTTCTCTTTATTCATTTATTCTTTTTATGCATTTTATTTCCATTCTGCAGACGTGGATCTTCTCGTGTTTCTAGACTAACGACAAGGCTTTCCCCTCCCTGTCCCCCCACCCCTTTTAATAAAGGTCCCTGTATTCCCTCTGGGCTCTCCCCACTAACATTGTTTAATAGTACAGTGACCTGAGCCACCATCAGGGATACCAGTGCAAGAAGAGGGTCACCTTTTTTGTTTGGCAGGGTCTCCCTGACAATGTGCCAAGTTCGAGGCCATTTTGACGTTGGTAACACTCTAGAACGGTTATCCTCATTGCATAGCTCATTTAAAGGCACCGGCTGGGAATGAGGAATCCAAATTTGGTCCTAGATCTGCTATGAATGCTGAGTAAACCTGGGGTTAGTTCTTTCCACTCATTGAGCTTTTCTTTCCCCATCTGTTACAGAGTTGACCTCTGAAGGTCCCTCCAGCTCTGACCATCACTAGGGCTGTGATAATTGAGGCGCTGGATGAGTGAGATGCGCCCAGATGCCTGCGGTAGTAATGTTATGGGGAGATATGTGCTTCAGTTACGTGACAGGGATAGTCGTTCCAAGCAGGAGACTTAGACTAAATAGTCCAGTGTGTGACTACTAAAAGTACCTAGTGCGGTGATTAAGAAAACAGACTTTGGAGCCAGACCTAATTTTAAATCCTTGCTCTGCCTTGCTCTGTCACTTCCCACCTGTGCAATCTTAGGCAGGTTACATGATCCCTCTGAACTTCCATTCCTCATTTTTTAAGTGGAGGTAATAGTACCTCCCTCATAGGGTTGTGTAGTAATTATAAAGTACTTGGAACACTTAGCACCTAGTAAGCTCCCATAAATGTAACTCTTGTTATCATTATTATAATGTGATTTTTTAAAAAAAGAACAGATAGGGCAGCCTACAGGATGCAATTTCTATCCCTTTATCATCTTAGTTTTCTCTCCCTTTGTTCTTTTTTGTCCCCTTTTCCCCACTTAAAAAAGTCAAGGAGGGAGTTCCTATTGTGGTGCAACAGAAACTAATCCAACTAGGAACCATGAGGATGCAGGTTCCATCCCTGGCCTCACTCAGTGGGTCAAAGATCTGGCATTGCTGTGAGCTGTGGTGTAGATCTCAGACGTGGCTCAGATCCCGCGTTGCTGTGGCTCTGGCATAGGCCGGTGACTGTAGCTCCAGTTTGACCCCTGGCCTGGGAACTTCCATATGCCTTCCCCTAAAAAAAAAATAAAGTCAAGGAGAGGAAATGTCCTATAGGCATCCTGTGCTTTGCAGCCATAGAAGCCCACCCAGCCTTACTCTCTAGCACCTCAGTTGTTCCACCACAATTTAATAATGGAAAGCAGAGCATCTGTCACTGTTTCCTGGAAACCCACACCCCAGTGTCACTTCTTTTCTATGATCCAATGAAGCAGATTGCTCCAGAAACTACACCAGAATCTGGGATATAAATAAGCCATGGAGTGGTCCCATAGTGGGACCCTTCAGATTGGAAGTTCTTTCGGGGGTTGCATTACTGCTTGTAGCAAATGTAGAGGAAAAGCTGCTAGGAGCTCCAGCTGGTGCTTTTGTGGTTATTGATGATGATGTTGATGATTAATTCCTTACGTTTGCAAAAGACTTTACAGTTAGCAAAGCCCTTTCACACCCTGGTCAGCACCTGACCAGCAGATCAGCTCTTTAAGTTCTCCCTTTGATACTGCCCTCTTTAGGGATTCCCAGCTCATCAAAAGATGTTTAAAGAAAATGGCCAATTAGCTATTAGGACCAAGTTGACGGTAACAAAAGATATGTTCCTGAGGGGAACAACAAAGCCTGTGCCACAACAGGGACATGACCCAAGACAGCTGCAGAAAGTCTGCTTTCTTTATGCCCCAGGGAAAGCTATTTAGTCACATTAACTGTCCCCTGTTAAGAAGTAGGATCAGAGGTTAAGAGGCAGTGAAGGGCAATGCATCTAATACAGGCTAGAAGCTCACAAACCTGGGTGCAAATTCCAGCATTATCTTTCCTATTTCTGTAATCTTGGCCAAGTCCCTTAAGCCATTTTTGACCTCAGAGAATTCATCTATGAAATGAGAATAATAGGAGTATTTGTAGGATTGTTGTGACCATTTTCTCAGGTAATATATAGAACAGCTAGTCTAGTGCCTGGCACTTACAAAATGCCAAGTAAATGGTAACTTTTTTTGTAGTGATGACACTAATGATTTTTTTTAAACTCGTGATATTTAGTATGCATGTTTTCTAATAGAGTAACTAACAGAATATGCTACTCATAGCCTACCAAAAAGTTCAAGGTAAATGCTAATTTTGAACAAAACCAAAGGAAGATATATGCAACTTCACTATAATATGGGAATTTACATATGCAGCCTTTGCGCTACCTCATAGAGTAGAAGAAGCTCAGGATTTGAAGTGAGAAGGCCTGGCTCCACCAATTTCTAGTTGTATGACCATGTGTAGGTAATGTCCCTGTTTGAGCTTTGGTGTTCTCATCTGCAGAAATGAGGACACATTAATCCAGTCTTCTTAAGACAGCTCTTAAGATTTAGATAATATATGTGAAAGAACTTAGAGAGCTTGTTTGCACTGAATAATACTCTGGTTGGATGCACTAGTTTATTTATCCAGTCATCTACTGCAGTGCATCTTGGTTGCTTGCAGGTTTGGGCAGTTATAAATAAAGATACTTATGGACTTCCTGTCGTGACACAGTAGAAACGAATCCGACTAGGAACCATGAGATTGCAGGTTCGATCCCTGGCCTCGCTCAGTGGGTTAAGGATCCTGCGTTGCCGTGAGCTGTGATGTAGGTCACAGATGTGGCTTGGATCTGGCGTTGCTGTGGTTGTGGTGTAGGCCAGCAGCTGTAGTTCCGATTCGACCCCTTAGCCTGGAAAACTCCACATGCCTCGGGTACGGCCCTAAAAGGACAAAAGAAGGTACTTATTAAACATCTGTGTGCAGGGTTTAGTATGGACCTTAGGTTTTCAACTTCTTGGGATAACTACCAAGGAGTAAATTACTGAATTATATAGTAAGAATATGGTTAATTTGGTAAGAAACTATCAAACTGTCTCCCAAAGTGGCTCTGCCATTTTGCATTCCCACTAGTAATGTAGAAGTGTCTGTTGCTCCACATCCTTGTCAGCATTTGGTGTTGTCAGTGTTCCGGATTTTGGCCATTCTGATAGGTGTGCGGTGGTGCATATCATTGTTATGGTTTAAATTTGCATTTTCCTGATGGCATACGATGTGGAGGAGTATCTTGCCTTCTATAGATCTTCTTTAATAAGATATCTTTAAAGTTTTTGGCCTGTTTTTTTAATTGGGTTGTTCATTTTCTTGTTTTTGAGTTTAAAGGGTTTTTTTTTTTTTTTGTATATTTTGGATAGTAGCTCCTTATCGGTGTGTCTTTTGCAAATATTTTCCCCCAGTCTGTGGCTTGTCTTCTCATTCTCTTGACAGTGTCTTTCGCAAAGTTTTTAATTTTAATGAAGTTTAGCTTATCAATTATTTCTTTCATGAATTGTGCCTTTGGTATTGTATCCAAAAAGCCATCACCATACCCAAGGTCATCTAGATTTTCTCCTGTGTTATCTTTAGGAATTTTATTGACTCGTGTTTTACATTTAAGTCTACAGACCATTTCAAGTTAGTTTTTGTGAAGGCTGTAAGGTCTGTGCATCTAGATTCATATATATATGGTTCAGCTCTGGAACCAGTTGTTAGACCCAGCATTTTTTTTCTAGATGTGAAAATGTTAGATCCAGACTTTCCTTTATTCTGTTTCAAAATAAAAACTTACCTTAACAAAATTAAATAAAAATGAAATGGATTGATAATAATACCAATCCTACAAGATTGTGATTTAATGTTTGTGTAATTATCTTGCAAACTATAAAATATTATCCATATATTGCTGCTGCTGTTATTTTAGCATTAGTCTACTCATACCCTCAAGTAGTTCCTGGCCTGGTGGTAGTGTCATATTTATGCTCAGGTGTTTATATATGTGTGTGTGTGTGTGTGTGTGTATATGTATATGTGTGTATGAGAAGCAGAATAGTATTGTAACTAGAAGGAACCCTAAAACAGAAGTGAGCATCTCGGGTAGAGTACTGTAACTATGCCTTATCAAGCGTGTGCCCTGGGCCAAGCCGCTTCACTTCTCAGCCTCAGGTTGCTCATTTGTGAAATGAAGGGGTTGGACTATTTGGCATTAAGAAGTTTTCCCACCCTAACATTCTGGGACTCACTCACTGTGGCCCAGGATGAGACTCTCATATTGATTCACATTTTTCTCAGCAGCAGTGTTACACTTTTTCAGAAAAACAAACAAACAAAAACTGAAGCCCAGGGAAATAATAGAAATACATACACATGAAAGTTCAAACTGCTAAGAAAAGTAACCTAGAAAAGAATAACTTTATTTGGCAGAGAACATGTCCCATTTTTGCTAACATAAACAAGTTTCAACAAAGCCAGTTTGCTAAAATATTAACGAGAAAATATATCCATTCCAGTTTCCTAAGTATAATGAATAAAATGTCAAGAAGGTTGACTTTCCTTTTCTGGCATAGACTAGTCAGGCCATCCCTCTTATCTGAGAATGCCCCTCCTCCCCCAGGGAGTCCCAAAGGGTGGGTTTCTCTGTTGATTTAGAAAGTCAATAATTCAGTAAAATCCCAAGTAAATGGCAGAGCATAAGCTCAGATTGCATTTTTGTATTCGTATTTTATAAACACTTCAGGATTTTTTCCTTGACCCTTGACCTTTTGCCATTCTTAAAGTGAAGATATATAAGAAAGCTTGGTTAGAAGTAACCTCAGGGTCATCTCGTGCAACTTCTTCCTCTGCGTGGGCTCTACTCTTAGCAGCACCTCTGGCAAAATAGTCCAGTAGTTAAATATGGATCCCAAGGCCAGCTCTCCTGGTTTCACATTCTGACTCTGCCCTTAGCAACTTCGAAACCTCGAGCAAAGTTACTTAATCTATTCCATGGCTCAGTTTCCTTATCTGTAAAATGGGAATAATAATTATACCTATGTCAGAGGGTTATTATGAAAATTAAATTATTTTATACATGCTTGGAATATGCCTGGTACAAATTAAGCGCTCAGTAAATGTCAGCTGTTATCATCAAGATCATCTTCTTCCTGTATTTAAATGCTCCTGGGAACAGCAGAGGGTACATTCACCTCTCCCCTTCTTTCCCCTTTATTTTCCCCGATGCAGCCTGTCAGCATGTAGGCCAGAAACATTCTGGTTATCATGAGCTTTGGAGTCAGACAGACTTAGGTTTTAAACCTTACTCTTTTCTGCAGTATTGGACAAGATAACCCATGGTATCTTCAACTTTAAAGTGGTGATAGGAGTTCCCGTCGTGGAACAGTGGTTAACAAATCCGACTAGGAACCATGAGGTTGTGGGTTTGATCCCTGGCCTTGCTCAGTGGGTTAAGGATCCTGCGTTGCCATGAGCTGTGGTGTAGGTCTCAGATGAAGCTTGGATCTGGCGTTGCTGTGGCTGTGGTGTAGGCCAGCAGCCTATTAGACCCCTAGCCTGGGAACCTCCATATGCTGCACGTGCAGCCCTAAAAGACAAAAATAAAATAAAATAAAATAGAATAAAATAAAATGCTGATAATAGGAGTTCCCCTTTGTAGTGTACTGGAAACAAATCCGACTAGGAGCCATGAGGTTGTGGGTTCGATCCCTGGCCTCATTCAGTGGGTTAAGGATCCGGCGTTGCCATGAGCTGCAGTATAGGTCGCAAACACGGCTTGGATCCAGCGTTGCTGTGGCTGTAGGGTAGGCCTGTGTCTACAGCTCCAATTCAACCCCCAGCCTGGAAACCTCCATATGCCACAAATGTGGCCCTAAAAAAAAAAAAAAAAAAAATGCTGATAATAATACATACTTCATTTGGCTGTTTTGAGGACTACTTAAGGTATTTTATATAAAATACTTAGCATGGTTTCACCTACATGTGGGCACTAAATAGGATTGGCCCTTGAACAACATGGGTTTGAACTATGCAGGTCCGTTTATATGTGGATTTTTTTCAATAATAAATAGTATTAGTAAATAGTAAATACTATATAGTACTGCAGTATTCGCACTCGGTTGAACCTTGGGTGTAGATCCCCACATATAGAGGAGCCACAGATATGGCGGAACTGCTTATGTTATATGCAGTTTTCACTGTTTGGAGGGGTGGTGCCCCAACCCCCTCATTGTTCAAGAGTCCGTTGTGGTTGATTGTTGCTCCGATGATGATGATGAACAAAAAACACATAAAGGACAGCAGGAGAAGGAAGAAAAGTACAGGAGGTAAAAGAAAGAGAAGTAGTAGCCACACCAGCAGCTGCTGCTCTGTTAAAAAAGTTCTTTCTGGGAGTTTCCTGGTGGCTGGGTGGGTCAAGGATCTTGCATTGTCACTGCTGTGGCTCTGATTACTGCTTTGGCATGGATTCGATCCCTGGCCTGGGAACTTCTGGATGCCTCAGGCATGGCCAAAAAAAGAGTTCTTTCTGACCAGCTGAGTTCTGCTCCCTTACGGTTGTCACAGCTCTACCCACTGGAGCTGCAGAGAACCCATCTGCTCTGTCTACCTGTCCTACTTGCCAGCCCTTCAGACAGTCAGAAAGAGCTGACCCAGCCCCCTCCCTGCCCCTGTAGTAGCAGTCCCCTCTCTCAGGAAAACATATCCCATTCCTCCCATGTGTCTTAGAAGCTCCTTCCTAAGAGGAGGTCCCTCCTGGCACGCTCCCTGTCCTTCTGGAATGGGGTGCTGAGCACTGCAGGCTGGCTTCACAACACGGCCACTCTTACTGGGGAGAAGCATGGTGTCCTTCCTCCCCACCCAGGCTCTCTACAGGCTCTTGTTCCAGTCCAGGCAGATGAGAATGCAGACAAAAATCATCCTTGTTCACTTGAAATTTCTTTCTGAAAAGACCTTCAAAGAAAAAAGAATTGCTTATGATACGGGGCACTAGATTGAGCAGCCCCACGGCAACCATGTCTGAGTGAAGCAGCCCGGTGGTGGCACAGCCCCACCAAAGCTGTAGAAGGCCGTCTCCAGATAATGAGGCATCGCCCTACCGGGGAGAAGGGAGCACTTCTGCTGGGCAGCAAGATAGAAATAAGAGAGGCAGCCCAGTGCAGGCCTAGGCTCCAAGAGACTTTGGAGAAAGAGCTCCAGCTTTGGAGTTGGACCAACCAGGGCCCCTACCCAAGGCAGCGCTCCAGCCAGTAATGGCTGCTCCCAGCAGAGCACTGACTGGTTCAGTGTCTGTACCAGAGCCTTCACCACCCTCATTCCATTTACCTAGCACAGCAACCCACAAAAGAGAAACTAATTATTCTCCAGATGGGAAAACTGAGGCCCCCAGGTTGTGTTACTTCTTCAAGGTCATAGAGATAGTAAGTAAGTGACAGAGTTTGAATCTAAGTTTGCTTCACACTTTTTAACTCTTATTCTCTACAGACAGACCCTCACTAAGTAGCAGCCATGGTGAGCTTCAGTTTTATCATCGCCACCTTACCTTGCATGGTTGTTTAGGGGTTAAATAACATATTTCAAGTGCCCAGCATATAGTAGGTGTGCAAGAAACTCTAGTTTTCTCCTTCTCACTGTCCCTGTTCTCCCACTTTAAGTGACTGGGAAAATAGCTTTTCTCAGACACCATTTCCTATGTGAAAACTGGGTGTGTTTTCTGAACGTCTGCTCTGCCATATAGACACGGCCTTGAGGCTCCAAGCTCCCAGCTTCTTTTGCTTCCTTTGGTATGTTTCTGCCGGTATGCACAGTTCTGGCACTATTAAGATTTTGGTTTCTCCTCCTAGCAAACATCACATTTACAAACCACAAATAACAAAGTAGAAGATGCCGGAAGAGCCCTGGCATGTTAATTAAGAACAATAGCGAAAGCAGCTGGGCAGAAAATGCCAACGAGTCAGAAGCAGAGGCGGCATAGCTGTGTTTGTTGACAGAAGCCAGCGCAGTGTTGAACGTTAATTGGGGAAGTGGGTAAACATTTGCCGGCTGCTTTGCCCCCAGTGCGTTGGAAGACAGACAGCAGGCTAGGTCCTCCCCGCCACCTTGCCTGCCCATCTGCCCAGAGCCCAAGAGACACCAGTAGAGCAGCCTTGCTCCAGGTTCCTCATCAGCAGAGAGGATTCTGGAGGCGGACATGTCTCCTTAATGACCCTCCTGGGCATACCGGCTTTCCATCTGGAAACAGTCAAAGGTAGTATTCCTCCTTCAGCCCGCCAGCCTGCCTGCCACCCTCAGGTCCCCAGGGCGTCCTTCCCCACTGGCTTGGAGAAGACCGCCGAGCCATCTCATTAGGTGGGACTTGAGTTGAGCAGAGGACGGGATTGCCCATCTCAGGTGCCACAGTCTCTGCCCAGGCACCCAGAGCATGTCTGACAAAGCGGAGTCCCCGGCTTCCGTCTCACACACTGGGATGCTGGGGTCCATGTATCTCTGTGTCCGTCCGTCCTTACAGCTGCTCACATACACAGCAGCCGGCACTGAATACTTGCTCTGTGCCAGCACCGTGCTCATTAATCCTCACATCCGTCCTACAAGGTTGATGCTAACTCCAGAGCCACAGCGCTAATAGCCAACACAGCTGCGATTTAAACCAGAATATTTCTGGTTCCAAAGCCCATTGTCCTTTCTACTAAACCAGTATTTCTTAGCATTTAAAATTCTTGTTCCCTTCGGGAAATGTTTGATTTTTTTTTCCTCACTCTCAGATTCAGAAAGCCCCCACATCGCATCCTTGTCCCTGACCTAGGAAGCCATGAACCTGATGTAGGGTCCCTGGATGATTAACAGATCCCAACCGAGCCAGAAAGATTTGTCTAGCTTTATAGTCCATAGTTCATCTTATAAACTAATCATTTTTTATTTCTGAAATATAAATCCATATTGTGACATTGACTCATTTTTGGGGACTAAATATCCCCGCCACTGCCACCAACAAGGAGACTGCGATGTGGCTCCCTCGGGAGCCTCTCCTTGGCAGAGGAGATGCCTGTCTCAGGGCGTGGCGGGGTGTGCCCTCTGCAGTACTGCGCTTAAGTTTAGCAGGAAGATCAGCCCCAAAGGCTTTGCTCTTTCCCGCCAAGCAGAAAAGGCCCTCCCCGCTGTCAGGAGTTAATCAAGCACAGATCCGCAGGAACGCTCTCACTCGTTCAACCCACACCCTTTCCTAAGGACCTCCTCCTGCTCCGCTGGCCAGGCGGAGCTGTACAGGAAGCAGTGGGCCTCCACCTGCCTAGGAAGAGGTTTAGTTTCCTGAACCTGTGCCCTGAGGTCAAATTCTAGTTCTTCCGCTCACTGTGAGACCTGACCTCTCTGAGCCCTGGTTTCCTCGGTTGTAAAATGGGAATAACAACACCTACCTCACAGGGTTATTTTGATGATCAAATGAGATAATAGATGTGAAAATGTCTGTGCCAGTGCATAGTAGGCTCGAACGCAAAGTGCAGGATAGGAACCGAATGCCATGAGTCTTTTGAGCATGTGTTTTCTTTCTTTCTAGGTAACCCAGCTGGACCCAAATAAATCATTATTGGAGGTAAAGTTGTTCCCTCAAGAAACCCTTTTCCTTGAAGCAAAAGAGTAAACACAGCCCAGCGGTGGAACCAGCCATTCCTTGACAAGCCAGAGGCCTTGCTTCAAGAGAAGGGCTCCTTGCCAACCCACCTACACGCTCGTCTCACTCAGTTCAGTGTCACACTTCTGCCTCTCGCAAGATTGCTGGAAAAAAGTAATAATAAACATAGCTACTTAAAATTGCCCATCCACGAGTGTATGTCCCCAGCCCTCACTGTAGAGAATGACACCTCTGCCACCCCTCCATCCCCTTCCCGTGGCCCTCGGTCCACGACTAGCGCTCTGTTGAAGCGTGAGTGATCGCGAAGTAGGACTTTGACCTCTCCAGTGCCCTCTCCCCACAGTGTCTGGGGCAGTTCTGACCTGTGACACCAGGCTGCTCTGTATTTGATATGTCTCATTGAGCCAGGGCTCATCCACCTCTGCCTTTTTCTTTTCATGACTGGATTTCTGTTGTGTCACCTGATTTTAAGAGGCAGGGGATAAAAAGTCAAATGGGACTTCTTGGCATGGAGATTAAATGTTGTAGGAAAAAAAAAAAAGCATATCATTTTTGTTGGTACTTCCTGACTCTACTAAGATATAAGGCTGTGTTTGAGGACTGCATTGGACATATATGCAAGATATTTATTTACTGCTGCTGCCTTGGGTCCCCAGGCTCCATGTAGGAGGCATTTGCTGTTCCATCCCAGCCTGAGAAACTGTTTAAGCTCTCAATGGGAATGTTGAGATTGTGTGAAGAGGACCAGGACAGGACCAGGACCTCAGTATCTGGCCCGGCTGCAGGAAACTGCTGTTGGGTTTGCATTTGGGCAGTTAGAACCTCACAGATACCAGCTCCCAGGTTGCTGGCCCATCAGGGCTCACTGAACGCCCTTCTCTCCTGCTCTTTTCTCCCTCTAAACCGTCACGCATTTGGACCTTGTCAGTTGGCAGTTTGAGCACCTTGCCGGTCGCCAAAATCTGATGAGCCACCCACGGACTCTGAGCCGAGCTGTAATAAGGAACCTGCTCCACTGTTTCATTCTTTCAGTGTTTTGATATTAGATGGTGGACTCCCATCTCAAATGAAAGGGACCTCGTTCTCTGGCTGAAAATTCTGTCTTCACATATTTAAGAGAGCAAACTTGGGGGCTCAGCTCAGAAGACATGTGTTGCCTGAATTTATATATAATAATCTGGGATGGTTTAGTAAATGTGGGTTCTTGATAATCTGTGGATTTGGGGTTTGGAGCTTAGTTCACGGAAGTACTGTTTATACCTTCGCCGCCAGTGATTTCTTTTCAGTCTTGGAATGTTTCTCCATTTCGGTTTTGTGTCACCGATGGTCTCTGTCCTAGGGGTCGGGATCCTGACTTGACATTTTGTACTTGTCCAAAAGAGTCTAAGTGCTGGGGTTTTTTTAGAGTTCTCGAAAGACTCAAACCACAGTCTGAGATACGCCTGGTCATTCTCCCTCTGCCCAGAAGTGGGCATTGGCCAGGAAAATTCCATCTTGTGTCTTTTCTCTAATCCTCCAACCAAGGACCTCCCAGGAACACCCTCTCAAGAGAAACGTGTTCCTAGCAGACTAGTGCTACGTCTGCCCAGGTGCAGGCTGTCTCTGGCCCCAGGCATCTCTCCAGGGAGACTGAAAGGAAAAGAGACCCAAGATGGAGGCTTTCAACCTGAGCACATCCTCTCCAGCTCCACTCTCTCCTTCTAAACTAATGGCTCTACAGGACCGTCATTTCCAATGCTACAGACGCACGCGGGCACCAGCTCTTCTCTTTCCAAGGAGACCTTGTTCTGTAGCTGCCGTGCAGAAGCCACAGCCTTGAACTCGGGCCATACTCAGGAACAGCAGCAAGGGTGTGGGTGGGGATTGGAGGGATGGGTCTCTGAATTCACGTTCATGTTTACCTGTTCCATCTAATTTGGGTTTGACTTCATCGTGTTGTTCCCCCATCCTCTTCACTTCTGTATTCCAGTAATATAAACTTTACTCTGAAACCTATTTCATACAAGTTATTAAACACTACTTGAATGTGTGTGAAGTTTACACACCCTTCTTCAACCCTGCCTTGGAAGGTTCTTCTTGCTCAGTCCCACGAAATCCTAGCCTAAAGGCCCCCTTCCTAGGCAAGGCCTCAGCTAGTTAGCACTGTTCACGCATGCCATTCTGTTCTACTGAGTCCAGAACAGGAGGCAGAGCAATTTCATGCCCTTTCTTACAAACACAACGTTAAAAGGACTTATGTAAAGTTAGGATCCAAGAAAAACATGAACTGACTTACTATTACCACAGAAATAGCCATGTCCTTTGTAAATCTTCCTCCTGCCCCTACCCTTCTTTAGGGCTTACCTCCCAGCCTCAAGACACAGGAGCGAGTCAAGCAGAATATGTGCTTTGTGTTCTCATGCCCACCTGTCTAGAGTGAAGTCCCAGGGCTGCTGTCGTCTCTGCCCCATTCCACTTCACTCCTCTGTGTTTCTTGGATTATCACTTGTGCATTTGGAGCATTAGTTTGAAGGTTTGTGGAAGCATTGCCAATTTCCCACCGCCTCGGAGAAGGTGCAGTTGGGGGAGCTTTCTGGTTTTCAGTGTTGTGCTCTGGCACCACTAGGACTATGGAACGCATGGGTGTTCGTCCTTGAATGGTGAGCATCCAACGCCGAATTCTTTTTTGGAATCTTGAATAGGATTCAAGATTTTATGAATTTTATTGGTGACATTAAAAACACAAAATAAGTTTGCATTGGCATTAAAATTGCTCTTCCCAAAGCTAGATATGCTGAGTTGAGTGTGCTGGTCAGTGGGATGGGTTCTAAAGAGGTTGCGGAGCTCTGGCAGATTTCCCCAAAGGCCCTGATGCTGTTTGTTTGGATGTAGCAGGGGGTCTTAATTGTCTCCATAAGCAGCATCTCTGATTGACACACTTCCACCATCCAACTAGTCCTGGACCCCACAGGCGGATGGGACGTGGAATCCTCAATTCAGTCTAGGAGTAACTCACACGGGCATTGCCCTGTATAGTCTCAGGAACCCTTCCACGTGCATTAACTCATTTGATCCTTTTAAAAATTCTCAGAAGAAGATCTACACACACACATACACACAGGATGCACCGCACAACACACTTCCCATCGTGGTTCAGCAGAAGCGAATCTGACTAGTATCCATGAGGACGCAGGTTCAATCCCTGGCCATGCTCAGTGGGTTAAGGATCCAGTGTTGCCCTGAGCTGTGGTATAGGTCACAGATGTGGCTCGGATCCTGTGTGTAGGCTAGTGGCTACAGCTCCGATTGGACCCCTAGCCTGGGAAACTTCATGTGCCTAAAAAGACCAAAAAAAAAAAAAATGTGGTGTTCCTCGAAGTGAATAACTTCTCTGATCCTCAGTGTCCTGATGACATTCGCACAGCATTTTGCAGTTTACCCCATCTTCTGCACCCAGCGTCAGAGTCCCTGCAATGAGGGAAGCAGGGCAGACATGGCCATTCACCCCTGGCTCGATCCCCTCAAGGGCTTCCCGTTGCCCTCCAAATGAAATCCAGACTCAGCTTGGATTTAAAACTCCTGTCATCTGGTCCCACCTCCCTCCCCATCTGCATCTCTGGCCACACCATGTCCTCAACACATCGTGAGCTACCTGTGGTTTCCTAAAAGCTCATCAGCTCCCTGTCACCCCTGGCCTTGCACACTATTCCCTCTGCCCCTAGTGCTCTTCTGTCACCTTCAGCTCGGACTTCATCTCCCTCAGGATGGCTTCCCCAACCATTGCCCCATAGGTTCACTGCCTGTGCTCTGGGTCTTCAGCCCTGGGCTGCTTTCTTTTCTTTTCTTTTCTTTTTTTTTTTTTTTGTCTTTTCTAGGGCCACACCCACAGCATATGAAGGTTCCCAGGCTAGGCGTCTAATCAGAGTTGTAGCCGCTGGCTACACCACAGCCACAGCCACACCAGATCCTTACCTCACTGAGCGAGGCCAGGGATTGAACCCGCAACCTCATGGTTCCCAGTCAGATTCGTTAACCATGGAGCCACAACGGGAACTCCTGGGCTGCTTTCTCATAGCACTAGCACTGGATCACTCTGAACTGTTAACGCTCAGCTCCATGTCCTTCCTCCCTCTATGCCCAGACGGGGAGCTCCCCAAAGGGGCTGAGTCACTTCATATCCTCGCAGCTGCGAAAATGACTAGTGTGTAGGAAGCACGTCGTCGATTTGGACTTACTACCTGAATTCAAACAAAGAAATACGGTGGCTGTGTTCTAATAAGGTGGTCGCTTCCATCTCTAACCTCCCGCTCGTCTCGTAATGTTGTGAGGGCAGAGACCGGATCAGTCATCTGTGTATTCCCTGCGCCAGCCCCGGGTCTGGCACAGAGCAGTCGTGCACCAGGTAGTTCCTGAAGCAGTTAATTAACGGATGCTGGTGAGGAGAGCTGACGAGTAAAGGAACTGGTGTCGAGCAGCCAGTAAGCCCTGCAGGATGGGGAGCTTGAGGCACTGTCTCCACAACAGCCTCAGAATCCCTGCGCAGTCGCTACCGTTAACGTCCTCAGTTAGGAAAACTGAGGCTCAGAGAAATTATGTCCCAGCCCCAGAGACAGGCAGGTAATCGGGAGAGGAGCCGACCCTCTGGTCTGGATACGAGCCCAACACGCGTGCCTGTTCTGCCTGCCTGTGAAATGTCAGCAGCCCCCAAGTTTCCCCTCTGCCCTCTGCGGTTCCAAAACTCTCCTTAGGTAAGAGACAGTTTGTCCTTGGAGACTCCGTTCAGGGTAGAGTCCATGTCAGTCTGATTTGTTGTTTTCTCCCTCAGCACGGGCCTGGCTCCGTGTATGTGCCTGATAAACGGCTGTGATGAGGTCAGGTAGTGATGAGATAATGATAAGATAGTGAATATTTATATCATGTTTACTGAAGGCCAAGCACTAAGTGCTTTACTTGTATTAACCCGTTCACTCCTCACCCCAGTCTCATGGAGGAGGAGCTGTTGCTATCCCCACTTTATTGGTGAGTAAACTGAGGCACAAGGGGTCATTCAGCTAGTAAACCTAGAAGCCAGATTCAAACGCAGGCAGTTTGGCCACAGAGTTCATTCAGGCAGTGGTCACTCCACTCCACGACTTCTCCTCAAGGAAGCAGCCTCGTGGAGTCCCCAGGCCAAGTCAGGGCCCCTTTCTGACGCCCGTGCTTGTCCCTAGTAGAGCACTTTTATCCTCTTATTGTGATTATTTGCACAGAACTCTCCCCCGTGGACCGTGACAGGCCTGTCCCCGCTGGGCCGGGCACAGGGCACAGACAGTAAATGCTATGTGAGTGACTGAACTAAGGAACTGCCCTCTGAGGTGGGACACACTATCCCTGTCTCATACATGGACAAGCCCAGGCATCGAGACATCAAATCATTTGCCCCAAGTCCCAAAGCCACTGTACAACGTACCCTGTCTAACTCCAAGGTAAGGGTTTTTCCCACCATGCATTTTCATCAGATCAGCATTTAATTTAAGTACTTTTATTTAGTGCCATTTTCCTTATGGAGATTGGGTCAGTTTTGACTCCTCCATTCCTCACTTAGGCTTTTTGTTAAACATTGGTTCTCAGCCTCTACCCTTGACCCCGAATTCCCAGGCTGGGGCGGGGCCACCAGTTGCAGGGCAGTGTGGTCAAAGTCAGAGGAGTTCCCAGAGCTCCTAGTCCAACCCCATCCAGGAGCTCTGGCCGGAGTTCGCTCTGTAATAAACGCATCCACCCAAGCCAACAGTCTGAGATTCCAGAGTGAGAGGATGGAGGCCTGCCCCTCTGGGCTTGGATCCTCAGGCCCCTGGAAATTATTGCCTTGCTTGGAAGCACACACTGGTAACATTTGCATAGGACTTTCCTGAGGAGGTGGCAACAAGGAGAGTCTTACTGAAACTTTTCTCTGCGTTTTGGGGGTCAGGTGGAAGCACATGTAAGGGAAAGCAGGAGTGGAGGTCAGGAGGCTCTCTTTCCTGAGGCAGATGCCGAGGCCTTGGCTGCATGAGCATCCCACGTGGGAATCCTTCTTCCTGGCTGGCTGGGTCTGCAAGGTCCTTTCCTCAGGTCAGAGCATTTCTAGACCCAGCAGGAAACCTTTCCTCATTCTACAGATGAGGAAATGGAGGAGCAGAGCAGCGAAGTGACTTGGCCAAGGCCTCCGTGCTGGCATATGCCTTCCACCACACGGAGCATCGGTGGAGAACCGGCTGGCACAGCTACCGCCTACATGCCTCAGTTTCTTCACATAAGAATGGGGTGCATTTTATGGGTCTTTTGCATACTATGGGGGGTCATGAACACAGAAAAAATGGGTTCTCTGGAATAAAAGTGGTACTGCACCAAGGGGGCGTGGAGCCCAGCCCCCGTACTGGGGGAGCCCCCCTAGGAACCGGCAGTATCAGGGTGTGCTCCAAACAGTGGGGGCCCTGAGAAGAGATAGGTAGGGGTGCATCCAGAGGCTGAGGGTGGACCTGGCCTGTGCCGCTCCTTTCTTACTGACACGGTGCCACTTGGTGCTTTGTGGCAAGCATGTTCTGGTTCATGGAGCCCCTGAGAAGGTGGTGGGTGGAGTAAATGAGGTGACCAAGGGAGGGAGAAGATCCCGGGCCACCAAAAGATTTCTGAACCAAGCAGATCCTGATCCTGGAGGGAGTTTTCAGATAATGGTTCAAGTGCAGAGGTACCTCCTATCACCAGCTCCCAGCTCCCCAGTCTTCCTTCGAATGGGGGTAAAAGGGTGCCGAGAAAGGAACAGCTTTCCACTCTGAAGGCAAAGAGAAGAAATCATCCAATTACTGCTAACAAATAATAATCCCCAAAATATCTGGGTGTTCGCTGCATGTCAGACACAGGATGTTACGTGAATCGTGTTATCAAAGCTTCACGATGATCCCATGAAAGCATTATTTTTGCTCCCATCTTTCGTAAGAGAAAATGTGACAAACGCAGCACTCTGTTTCCACACTGGCAGCCCTGCTCAGCCAGGCCCTGTGGCCAAAGTTGCTAAGGATGCATGAAGGGTGGTGCCAGAATCTTGCCTGGACTGTTGCCAGTCCTGAGTGGCAAAGCGGGGGTGGGGTGGGGGGTGGTTCTAGGTTCACAGAAGGGCTCCAGATACCTTCTTTCACACACACCCCCATCCAACTGGGGGTGGAGAAAGTGGCCTCAACTCCACCTCCTAGTCCCCAGTCAGTCTCTTTCATAGCTGCAAACAACCACTGTCAGCTCTTCCCCAAGCTAGCTGGACACCCCTGAGAAAGTCACTTCCTCTGTTTCCTCTGATAGGAACTGGAGATGAAGATGAGTGGCTGTGTGCCGCAGGGGGGGGGGGGGGGGGGATGCAGAGGCACTCGGAGGCCTTGGGGTCAGCCTTCGCCAGTAAAGTCAGTAGGAGTTTTCCAGGTAACTCACTGGCCCAAGACAGGGAACCTGGAGGAGGTGCCTGTGCCTCACCGCCACCCCAAACCTGGAGTCTGATCCACCCTCTGGGGCGAAAAGGCCCACTTGTGTGTCAGCTTCCCCACCCGACTATTCCCTCTCCCCGCCAGGAAAGAGAATTCAGATGTTGGGCCCCAGGCCAACCTGAATCCGGTCCTGAGCCAATCCTGCAGCTTGGAACCACCCCATACACAACCTGGGCGGTCCCAGCGCTGAAGGAGGAGTGGCAGCGGGTGGCAGCCGGCAAGTGGAAGTCAGACTAGAACTCGTTATTTGAGGGAGAGGCCCAGGCTGGGGCTGGATTCGGGCTCTCCCCCCAGCTCCATCCCTCTCTCTAGTCTTCACTTTGGTCAGTGACCTGGGCATGACTGGCTCACAGTCCCTCCGAGAACTTCTGAAGGGGAGCCTTGCCCTGATGCCCTTCCTCTTCACAGTTTCTCCCCCACCCACGCGGTGGCCCGGCCGCCACCAACCTTCAGGCAGCCTGATTCTAGGATGGCTGGGAGGCAAGCCCAGAGTGGGTAACTCAGCGCTGCAGAGGCTCCAGATCAGGAGTCTGAGTGGCACACGGGCCAGGAGCTGATTCCCAGAATTGCTGTTTCCAACGCTCTCTAGGGAGATGGAGACCAAGAGCAATAACATCCAAGGAAGATCACTCTGCCAGGTCACCAAAGTACCAGGAGGACCTGCAAATCACCTGGGCTTTTGCAGGGTTTCCTCTGTACAGGATCGCCTCTCTCTCCCCCGCTTCCCCAGCCTGGCCAATCCCACGTCCTTCCAAACTCAGCTCCAAGAAACTGTGAGGACTAATTTTAAAGAGGTGAAGGGTCAGAAAGGAGGCCGGTTTCAAGATAAATATACTACAATACCTAACTTTCTTAAGCAGTTGTCATAACTAGACATGGGTTGTCATAACCAGTTGTAGTGGGTGAAAAGGTTCTATTCGACAACAGCCACATAAAATGCCAAGGAATGCTTAAGAAACGGAACTATGGGGGGAAATGACAAAATCTACAAAGGGACATAAAAGTTGTGAATAAGTGAAAATCATGTTGTGTCCTTGATGGGAAAATACTGTGCTGTGAAGATACATACTCTCCCTCAAATTAATTTCTAAAGGCAGTTAAGGCAAATTTCCAAAGGGTGTTTTAAATTTCACTTCCTTTTTGGAACTAGCTTTAAAAATTCTAAAATATTTATTCAGAAGACTGTCTTTCCAAGATAGCCATGAGAATTCTGGGGCGGGGTCAAGGAATCAGAAGGATGACTTGCCCTCCGAAGTATTATAGAACTAGTGAGACTGGTGCCGAAGGAAGTCGCTCCCTAGATGAGAAAGTGTTGCGAGGACCTAAGGTCACCTGAGGATACAGCGTGTGGTATATGGTCAGTGGGGATGGGGCAGATCATTAAGAAGTTCTGTAATAGCTGACTAATCATTTGGGGGAGAAATTAAATCACAAACTTCACATCTTCCACCAAAATTAACTTCAAATAAACTAAAGATATAAATGTAAATAATTTTAAAAGTGCTAATAGAAAATATACATGAATGCCTTTAAAAAGTTGGATTTGAAAAACACATTAAGTGGGATTGGTAAATAGAATCCATGAGGGAAAAAATGACAGATTTGACTGCACAAAAAATTTTAATATTGGTATCACAATAACAAAACAAGATCAACAAAAACAAAAATGGAGAAATCAGCATATGGTCAAATAACAGGATAGTGGTACCTTTAGTATATAAACAGCTCTTACAAATTAAGGAAAACAGAAGCTCTATGATAGAAAAATAAGAAAGACATATACATAGATTTAAAAAAATGAGTGACCAACACATATAGGCAAAACTAAGGAGTAACTACAAATTACAGTGACAATAAGATACATTTTTCCTGCCCGAACTGGCAAAGATGAAAAAGATCAGCAGGAGGCATTACTGTTGAGTGTGTTCATTGATATACAACTTCTCCTAAGGGCTGACATGGTAGCAGAGGTATCAAAATCTTATATATATATTTTTAAAAAGCCTCTGACCCTGATTAATCAATCTTATTTCCAGGAATTTATCTTATGAAAGTAATTAAGCAAATTCACTGAAGATCTTCATTGTAGCAATTTTTTATTATAGCAAAAACTGGAAACAAACTTAAATACCTGTTAATAGAGAATTGGCTAAATTAGTCAAGGTACACATGCAATGAAATATTAAGCAATCTTTTTAAAAGGTTATATAGATATATCAATTAATCTAAACAGTGCTTATCATATTTGTAATTTCAAAAGTAACAAAAAGTGCATTTTTGTAAACATAGGCACACAGAAAAATATATTTTCCAGATGTACTTTGCTGAAGTGTCTAAAATGTTTTATGTTTTACTTTATCGGAACAGGCTATAATATTGCTCCCATTTGGGAAACCTGAGGTCTTGCTCCGGGGGTCCCTTTCTTCAGGAAGTTTCTCTTGACCCTCCTTTCCCCACTCCTGCCTCAGCCCTGTTCCCACTGTGAGATCATTCGTGGGTGACTGTGTTCACAGTTGGCCAACGAGTTCTTTAAGAGCCCATCACAGTCGACTGGTCATCAGTCCTCAGGGCCAGGCACATGCTAGGTGCTCAATATTAATGAAATGAAGGAATGAATGACCACTATTCATGTTTCCGTGAGTAATCAGAGAGGTGAACGGAATGGGGCCGACTAAAAGCTCCCGAGTCTGATCCTAAACGCCCAGAGCCGAAGAAGAGAAGAAAAATGCCTGGGAGTGGGAGTAGGATCTGGATTCCCATCTTCCTGGAGGCCCAGCAGCACTGTAACCCCGCGCACGTTGGGTCGCCACGCTGAACCTCAGAACCTCGGCGAACTCATCCTGAAACGCGGGACTTCACACCTCCCCCGAGGACTGCGTACCGAGCAAGACGCAATGACCAAGCGTTTAGCAGAGTAGTGGAACACAGTAGGCACTCAAAAATAGAAGTAAGTAGTTGGGCGATGAACAGCACTCTGCGCGTTTGTCCGAGCCTCAGATGCGCCCGAACAGAAGGACGTGGAGGTGGGAAGCTTCGCGACGCCGAGCGGCCGCCTCCCCTGCGCGAGCCCTACAGATGCTGGGGCTTGATCCGAAGGAGCTACCGCTGGGGCTCTGCGCTGGTGATCCTGCCCCGCTCTGCGAGTGGATGCCTTCGCTCCCCCCGCCTTCTGCAGGCTCCCCAGCCCACTCCTCCCGTGGGAGGGGGCGGGGGTGTCCAAGAGCCCAGGAGGAGCCTGGTCCTGCCCACGCGAGGGTAAAGGTTCCGCGACGGGCCTCAGGCCAAACATCAGTCCGCCGCGCCCAGCCCAACCCCGCGCCTGGAACCCGGCAGAATCTGAGCCTTGGGTAGGGACCTCCCAGGTACTCCTGGGTTCGAATTCTGCTCGGTCCGTACTAGTTAATAAGATGTGAGTCTGTTTTCTCACCTGTCAAGTGGGATCATAGGACTGGCCTCACAAAGGCGGAGGGTGGCGCGACTTAAACAAGACACTTTAAGGAAGCGCGAGGCGCAGGGCCCCTCGCAGGAAGAGCGCTTGTCCTAACCTAGGCCAAATCCGTGGCCTTGACACTGCCAAAGCCATTTTAGTAGGCTAGGGACGGGGACCGCAAAGCCGGCTGCGCTTCTCCCTGCCCATCTTGGGGTGCACGCGGCTGAGAGTCTTAATTAACGTGGAGTTGATAGATGGGAGGAAAATGTTGTCGTTGTGGGTCTGTATGTGTACAAGAGTGTGTATCCACGCGCGTGTTCGTGCGTACAAGAAAGTCTGTAGTTGTGCGGGAAACAACATGCTTGAGGCGGCCGGTGTAGACTCCTTCTCCCAAAGGCACCGCACCCCTTTTCTCCGCGCCCCCTTGGCGGTAAGGAGTTTCAGCCAAACTGACGGAATCTGGCTCGGCCTTGGGAGGAGTAGGGATGAGGGAGGGGGTGATTCCGTCCCGGAGCCACTGGTTTGGGGATAATTACTTTTAATGTCAGAAAGATTTAGTTTAATATCATCTCTATTAGGCTGCCGGGAGGGTAATTAAACGGGACGCGCCGCAGCCGGCAAACAGATGGCGTCTGCTTGCTCCGAGGCCGCGGGCAAACAGCGCAAAAGTCAACGCCTCCCGGGTCCCCCATCAGAGCCCCCGGCCTTGTTCCCACTCAGCGCCTTGGCGCCGCGCCTCCAGCCCCCTCTGCTCCTCAGCCCCCAAGCCCGGCCTCACCCAGGGTCTCCACCAGGTCCATTCGTTCGTGCCCCACCACTACCTGCACCGGGGAAGGTGAAGGGGAGTGGATTTTTGCAGCGCTGAGCGCTCGCCTGGGGCCCTCATCCTCTGGCACAGCAAAGGCGTCAGCAAATGAGTTTGAGCTAAGAGGCCCTGTGTGAGTGAGTGTGTATGTGTGTGATTGTGTGAAGACAACCTGCCCTCAGCCACCTCATTTGTCCCCAAGGTCTGGTTTTCTCTGCCCAGGGTCCAGCAACCCGGGGGCCCTGGAGTAGGGTTAAGTCCATGCGCCAGTGAGGGCCCCGGGACAGGAACATATGCTCCAGTCTGGGTGTTCATTCAGTCGCCCGAGGTGGGAGTCTGGACATCTGGGTGAGAGGTCACGTGCGGAGTGGAGGTCTCAGAATGAGGACATGCTTATGAGAATGCTATGAAGTCCATCAAACTTCCCGAAGGGGCCCTCTTGAGTGGAAGGGCAGCATCAGACATGCATATTGTGGGCGGATACTGCATGAAGGTGCGAGGGTGTGTCCAAGGCTTGTGTAGAATGAGGTCACAGGTGCAGATTGTGTGTCCAGCTGTGTGAAACTACCCTCTAGGTGTGTTTTAGGGGTATAGCCCCTCAAGCTAGGCACGATTTCCCCACCTCTGGCGGCTCAGTTCGGCCACCCCTTCTAGTCTGCTTCCCTCCGGAAAAGAAGCCCAAATCAGGACTAGCCGGGAGTGGCCTGTGGAGCTGTGAGTGCAGTGACCTCGAGAGTTACTCCCGCATCTGTCCATGACACATTCATTCACATGAGCCTGGGGGACTTCACGTCAGGACTTTGGGTACATAAAAAGAAAGGTGTGGGGTCCCAGGCCTGTTCGGCTGTGAACACAAGGCAACCTCGGTGGGCTGGGTTCTAGGATGTGCCCTCTCCACAGCCTAAGAAAATGAGGTTCCTTGTACATCAGTGGGAAAACAGGAGGCTGGACTCTAGGTTGCCGCAGGATCACTGGGACCACAGTGGGGGAATCTCACAGTGGCCGGGCCTCAAGTGTGAGGAGGGGCGTTTGGGGCAACACCCCACCTCCACCCCGGAAGCTAGGCAGATTTCTATTGTTCATTTTGCTTGGGGTTTAAAAGTGTCTCTGAAAACTTAGGGCAAGGCAGCTCTGGGGGGAGGTGCCTGGGCCCTAGCAGAGCCTGTCCTCTCTTCCCCACCCACTCCCCTGCCAGGGTGCAATTAACGCATAGATTTCTTTGACCTCATAACCTCAAGGTGTTGGAAGGTGGCGTCTGGGTCCTATGCTCCTGCGGGACTATTATTCCAGACTCACTCCCTTACCCGCACTCCATGCGGGCGACCCAACAGGAGCTGACCCCTTTCTCCCAAACATTCTCAGGCTCCGGCGAGTGAAATTTAATCGGAGCGATCAGCCAAGTCTCTACCACCATCTCAGGCTGTTAAGGTCGAGCTCGTCCCGCGCGGGCCGGGTCAACTTTCTGGAAGCACCCTGTGCGGCTCTTCCGCCTACCAGCCAGGCCTCCCAACCCCCGCCCCCCGCCCCCAGCCAAGGTGCTCAGATTGGCTTCCTGGGGGAATCTGCACGAGGTTCCGCGGTGCGCGGTGGAGCCCCGATTCTTTGCGCCTTCCTACCCCAATCCCCAGCCTCTAGCAGCAGAGCCGGCTGGGCTGGCAGCAGCAGACCTGCCAGGTGGAAGGGGCTACATCCCCAGGCCTCCGGCCGAGTCTGCCATGCCCAGTACAGCCGCGCCTCAGACGGAGCGGGCTAGAG
This sequence comes from Phacochoerus africanus, assembly GCF_016906955.1. Lineage (NCBI taxonomy): Eukaryota > Metazoa > Chordata > Mammalia > Artiodactyla > Suidae > Phacochoerus > Phacochoerus africanus. The sequence goes on from NC_062551.1 coordinate 161,105,870, forward strand.
CCCGGTGGCCCTGGAAGTTCGAAAGAGCAACGCGAAAACGCTTGGTCGGGAGTGGAGGGAGAACGACGGGAAAACTCATTTTTCTCATGAATTAAACGAATTTTCTTTACCCTGAAGGAGAGGGAGAAAGGTGGAGAATAAAAAAGGAGAGTGAGAGAAAATTAGAACGAGGAAAAGACAGAAGGAAAAAGCAAAGAGAATCATAGCTAAAGAAACCCGAGGCGATCCCGCCGGAGGACCACGGCATTAATTCCAGATGTTGCCATTGAAAAGGGAAACAAAATCCGAAACCTGTTACCTCTTCTGCGGACTAAACCGTTCCTCAGGGTCGTGACGTCAGGACGGGAGAGTAATGCAAAAGTTAAAACTCTTCCTGGGGGCCCGCGGCGACCTTGTCTCCGGACCAGAAGGACTGAGACTGGTGCGCGTCCTGCGTCCATGAGGATCTGGGGAAACAGGACAGTTTTTTACTTTCGCTTAAAAAAGAAAATCAAACTCTGAACTTAAAACAACGTGGAAAAGAATCCCACCACCACGGAAAATATATCTAGATGCTGCAGAAGTGGGGAAAGGAAAAGGCAAAATGGGGCAGAAGGACGGATTTAGGGGGGCGGGGAGAGGAAAGGAGATAGCGCACCGCTCCAGCGGGCGCCGACAGGAAGCGCAATCTCATTTCTCCTTTCCAGATCCTTTTTAAAAACGAAATTCCTCAAACCACACTTACCCTCCGTGATGCCTTGTCGTATCAGGACTTTTTAAATAGAGGAGGACCTGCGTTTTAAAGGCAGCAGGGGGGAAAAAACTGCCTCAACTACCCCACACGCATCGGATTCGGGAGCATGCCGAAACAGCCGGATGGAGGCAGGAAAAATCGTCCTGGCATTTATGCCACGAGTACCCTCCCTTCTCCACCCTTGCGCCCCCGTTCCACCCCCACCCCAACCGCGGTAATTGTCACCTGCCCCCATCCCGCCCCCGGTCGCCGGCGCTACTTGGGAAAGTTGGTCTTGCCAGGCGCCCCCGGCCAGTGGGAGCGGCGCAGCGGAGCCCGCGCCCCAGAAACCGAGGGGTTACACACGTCTACGTAGAGGCGCATCGGACACGGTAATTAAGAGCAATTCACACGCTCTCGGGCACACGGAAACTACTTGTCACGGTATTTTCAACGCTCCTCCTTGCCCACTTTTTTCCACTCCTTCCCTGGCGCGCCCCCTCCCCTCCCCTCCCCGAGGCACTCTGAGGAGCTTTTGGAGTTTCGAATCTTTCGGACACTGTAGAATGCGGGGCTCCCCGGGCGCGGGCCCGGCCAATCAGAGCGCCGTCTGCCTCCCCTGGCCAATGGCAGGCGCCACATTGTTGTCCAATTCTGTCTAATGGAGCCCTAAGGAGCAACAATAGAGCAGGCGAGCCGCTCATTGAGAGTCTGGCAGCGCCCGGCAACTGGGGCCCGGTTGTGCGCAGCTTTCGGCGCGCTCCGAGAGGGGACGCCGCGCGGCGAGGGCCGGGTCGAGGGTTCCAGCTAGCAGATCCCTAAACGGTCCCCTGGCTCCGATTTCCGACGGAAGGGTTGGACAGCGCAGCGTTCTGAGGGGGTCCGGAAGTTCGGACATGGTGACTGAAGGAGGGTGACGTGGTCAGATAAGGGGCCAGGGGGCAAGGGGAAGAGGCCGAGAGCGCCAGCGTCGCGAGCGGAGCTGGGAGGCGCGTGCAGCGCCAGCGGAGGAGGATCCCCCAGCCCACGGCAGGTAGTTGAGGGCCGCAGGGAGGGCAGGGGAGGCGGCCTGGCCTTCCGCCCCTGTCGATGAGGCCCCCGGGCCACTCCGGCCGTGGGGACTGCGCAGCTCGAGGGGCCTGAGGGAAGAGGCACCGCGCTTAGGGACGGGGTCCTGGATTCTTGAGCGGAAACCCCAGGATTCGGTCCCGGGCTCTGGCGGGGAACCGGGGACCCAGAGGAGGCCTCGGCGGAAGCTCAGAGTTGGGCCTGCTTGGGCCTTCTGTGCCGTGTCGCAGAGAGGACGCCTGTGTTCTCTCAGACCCAATTCCAGAGGCAAGTCTCATGCCTCGGTGCTGTCTGCTGGGCCGTTCAAGTCCCAGAAACCCAACTCCGGGGCCAGAACTCGGGAATCTGCTCCCGAGCGGGGTCCCACGGGGCCCCAGGATGGGGAGGGCGTGTCTGACGGCTCGATCCCTAAACCGGGAGGGGAGGGGAAGGCCGGGAATGCTGGTCAGCGAAAAGGATCTCCCTCCTAAAAAGCCTAACTTTTGCAAGATAATTTTTTCCTCCCCTGACTACTCCAGACTACAAGGCTAAAAACTGTGCCACAGGTTTACTCCATCCCCACCCCCAGCCTATGCCTGCGGGCTTTTTTTCCTGTACACGCCTCTCCCCCCCGTGTGGACCCCGGGTCCCAGACCCACATAACACCTGTTTCTCGCTGTTTTTCTCGCCCTTCAAGCTAATCTTTGGGCTGGGTTTGCCTATCCAAAGAGTTTCTTCTGCTGGATTTTCTCCTTAATCCTCCTTCCCAGGCCTTCTAAACTCAGCTCCACAATCATTTTCTCTCTTACTCTCTGGAGGCCTGTACCTCGGATCCTGGAGCCCCCACATTTCCTCGGGTCTCTGGGCCCCTTGGCCTAAATTTGCCCTGAGTTGTTTGTTTCACTTCACTTCCTAGAGCTGCTTCTTCTTCTTTTTCCTGATTTTTTGTCTCCAAATCTCCTGCTCCCACCAGCAAAAAAAAAAAAAAAAAAAAAAAAAAGAAAAGAAAAAAGAAAGAAAGAAAGAAAGAAAAAAGAAAAGAAAAAAAATCCCCCAGCCCAACCAGCTGAACTTTATGTCTCAACATCTCCCTCCTCTTCACCTTTCTCCTAAGCCAAATGTTTCCGCTGAGGTTTGTCCTGTTTTGCTCTTGGCATCAATCTAGTTGTTGGGTTAAAATTTTTCATCTAATCCGAGTCCCAACAAACAAACATTTTGCTCTACCTCGGTTAAGCTAAACTTTTGGATAATATATATATATTTTTTCAAACCCTCGTTGCATTCACCTGAACCAGTGACTTTCAAACTTTCTTTGTCTTTTAATTTTTTTTTCCAGCGGAACCCCTGATTCAAACGAAATCTTACACCCAGTGCATAAATCAGTCGTAAGAAGAAGAGCTCTGGTGGGAGTGGGGTGCGAGAGCTGGGCCTTACAAGGGGGCTCCAACGGCACCTCCTCCCAGCAATTTGGCAACCGCTAGCCAAACTTCCTCTGCCGCTGAAATGCCCCTGTCTAAGCTTGGATTTCTTTAGCTTAGCGCGCCGTGTACTCCTCACCGCAAGTTTCTCCCCTCTTCCCACGGTCTTCCACGCCAGGTTCTGCCATGGAACTGCGCTCCGAGCTGCCCAGCGTACCCGGCGCGGCGACGGCGGCGGCGACAGCGACCGGGCCGCCCGTGGCTTCGGTGGCGTCGGTGGCGGCGGCGGCGGCGGCCGCCGCTTCGCTACCGGTGAGCGTGGCGGGCGGCTTGCTGCGGGCGCCGCCGCTCTTGTTGCGGGCTGCGGAGAAGTACCCGCGGACGCCCAAGTGCGCGCGCTGCCGCAACCACGGCGTGGTGTCTGCGCTCAAGGGCCACAAGCGCTATTGCCGCTGGAAGGACTGCCTGTGCGCCAAGTGCACGCTCATCGCCGAGCGCCAGCGCGTCATGGCGGCGCAGGTGGCGCTGCGCAGGCAGCAGGCGCAGGAAGAGAACGAGGCGCGCGAGTTACAGCTGCTCTATGGCACGGCTGAGGGCCTGGCGCTGGCCGCCGCCAACGGCATCATCCCGCCCCGACCCGCCTACGAGGTCTTCGGCTCTGTGTGCGCCACCGACGGCGGCGGGCCGGGAGCCGGAGCGACCGCAGGGACCGGAGGCGGCGCGGCGGGCGCGGGGAGCTCAGGTGAGGAGAGGGGAGCAGGGATGGAGGGGGTCCAGAGGCGCGCGGCCCAAGGACTTGTCCCCGTACAGGATGAGTGGAATCCCATTCTCCAAACGCCCCAACTGTCCCAGCCTGATTTGGGACATGAACACACAAACTCGCCTTCCTCTCCTTTCTGAAGCATTTGCACTTTATTCCTTTCACCGCAGGCCCAAATGTAAACGCTTTCCCCTTATCACCTGTACCCAGACACCGGCAGGTCCCACCTTCCTCGCTGACCTCGCTGGGTCTTCTCCACAGCGCCGAAGCCCACGTGTTTCATCTTTTATTTCATTCTGCGCCTCTCTCTCCACACGCTGCGGTTCCTCGGCTCCTTCCCAACTCTCCAAAGAAATCCGACCCTCTCCGAGCCAACCCCCCACTCGCACCCCCACCCCAAGATTCGTTTTCTCGCGTTCCTAAGGGTCCGCGCTCAACCGCTCGCCTACTCTCTGCTCTTTTTCTAGCTTCTTTCCCCACTTGTCTCCCTTTTCTCAGCGTTCGCGCTCTCCGGCTTTTCTCGATCCCCTCTCCTCTTCCCCCTCTACTTCCTGTCTGGCCCCACCTAGACCTTTTCTGGGGAGGGTGGAAATAAGGCCGGGGTCCTGGGGTTGTGGGGAGCTCAGCTCCCAACTCGGGAGGGAAGAACTTCTTAGGTCTTAATTTGGGAAAGGATGGATTAGAAATAGAGGCTTTACTTTTGCCTGTAGAGAGGTTGGCGATCTTTTAGATGCCCAAGGCGCCTTCCCTTACAGGCTGCGCTGCCCAGGATGAGAGGCCACCCAGGGCTGGGTTGGCCCTTGGAATCACCTGGATGGAGTGAGGCCTTCTATACAGTGTGTGGTATGGGTGCAAGTTGTGTTGGCTCCTGTTTGAACCCTGGGCTAGGCACTTCTCCAGGGCAGGGCAGGACTAGGAAGGCTGAAGGTGTTGGGCAACAGATGTAGGAAGAGGGTCACTGGACACTGAGTTCACAGGGCACAGGTGGTTGGGTTTCTGGGTACGGAACAAGAGCCCTTTGGCAGCCGCGGGGGGGGGGGCGGGGAAGAGAGCCAGGGCTGTAGGGGCTCCGGGGAAGAATGATGGAGCAAAAAGAAAGAGGGGCACTGGAGCCGGGTGAATGAGAGTTGTGGGCTCAGAGGGAAAGGAAGCTGGGTTCTGAATGGCTGGGGTGCTGTGGGGTGCGGTCCTTTCCCTGCTAACCGCTCCTTACCTACCCTTTTTCTCCCTTCCCAGAGGCCAAGTTACAGAAGTTTGACCTATTCCCCAAGACGCTGCTTCAGGCAGGCCGCCCAGGCAGCCCGCAGCCGCCGCCGGGAAAGCCCTTATCACCCGACGGCGCGGACTCGGGTCCTGGGACATCGTCCCCAGAGGTGCGGCCGGGCTCTGGCTCAGAAAACGGCGACGGCGAGTCCTTTTCGGGGTCACCCCTGGCCCGGGCCTCCAAGGAGGCGGGCGGCAGCTGCCCGGGCAGCGCTGGCCCCGGAGGTGGCGGCGAGGAGGACAGCCCCGGATCCGCCAGCCCTCTGGGCTCAGAATCTGGTTCGGAGGCCGACAAAGAAGAGGCAGAGGCTATGCCCCCGCCAGGGCTGGGCGGAGGCCCGGGTCCACGACAGCGGACGCCGCTGGACATCTTGACCCGTGTCTTCCCGGGGCACCGGCGGGGCGTCCTGGAGCTGGTGTTGCAGGGCTGCGGCGGCGACGTGGTGCAGGCCATAGAGCAGGTGCTGAACCACCACCGCGGGGGCCTGGCCGCCAGCCTCGGCCCCGCCGCGCCCCCTGACAAAGCCGCGGTGGGGGCAGTAGCGGCAGCGGACGACTCGTGGCCAGGCCGCGTCGACGCCGCTGCCGCCGGGGGGCCTGGGCTGCCCTCACCGCTGCAGGCGGGCCCCGCCGCACCTCCGCATCACAGACCTTTGCTGGCCGGTGCCATGGCGCCCGGGGCGCTGGGCTCGCTGAGCAGCCGCTCGGCCTTCTCGCCGCTGCAGCCAAACGCCAGTCACTTCGGTGCCGACGCAGGCGCCTACCCGCTGGGCGCGCCCCTCGGCCTCAGCCCCCTGCGCCTGGCCTACTCGGCAGCGGCGGCGCACAGCCGCGGCCTGGCCTTCATGGCACCGTATTCCACCGCCGGCCTGGTGCCCACGCTCGGCTTCCGCCCGCCGATGGACTACGCCTTCAGCGACCTCATGCGCGACCGCTCGGCCGCCGCCGCTGCTGTGCACAAGGAGCCAACCTACGGTGGCGGCCTGTACGGGCCTATGGTCAATGGCGCCCCTGAGAAGCAGTAGGGCGAGGGGCCTGGCAGCCTGGCGGCCCCCAAACGGGGACCCCAGCCTTGTCCCCGCGGGCCGCCAGCCCCTCTTCGCTATCTGCGCCCTGGCTGGGGTCCTCTCGCTCCAAGGTGGTTTTGCGGTTTTGTTTTGGACGGTGGGTGGGGAGATCTGAGCCAAGGGGGGTAGCTTCAGAGGCAGATATTCTCGGAGGGGGTGCGCGACCCGATCCTTGTCCCCCAACCCCTCCTCATCAAGGCTCCCCAGCCCTTCAAAAGGAATTCTTGAAAATTCAGAGGCTGCAGCCGCTATCTCCTGCCTCTCCTGTTACTGTGCTCAACTCACCTGCCCACGCTCTCAAATGGATGGCAGGATAGTCTGAGAGTCTGTCTTCTATGTCTCCCCCTCCTTTAAAAATTTTTAAATATTCGCTCTAACAAATATAAATTTAGGATGTATAAATCTCTTGGCACTGAGTCGAGTCTTTGGGACACATATATATTGTTATCAATTGTAAAAAAAAAAAAAGGAAACAAGTTCTAAGGTGCACTTTCCTCGTTGCGGTATTTGTCGCTCTCTTTGTTGCTTATGCCGATAAGCATGGGTTTCCTTGGTGCAGTGTGAGTTTTTATATATGTATAAATCTATATATAAGCTATACATATATATACAAGCCAGTGTATAATGTTATAAAATGGAATTCTAAGTTATTAATTGTAACCTGTAGGTGACCTCGGTATTAACGTGAAAAATACTGAAAAACAAGCAAAAAACCGGACAAAATGGAAAAAAATTAGACTATGCCCTCATTGTACTTATCAGGTTTTATAGATTAAATATATTGTAAACTCGGGACGAATCCTGCCCACCCGCCCCTCTTGCCTGCGGCGGGTCTCTCCCTAAGGAGCGGTCAAGGTGCGCACTGAAGCAGGAACAGAGTGACATGTGACTGAGCCGGAATTGCCCGCCGGAGGGCCCATCCCCGCCACCCGCGACTCGCCAAACATCCCGGCCAAAGGGCCGGCAGCTGGAAACGCTGCTGCAGAGAATGGCTCACTTTGTGCTTTCCTTTGCATAGACATGAGCTAGAAATAAATGTTATTTTCTAAGAAAACAACGCCGAATCCCGCCCCGCGTCTCGGGCGGCCGGGCTGAAAAGGTCTGCATTTCTCGCTGGGGCCGAGGTGGCCAAGGAGAAGCTCGAGGAAGCTTCGGCGGGGGCTAAGACCCTCGGGGAGTGAGGGTCCGGGCGGCGGGGGGGTGGGGGGGGGGAGGACGCTTCCTGCAGCTCTGGGAGAGGCACACTCTCTACCCCGGAAGGAGCGGCGCCCGGCGCGCACGTGGGACTTGGCGTCCCTCCCACTCCCAGTTCCGGCGTGCGGGCTGCAGCGGGGTCGCCTGGCCAGTGTGCTCTCGGTCCCCCGACCGCGGGCGGAGCCTTCCCCCCAGTTCGGCGAGGCTTTCGACCGGGTTCCCCTGCTTCCCCAGGCGCAGATGTGGGCGTCCGCCGTGCGTCCTCCCTTCTCAGGTTTGGAACAAACCGCAGCCGAGGCGGCAGGTGGGGAGGGAAGGCTGCGAGTGTCTGCCCACAGAGGCCAGCGGCATGGGGGTTATTTGGTGTGTGTGTCGGGGGGCTGGTAGTGGGGTGCTGCCTTCACCCTAGGCGGTGTAATCCGAGAGGGACGGTGAGGACGCGCCTTCCAGCCCGACCTCACTCCGCACCCTTTTTACCTTCCCTCCTGGAGCCCAGCAGAGCAAATTAGCGGCTCCGGGGGCCGACCCCCTCCTTCGACCTCCCGGGTCCCCCCTGCTCCCGGCAGGGGGACTCCCCTTCTCCGAACGAGCGGGTGCCCCCTCCCCTAGGCTGGGCCGGCGACTTCCCAAGGTAAACTTCTGGGGCCGGCTCGAGTTCCGCCAGGCGGTGAAACTTAATAGCAGGACAAGAAAACGGTTTAATAAAGAAGGGCTTTATTAGGGAACTAATTTGATTGAGTTGCCTAATTCCACTTTAATTGGAAAGGGGTTTGGCTGTTTGGTTATAAAGTGCGAGGGTGACAAGGAGCTGGAAGTGGGGGGAGAAGGAGCAAGAGAAGAAAGATGGGGGCACGAGAGAGACGGGGCGAGACAGGCAATGAAGACAGGAAGGAAAGGAGAGAAGGGGGAGAAAGAAAAGAGGAAAGAGTTGCCTAGGAAGTAAGGGGGGAGGCGGAAGAAAGCGCGCGCGAGGTTCTAGAAGTGTGAACTTGGGCTTCAAGCCTGCGCCCTCTCAAGCCTCCCGCGCCCTCCTCCCACTCCAGGTTTTCAGAGGCCTCGTGTCCTCGCTCAGTTCTCGCTCCAGCCTCTGCCTCCTCAGCCTCTGCCCTCATCTCCAGTCTAGGCGAATTTAAGGTGGGCTTGGGTCTTTTAGTTTCAGGAGGTAAACTGCGTCCTCTAAGTTCTCAGTTCCCGCTGGTGCTCAAGCCAGATCCAAGGAGGCGGCCTGTGGACCCACGTTCCCCACTCTCAGGAACACCTCAGGATTCATAGATTTCAAGGTCATCATTTTAGTTCATCCTCACAGCACACCAAGGAGATGTCGATGAGTTGTTTTTTGTCATCTCCAGTTTACGGACGAGGACACTGAGGTCTAGAATGGTTCCGGGACTTGTCCCACCATCCCCATCCGGGGACCTTAGAGCTCTTGTCCTTTCCACTCTCCTCATGGGGAGTGACTTCCTTCTCCTCTCACGAGGCTGGCGGTTCAGGGAAAAACTCCCTCCTGCATACACATGCGTACACACGCGGCCCAGAGAGGAGAAGCGCTTGCTCCCAGCACCGAGAGGCTGCGACCTCACCTCCTGGCTTCATGCAACCTCTGTAGCGCTCAGAATGGTTCTCCAGCAGTGCAAGTTAGAGGGGGTGGAGTTCTCAAGCTCCTCTTCTCCCTGGCGGGGCAGTCCGTCACGGCCCGGTGAAGTCCCACTGCCCACAGTTAGGAAGACTGAGGCTCAGAGACTGAGCACATCCAGGTTCTGGATCGCACACCGGGATCAGCCAGAGCCCAGGCAGGACACTTAAGCTGGGTTACTAGGTTGTCGTGGTGGGAGTGCCACCAGGTGGGTGAGTAGGCATGTTAGGTTCTGGGAGTTTAGGCAGGAGGAGGGAGGGAGCTGGGGCTTGTGCTGCTCTGGGATCGGTGTTGGGGAGGAGTTCCGGATTCCTGCATTTGCCTTTGCATTGTTCTCACCCTTGATGCGGAGGACGACAGTGGGAACAGCGCCTCTTTCCTCCTGAGAGGGTGGAGGCGGGGAGATGTGACAAGAGTTCCTTTCCTGATAGCTGCTGTCCATATTTATCCCCAAACTCTCCCCTAAGCCTGCTGGAACTGACCCTGGCCTTGGCACCCGGAGGACACAGGCCTGGATCGCCTTGGGGGAGACAGACTCATGGAAAGATTAGTAGTTTTAAACTTATCTCCTCCTCTCCCACATCTCCTTCCAACCACAGCAGCAGCCACACACTACTGAGTGCCTACTGTGTGCCAAGTCCTGAACTAAGCACATTCCCCTGCACAGAATCCTGCTCAGTGGATGAGAAAGGGCCAAGAGCTGGGATCCAGGCTCTTTTGCTGGCTAGGTTTTTTCATTCACAGATTACTTAAGTCAGCAAATATTTGCTAAGTACTTACTGGATGCCAAATCCAGTGCAAGACAGGTGCCATTCCCGCCCAGTAAAAACTATGTGTTGGGGGTTTTGGAGGGAGGCAACTAAACTGGCAAGTAAATGCAATGATCAGTGCTCCAGGGGTCAGGGAAAGGCAAGTTTGGCAAGGCGCTTCACCTTAGTTTCCTTGCAGTTGAATGGGCCTGACACTAGTAGTGTATGTCACTTTGAGTGCTGTGCGGATTAAGTGAGATATTGTGCAAAAAGCTCTTAGCTCGGTGCCTACTCACTAGGCTTCCATTATTATAATTCTCTGATTCTTTGGATATTGTCCCACTTTGCAGAGGAGTAAACAGCTCAGAGAGATTGAGTGACTGGAGCAAGCTCAGCTTATACATCCTCTCAAGTGTCACACATTATGGGAGACAGCCTGCCCGGAGCAAGAGGCCACAGAGAAGGGTCATCTGATTGGAGAATGTGGGTTCTGGAAATGCTTCTCAGAAGGGATGAGGCTGCAGCTGGATTCTGAGGGGGTTGGTGAGGGGCAGCATTGCAAACAATATATGGTAGGAAATTGGTGAGGAAGTGCAGGGTCCCTCCGGAGGGTCCCTCCTTAACTCCAGAATGAGGAACCTGACTTTCAGAGGATGCCTTTGGGAGCCACTGACATCTGTTCCTGGAGAGATTTGCATTTGGATTGGATAGATTGTTAGGGGAAAGGCAGAATCCCTCTGAGGAGGAGCCATGAGAGATGGTAGCACTGAAAAATGACCAGTGGGAGTAAGGACTAGGAGAGAAGAGGTTGACTTCAAGAAACTGCTGGAAGCCAGACCCTCCATTGTTGATCCAGTGTGGGAAGTAAGCTGGGAGGAGGGCATATGGCTGATTTTCAGGTATCTGGGCTGGGTGACTCATTGAAGGTAACACAGAGTTGTGGCCTCTGGAACAGAGGCAAGATTGAAGGGTGAAGAAAAAATTTGCATATTCAAAATACAGAGTTCGAAGGGCTTTATAGGGCCTCTAGGTATGGACCCCAAATAGCAGCCACCCCCCCCCACCCCACTCCGCACAGGACACAGGGCTGTTTTAGTGGAGGCCATGGACCAGAGAAGGGTGTTGAGACCCCAGACACTGGAGATCTGACTCTCACCATTTTCATTCATACAAAGTAGGCTAGCCTCTTAAAATCATTCTCTTGAAATTTTACACCCTATAAGGTCATTGTCCTGGGGCAGGATGCTGGGCAATCAGTCCCTTGATCTATTGTGACCCACTGGAATTTAAACATCAGGACTCCTCACCTGCACAGCTTCTTTTCAAGGTCTTCTTTCATTTTGCAGACATGGTCAAGTGGCTTCTTAAAGTTTCAGGCTTAAAAACTGCATCTACCACTGCCCACCATAGGTCACACCTTCTGGCTTCCTGCTTCTCTTAAACTGCTGCTGCATAGCAAATGGCCCCAAGTTTAGCGACCAAAACCAGTAACCATTTCATTATCTTATAATTTTGTGGGTCAGGAATTTGGACAGAGAGTGGCTGGGTCATTCTTTTGCTCCATATACTGTAGATGGAGGTCTCTTGGTGGTACTCAGCTGTGGATGTGTTGGCTTGGAGACTGACAGGTGCCTTTGTGTGGATGGCTGGAAGCCTGGGCTCAGCTGGACCACTGATTCAATGCAGCCCTTCGTCATGGTGGCCTCAGGGCATCAGACCTCTTACATGTTGACTCAGGTTCCAAGAGCAGATGTTCCAGTGAACAAAGTGAAAGCTACTGGCCCTTCATGACCTAGTCTTATATAGGTCAAGAAATGTAACAAGACTCTACTATTTGCAAATGACTGACACACAAGTCACACTGACTTAAAAAGAGGTAGTTGACATCCTTCCTGAAGCCAGTCCTCAGTTACCAAGGCTTCCGGTCCTTTGGAAAACGAGGCTTTCAGGACAGCTGAATGTTTGCCTCTTTCAGCCCTACCTTGTCTTTGTTCTAGCATTTTAGGGTATAAGCTTTATAAAACATGCTACTTGCTTTTTCCGTTTTCTCTTCCAAGGGACACTGAAGTACTCTGAGCTCTCTGTGAGTCAGATTTATCTCAGGATGTTCCATGATAGGGATGTAGGGTCTTATTGGAATGAGAGTTCATTGACTCTGGCACTAAGAGACTCAATATTTCTGTGACTTTTCTGATGCGCTTTTTATTTTGAAGACCTTTTATTATGAGAGACTTTGAGCATGTAAGAAAGTAAAGAAAAAAAAGTATGATAAATCCTTACGTATTCATCACATAGCTTTAATAATTATTGACATTTTGCCATATTGTTTGGCCTTAATTTTTCTTTGACGTGTTTAAACATAAAGCACTGAATTGTGAAAGTCCATTGGGGAGTTCCCATCGTGGCGCAGTGGTTAACGAATCCGACTAAGAACCATGAGGTTGCGGGTTCGATCCTTGGCCTTGCTCAGTGGGTTAAGGATCCAGCATTGCCGTGAGCTGTGGTGTTGGTTGCAGACACGACTTGGATCCCGTGTTGCTGTGGCTCTGGTGTAGGCCGGTGGCTACAGCTCCCATTAGACGCCTGGGAAACAACATATGCCAAGGGAGCGGCCCAAGAAATGGCAAAAAAAAAAAAAAAGAAAGTCCACTGTGAAGTACTTCAGTATGCACCTCTAAAACATGAGCCATTTTCTTATAGAACCACAGTATCATTAATACACTGTCAATAGGGAAAACAATTCTTTTGTATTACCTAATACCCAATACATGGTAAGCTTACCCAATTGCCACCATTGAGGACAGACCTATGTATTTGTTTATTTACACATACTTACATATAACACCTAACTGATATAATTGATTTGTTAGAACAGGATTTGATTGTCTATAGCAGACAGTGTCAGAGTCCCACTCACATCCCCTGGACCTTTTCGTTCATCTGTTTCCAACTTCCAGTATCAGTTCAGAACTACAGAAGAGGGTTGCATACCAGAATTGAGGGAATTGAGCCATCTCCCCAGAGTAGGCATTGTTTGTAGAGAAATTTATTTACTTATTTTTTTGTCTTTAGTCTTTTTAGGGCAGCACTCATGGCATATGGAAGTTCCCAGGCTAGGGATTGAATTGGAGTTGCACCAACTGGCTTATGCCACATCCACAGCAATGAGGGGATCCGAGCCACATCTGTGACCCACACCAGAGCTCACAGCAACCCGGATCCTTAACCCACCAAGTGAGGCCAGGGATCAAACCTGAGTCCTCATGGATACTAGTGGGGTTCATTACCCCTGATCCACAATGGGAACTTCTATTTTTTAATTTAAATTTTGTTTTTATTATTTTGAAATATTTGACTTTTTGGTGGAACATTTCTTTTTTTTTCTTTTTTTTTTTTTTTTGTCTTGCCATTTCTTGGGCAGCTGCTGCGGCATACAGAGATTCCCAGGCTAGGGGGCGAATTGGAGCTGTAGCTGCCGGCCTACACCACAGCCACAGCAACATGGGATCCAAGCCGCATCTGCAACCTATACCACAGCTCACGGCAACGCCGGATCGTTAACCCACTGAGCAAGGGCAGGGACCGAACCCGCAACCTCATGGTTCCTAGTCGGACTCGTTAACCACTGCGCCACGACGGGAACTCTGAGGTGGAACATTTCTAAAAGTTGGAACCTACAAATAGATTTGTGTAAAACCAACATCACACTTAGGATTCAGAACATTTCCTCCTGCTGCTCCTTTATCATCAAACCTTCTCCCCAGCTTCACCCCTGGCAACTGATCTGTACTCTGTCTTTGCAGTTTCTTCTTCTTTCTCAAAATGTTATATAGATGGAATCATACAGCATGTGGCCACTTGGGATTGGCTTCTTTCACTCAGAATAATGCCTTTAAGTTTCATCCAAATTGTTGCCTCTGTCAGTAGTTCCTTCCTATTTATTGCTGCGTGGTACTCAGTTGTATGGATGTACCACAGTTTGCTAATCCATTCACTCTCGAAAGACATTTGGGTTGTTTTCATTTGTGGTGATTGTGAATGGGTGAATGGAACTGCTATAAACCATGAACAGCTTTTGTGTGATCATAGGTTTTCATTAGTCCAGGGGAAATCCTTGGGAGTGTCACTGCCAAGTCATACGGTAAGTGTATGTTTACCTTTATAAGGTATCGGCAAGCTGTTCTCCAGGGGGGTATACCATTCTGCGTTCTCATCAGCAACATATGAGAGTGCTGCTTCATCACATGTGGTTTGTCCCTGCTCATTTTTTTAAAAAAGCCCTTTTGATGGCAGTGCAGTGGTATCTCATTGTGCTTTTGGTTTGTATGTCCCCGATGACTAATGGTCATAAGCACCTGTTGATGTATGTATTTTCTAGGGATATATCTTTGCTGAATTGTCTGTTCAAATGTTTTGCCCATTTAAAAAAAAAAAAGTTGTTTTCCTACAGTTGAATATTTTTGAATAACAGCTTTTTGGGGAAGTAGTTTATCAGACTTTTTTAAGTGTACCATTCAGCAGTTTCTAGTATATTCCCATGGTTGTGAAACTACCCCCATAATCAATTTTAGAATATTTTCATCACCCCCCCAAAAGAAATTCTGTACCCATTAGCAGTCACTCTCTATTTGCCCCAAACTCTCCAACTCTACACAGCCGCTAATTTACTTTCTGTCCATAAATTTGTCTGCCCTGGAAAATTCTCAGAAATAGAATCACACAGCATGTGATCTTTGGTGTCTGTCTTCTTTCATTTAGCATAATATTTTCGAGGTTCCTCCATGTTCTAGCATGGAGTGGAACTTCATTCCTTGTTATTATTGAATAATATTCCATTAAGTGGGAGTTCTCTTCAGCTCAGCAGTTAACTAACCCGACTAGTATCCATGAGGATGAGGGTTCGATCCCTGACCTCACTCAGTGCGTTAAGGATCCGGCGTTACCGTGAGCTATGGTGTAGGTCACGGGCATGGATCCAGCATTGCTGTGGCTGTAGTGTAGGCCAGAGGCTACAGCTCTGATTGGGCCCCTAGCCTGGGAACCTTCATATGCTGTGGGTGCCTCCCTAAAAAGACAAGAAAAAAAAAAAAAGAGAATAATATTCCATTAAATGGATATACCACATTTTGTTTATCCATTCATCTGTTGATGGACATTTAAGTAGTTTCCACCTTGTAGCTATTATGAATAATCCTGCTATGAACATTTGTGTACAAGTTTTTCTGTAAACATGTTTTCACTTCTCTTGGGTATATGCCTAGAAGTAGCTTTGCTGGATCATAACTCATTAACCTTTTCAGGAGCTGCCAAACTGTTTTCTACAGCAGCTGTGCCATTTTACAATCCTTCCAGCAATGCAGTAGGGTTCCAGTTTCTCCACATCCTGTCAACATTTGTTATTATCTGTGTTTTTGATTCTAGCCATCCCAGTGGGTCTGAAAGTGGTATCTCATTGTGGTTTTGATTTGCAAAACCCTGATGACTAATGACATTGAGCATCTTCTCATGTGTTTTTTGGCCCTTTGTATATCTCCTTTGTAGAAATGGCTATTCGAGTCCTTTACCCATTTGAAAAATGGGCAATTTGTCTTTTTGCTGTTATGTTGTAAAAATTATGTGTGTATTCCAGTTATAGCCCCTTAGCAACTAAATGATTTACAAGTATTTTCTCCCATTCTAGGGTTATCTTTTTGCTTTCTTTTGCAGCACAAGTTTTTGATTTTAGTGAGGAAGAATTTATCCTTTTTTTCTCTTTTGTATCTTTGATCTTATATTTAAGACACACTAAATTGAGATCATGAAGACTTACACTTGTATTTTCTTTAAAGAGTTTTATACTTTTAACTCTTATATTGAGTCTTTGATCTATTTTGAGTTAATCTCTGTATATGTGTGAGGTAATGGTCCTAATTCATTCTTTTTGTATATGGATATCCAATTGTCCCCAAAATGGATATCCGTTTTTGAAAAGATTGCTCTTTTCCCCATTGATCTGTCTTGGCTCCCTTGTCAAAACCCAATTAACCATAAATGTGAGAACTTAATTTGTACTCTCATTTCCATTCTCTTGATATATGTCTTTTCTTTATGATAGTACCACAGTATCTTGAGTACTCTGAAACTACAGAGTACTTTCTGAACTTGCAAAGTTTGAGTCCTCGATTTTTTTTTTTTTTTTTTTTAATTTTGAGGCTGCCCCTGTGGCACATGGAAGTTCTCAGGCTAGGGGTCAAATCGGAGCTGCACCTGGCAGCCTTTGCCACAGCCACAGCAATACGGGATCCAAGCCGTGTCTGCAACCTATACCACAGCTCACAGCAATGCCAGGTCCGTAACACACTGAGCGAGGACAGGGGTCGGACCGGCATCCTCATGCATATCAGTTGGGTTCCTTACCACTGAACCACATGTGGAACTCCTAGTCCTCTATTTCACTTGTCTTTTTCTAGATCATTTCGGCCATTTTTGTGTCTCTCGAATTTCCATATAAATTTTAGGATTGACTTGTCAATTTCTACAAGGAAATAAATTAAGAAACTATGTGAATTGTGTTGGATCTGTAGATTAATTTGAATATTCCCATCATAACAGTATTTCATCTTCTGATCCATGGACGTGGAAGGTCTTTCTATTTGAGTCTTAAAAAATTTTTTTCAATAATGTTTGCAGTTTCTAAGGAATAAGTTTTGTCCTTATTTTGTTAAATTTATTCCTAAGTATTTTTTTGATATTATGGTAAATGGAATTGCTTACTTAATTTCATTTTTGGATTATTCATTACAAAGGTATAGAAATAAAATTGCTATTTACTTATTTATTTTAATTTTTTTTGGCCACATCCATAACATGTGGAAGTTCTCAGGACAGGGAACCCAAGCCACTGAAGTGACAATGCTGGACCCTTAACCCACTGTGCCACAGGAGAGATCCCTGATTTTTATGTATTGATCTTCTATCCTGCACCCTTGTTAAACTCATTTATTGTTCTAATAGGTTTTTTTTTTTAAGTCAGTTTCTTAGGGTATTCTCTACAAGATTATGTCATCGATAAACAGATACAGTTTCTCCTCTTCATTTCTAACCTGGATGCTTTTTTATTTCACTTTGTTACCTAATTTCCCTGGCTAGACTCTCCAATAAAATGTTGAATAGAGACACAAGACTGGACATCCTGTTTTGCTCCTGATCTTAAGGTGAAACCATTCAGTCTTTCACCATTAAATATAACGCTAACTGTGCATTTTTTGTAGATGCCCTTAATTAAGTTGAGAAATTTCCCTTCTAATCTTAGTTTGTTGGGTGTTTTTATCATGAAGGGGTGTTGGATTTTGTCAAGTGCTTTTTTATGCAGCAACTGAGATAATCATATGATTTTATCATTTATTCTATTGCTATGATGTTATGTTAATCAATTTTTGGATTTTAAACCAAATTATATTCCTGAGGTACATCCCGCTTGGTCATGATGTATAATCCTTTTCATATGTTGGTGGATTCAGTCCATTTTGTTGAGAAATTTTGCACCTATATTCATAAGGAATATTGGTCTGTAGTTTTCCTTTGATGTCTCTGTCTGATTTTGGTATCAAAGTAATGTTAGTTTAATAGAATAAACTTGGAAAATATTATACCCGCTCCTGTTTTTTAGAAGAGTTTATGAAGAACTAGTATTTAAGTATCCTCCTTGGTAGAATTCATCAGTGAAACAATATGGGTCTGCGTTTTTCTTTTTTGGGTAGTTTTTTTTTATTACAAATTTGATCTCAATCTCAATTTGTAATTGATCTATTCAAATTTTCTGTTACTTCTTGTGTCAGTTTTAGCAGTTTGTATCATTCTAGGAATTTGTCCATTTCATTGAAGTTATCTTATTTGTTGATACATAGTTGTTTATAATATTCCTTTATTATCCTTGTAAAAAATTTCTGTAAGACCAGTGGTGGTGTCCCCTCTTTCACTTCTGATTTTAGTAATTTGAGTCTTTCTTCCTTCAGTCTTCAGTCTTTTTTCTTGATCAGTCTAGCTAAAAGGTTGCCAATTCTGTTAATATTTTTTTTAAAAACAACTTATTTTTTATTTTGTGTATTTTTGTATTCTCTATTTCATTACTTTCCACTCTAATCTTCATTAGTTCCTTCTATTTGCCTTGGGATTAATTTGTTCTTTTTATCATTGAATATTGAGCATTTGTTATTACATATTCTGGATGCAAGTCCTTTGTTGGGTATATAATTTATAAACATTTTCTTTTGGTCTATAGCTTATCTTTTCATTTCTCTTAATATAGTACCTTCCACACTGTAACAGTTTTAAACTTGAAGTCCAATTTATCAATTTTTAAAGAATTCTGTTTTCTATGTCATATCTACAAACACTTTGCCTAACTCAAAGTCATAAAGATTTTTTTCCTATCCTTTCTCCTAAAATATTCATAGCTTTGCATTTTACCTTTTGACCTATGATCCATTTTGAGTTAATTTTTGTATAGGCATGAAGTTTATGTTGAAATTAATTCATCTGCATACAGATGACCAAATGTTCCAACACTATTTTTTTGTTGTTGTTTTTTGTTGTTGTTGTAGTTTTGTCTTTTTCCCTTTTCTGGGGCCACACCCGCAGCATATGGAGGTTCCCAGGCTAGGGGTCTAATCAGAACTACAGCTGCTGGCCTACGCCAGAGCCACAGCCAGATCTGAGCCGCGTCTGCGACTTACACCACAACTCACGGCAATACTGGATCCTTGACCCACTGAGCAAGGCCAGGAATCAAACCTGAAACCTCATGGTTCCTAGTTGGATTCGTTAACCATTGCGCCACGACAGGAACTCCCCAACACTATTTTGTTAAAAGATTATCTTTTCCCTCTTGAATTGTCTTTGCGCCTTTGTGGAAAGAACTATTGGCCACATCTATTTTGTTCCATTGATTTATGTATCTCTTCCTTTGTTAATACCGTACTGTCTCTATCACTGTAGCTTTATAGTAAATGTTAAAATTGGGTGCATGAATCCTCCAATTTTATTCTTTTTTTTTTTCAAATTGCTTTCATTTTTCTAATTCCTTTGGCTCTCCAGACAAACTCTAGTATGTTTGTCTACGTCTGCAAAAATTCCTGCTGCGAATTTGATTGGAATTATGTTGAATCTATAGACTAGTTTCAGTTTCAAGGAAGAACTTAATTTTAACTATATTGAGTATTCCAACCCACGAACATGATATGTCTCTCCTTCCATTTAGATCTTCTTTCATGAGCATTTCCTAGTTTTCAGCACACAGATCCTGAACTTGTGTTAGATCTATACCTTTTTCATTTTGGGGGGAACCATTGTAAGTGCTCTTTTAAACATTTGGTTTCCAGTTGTTCATTGCTATTATATAGATATACATTTTGATCTTTATATGCAGACACTGTATCTTGCAGCTTTGCTAAATTCATCTATTAGTTATTGGAGCTTTTTTGTATATTCCTTGGGATTTTCTACGTAAATAATCATGACATCTTTGCGTAGGGATAGTTTAACTTCCACTACAATGGTGAATGTTCCACTTAGGCGAGTAGAGATCCTTGTCATATCTTAATCTTAGGGGGAAAGATTTAGTCTTTCACAATTAAATATGATATTAGTTCTGGGTGTGCCGCTTTGGGTTTCAGGGTGGCTTTAAGTTCAGGCTGGGAGATATTGGAGGAGTAAAACAAGAAAACTCACCACTGGATTAGTGGTCCCTCAAGTTCTGGTTTCCTTCCTCAAGCCTCCTGCTGTTATTTACTTTTCAGAGTCCTCAGATAATTGCTCCATGTGTTCTCTCTGAGATGCTTTTTGGTTGCACGCAATGGAAGAGACAGTGTAGAATGTCCATCTTAGCTGGAACCAGAACGAAATGACCACCTTTTAATTGCTTACACTCTAACAAGCACTGTAGTCTACATGGAAGGTAATGTGCAGCATTCCAAGGTATTCAGTCAGCCCCTAACACATGCAGACCCAGCTACTTGCACTTGGGTCAGAGGAGAATTAGTAAAGGTTTGGAATCACTGGAGCTTACATAGGACGCAGTTCAATACTCTGGCTTCTGTGGAACCACATATTCCTGTGTTTAAACAGCAGATCTGGGAGTTCCAATCATGGCTCAGCCGTTAGCAAACCCGACTCGCATCCACGAGGACATGGGTTCCATCCCTGGCCTTGCTCAGTGGGTTGGGAATCCCGATCTGGCATTGCCGTGAGCTGTGGGGGTAGGTCGCAGATATGGCTCCGATTCATCATTGCCGTGGCTGTGGTGTAGGCCGGTGGCTTCAGCTCTGATTGAACCCCTAGCCTGGGGACCTCCATATGCTATGGGTGCAGCCCTCCAAAGACCAAAGACGAACATTTTTAAAAATAGTAATAAAAAATCCCTCCAGCAGATTTGAAATAAATGATAATAGCATAGTGAGTGTAAAGATGAAGAATCAGAAACTTAAATTTGTCACTGTATACAACTCTTGGAGATTTTATTCATGTTTAAAATTTAAAACAGTAAAACAAAGTGTGAAATTTGAGGTGCAGTGTTTTTGGTAAGCATGACATAGTTCAGGTGAAAATCAAAGATATTAACTACAAATCCTTATTTGTTTCTTGTACAATATTCTCTGAACTTTTATGGAGTTCACACTTTTGGAAGTGCTTTTTTTTTTTTTTTTTTTTGCTTTCTAGGGCCACACCCACAGCATATGGAGGTTCCTAGGCTAGGGGTCCAATTGGAGCTACAGCTGCCGGCCTACACCACAGCCACAGCAACACTGGATCTGAGCCATGTCTTCGACCTACACCACAGCTCACGGCAACGCCGGATCCTTAACCCACTGAGCGAGGCCAGGGATCCAACCTGCAACCTCATGTTCTCTAGCTGGATTCGTTTCTGCTGCGCCACGACGGGAACTCCTGGAGGTGCTTTTTAATGTATGAATTTTTTTTCTAAGTTTGGGAAAAAATTATCTTTTCTTTTCCCTATAACCTCATCTACTAAAAATGCTGCTGAATGTAGGTATATATCAGTGAAACAGACTATTACAGACAAATAAAGCTTGTGTATAATAAGGGCAAAGTTTGAAAGTTAATGTTAACTTTTGAAATAATATTATACAATCTAAAAGAAAGCATAGACATAAGAGGATTAACTCATAATTTGTTCTTTGCTCCACATGATTTGTTTTCTGAATTATATTTTATTATTTGGCGGGAAATTTTATGTTATTATTATTTTCTTTTTTCGGCCTCCCCTATGGCATCCTGAAGTTCCTGGACCAGGGACCGAACCCACGCCACAGCAGCAACCCAGCCTGCAGTAACAACACCAGACTCTTAATCCACTGCACCACAAGAGAACTCTGAGAATCATATTTTGAAGAATTATTCCAGGAGAAATGACAAAAGATGTCAGAAGAGGTAAAAAGGCAATGTTTGAACACTTCAATCATTTCTCCCAAGAACTGGACACTCATTCTGAAACATGACTCAGTATTTGCTACCTTTCAGCCATTTTATCTCATTTTGCAGAGTAAAAATGGAGAGTTTTACCAAGCATAGTAGAATGGTGAATACGCTATTGAAAATTTTTGACTCTAGAGACAAATGGAAATCCACTAGAATGCATCCTCCAAAACCAGAAAGTAATATACTCTGTTACCATTTCCAAAATTTGTTGTGAGATGCGTTTAAAGAATCTCCACCAAAGTATTTATCGGTTGCTTCATGTAAAAGAGATTTTTCAAAACTAAAACATATGAAGTCTACCCATCCACAAACTAGGCCTGGGTTTTTCTCCTGTCCATCAGCTGCTCATAGCAAACCTCCTCAGAAGCCATAGGCGAAGCTGATGGAGAGGCCTCAATACAATAGAGGTAGGAGACATGGAATTTCAGTCTATTTTTCCCTTCTGGACCTTCTCAAACCCAGTACCAAATGGAGCGTTTAAACTGTATGATAAAATTGGGGTTCCCGTCGTGACGCAGTGGTTAACGAATCTGACTAGGAACCATGAGGTTGCAGGTTTGATCCCTGGCCTTGCTCAGTGGGTTAAGGATCCGGCGTAGCCGTGAACTGTGGTGTTAGATTGCAGACACGGCTCGGATCCCGCGTTGCTGTGGCTCTGGCGTAGGCCAGCGGCTACAGCTCCGATTAGACCCCTAGCCTGGGAATCTCCATATGCCGCAGGAGCGGCCCTAGAAAAATGCAAAAAGACAAAAAATAAATAAATAAATAAATAAATAAACTGTATGATAAAATTGCTGGTGGGTCTGATCATACCTAGCTCTTTTTTTTTTTTTTTGTCTTTTTGCCATTTCTTGGGCCGCTCCCGTGGCATATGGAGGTTCCCAGGCTAGGGGTCTAATCAGAGCTGTAGCTGCCGGCCTACGCCACAGCCACAGCAACGCAGGATCCGAGCCGCATTTGCGACCTACACCACAGCTCACGGCAACGCCGGATCCTTAACCCACTGAGCAAGGGCAGGGATCGAACCCGCAACCTCATGGCTCCTAGTCGGATTCGTTAACCACTGCGCCACGACGGGAACTCCATACCTAGCTCTTGATAAGCATCTCTGGTTCCATAGTCATCTGATCTTCTAGCTCAGATGCTCAGTTTATATCCTAGGGCCCAATAATCTGCCAGGAGCTTGTCTTTGAACAGTGAAGACTTCCCTGCTGCAGAAGTATGAAGAGCATTCTCCCAGCATCTTAGACATCTACACAGACAGCCTTATTTGGGGGCTTGTCAAAGACTCCACATGGTCTCGTGGCCAACCCGGAATACCTCTAACATCATTTGGTCTCTGGGTCATGTGACCCTGAGTCAGGGCAGTGTTTACAGTAACCTGAACTGGCTGTAGAGAGCTCTCAAAGTAGGTAGGCTTCTAAGTCACTCAATAAACGGATTGGAGTGATAAACCTAAGTGCAGGCTGGCCTGTTAAAGCTGTGACTTTTCCTTAGTTGTAGGGGATGGAAAATGCAGTGATCGCCTTTACTTTGGGGTGGTGGGGTGCCCTCCAGTGCCCTATGGCATTAGACTGCTAAAAGCATTGTTGATGGGGCAGGCCCCTTAATCTCTGCAGGGTTAAACCACTCCCTGGTACACATGCTGCTTTCCAAGAGGACTTCTGCTCGTGAGATCTGGTTAACATGGTGTCGTCGGCACCGTGGGTCACTCTGATCTTCTGTGTCAGAATGAGCAGCGTCCCTTGGCCTTGTGCTGAGGCAGGAGCAGTATCATTGCCCTGAGGCAAGAAGGTCAGTGTGTACTGCTGCTCATCCGTAGGTGAGGGTGAAGTGAGAACTGTGAACGGCCCGTCTTCCTTTTTGTTGGGGATTGCAAAAAGAGGCATTTGCCAAATCAGTAGTTCCATACCAAGGGCTGACCAGTTCTAGCAGAGACACCACATCTGGCACAATGGCTTGTGCTTGGACCTACTACTTGGTTGAGTTTCTGGTAGCTCAGTGTTGCCCACCATGACCTATTTTTTGCAGATATTATGGTAAATTAGAGAGGGATATGGTGAGAATCACCACCCTGCATCCTTTAAATCACTGAGGGTGGAGCTAGTTTCTGCCATTCTACCAACGATGTCACACTGCTTCTGATTTCTTCTCTTGGCCAGGGCAGGGGACACCAGGGGCTCTCACTTGACCTTTACTCACAGGATGGATTTCACTATGAGATGGCCTTGAGCCAGAACTCCATGTGTCATCTGGCTTTCATAACATCCCAGCCCAACAAGGGAGCCGTGCCAGCAGATTGGGTTTGCTGGTAAGAGTGCCGGTCTAGGCAGCTTCTTCAATAGCCCTCAAGGGATTTGGGTGTTCTTTTCTCCAGTATGTAAGTAGTCTTATAACTGGTGAGAGGGCTTGTGGGGGAAGGGGGGTGATATGTACTGTATACACTTGCTATGACACTGCCAGGTCCTTCCTCCAGGGGACTTGGCTTCACCTTCAGCCAATGGACTCTGGACCTGAGGACTGGCTCAAGTCTAGAAATTGAGCAAAGGATTGTCATTTTCCACTGTGGCAGCTAGTTACCAGTCTTCTGCTTCCGTATTCTTGTGTGTTTTGGTTTTCAAGTCTATACGCTAAATGGCTGCCCGTCTGTCTCAGCTCTGGAAACACTGTGGCCCCTTAGCCATCACCACCTATCCCTATGGGTCAGAGTCTCTGGTTATGACTCCAGTTTTTGGCTCATAACACCACCTTGCCTCTGTTGTGTGCGGGCTGCCATCTGGCCTCTGCAAGCTCAGGAGTCTATATTCCTACTGCCTCTAGGTAGCCTAGTTCCACGGCTGCTTCGTTACCATCAACTTAGCTTGCAGAGGAAAGCTGCCACCACTGAGTTCATTCTAGTACATCCCTTATTATTCCATAGGGTACATCTACTTAGTAAAGCGAGTGTCTTTGAGCCCCCTTACCCAACTTCGTCAGTTGGTGGACGCCTGGTCTTCCATCCTAAATCCGCTCTCGCGTCCCCACCACCCTGCACCTCTCGTCTCTTCTGTAATACTCTGCCGAGGCAGCTATGGTCTTTCTGCCTCATTTACTGCAGGCTGTGGTCGTCTCCAAGTTTCAAGGAACACATCTCCTAACAATGTGTTAAGATGGGCTTTGAATATCCTTGTCGGGCTGTGAGTCTTGAGTGACAGGAGCACCCACTTCAATAAACTATCTCCTGTGCAACCTTGCGGCGTTCTTTCACCGTGGTCCCACACCCTCAAGATACACTCATAAATAATCTTCCAGTTCCTCTTGTATCTCTTGTGTTAGTTTTTTTTTTTTAATTTTTGTTTTAGTTCTTGTAGCTCTGGCTGTGAACAATTGGATACCATCCATTTAATGGCTGGTACGACCCCATCAAGCCGTGCTGAAATCAGACCAGTGGGCAGTGGGGTGGGGGTGGGGGAGGAGGACAAGCGTTATCTTGAAAGGCCCATGTCTTGGGTAAGGACTGGTATGGTCCCCTGGCAGTGGGAGGATGCTCTTCTTTATGAGGGGAGGGATGCCTTTGGCAACATCCAGGATTAAGGAGAATATGGGGCTCTGAGCTTCTCAAATCTGAATCCCAAGACTCAGGATCACTTCTGCCCTGTGGACCCTAACTTTGCCCAGGACTTGCAGGGGCTGTGGATTCAGTCTCTTTGATAACTCAGCCATGTTCACAATCAAATCTTGGGCTGATTTTTGGCACAGTCTTTCCTCCAGCTGCAAGACATAAATGTCTCCTTAAGTTGTGTCATGGCGCCCTTCTGGTTTTCACAGTGTGCTCTGAGTTGAAAGTGGACTTAAATGAGCCTGAATGATTCTCTTTCATCAAGGCTTCTGTGGCAGATAGCAAAAGCCAATCAACCCTGCAGTCCTTAGAATTATCCATTGCCTCCATATCTTTCAAGTGCTGGTGCTATGACATAGTTTTTGAGTCCCTTTCTCCTGATATATCTGCCCAGTCCTTTATAGGTGAGAGTCATGAATTGTGATGCTGCAGAAGCATCCCACTCCTCACCAGAAATGGGATTCTTTTTGCCCTCTGACTGGTCAGTGATTTCATTCTGGAATCTCCTCCCGACATCTGCTTTCCCAGGTCATTTCTGTTGCCAGCTACTCAGTTTGGCTTTCCCCCAAAGTAGATCTTGAGACGAGAATTTGGATGTGAGTCGTTTATTTGGGAGGTGATTCTAGGAGGCCTCGTGAGGGAGTGAAAAAGCAAGAGAGAGACGGAGAGAAGCTAAGAAAAGTTATGTTCATGAGCGGGTGGCCTCTGGCATCACCTGGAACTCAGTCCAGTGGGGACCCTGGGAGGGGTGGGAGGTGGGAGGTCTTATCCACCAAACTCGTAACTCTTCTTAGGTTAGGTTGTTCCTGGGGCATCAATGCCTTAGCATTCTGGCCTCCCCTGAACATAGCTGAGAAGACCCTGATACTAGAGAGAGTTCTCAGGCAGAGAGACACGAGAAGCTCTGTGCAGGTGACCTCTAGGCTAGGGCTCCAGACAGCTGGCATCTCCCTTCTAATCCTAGCAGCCTCCTCCCTGGCACCTCCCAAAGCTCCAAGCTGCCCATGCCATTGTGCTGCTCCAGGTGCTACAGGGGCTTCCTGCGGTTTTCAGGATAAGGTAGCTGCAGTTCCCTGAGGGCCAGTGAAATGCCAGATGTTCCAGAAAGATCTTTTCTCACATTAGTACATCTCATCTTTATAAGAACCTCATCAAGTTCATTCCACTGAGGAGAAAACAGTCCCAAAGAAGTTTGATGGCCTCTGACTGGCACAGAGAAACTCTTTCATAATCCTGCATAATCCTGCCCATGTCAGCGCCTTCCTCCCATCAAACCTTCTTTTTTTTTTTTTTTTTTTTTTGGCTGTCCCATGCCTTATGGAGTTCCCAGGTCAGAGATCAGATCCCAGCTGCAGTTGCAGCCTACACGGCAGCTGTGGGAACTCTGGATCCTTAATCCACTGTGCAAGGCCGGGGATCAAAACTTCATCCCAGGGCTCCAGAGGCACCGCTGATCCTGATGTGCCACAATGGGAACTCCAAGCTCTCTCCTTTGTCTCAGCCACATCAAGCCACTTTCGGGCCCCTAAACAGAGCCATCTTCGCACCTTCCTACCTTTCTATGTGGAGTTTTCTTTGCCTAGAATTCCTTTTCCTTTCAGTATCTCGCCAATGCCTTCCTGTCCTTCAAGACTCAGCTTAGGCAACACCTCCTCCAGGGAGACCTCCTGCCCTGCCAGGCTGACTTAGCCCTTCCTCAGTGCTGCCACAGTCTCTGTGCTCTCCGGTGGACCCCTACCCTCTTGGTGTCCGGTTTGCCTGTTTCTGGCCTTGCATCCCTGCCAGAGCCCGTAGGAATTCTCCGTGGATATTTGTCAGGTGAGCGAAGGATCAGTCTGTTCATTTGAGTTCTCACTCTTTGTTAGCTTCTGCCATTTCCCCACAGTTTCACATGGCTACGTTTTTCTAGGGCCAAGCTGAAGGCCTCTAGGGAGGCAGCAATCTCTGTTCTCTTCCCTGAATTGGAAACTCCCGGAGGGCAGGAAACGAGAGGGGGCCTCTCATCACTGTCGCCCACACCTAAGTGGCAGGCAGAGCTGAAATCATGCGGCTGAATGGATGAGTGGTTGATGAGTGCTTTTCACAGTGTGCTCCATCCAGAGCTGTGTGCTGTGCCTGTGAACGCAGCAGACAGCCCTCCCTGTCCTCAGATCTGGGTTCCTCCAGCCTGACCCTGATCTTGGGGCTCTTGTGCAAACAGGTTGTCTGAGAGGCAATCGCAGAAGGCACTTCCCTGGAACAGAGAGGAAGGGAGGCAGGCAGGCAGGGAGCCACCTGAGGTGTGTCCCTGAAGCACAGGGCACCAGAGTGAGTGGTCGGAGGTCGCTGGGAAACTGACAGCACTAACGCCCTGCATGAACCCAGATCGGGACTTGAACCCACAGTTTTTTTTTTTTGTTTGTTTGTTTGTTTTTAACCCACAGATTTTATTTATTTTTTATTTTTTGTCTTTTTGCCATTTCTTGGGCCGCTCCCGCGGCATATGGAGATTCCCAGGCTAGAGGTTGAATCAGAGCTGTAGCCACCAGCCTGCACCAGAGCCACAGCAATGCAGGATCTGAGCCGCATCTGTGACCTACGTCACAGCTCACAGCAACGCCGGATCCTTAACCCACGGAGCAAGGCCAGGGATTGAACCGCAACCTCATGGCTCCTAGTCGGATTTGTTAACCACTGAGCCACGACGGGAACTCCTTGAACCCATAGTTTTTAAATTAGAATCTCTTACCCGGTATCTGGACTGACGGAGGCTCAGGTCCTTTGTGCTGCCTCGCAGGAGACATTCAGTGAGCGACAAAGTGATAGGCAAGAGACAGATTTATTAAGATAGGATGCCTGTGACAGATGCAAGCAGGCAGGCAAAGAGCTCTGCCCTGAGGATTCGATGGGCCACATTTTTATAATCCAAGGGGAAAGACGGCCTCTTCCTCTTACTAACAGCTCCTCCTTGGTATTTGGTAAGAGAGTATTTGACCCTCTAAGGTCCCGCCAGGACGGTCATGGTGCTTATTCAGATCAGCAGAAGGGGGGTCCTTAACCTCCTGCCCTAGGTCTATACCTGAATGCAGGCCTCCCCCCACCCCCCGCCCAGTGTCCTGAGGCAAACCCCCCAAACAAGCCTGCGTTGTCGGCGTTCTGATGATCCTCTTACGTGGTCTCCCAAAGTTCCCTAGGTTTTCCTCTCCACCTGTGGTCCCTCACTGGGACTTGTCCAACAACCTGTGTAACTGTCCTATCAGTTGCTGTGGGAAACCCGGGGACCTCCTGTGAAGAACACTCGCCTTAGAGCTCTCCTGCCGAGGGTGAGGGAGCTGGGCTGTGTTTAAGGCCTCACCCATCCGTGGCTGAGGGCTGGCACGAGGCGGGGAGGTGGGCTCTGGTAGCCAGAGGAGGCCCTCAGGTAAAGCAGTGCAGACGCTAGCCGTGGGACGGCGAGGACAAGCTCTGGGGGTGGGCTGTGGAGAGTGACGATATCTAGTGAGTGACAGTATCTACTGAGTGACGGCCACCTGAACTCGTCTTTACTGTAGAGCCAGGCTCCAGGGGAAGATTCCAAGGTCTGGGTAGGTGATGCTTGGGCGGAGAGCCTTGCCTCTTTAAAAGCTGCATACCCTCTGCTTTGCAGCTCCCTCTTACTCTGACAGAAAGTCACTGCTGTTTTAAGGACGGTGGGTGGGGAGTTGTCTCGAATCCTGGCCAGCTGTCAACGTTGTTAGACCCCTTGGGGAAGGGGCTGGTGAGTGGACAGAGTGTGCCAAGTATATGTGGGAATGAGAAGACCCTCTGCTCTAGCCACTTGCCACCACAGGGAATCTGGGGTGCAGGATGGTGTGGGGTCAATCTGTTTTGTTTTTTAAAGAAAAGTGATAATCTATGTATTTATGTATAATCTCTTGATTTAAAATGTACTGGGTTGAATGGTGTCCTCTCCAAACTCATGTTCATCTGGAATCTGAGACTGTGATCTTATTTGGAAATAAGGTCTTTGCAGATGTAAGATGGGGGGGGGGGTCCTGTTGTTTAGAGTGTCCCTGATCCAATGACTGCATCCTTATACCAAGAGAAAACAGGGGTGACTCAGATACATGGCGGGGGTGGGGGGGAATGGCCATGTGAAGACAGGCAGAGTGGACTTATGCTGCCGTAGGCTATGCAGTGTCCAGGCGGTCCAGCATCTGCCAGAAGCTGGAAGCAGTGAGGGAGGATTCTTCCCTAGGGCCTTTGGTGGGGGCGGGGCAGGTCATTGGCCCTACTCACACCTTGATTTTGAACTTTCAGCCTCCAGAATTGTGTGAGAATAAATCTTGATTGTTTTAAGCCACCCAGTTTGTAGTACTCTGTTTTGGCAGCCCTAGGAAACTAACACAGTGGACAGTGACTATTTGTAAAAGCTCTGTGCTGTCCCCATGATAGGGGGGTAGGACCCAGGTCCCTGAGTCTCCAGCTTAACATCCTCTGCTTTGGGACCTGCTGAGACAGGGCAGGGGGGTCACAGGAGGAGCCGCTGGTGGTGCCTGGGGCAGGCAGGGAGGGTCCCCGGGGGAGGTGGGCTGGAGGAATGGGCTCTGGATTGACTGGGGGAAGGTGGACCTGAGGGAGCTGGGAGGGCAGCGTAGACCAGCCATAAAGGTGAATCGGTTGGGGGCAGGGGTGGGGTGACAGAAAGAAGTGTGCGGTCAGGCTGAGGCTTGGGGTTTGGTTGACAGAAGGCGTGGTGCTGGCGAGAGCCAAGGCTCGGAGGAGTGGGAGTCACCTCAGGTTTAACGTTTTGAGTTGGAGGTTCCTGTGGGACACACAAGGGGAGCTGGATGTGCTTAGAAGAGGTCTCTGGGCTGGAGACAGAGATTTCAGGACCTGCCTGCGGGGACCGAGGAGCCTTCCAATGATGAGCTGGGCCAGAGCGGGGACAGCCCGGGGGTGTGGAACAGTCTTGGAGGGAGGTCAGTGCTGCCCCAGGCTGTCCAGGGGTTGCTTTAGCAACTAGAAAGGGGGATGTCTTTCATCGGCTCGTTTGAAAAACTCCCAAAGCTTCTTCAAAGAGGGTCAGAAGAGACAGGAGGGCACAGGGGTGGGGATGGAAGCCCGGGGAGAGGAGCGTGTGGGCTGCAGGGGGAAAAGCATAGACCGTGGGAGGTGGGAGGAGGACCCGCTGGTGCGCGGGCAGGTTTAAGTGCTGGCGAGGAGGTGCCCAGAGAGGGAGGAGCTGATGCAAGGAGAGGAGCGTGCGTTGCAGGGTGGTCTTGGGCAGGAGGAAGGCCAGACAGAGGACAGGGGCGGGGAGGGTGGAGACTGCTGGCAACCAGTGAAGGGCAAAGCTGTGGGATGGGAGGTACCATCTGTTTGGGGGCCACATCTGACTGTGAGGCAGGGTCTGGATCACCTGCCCAGAGGAGGGCCAGGGTGGTGCTCAAGGAGAGAGCACCATTTGGCCACCAGTGGGCGCAGTTACACCCACACAGCTTTGTCTGTTCCGCCAACAACAGTAACTTGTGGACCGAGGTCCTGGCACCCTCCAACCCTGCGCTTCAAGAAGCGTGTGTGCACCCTAGGAAGTCTTCCCTCGGGGAGGCCCTGGTCAGCCCCTGCTGCGCCCACTGGAGACCAAATGGTGCCGCCCCCGGGGGGCCTCCCACGCCCCGAGGCGGGGCCACAGATTCCACTGTGGGCTCCTTGAAGCGTCTGCTGTGTCTGAGGCATTGGAACAGCCCTCATCTCTTTTACTCTTTGAAATAACCCCGTGAGAGCAGTATTAGTCGTCTTTCAGAAGTAAGAGCCGAACCCCTTGCTTGGAGCATCCTGTGCACCAGGCTGGCCGCTTGAATTTGTCACCTCATTCCATACTTCTGCCGCCCTGTAGATGAAGAAGGGTCGTGTTATCTCCGTTTTGCAGATGAAAAGGGTGGGGCGGGGGAGGGAGTTTAAGTACCAAAGCCCGCCTAGGGCTCAGCCTTTGGAGGCTGGCACTGTCTGGCTCTAAATCCATGTGCCCAAGTCATTGAATCCCCCTGAGCCTCACTTTCCCCTTCTATGTAATATGTAGGTAGTATTTTCAGCAGCATTGCCCAAGCCTGGAATCCAAGGCCCCCTCTCCATGTTGTGAGATTATTTTTCAATAATCACTTGTATTAATTACAGAAGAATTTCCATTAGTGTTTACCAGGTGCAAAACAGCTGTTACAACTCCAAAATTGTGATATAAAAATTATCTTCCATACAGCAAAAAACCTGAGAGGAAAAAAAATCCCTTCATGTTATAGTTCGTAGTAGTTTTTTAGTAGAGCATTACAATTAAGATATTAAATTATAAATTCACATGGTATATTTAAAAATTAAATTATAGAGTAATACAAATACTTAAAAAAAAAATCCTTTTAGGGCTGCACCCAAGGCATAGGGAGGTTCCCAGGCTAGAGGTCAAATTGGAGCTGTAGCCACTGGCCTACACCACAGCTGCCGCAACACAGGCTCCTAGCCGCATCTGCGACCTACATCATAGCTCATGGCAGTGCTGGATTCTTAACCCACTGAGCGAGGCCAGGGATCGAACCTGTATCCTCATAAATGCTAGTCAGATTTGTTTCCACTGAATCACAACAGGAACTCCAATACAAATACTTTTAAGTTGTGATGTGCCAATAAAGTTCAAAATTTTATCACTAATTGGGACTTAGAACTCAGAATAGGCCAACAGTTTAGATGATTCTGTGATCTGCGTAAAGGTTAGAAGGAGCAAGGAGGAGGAAGATGTCTGTAAATAAATTATTTCACAGAAAAAACTTAAAAAATTTTTTTTCTCTCTCTCTCTCTCAGCTGAGCGCTTGGCATGTGGAAGTTCCCAAGCCAGGGATGGAACCTGAGCGGCAGCAGTGACACTACTAAATCCTCAACTGTTAGGCCACCAGGGAACTCTGAAAAAACTGAAAAAAAAAAAAAAAGAAAAAAAGAAAATTAATTTTAAATGGATAAGTTAATGTTCTAACCTGTTGGCACAATGTACAAAAACACAATAATGATAGTTTGTGTTTATAGAGTGTTTACTACCTGCTCTTCTAGCACTTTACACGTTATTTCATTTAACCTTCACAACAACCCTGTGAGGTAGGCAAGGAAAAAGAGGCAGACAAGTTAACCCAGCCAGAAAACAGCTTAGTGCCAATTCCTTTACATCTGACCATGTCCTTTCTCTTCCTCAGTGTCTTCATCTGTGAAATGGGTTCTCAAGCCTGTCACGTGAGAAAGCAGCATCTTGAAGGATCACTGTTAGAGTCAGGGCTTTGTTCCCCTGTGGCTCTGGGGCTTCCAGCCTTGCCCTCACCCAGTGGCTATCTCCCCTCCCTTCGTTTTACTGTATTCGCTTTCATCCTCTCTTTCGGTTGTAATTTTCTAGATCTCTCCAGGGCTTTCTCCCAGTCTCTTCCCCTTCCCACCCAACCCAAGACCCTGGGTTTTCTCCGCCTGTCCTCTGCTGCCCCCGTGTGGCCCAAGGTGGAAAGGCCGCTCCTCGCGGACCGCGCTCCCGGGGCCTCCGCGCTCCCGGGGCCTCCGCGCTCCCGGGGCCTCCGCGCTCCCGGGGCCTCCGCGCTCCCGGGGCCTCCGCGCTCCCGGGGCCTCCGCGCTCCCGGGGCCTCCGCTGAGGCTAAGCGCAGGGAGATGCAGAAGCGGTGCCGCGTTTGAGGCTCGCCGTCTGCCTCCTTCCGACTAGGTGGGGGTTTGGCACCCAGCTCTGGACTTGGTTCGCCCCTGGCTCTATCTGACCTCTGGGTGCGCGGGAGGGACAGAGGCCTACCTCTAACCTCGGGTCTGTGTGGACACCCCACCCCCGACCCCGAGTGGCTGTGGTCGCCGCCGCCGCGCGCCTCCTTCCTGAGCCTCAACCCGGAGGAGCGCTGCGCCCCGGTGCTTGAGCCTCCCCGCTGTCTCTAGAATTAGGTTAAATTGGAACCCAGGACCTATGATGGTCTTTGCCTAGCTTCCTTCACCCTTGGACGACTCTCCCCGCCACCAAAGGTCACAGTGGTGACTGTATGTAGGCAGACGGATTTATTCGCCTTCACAGCACTTGGCCCATGAGCGGCAGCGCACGGACCCAGACCCCTGGCGTCTCTGAATACTTTTCTTGCACCATCCAGCCCTTTCCCAGACCTTAGGTATTCCCGTCAGAAGCCTGATGAACAACAGCGTCTTCTTAGATGGTTTTACGTGGCTTCACACTATTCCACTCACGTGCTTAAATATATTTTAAAATTGTACGAGCAATGTATTAAATATACTTTAAAATTGCAGGAGCAATGTGCGGTCATTGCAGAAAGATTAGAAAGCCCAGCAAAGACTTCCGAATAAAAATGACAGGTTGTACAAGAACGCTCTTTCCTGAAATTCCATGAAAATGACAGCAAAGAGATTTGATTAATATATTTAAAACCGCAAGGACAAAGAGAGCAGGAGAGGAGACGCCAGCAGCAGCATTTGGGAAGCAGGGAGCGGAGAGCACATCTGAATCAAAAGACTTCAGAAAATCTGCCTCTTACACCCCAGTGTCGGTACAAGCAACTGGATTTACATTGGGAAAGCCCAAAGGCTCAGGCCCTTGGAAGTAGGTGGGCTGAAAACAAAGAGCAGGTAGATTCGCGCTCCGCCCCCGCCTCCCCCGTGCTGCCAGATGACCTTCTCCCCAAGTGGGCAGAAAACTAGAGGTGTATTCTTTGGAGAGGGTAAAACAGAGTCTCTGAGCGGGGGGGGGGGGGGGGGGGGGGGGGACTCGAGGGTGGGAAAACAGGAGATTAAGTGAATGTTCACATCTGAAGGTTGAGTCCCCAGCGCAACACCCCGTTCCCTGCCCCGCCTTGGCTCCTGGCACCTGGCAGCTACGCAAACACCTGTAGGCAGGAAGTTGGAATTTGATCCTGGGAAGAGGGCCAGCGCCTAAGGAAATGGCCCAGGCAGACCCCGGCTGCCTCCAGCCCAGGATGCCCGCTGTCCACAAGCCCCACCCATGGGCACACAGCTCTCAATCAGCTTTCTCATTTTTTCTTTTAACTGTTTATTTTTATTTTTGCCTAATTTCAGACTTAGAGAAAAATTGCAAGAATTCCTGCCTACTCTTTGCCACAATTCCCCTAATAGGTACATATTATTTTCTACTGAACATGATGTTCTTTTATCTCTGAATAATTCAGTGAGTTTTTCTCAAAACCAAGGTCGTTCTTTTGCTCTAACATTGATATTAACATTGATTCAGGGCTATCATCATAGCTACAGACCTTCTTCAGATTTTTCCAATTATACCAGTAATGTCTTTAGTGCAGAAAACTCCAGACCATGTGCTGCATTGTTACCATGTCTCTTTGGATTTCTATCCATTTATATCTGTATCTTTTCAGTGTGTTCCAGATTTATCCTCTGGGAGCTCCTTCAGGCTGGTTCTTGTGTCCATCATTCTGTCATTCCTTTTTTTTTTTGCTTTTTAGGGCTACCCTTGCAGCATATGGAGGTTCCCAGGCTAGGGGTCCAGTCAGAACTACAGCTGCCGGTCTACACCACAGCCACGGCAATGCAGGATCCGAGCTGCGTCTGCAACTACACCACAGCTCAGGGCAACGCTGGATCCTTAACCCACTGAGTGAGGCCAGGGATTGAACCTGCAACCTCTTGGTTCCTAGTCAGATTTGTTTCCTCTGCGCCACAACGGAAGTTCCCATTCTGTCGTTCTTTGAGCATGTCTGTCACAAAGGTGTTGTGGCCTCATCTGCTATTTTCTCTGCCCTAGTTCAGGAATCAGACATTTCTTCAAGAAGCCTTCATTCTTTTAGTAATGCTTCAAAGACAACAAGGGATCACCAGAAAGCAAAGGAAGTTGTCTAGTAAAAAAAAAAAAAGACAACAAACCAATCAAACAAACACAAACAGATAAAAGCTACTTGGCAGAAACAGAGACTATGTAGGAAGATAAAAATAAAATTCAACACACTATCATGAATATTTTCAGAGTCAAGAGAAGCTACTGTATCCATTAAAGAAGAATAAAATACCATAAAAAGAAGGATTAGTGAGGAAACAATATTAGATGTTAAATATTTGAGAGCATAAATAAAACATGCAATTGAGGGGTTCTGAGGAGATGCCCTAAAAGGGGAAGCACAAAGACAGAGATGGGGAGTTCCCTGGTGGCGCAGAGGGTTGGGGATCTGGCGTTGGCATTGTTGTGCTTAGGTTCCATTGTGGGAGCTTCCACACGGGGTCCCCTCAGAAAAAGACAGAGGTGGAAAACATAAGAGCAAAAATAAAACGGAGGTCCTAATTCTGAAAGCTCGTTCTAGAAAAAGAGAAGAGGGAACACGGAGGTGAGGTCCCCGGTAGGAGGGGCTGGGTGATGGTAGACTTGGGTAAACCCAGCCTTTTGCAGAACGAGGGATAGAGCTGCAGTTTTCAGCAGCTTTATGTTGACAAAAAGCATGCACAACCTAAAAGTTGACAGTGAAGTTTTATTTGGGGCAAACTGAGGATTTTTGCCTAGGAGTCAGCATTTCAGAGAGCTCTGAAATACTGCTCCAAAGAGGAAGGGGAAGGTCAGGCTATGTGCGATCGTGGAGAAGGGGGAGGTACACGCAGCCGAGCACACATTTCACAGAAAACTGCTGCCTGTCTCGTGGAGGTTACTGCTCTCAGGAGGAGCAGACACCGCCGTGAGGGGTTTCAGTGCTTTTCTTTTTTTATTTTTATTTTTTGTCTTTTTGCTATTTCTTGGGCAGCTCCCTCAGCATATGGAGGTTCCCAGGCTAGGGGTCGAATCGGAGCTGTAGCCTCCGGCCTATGCCAGAGCCACAGCAACGCAGGATCCGAGCCGCATCTACTACCTACACCACAGCTCACAGCAACGCTGGATCGTTAACCTGCTGAGCAAGGGCAGGGATTGAATCCACAACCTCATGGGTCCTAGTCGGATTCGTTAACCACTGCGCCACGACGGGAACTCCCTCAGTGCTTTTCGATATGAGGAGATGTAAGAACTGGGCTCATAGAAGCTACTCCTGAAAACATCTATCTGAAGACCTGTTGGGCCAGTTTTCCCAGAGCACAGAGGGCCTCACTCCTGATCTCCCCCCGGAGCTCCTTTGAAGGGGGTTTTGAGGGTCAGCAGCTGCAGCGGCTCCTGAGTCAATCCTTGGAGAGGCAGACGGCCAGTGCCAAGCTCCAACTCACACGTATTTGAAAGCTGTTGGGTAGGGGTGTGCTGGGAAAAATTTTAACAATCGGCTCCCCCTAAAAGTGTGCATATGTATGCATCCATAAGTTTATTATCAATTTTAGTGATATGAGTAACACAAACTTTACAATAATAGGATATGCAATACCCTTATTGGAAATTCTGTCTAGCCCTTTGAGTCTTACAGAATACTTTCACTCCTTTTTGCCAAATTCTTATATCTATGTCTAATTGATGGTTGTGATTCAACCATAATTTCAACCTGCTCTTTTCCCACATTTTTTTTTTTTTCCGATGTTTAGGCCCGCACCCATGGCATAAGGAAGTTCCCAAGCTAGGGGTCGAATCAGAGCTACAGTTGCCAGCCTACACCACAGCCACAGCAATGCGGGATCCCTGACCCACTGAGTTCATTACTACATGTTTTGGAATTTTACCTGTTTGTCTGTGATGTAAATGACTTTTTTTTTTTTTTCTGCATTAGATAATAGTTTTCAAATGCTGGAAAAATATTTCCTCAATATTTTGTGCTATTGATGATGTAACAGCCTCAGATCCAGCATGTTAGTAATATTCATTATTAACATTTTCTCCATCACTTTCTTATGGCTGCATCAGAGGTCAGGAAAGCCTGTCTGCAAATTTAGGGCAAGAGAATAAATATTTTATGTCTTTGTTGCATATTCTCCTTTTGTTATATTTTTTCCAGCATTTTAATGTAAAAATCATTCTCAGGTTACCATAAAATAGCATCTTGGCTGTGGTTTGCTGATTCTTGATCTAAAAAATCAGCAAAACAATAACTCAAGCCTGATGTTGTGGTGTTTGCTGATTTCTGTGGTGTAAATATTCTCACCATGGTGATTTCAAGCTACCAGTGTGACCTTCCTGGAGACAGAGATGGGGAGAGAAGCACAGCAGCTCACACTTATGTGCTATTTGTGCCACACAGATACAGTAGATTAAAATAACCTCAAGAACATAGGGAATATAGTAAAAGGTAGTACAATAAGGAGGAAGTAATATGTTTTGAGTATGTATCACCTTTGTTTTTCTAATCAACTTATTTAATTTCAAAAATGTAGAATTTAGGTTTGTTTGTTTGTTTTTTTTCTTTTTATAGGGCTGCACTCACGGCTTATGGAAGTTCCCAGGCTAGGGGTTGAATCGAAGCTACAGCTGCCGGCCTACACACAGCCACAGCAACTCGAGATCTGAGCTGTGTCTGCGACCCACACCACAGCTCACAGCATTGCTGGATCCTCAGTCCACTGAGTGAGGCCAGGGATCGAACCTGCAACCTCATGGATCCTAGGTGGGTTTGTTGACTGCTGAGTCTTGAAGGGAACTCCTAGAATTTAGTTTTTAACAATGGTGGTGGTTTAACAACCAGGAAGCGGTTGAGGGGACTGGCAGAGGTCTGCTGGGTCTGAGGGTGGGTATCGTCTCTAATTAAGGCCAGAACTCAAGTCTACGGGTACGGCCAGGCTCAGGCTGTGACCTTCATCACTGCTGGGTCTTTGTGGGGCTCTGTCTGGGGTTAATTTGGGGCCTATATATGTGACCTAGAAAATTAGAGCATTTCTCCTGGTGAAGTGGACTGACCCTTGCATGACTGGAGCCTCGAACCCAGGCTTCTCTGTTGACAAGCCTGGGAATGAATTCACGGACCCCAGGCTAAGCAGAGGCTTTGAGTTACTGTGGATTTTCCTTACCTTCTGGGTGAGGCCTCTCCTCCTGTCATCTCCATATTTCCCACTAGAGGGCAGCAGAGACTTGACTAAAAAGGAAAATGTCAGCAGCTCTTCAGGGAACTGTGGCTGAAGCCTGGGTCAGGCTTGACCCGCGATCTGAGGGTGGCAGAAGGATTCCCCCCCTCTACGTTATGACCACATGGCACAGCTCAGGAGGCTCAGCTCCTAGGTTAAGGGAGTCAGACTCTGGATTTATGACTGACCCCGACCCTTACCTAACCATGTCTCATC
Organism: Phacochoerus africanus; assembly: GCF_016906955.1. Lineage (NCBI taxonomy): Eukaryota > Metazoa > Chordata > Mammalia > Artiodactyla > Suidae > Phacochoerus > Phacochoerus africanus. The sequence goes on from NC_062551.1 coordinate 161,143,974, forward strand.
CCTGGCCCTCTCTGTCTGGCTAAATCATACGTTCCTGGAGGTTGGGGGTGGGGTGGATTGCATTTGTACTCCCAGTGCCCGTCATAGAGCCCAGACTGCGTGGGCGCTGAGGAAATGTTTATCGAATCGGTACTTGGAGGGTGGGGCTGTGCAGCATGTGGGAAAGATCTGGGCTTTAGAATCAGATAGACACAAGACTTAAAGTCCAACTCTAGCTGTGTGACCTTACCCAACTTACTTAGCCTCTCTGAGCCTCTGATGCACCATTTGTAAGAGGAAATATTGGTACCTAGCTTGAAGGACTGTTGTGAGGATTAGATGGAATGACACGGGCATGGACCCAGTACATTCTAGTTGCTTGATAAAGGGAGAAAGTGTATCATGATGCAGTTTTGAGGAATGGTGAGGAATTGGGTGTGGATAAAGCATTAGAAGGGAGATGGAAGATGTGATTGTCAGAGAAGGAGGCTGATGGTCACGAAGGAGCCTGCACGCCACGTTGAAGACATAGGGTTTTCTTTTCTCGGCAGTGAGGAGCCCTGAGGAGCCCTCCACCTGCTTGGTGAGACAGAACTAAGACACAGGAAACCTCTTACCTCAGCTTGGCACTCTCATTTATTGAGAATCACAGGTACATTTAATTTGGAAATTATTTCAAGTTTACAGAAGACTTCGAAGTATAGTCAAAAGAACACCATATCTTTCTTATCCAGAATAACCTATTGTTACATTTGCTTTATCATTTTCCTGTATTACTTATTACTCCTATTCTGTTTGACAGTAAGTTGCACACACCATGATCTTTTGCCTCTAAACACTTTAGTGTATATTTTTGAAGAAGGATATTTTCTTATGTAAGCTTAACTGATAAACGGCTATGATGTTAGTAAATTTATTATTAGTATGATTTTTTTTTTTTTTTGCTTTTTAGGGCCACTCCTGGGGCATATGGAGGTTCCCAGGCTAGGGGTTGAATCAGAGCGATAGCTGCCGGCCTACACCACAGCAGCATGGGATCCGAGCTGCACTTTCGACCTACACCACAGCTCACAGCAACGCCAGATCCTTAACCCACTGAGTGAGGCCAAGGAGCGAACCTTCGTCCTCATGGATGCTAGTCAGATTCGATTCTGCTGAGCCACGACGGGGACTCCCTGTGTTGTTTTAACTCGCTAAATATATTATGATTGTTATGGCAGCAAAGAAAGTAATCCTGACACTTTCACCAGTTCTGACTACGTTTCGGTTTCGTCAGTTGGCCCGCTGATGTCCTTTATAGCATCTTCCCTCTCCTACATGGTCACACATTGTACTCAGTTGTCACATCTCTTTAGCCTTCTCTAACTTGGAACAGTTCCTCAGCATTTCTTTGTCTTTTGTGACAATGGCTTTTTTTTTTTTTTTTTTGTCTTTTTGCCATTTGCTGGGCCGCTCCCGCGGCATATGGAGGTTCCCAGGCTAGGGGTCAAATCGGAGCTGTTGACACCAGCCTACGCCAGAGCCACAGCAACGCGGGATCCGAGCCACGTCTGCAACCTACACCACAGCTCACGGCAACGCTGGATCGTTAACCCACTGAGCAAGGGCAGGGACCGAACCCGCAACCTCATGGTTCCTAGTTGGATTCGTTAACCACTGCGCCACGACGGGAACTCCACAATGGCATTTTTGAAGACAGTCTGCCCACCCCCTGCTCCTTTTTCAGTTTAATGTGTCTCCTTTTGGGTGTGTCTGATGTTTCCTTGTCACTAGATTCGGGTGCTGCCCCCGTGGCTGGAACATGCACAGGGGATGTGTCCTCCTCAGGGAAACATCGGGAGGCACTCGGTGTCCATCTTGATGCTGATTTTGATCCTGTGGTCCAAGGGTTTTTGATCCTGGGTGCCCCAGAGAAGCATCCCACGTGGTGGGAACTAGGAATTCGCATCAAGGCAGTCATCGCTCCGCTGGGAACTGGGCACGAGGCGACGGGCGCTATGTCATGCCTGCTCTCGAGGGCGACGCAGACTCCCACGAAGCCACAGGCCAGGAGGAGGCCAAACAGGTAGACCCATTCATTCATTCACTGCACATTTGCTGAGCGCCTCTGTGGGCCAGGGCCGAGCTGGAGCCGACATTCTCCACAGTCTAGTGGAGGGGACGACTGATGAAAAGATTGCTGTGTCCCCAGCATCGAGACCAGGACCTGTCACATAGGAGCTGCTCAGTCAGTGGGGCTCGACCGAAGGAACTGCTGAACCTCCAGCAGTATCAGCCCTTGCCTAGAGGCAGTGGTGTGCTCTGCTCCCTCAAGCGGTGCAGAAACTGAGGCTCAGAGAGTGAAAACAGCCGTCTGCGGATTTGGGAATCTTGTAAGTCCTCGTCGTCCCAAGCAGTTGGAGTCTCCTTCTGGTGGGCAGCGGGGGGGCTGGCTCATCTTAGAAGAAGCTGTTTTCCACTCCCCCCACTTCCTGCTGCACCGCCTCCTCTTCCCATCCTGTTCTGGGGCCTGGGGCCCCCTGATTGGGCCTGTGGTTATTTAGTCAGCGATAATATTGGATTTACTTTCATCTCTGAATTGCATCAAATGTCGCCAGTGACATTTAGCTGACACACAAGGAGGAGGCTGGCATTTTTAGACTGTCAGCCTGTTACAGATGTAGAAGCGGATTGTGTCGGGCGTCTGGTTTATTGTTAATTAGACGGAGTCTCAGTGAGCGGGTGGATAAGCCCTTCCATAGCTCCTGCTTCAAAATGAGTTCAAACCTCCTCCCATAAATTAATAAGCCCTGCCAGTTTTCCCATTGGGATGGGGAATTCATCTCAGAAGTTTGGGGAGCAAATGACACAGTGAGTTGTTCTCTGTCTGTTCTCTTATCTTTTATATTTCAATTTTGCCCTCACTGTCTTTCTCCTTTGCAACCAAGAGAGAAAGTAAAAGAAAAAGAGTCACATTTGGATAGCAACTCATATTAGTAATATTTATTGAATGCTTGCCAGCTGCCTACCTCTAGTGTAATCCTTTAACCTCTCTACCTCAGTTTTCTCATCTGTTAGTTGGGATAATGGTCCTACTTCCTAGGGTTGCTGTGAGAGGTAAATGCATGTGAGCATGCAAAATGCTTAGAATAGTGCCTGGCACATAGGAGGCACCACATTCCTTTCTGCCACTGCTGTGAGCATTCCTGTTCTGTGGTCAGTGTGGTGGGTGCTGAGGAAACATGGACTAACTTGTCCCTGTCCCTCATGGAATTTATAATCTGATGGAGGAGTCCAGAGTCCAGGACTGCATTGTTTCAAAATTCTCGGGGGGTTCCCGCTGTGGCTCAGTGGTAAAGATCCTGGCTATCCGTGAGGATGCAGTTTTGATCCTGGCCTCTCTCAGTGGGCTAAGGATCCGATGTTGCCGTGAGCTGTGGTGTAGGTCACAGACATAGCTCGGATCCCACGTTGCAGTGGCCATGGTGTAGACGGGGGGGCTGCAGCTCTGATTCAACCCCTAGCCTGGGAAGTCTGTGTGCCGCAGGTGGAACCCTAAAAGAAAGCAAAAAAAAAAAAGATTCTTGGATTATGGGATTTGGAAGTTTTATGATTTCATATTTTTAAGATTCTCTGAATTCACAGTCCTCACATTCTCTGTGTCTATGATTCTAAGGTTCTGTGATGCTCAAGTGCCAAGAGGTGACCTGAAGTGACAAGCCTGTTGCCTTCTCTTCCTGAGCACACAGACTGTTTCTCCAGGCTCCCTTGTAGTTAGGTGTGGCCCTAGGTGGAATCCTGGCCAAGAAACATGCGTGGATGTGATGTGGCCACTGACAGGCCTGGCCGGGGAACCTCCCATCAATCCTGCGCCCCTTTCCTTTTTCCCTCTCCTGATTGAGTGGAGACCAGACTGAGGCCCTACCAGTGGGAAGAGCCACAATATGGGAGGAGCCTGGGTCCCTAGACAAGCACGTGGCAGGTTGTCCAGCCAGGAACGTGAGCAGGGACTGAGCAGCTGTTGTGTTAACCATTGACTCTCGGGATTTATCTATTTGGCAGCAGGCAATTCGGGGCAGATGAACCTTTCCTGCCCGAGCCTCCTTCCCGTCCTTTCTCCGTCACTTCCCACCTGTGGCGGTTCCCTCGTCACCTTCTCTGCCCTGCAGCTGGCTCACGATGTCCCCAACATGCCGGTCCAGGCCTGCCCCATCCTGAGTCCCAGAGGCTTTTCACAGGAGGGGCTTAAGCCTGTCTGCTCTGGTCACACCTCAGTGGCTGAGTCCCTGCCTGTCTTTACCCTGTGACCCGCAGGAGAGCCCTGGTTGGAGCTGATGTTACTGTTCCGACTGTGGGGCTGAGGAGCCCATCTTGGGGGATGGCCTGGGCCTCTCCTGCCCCCTCCCTTTCTCTGTCGGAATGGGCCCAGCATCTGCCCTGGGTGGGGTGGGGGGGCGGTGCCCCTCCATCGCCCTATTCCCTGTAACTCACACCCTCCCCGTCCCCGCCCTCCCCCCCCTCCCCCCCAGCCAGGACTGGGGCTGAGGACCCAGAGCAGCCCTCCCCGGAGGGCAGAAGCTGCTTCAGCGGAACGAGGAATACAGTCTGTTCCGTGTTGAAGGAAACGTTCTGTGATTTATGCTTAAACCGCACTGGGGGCGACGGTGCTTTCGGCTTGATAAGTAAGTGGATACGGGGATGAGAACTTTTGCTTCTGCCAGGGCGAGGCTCACAGCCTGGGATCTGAACTTCTTATGTTATGAACTTCGCTGCGAAGGTAGTGGGGGGTCAGGGGAGAGGGGCACATGGAACCCTGTCCTGTCTACATGGACGACCCCCCCCTCTCTCTGGCAGCCGGAGCTCCCAAGCCACCTCCTCCAGGATGCCTTCCTTCATTCCCCCAGACAGAGCCGCTCCTCCCTCTGTGCCTCAGTTTCCTCATCTGTAAAAGGCGGCACAGTAAGGATTAATGAGATGCTACACATAACATGCTCAGACCCTGGCCCGGCCATTGTGAGTATCCTGTTCTGTCAGCTGTGCCCCTTGGGTTGGGGGTTAGTGTTGATATTAGCTGGTTACTAGGATTCCAGTTCTCCTGGAGATGCACTGACCTATGCAAAAGCCCGGGAAAGAAAACTTTAGCTTCCAGACACCAAAATTAAAAGACTCGAGTCAACGAAAGGGGGACTAGGACTGTCCCGGGCAGAGTGTCCAGGGCGGGCAGTAGCCAGGCTCCGTCGTCTGTCTTCAGTGATGGGAAACCCTTCTGAGCAGGGACCCTGAAACGGCTTCCAACCCAGCAGTCCAGCAAACATGGCCCTGGGTTCCTAAAGAGAACAACAGTGCTCAGTGGAACTGAGGCATTCTGGGCCCAGACCGTTGATACCTAAAGAAGCTGAAATTCAGAGAGGGTAAGTTACCTCCCCAAAGTCACACAGCCATTAACGGGTAGAGCGGGGTTGGAACAGCAGCCTCCAGGTCCTTCCCTTGGTTTGGTGCAGGGCACACACAGAGGGCAGCAGATACAGGGGCAGCTGGCATGGCTGGTGCAGGCAGCTGGAAAGCTTTGTATGCCACAAACAGAAATTATGAGTCTCCCCAGGGGCCAAGAGAAGGAGGCCAGGGCCTCCTGGACTCATCCTCCTCTATCCCAGCCTTGCCCTCCAGCCGGCGTGGCTGAGAAATCACCAACATCACACTTGATGCCTGCTCCCTGCAGATCAGCGCTTGTTTGCCAGGGCTGTGAATACTGTGCCTTTGATCTATGTAAATAACAAACTAAAAAGGCAGGTTCTGTCACCATGCAACTCAGCCATCCCCATGCAATTTCGCTGTCCCTTGGAGCGGGAGGCTTCCAGCTGAAAGATATTTAGATCCTCATGGATTCTACTTGAGTCGCCATCTAAACAGCAAACACCTTTGCAGCTGCAGAAAATCTTCCCCTATTTCAGATGGGCGGCGAGCCGGTGGAGGTGGGCTTTGCGTGCTGTTATTTTTAGAACACGGGGGAGGGCCTTAGAGATTTGAGAGAGGTTTTTCAGGTGGGGTATAAACTCAAAGAATGGAGAGAGGCTGAAAGAGGTGGTGATTCTCTAATGGGGGAGCTTGAGATGAAAGGCTGACATATTTATGTCCCCTTTTAAACCTGAGTCGTGTAAGGGTGAAATTTAGAGTCTGTCTCCCATTATATGCACCTTATGGTGGTCAGTCACAGGTGCTGGGATGTGGTGCAAACACTTAGCTCTCTTGTTCACAAGAGTCCTCTCTGGAGTCTCTCTGAATCCCTGAGCAGCATGTCTGTGCTAATTCACACAATTAGCGTATCAGAAGCGGCCTAGGGGACACAGAGCTTTGAGTATATGGAAGGCCTGCTTTGTCTGTTTGTTTCCTGGCGGCGGCTGCAAAGTCAGAGAAGATGTGGAAATCCATCCCTGATGAAAGGTGAGCTCATAAATAACCTCAGGACATGGACAAGTCCTGAGAGCAGGGAAAGAAGTTGGGGAAGGCAGGTCACCCCGGCGAAGGGAGATTTCTGGATAGCCCCCTTCGTGCGATTGGTGGCAGCTGTGCAGAGAGAAAGGCACGTGTTTTTCCCTGAGCACAACTGGACTGTGGTTTCCGACCTGCCGTTTTGGGCTGTGAGGCTGGGAAAGTCATCTCACCCCTCTGAGCTTCTGTTTTCTTGCTGGGGAGCAGGTAATTGTCGCAGCCATGTAGGGCTTTCATGAAATACGGAATGTAAAGTCCCACCCACCAATGGATGTGCCATAGTGCTGGTTTCCAGACCCTCCGGTGACAGCTGGGTTTGCTCTCGCTTGGGTTTGCTGTATTTCTCTATTTTCTTTTTCTTACTGTGTGCTACTGACAGAAACTGAGCTGAGCAGAACACTCAGGGGTGAGGATATTTTGGCTCCTGTTTTCTACCAAACACCTGACATTTTCGAGGCTTGGGATGTTGTGGCATAGACTATTTTTTATTTTTTTATTTTTTGTTTTATGGCTGCACCTGAGGCGTCTGGATGTTCCCCGGCCAGGGACTGAATGCAAGCCACAGCTGCAGCAACGCCCAGTCCTTTAACCGACTGAGCCAGGCCAGGGATGAACCGGCACCTCTGCAGTGACCTGAGCCACTGCCATCGCCTTCTTAACCCACTGCACCATGGCAGGATCTTGTATTTCTTGACATAAGCAATTCCGCAGCTATAGATGAAAACTTAAAAGACTCAGTCTTTAGTCCTTGGCTCACAGCTGGTCCTCGGTAGCTATTTAGGGTGGAATGTTGACAATCAAAGCCCACCTTCTGGGGCTTCCTATCAGCTCCACGCAGGAAACACATATTGACCACCTGCCCCTGGAAGTGGCGGAGCAGATACTAAAACACTTTGGACTTGGAGAGGTCTTTGGTTTCCTCAAGTAAAGGTTCTGTGTAGCATGCCAGGAGGACACGGAGCAGAGAGGATCTCATGGCCTGGTGAGTTAGGAAGGCTTCATGGAGGAGGGGACACTTGAGCTGGGTCTTGAAGATGCACAGGAGTTTCTCTGAAAGGAGAGAGAGGAAAAAAGTGTTCTGGACAAACAGCACAGGTAAGACCCAGAGGCTTGAAAGGTGAGCTGCAGTGAATCTAACTAACCTAAGTGAAGCCTAGGAGTGTTGAGACAGCAGCTCTGCATTCCCCAGGGGTGGCCTGAGCTTCAGACGGACAGTCCTGCCACGGAGCTGCAGCTGGGGATGCCCCCATCATGGTTTTAGTTAGCATTTATTGGGCACTTAGTGTGTCCCTGGCACTAGAGGTGATTTGTGCATATTGACTTTCAATCTCCGTCAAATTTATGAGGTAGCTGCCCTCTGTGTATCTCCACTTTAGAGATGAGGAAACTGATGGCCATGGAGGCTAAATAACTTCCCGAAGTTCATGTGGCTGCAGGTGACAAGCACCTCTGGTCTCCCCTTTCTCCCCATCTTAGTGCACTGCCTTATTTGGTGTCTGCCCTCAGGTGTGTAATATGGTAAGAACAGAATGAGCCACTAATTTGGAAATCATTGTTCAGCTGGGAATGGAGAGGGGTGGGAAGAAGAAATCGCAAGTGATGACAAGATGGAAAATTAGAGGTGGCTAAAATTAAGTGATATTACTCACACAGACATACCTACTCCCACACCTGGCTTTCATCCTGTTTTCTTCCTTTTTTCCCTCCTCTGGTTTTTAGTAGGGCTGGCCTCAGGTCGCTGATGATAAGAAACTGAGAGAATTACAGTGTCCAGAGCAGCCTCCCTACTGGCGCTGATCTGGGAGGCAGCACCAACTCCCTGGTGCAGAAACCACATTCATTTCCACCTTCCTCCTTTGTCTTTCTCTTCTGAGGCTCGGCTTTAAATTGAAAATTTTCCCCTCACTTGTGGGAGGCACTGGAGATCGGGAAGTTCGTTGGTAGGGGTGGTGGGTGGGAGTGGCTGTGGGATGGAGGGGGAGGGGAGGAGGGGAAAACAGGGGGAAGGGAGGAGCAGAGAAGGAGGGAATGGGGGAGAGGAGGGAAGAGGAGGGCGAGGTGGGAGGAGGAGGGGAGGGGAGGGAGGGCGTGAGCTGGATGGTACTCTGAGGACCTCCTCCTCCCTGCCTGCCTGCCTGCCCTTTGGGGCAGAAGGTAGGGATTGCCCTTCTGGTCTGGAAACCTCAGTGCCCCAGCAAGGGTCTGGTGTTGGATGCGAGGAGTCAACTCATGTGGGTCTGAGCAGAGCTGTAGCTGCCCAGTGACCGTGTTGGCATGAGCTGACTGGACAGGCTCACTGGAAGGGGCTGGGGTGGTGGTCAGTGACTATGGTGAGGCTCAGTCTCTGAATCTGCAGGAGGGATGGCCCCTGGGGTGGCGTGGGTGGTGCTGGGTTTTAGACTCCGGTAGACCTGGATTCAGATCCCAGCTTCTGACACTTACCAGCTGTGTGACCTGGACGAGATTCCAAACCTCTCTGTGCCTCAGCTTCTTTTGCTGTTGTGAAGTTTACATGATAAAAATTATGCAATAGGAAGACTCAGTATTGTCAGTGCTACCTAACTTGATCCATCGATTCAATGCAATCTCAATCAATATCCCAGCAAGTTATTTTATAGATATTGATATATTGATTTCAAAGCTTATATAGAAAGGCAAAAAAACCCAGAACAGCCAACCAAATATTGAAGGAGAAGAACAAAGTTGGAAGAGTGACACTATCCAAATTCAAGACTTATTATAAAGTTACAGTATCCAGATAGTATGGCACTGACAAAAGATCAGTGAAACAGAATAGAGAGTTCAGAAATAGACTCAAATATAGTCAACCAATCTTTAAAAAAGGAACAAAGGCATTACAATGGAGAAAAGATAGTCTCTTCAGCACATTGTGCTAGAACAATTGGACCTTCACATACAAAAAAAAAAAAAAAGAATCTAAACACAGACTTTATACCTTTCATGAAAATTAACTCAAAATGGCTAATACACCTAAATGTAAAATGAAAAGGGTAAATCTCCTAGAAGGAAACAAAGGAGAAAATCTGGTTTTGGTGATGAGTTTTAGATACAATGTCAAAGGCATGATCCACGAAAGAAATAATTGATAAGCTGGACTTTGTTAAATGAAAAACTTATGCCAGCAAAAGATGCTGTCAAGAGAATGAGAAGACAAGCCTGGGAGAAAATATTTGCAGAATTCACATCTGATAAAGGATTGTTATCCAAAATATACAAAGAACTCTTTAAACTCAAAAATAAGAAAATGAACAAACAGCCTAATTAAGAATGGCCAAAGAGCCTGAACAGACCCAACACCAAAGAAGATATACAGATGCCAAATAATCATGTAAAAAGATAATAAACATCATATGTTATTTGGGAACTGAAAATTAAAACAACAGTGGGATACAACTACACACCTGTTAGAATGGTCTAAATCTAGAACACTGACAATGCCAATGTTGGTGCAGCAAAAGGGGCTCTCATTGTTTGTGGGAATGCAAATGGTATAGTCACTTTGGAAGACAGTTTGGTAGTTTCTTAATAAACTAACCATATTCTCACCATATGATCCAGCAGTTACAGTCTTTGCTATTTACCCAAATAAGCGGGAAACTTGTGACCATACAAAAACCTGTACATGGATGCTTATAGGAGCTTTATCCATAAGTGCGAAAATCTGGAAGCAACCAGGATATCCTGTGGTAGGTGAATGGATAAACAAACTGTGGACATCCAGACAATGGAATATTACTCTGCACTGAAAAGAAATGAGCTATGGAGAAGCCATAAATGGATACTGCTAGTGAGAGAAACCTATCTGAAAAGGCTACATATTATGATCTCAATACATGATATCTGGAAAAGACAAAAATTATAGAGACAATAAGAGTCAGTGGTTGCTAGGGATTAGTAGGGAGGGATGAATAAGTGGAACACAGGATTTTTAGGGAAGGGAAACCATTTTGTATGATGCTATAATGGTGGATACATGTTACTATACATTTGTCAAAACCAATAGAATGTACAACACCAAGAGTGAACCCTAATATATACTTTGAGTGATAATGATGTGTCAGTATAAGCTCATTGATTTTATCAAATGTACCACTCTGGTTCAGGGTGTTGAAGTAGGGGAGGCTCTGTGTGTAAGTTTTTCTACTGACTTGTAGCCTCACTTTTCCCCAACCATAAAAAAGATAATGCCTGCCTCTTAGAACTGTGATCATTAAGAAGAATAACACATATGTACCTCACTTTTGACAATGGGTAGATCATCCAGACAGAAAATCAGTAGAATACATTGGCCTTAAATGACATGTAAGACAGACCTACAAACTTATATCAAACATTCCATCCAGAAGCAACAGTTTACACATTCTTCTCAAGTGCACATGGAGCATTCTCCATGTGCACTCCAGAATGCAACAGTTCTGAGAGTGACATTTATAGCAATAAATGTCTACATTACAAAAAAAGAAAGGTCTCAAATGAAAAACTTAACTTTACACCTTGAGCGACTAGGAAAAGAACAAACTAAGCCCATAGTTAATGGAAGGACATAACAAAGATTAGCTCTGAAATAAATGAAATAGAGACTAGAAAGGTAACAGAAAAGATCAATGAAACCAACAACTGTTTTGTTTGTTTTTTGTTTTTGTTTTTCCTGTTTTTGCTTTTTAGGGCCATACCTGTGGCATATGGAAGTTCCCAGGCCAAGGATCAAACCAGAGCTGCAGTTGCCAGCCTATGCCACAGCCACAGCAATGTGGGATGCAAGCCATGCCTGCGATGTATACCACAGCTCATGGCAATGCCGGATCCTTAACCCACTGAGTAAGACCAGGGTGAACCTGTGTCCTCTTGGATACTAGCCAGGTTCATTACTGCTGAGCTCATTGGGAACTCCAAACAACTGTTTTTTTTTTTAAAAAAGAGAAACAAAATTGGCAAACATTTAGCTAGAGTAACTAAGAACAAAGAAGAGAAGAGTTAAATAAAATCAGATATGAAAGAGGGTACATCAGAACTGATAACAGAAATACTAAGGATTTTAAGAAACCTCTGTGAACAACTGTGTCAACATATTATATCATCTAGAAGAAATGGATAAATTCCTAGAAACATACAACCTATGAAGACTGAAAATGAAGAAACAGAAAATTTGAACAGGTAAATTTCCAGTAAGGATATTAAATCAAATATCTCCTAATAAAGAAAGGTCCAGGACCAGATGGCTTTACTGGTGAATTCTACCAAACATTTAAAGAATTAGTACCAATCCTTCTTAAAATCTTCCAAAAGATAGAACAGGAGGGAACACTACCAAACTCATTATATAAGGTCAGCATTACCCTGATACCCAAACCAGACAAGGACACTATAAGAAAATTACAGGCTATTACCCTTGATGACTATAGATGCAAAAATTCCCAACAAAATATTACTAAACTGAATTCAATGGTACATCAAAAGGATCATACACTATGATTAAATGGAATCTCTTTCAGGAATGCAAGGATGGTTCAACATATTGAAATACGTAAGTGTGATATGTCATATTAGCAAAAATCATAGGATCATCTCATAAAATCTATCAACAAACTAGGTATAGATGGAATGTACCTGAACATAATAAAAGCCATATATAACAAACCCACAGCTAACATTATATTCAATGGTAAAAAGCTGAAAGCTTTTCTCTAAGATTAGGAACTAAACAAGGATGCCCTCTTTTGTTACTTTTATTAAACATAGAACTGGATGTCAAGAAAAAGAGGCAAAGTCATCCAAGTCAGAAAGGAAGAAGTTGTCTCTGTTTGCAGATGATGTGATATTATATATAGAGAACCCCAAAAATTCCACCAAAAAACTGAAAACTAATAAATTCAGTATCCATGTGGATGTGGGCTCAATCCCTGGCATCACTCAGTGGGTTAATGATCTGGCATTGCTGTGAGCTGCAGTGTAGGTTGCAGACAAAGCTTGGATCTGGTGTTGCTGTGGTTGTGGTGTAGGCTGGCAGCTGTAGTTCCAATTCAACCCCTCTCCTGGGAACTTCCATATGCCACACCTGTGGCCCTAAAAAGCAAAAAAAAAAAAAGAAAGAAAAAAAAAAGAAAACAATTCCATTTATAATAGCATCTAAAAGAATAAAATTCTCAGGAATGAATTTAACCAAGGAGGTGAAAGATCTGTACATGGAAAACAATAAAACATTGATGAAAGAAAATGAAAAAGATAAAATACATGGAAAGGTATTCGTGTTCATGTATTAGAAGAATTTATAACATTAGAATGTCCATATTTCTTTATTTTTTTTGTCTTTTGTCCTTTTAGGGCCGCACTGGTGGCATATGGAGGTTCCCAGGCTAGGGGTCTAATTGGAGCCGTAGCTGCTGGCCTACATCACAGGCACAGCAACGCCAGATCCGAGCTGCATCTGTGACCTACACCACAGCTCATGGCAACACCAGATCCTTAACCCACTGAGCAAGGCCAAGGATCAAAGCCACAACCCTATAGTTCCCCGTCAGATTTGTTTCCACTGTGCCACGAAAATGTCCATATGTCTTAATGCAATCTACAGGCTCAGTGCAATTCCTATCAAAATTCCAATGTCATTTTTCACAGCAACAGAAAAAAACAGTTCTAAAATTTATATGGAACCACAAGAAAAAAAGATCCAAATAGCTAAAGCAATCTTGAGAAAGAAGAATGAAACTGGAGGCATCAAACTATATTACAAAGCTATAGCAATCAAAACTATACAATATTGGTATAAAAACAGACACAGATCAAGAGACCAGAATAGAGCCCACACATGGAGTCAAATTAATTTTCGACAAAGGAGTTAAGGATACACAATATGAAAAGGACAGTCTTTAATAAATGGTGTTGGGAAAACTGGACAGCCACATACAAAAGAATGAAACTGGACCATTATACCATACACAAAATCAACTCAAAATGAATCAAAAACTTGAAATGTAAGACCTGAAGCCATAAAACTCCTAGATGAAAACATAGATGAAAAACTCCTGACATTGGTCTTGGCAATGAGTTTTTGGATTTGACAGAAAGAGCAAAGGGGACAAAAACAAAAATAAGCAAGTTGGACCAAATCAAACTAAAAAGATTATGCAGAGCAGAGGAAAACCATGAACAAAATGAAAAGGGAATCTATGGAATGGGAGAAAATATTTGCAAACCACATATCTGATAAGGGGTTAAGATCCAAAACATACAAGGAACTCAAATGACTCATTAGCAAAAAATCCAAAAAACCAAATTAAAAAATGTGCAAGGGGCCTGACTAGACATTTTTTTAAAGAAGACGTGCAAGTGGGCCAACAGGTATACGAAATGTTTGTCAACATCACTCCCTGGCCTGGGCTGTTTGGCAGGGAAGCAGAGCATTTACTCCCCTCTGCATATCTTCGGAGTCCAGGCTAAAGGGAAGCGACAAGAGAAGCAGGGGAGGAAAAAGCTAACATTTATAGGGATCCACTGTGTTTCCTAGTCATTGATGCCTTCAATAAGAATTTAATTGAGCACCTCTCCTGTGCCAGGGACACTCTAGTTGCAAACAAAACAGAGGCCCTCTTGAGCTCACGTTCTCCTGGGGAAGACAGACACAGGCAAGTGAACAGGTAAACAGGGGACTTCAGACTTGTTTCAGCCTGGAGAGAGGATGCTGAGGTGGAAGGGATGGAACAGCGCCTCCAGGTGGGGTGGTCTGGGAGCTTACATCAGAGATCTGAAGGGTGACAGAAGGAGCCAGCCTGTGAAGATCTGGGGGAAGATCATTCCAGATCCTGGCCTAGGACTTGGTTAGATCATCTCACATAATTCTCACAATCGCCTTAGATACAAAGTCTTCCTTTTATAGATCAGGAAACCGAGGCTGAGTGGTGACTTGCTTGAGGAAGTGGTAGAGACAAATTGAGCCCAAGTTATCAGACACAAAATGCCCTTTGGGTGCTGCTTTTGTGTAGAAAATAAAGGCAAAAGCCCAGCATGTCAATCTCATAGAGGAGTAAATTGGCAATCCTGCGAATGACGCAGCCTTAAAAACAATTTTCCCCTTAAAGAGGGTCCTCAGGGCAGACTGCCCTCTTCCACATCTTTGCCTGGGCCAGCTTCTTCGTCTGGAAATGTCCGTCCTGCTTCTCTGGGCCCATGCCCACCTGGACCTATCAACCCAGGGGGACCCGAGGCCCTGGCATACCCGGAAATGCCTTCCGGAGAGGGAAACAGGTTTACCCAGCATCACCTGGCTGCAAAAGGGTGTCATAGCCAAGAGGCTGGACTCAAATCCAGTCCTCCTGGTGACCCCTCCCCTTTCCCTCCTGTGCCCCACGGGCAGCTGTGCCCTCCCTGCCTTCTGCAGGCTGCCTTTCCCGCCCACTCCCTCTCCCCACTGCTCAGGTTTCCTTCTGGGAGGAAGAGCAGGTTTGTGTTTTTTTTTTTTTCCTCCCTGCAGAGATGACTCTATTCTTGTGGCCATAGATTACTCCTGACACCTAATTACCGTATATCATCGTATCGTAAAATGATGATTGGCGGTGTCACTGTCCCAAATTTGCGCTCATAAAATACGTGTTCTTTTTGTTTTCCTCCTCTGCATTTGTCTGGGAGAAAAGACAGGCAAATTTATTCCAACTTTTCAGAGGAACTTTAAAGCACAGGAACAGAGGAGTTTTAGACGTGGGTGGTTTTAAAAATACCCTGCAGAGGCAGGAGGCTCCAGCCTTGCTGATTTTGTGTGGCCCCGGGGAGGAAATGGAGACCTCGGTGACGATGCTGACTCCTAACCTGCATGTCCCTGCCTTCGCTGGCCTGGCCAAACTCCCTCTATCAGCCTTTCTTCCTTTCTGTCCCCCATCGGCCCTCCCTGCCCTGGGCCTCTCTAAGAACGCGTTGGAAGGTGGGGGGAAAGATTCCCATTCTAATGTCACCTGGATTTGTGTTCAAATCTTGCCTTTGCTGCGTGGCAGCCCCATGACCTTGAGAACGTTACGCTGCTGATGGAGTCTTGGTTCCATCACATAGAAAACAGGGAATAGCAAATTCGACCTGGCCCGGCTACTATGAGGATTACAAATGAAACAACTGTGGAGGTAAAACACCTACTAAGGGCCTGACATGAAAGAGGACTGAACAAACGTTTGCTCCTTTTCCTTCCCTTGCAAAGTTCTCCTGCCTGTTCTTGCAAAGAGGGGCCTGAAGCCCTAGAACCACTCCTGACCTGATTAACCTTCCCCTTCTCGTACAGGCTCAGGCTGCAGTCAGGAGCCTAGGAAAACAATCGGGTTAAACTGGTTGGCATTTGGAGAGAGGAACAGGTGTCCACTCTGCCCTCCGAGAGGCATCAACAAGGCCATTTTGAAAGAACAAGCTTCTCTATCAGTGGGAGGAACCAGGAAAGTCAGCGTGGCCCATCACCCTCCCACAACGAGCTCCCTGATGGGGTTGTGTTGTCTGCAGCCTGAGGGAGCCATTTAGGGTTCCCCCTCCTTCAGGCCTCAAGATGGGCCCCCAGCTTTCACACAGCAAATACTTCTCCTGGGTTATGGAAGTGGTTTTTAAAACCAAGACAACTTTAGAATCCAAACCAACCTGCAGGTGAGTTCCAGCTTTAGATGGGGGGATTGAGGACCTCCAGGTGGACATCCAGGATGAAGAGGATGGCTGCCCTGCAAATACCTCACTTCTCGGGCTTAGCCCAGAAGCCACCCTGTCGGAGTGCCTTTCTCAGCCCTGGCTCGAGGTATTTTTTTCCTACTCTGGGACCTCCCTGTACTGAACTCTTGCCTCCACTTGACTTTGCTCAGTCAGCCCTGGGTCAGTGGTCATGTATGGGCCTGGGATCCTGACTCTCAGAGCACCCTGCGTGTTCCTCAGGCCTGTTTAATGTCTGTTCCTCTGGGCTGGCTGCTTTACAAGGGCAGGGAGTCAGCCTGCTCACTGCTGTATCCACTGCCTAGTACAGTGTCTTGCACATGGTAGGTGCTCAGTGGATAAACACAGTAACACTAACCTAAGGTTTACTGCCAGGTACTGTTCTGAGCACTGTACATATATCATTTCGTAAACTCCTCACAACAATCCTATAATGTGCGTATATTATCATCCCAGTATAGTAAGTACGGCGATTAAGAGCTGTGATCCTGGAGCTAGATTACCCGCCTTTCTGTCCTAGTTCCACCACGTATTTCCTGTGTGACTTTTGTTAAGTTTCTTAACCGTTCTGTGCCCCAGTGTTCAATGAGGATAATAATTATACCTGCTTCACAACAGGGTTGCAATGTGGTTAAATGAGTTCCCATGCATAAAGTGTATTATTATCCTCATTTTGCAGTCGCAGAGAGTTTTGGTGACTTGCCCAAGATCACACAGCTGAGAGAGGACAAAGGCATGACTCAAATCCAGTTGTTTGGGCTCTAGAGTCAAGGCTCTTAACCAGCTCACCATGCTTTCTTATTGAAGACGAATCTGAAGACCTGGCTCCTTTGTGGGAACACTGCCGAGGTCTCCCTCCTCAGAAACCTGCAGCTCGGAAGGGCGTTTAGGCGCCTTGTGCCGGCTCAGGCCCCCGCCTGTTTTCTCGGGGCAAGCACAGCGCGAGGTTCTCCTGCCCTCCCACCCGGCAGGCGGGGTCTTCCCCCCTAAGAGCGGCGCGGTCAGTAGGGGTCGCCGCCGTCCCCGGCCCAGCGACTCTCCTCTAGGCCAGCAGGGGTCAGCCGCGGCCGCTCTTGAAGTCTCCAGCCAGCGGCTGTCAAGCACGGAGCCCAGCCCTGCCCGGCGCTGGAAGGACCCTTGGAGGTCATGCGCCCACCGAGGCACTATGGGGTGTGTGTGCGGGGGGGGGGGGGGGTCCCCATCCAAGGTCACCCAGGGACTCCAACTCCCTTGGTCCCTGGCTCTTCCACAAAGCCCAGGAGCCCAGTGCGACGTTGCTCTAGAAACCGGGAGGTTTGGGTCCCTGGAAGATTCCACAGGAGGTCTTGGTCCTAGTCCCAGTTTTACCACGGACGAGCTATGTGACGTTAGGCAGGTCATCACCTTCTCTAGTCCCAGGGTCCTTCCAAGGAGGGCGTCCAGGCGGCCTATGCATCCTGTGATTCTAGAGAGGGTCCCTCTTTCATTACGGCATCCCCCGGCCACGGCGAGCCCAGAGTTGGCTCAGCGAGTGTGGGAGTAGTAGGGGGAGTGGTGGGGGGTCCTATCCCCTTTCCTGAGTATAGCGCGGGGCTGGTTGGAGCGAAGTGCCCGGAATCCGGCAGGGGGCGCTGCCGCACTGTTCGCGGCTGCCCGCGCGTCCTCCCAAGGACAGTGTGGCCGCAGCGGGCGGCGCACCGGCAGTGGCTGGCTGAATTCGGCCGCGCCCACGCTACTGCTGCGGTAGTTCCAAGACGTGGTCTGGGACTCGGGGGCGGGGGCGAGGGCGAGTCACCCGGCGCTCTTGCTGGCTCTCAGCCGGTTTCCTGCAGCTCAGTGTAGGGGTGTGGGAAGGGGGCAAGGAACAAGCGCAGGGAGGTCTGGCTTCACCTACTGTGTGACCTTGAAAGGTCACTGCCACTCTCTGGGCCTCTGTGTCCTGTCTCGGCAAGGAAGTTTGTTGAAGAAGCTGATGAGATATTGCATGTGAAAATGCTTTAAGAAATCTGAGGGCTGGGCCGGATTTTATTGAAAAATAGCCACACTCATCCTCCCAGTCCCGCACCCAGGTAGCAACCGTTTTAGCCCTTTTAACTTGTGCTGTCTAATGTTTACCTGTATATTTCAAAGTAATATGCTTATACCGCTGTTTCAGACATTATCTGTTGTCTTCCTGTTGGAATAAATGAGGAATTAGCTGTGTTCCAGCCCCAGTCAGTATACTTGGAACACAGTTTTTAGGTAACTCAGTGGTTAGCATTTCTATTAAGGAAATGTGTCTTTTCATTTCCCCAAAAGCTCTCTCAGAACTGCCTTCCACTTCTCAGCCCACATCTTCCCCCTCGAAAACTTTGTCATGTTCCATATTGGCCGTCGGCTTCCTTTTCTCAGGGCGGTTGCCTCTGGGGCTGCCGTTGCTCCTTTCTCCAAGGCTTTCTCCCCATGTCCCTGTTTCTTGGTCCTCAGTTTACTCCCTTTTTGGGAAACTTCAGTTGCGTCCTAAGAAATTGGGCAGGGGTGGGAAATGTTCATATATGTGGACGTAATCTGTATTCTACCCTTGTACTTGATCGATAACTCAGTTAAGCATAGAATTCTGGGTTGGAAATTATTCTTTCAGAATTTCCATGCTCTGCTTCATTGTCTTCTGTACCTAGAGTAACTAACTGTTCAGAAGCTTCATGCCTTCTGATTCCTTTTTATATATAATTTCTCTTTCTCTTTTTTTTCTTTTTTTTTAAGATTTTTCTCTTTATCCTTGGAATTCTGGAATTTCATAATGAGTGTGACAGGTTGTGACTTGCCATTCATTGTGCTGGTCCTTGGTTGGCCCTTTTCAACCTGAAGATTTGTCTTTCCGTTCCATGGAATTACAACATCTTTTCTTTAATAGTCTCTTTCTGTTTCCTCTCTGGAACATCTATGAATTGAATCCTGAACCTCATCTTTTAGGTCTCTTTTCCCATGTTTCCCTTATTCTTGTTTTTCTGTTCTACTTTCTAGATGATTTCCTTAGATTTATGTCTTAAGCCCTCTATTGAATTTTTAAAATTCAGCTATTATATTTTTAACTCGCAAGAGTTTTTATTTGTTCCAAGTTCTCCCCCTGCTGTGCCCCCCCCCCCCCATGAATCATAGATATAGCCTCTTCATTTATCTCTCTGAGTTTATTGCTTAGTGGTTTTCCCCTCCTGTTCCCTGGCTTATTTCTGTCTCCTCTAGTTTTTCTGTTTTGTTTAGTTTATTATAGTCTCTCTCTGGCTGTGCGTCCCTCTTCACACTGGAGTTTTCTCTGATGCTTAGTGGTCCTAGGCTTTTGTTGATAATTAGATTAAGGGTCCAAGAAATTATTGAATGTCCTGTGAAGGCAGTTGGATCAGTCTCCTTTAAGGTGGACCAGGCAGGGCCTGGCCTTTTAGTTGGGGGACAGATAAATATCACTGAGGGATGTTCTTTTCTCTGGGACTGCTCTGCAGGGTGGGATGGATGTGGTTAAAAGCATGGGATCTAGAGCCAGACTAACCTGAGTTTGAATCCCAGCTCTGCCACTTACTAGCTATATGACTTTGGACAAGTTATTTAATTTCCCTGTGTCTCAGTTTCCTATCTTTAAATTAGACATAATAAGAACATTATCCCATGGTTTGTTGAGTTTGTAAAGCTCTTAGCCTGGCACATAGTGATGGGTCTGGGGGTCACTGCCTGCAGCCTCATTCTTTACAGAGTAAGGAAGAGGGCTATGGGGGTCTGACTGTTCCTCTGGGAAGAGTCTTAGTTAATCCTCCTGTTTTCAGCCCTTTCTGGCCTCAAAATCTCATCCTTCTCCCTGCCCTTTGCCTGGCTCAGCAAGGCACTTGGCTTTCTTCTCTGTGATACACCTTCTGGAGGTCTTATCTGACTCAGTAGAAACTAGTGCAAGTTTAATTAATCAAAAAATTGTTCCAAGCCAGACATTATTAAAAAATGAAACATGCATTGTAAACATTTTATTTTAACCTAAAACATACAAGTGCCTATTCCCTTTTGAGTGTGGGCATGTTAACTGGAACTCTATGTAACATCTTTCTTGCACAAATCCCAATGCATAAAGCTTTGTCTACCATTTCTTGGTCTGCATCTTTATAGTGCAGCTAAACTTAAAGGAACTTATGGAACAATCTGAGCGCAGATTTTTTCTAGATTTATATAATTTCCTCCCAATCTGTTACAATTGCTTGTCTGTAACTCATCTGAACATTTTTAAAATAGCAATCTGCCTTCACTGAGTTTTTCCCAGGCATTCAACTTAGTTTCATAAAACAACTCCCTTTTCACAATCATATTTTATTGGCTTATTAATATTAAATTGAATCACATAATTACAAAAGCAAGTATAACTGGCATAAACAGGTTTGGGACTAAGCAATTGTTTCTGGGAAAGCAGATGAATTAACTGGAGGAGATATTATACATGGGTGTTCTAAGGAACCTCTACCACACGGGTATTCAGCCTCTAAAGTTTGTAGAGAGAAGGCCAGGGCGGCTGTTCTGAGAACGCTCATTCCGTGGTGGTGGTGCAGGAGAGCTTAGGTTCACCTCGCTGCAAAATAAGTACCATTCACTCCTTCATCCCCTTTCAATCTTATGGAAATTTGTTGAACTTTCTCATCCATTGTGACTCCGCTTCTTTCTTCCTGTCCTCCGGGTTTATATCTTCTTTCCTTATTGTCATTTTAAGGGGAGCGGGTATAGATATAGAGGGGGAAAAGATAAGCATTAGAATTCAAGCTGCCATTTTTATCCAGACCATTCTCTGTTATTTAAGACTCCCAACATCCAGTGAGGGGCAGAGACTATTATACCCACAAAGGTCACACAGCTATAACGGACAGAAGCAAGCTTCAAACTCAGGTCTGTCAGAGGCGGTAGTGGATACCGGGGTGCTTTGCCTAGATCTCTCCAGAGTCAACACGCCATCCTCCAGCTGCTGGGCAGTGTTGGTTGCTGATGGCTCAATGGAAATTGCCCTTGGCTGTAGGAGCTGCCTCATCCTCGTATATGCTTCAGCTCAGTGGAGCACTGGGGACCAGGAACTGGCCTGAGGGGGTGTAGTGGCCCTGCCCTCTTCCCTCAATTAGGAGGATTCTGGAGGGTCATCCCAGCTTTAGGGCTCCTTGTGGGAGCTGCTGAGATGTCAGTTGCTATTCATTGTGGGTCGGCTTGTCCCTTTGCCCAGTTATAGGTGTGTCTCCAGAGAGGACTCCCCAGTAAGCTCTCTGTACACAACTCCTCACTTGAGAGCCTCTTTCTAGGAAGCTCAGTCAGTGTAAGGCAGAGGCTGCAGTCTGTGGTTTTTTGCTGCCTTGTCAGGTAGTGGAGATTCTGAGCTTCCAGGTTGTCTTGGGGCAGGATTCACCAGGAGGGCGAGGAGAGCGGGCTGAGGGTTGCCGGTAGAGAGCCTGGGCCCCAGTGGGGCTGACACCATGCAGAAGGGCCAGGGATCCCACATTCCTTGGTGTGGTTGGAGGGCAGGGCTGTGTGGTGGGTGAGGATCTGAGCAGGTGGGTGCTATGCAGGTCTGGGTCCTGGAGGGATTTACAGTCGGCGAGGGGTACAAGAGGGCTTTACACAAGGAGCAACATGATCAGAGCTGTGATTGAGCGAGACGAACTTGACTGCAGGACGGAGGAGCAAGGTGGGGGCAGAGAGGGCAGTGAAGAAGCTGCTACAGTGTCCAGGAGAGCGAAGAGGAGGGCTGGTTCAGGGCGGTGAGGATGCAGAGATGGTCCTCAGTGACTGAGTGCTCCCCACCAGCACCCCAGTCTCTACCACCCTGCTCTTTTTCTGTATGTTTAAGTGCACCACATAGTTCACTTGTTATGGTTATTCTCTGTCTCCCTCCACTACAATATAAGTTCCACAAAGGCAGGGATTTTTCTCTGTTTTGTTCACTGATGCATTGTCAGCTATAAGGGAATGTCTGGCACATGGCAGGTGCTCAGTAAATAATGTTGGATGGATGGATGGATGGATCCTTGTGAGGTGTGAGGGACTGGCATAAGGGTTTGTCCTTTGGCATCTGCCTGGGTGGATGCGGGGGGCTCCTTGGTATGAGTTTGGAAGAAGGGGCTCCATTTTGCAGGGGCTGAGGGGAAGGCATGGTGGTAGGGCGACCTGTTTATGTCTAGCAGGTCTCAGTCCTTGTAGACTTGAATTATTCTGAGTTGCTAGGAGTTATGGGTTTTTCACAGGTGACCAGAGGGCTTGGTGTGCAAAGTGGCTGCCATAGGTTTCTAGTTTAAAATGTTGCTTGTCTTTTGCTTCCTTGTCCCAGTCCCTCTCAGTTCCCTGAGCCCTGAGCTGGTGGCTCTCCTGCGAGGGTGCTCTGTGCTCGGTGGGCTACTTCAGGTCTCTAAGCCTCAGTTTCCCTGTCAGGTGAGGCAACGTCACTTCTCTGAGAAGCGTTTCTGCCCCCTCGTCAGGGTTGCCTTCCTTCTCTCGTGGTTTCCAGGGTGTCGAAAGCTGCGTCACCTCTGAGTCACCATGGGATCGGGGAAGCTGTTTATCGCAGATGCAGAACTGGCTTGTGGACCGGAAGAAACGCAGGGCAGCAATGAATAACTGCTTCCCCAGACGGGAAGCACAGAGGATGGAGCTCACCGTGGCCGTGTCGGAACTTGTTTGTGTGTTTCGTTTTGACGTTTTTCTTAAATGACCCAGAAATGATCTTTCCAAGATGCACTGATTCTGCCTGGATGCCTCAGTGAGGGAGTGTGGCATCTCAAACTCAAAGTGTGCCAAAGCCAGCTCGTCACCGCTCCTCCCCAACGGCTTCTCCTGCTCTCAGTGGCGTCGCCGTCCTCTGTGGGAACCATTGTGATTCTCTCCTGCTTCTGTATTCTTTTTCTCCTGTCGTTGCTACTGCTCGGAAATATCTTTATTTTGCCTTTGCTCTTTACAGAAAGTTTTATTATGGAAAATCCAGACTCATACAAAAATAGAGAATAATACAGGAGAGAATAATGAACCCCTGTGTACCTGTCAGCCAGCTTCACAATTATCAGCCCATGGCTTGTCTTGTTTCACCTACTCCTGCCCACTCTCCCCACCCTACCATGCCCCGAGATTATTTTAAAGCAAAACCTAGACTAGACAGCATATCATGCCTGTAAATATAAGGATGCATTAAATTATATAACTAGAGACACAAGCTAATCACAAAAAGACAAACACCGTATGATGACACTTAGAGGAAATACTTAGAGTAGCCAACCACACAGACACAGAAGGTAGAAATAGTGGTTGCCAGTGTCTGGCAGGTGCAGAGGATGGGGAGTTATTTTTTAATGGTATAGGGTTTCAGGTTTAATACCACTGAACTGTTAAAAATGGCAAATTTTATGTTTATGTATTTTGCCATGATAAAAAATTGGAAAAAATACATAACTATAATGCCATTACCATTCCTAAAAAAATAGCAAAAATTCCTTAATAGCATCAAACATGCATTTAGGGTTCAAATTTCCTGAGTTAATTCATAATTTTATTTCTTTTAAATTCTATTTGGTTCAGAATCCAAATAAGTTCTTTGTGTTACAATTGGCTGAAAGTTTTTTTTTGTTTTTTCTTTTTTGTTTTTTGTCTTTTTAGAGCCGCACCCACGGCATATGGAGGTTCCCAGGTTAGGGGTTGAATTGGAGCTGTAGCTGCCAGCCTACGCCACAGCCACAGCAACTTGGGATCCAAGCTGTGTCTTTCACCTACACCAGAGCTCACGGCAAACCTGGATGCTCAACCCACTGAGCAAGGCCAGGGATCGAACCTGCGTCCTCATGGGTGCTAGTCAGATTCGTTTCCCCTGAGTCATGATGGGAACTCCCCTTTAGTAGCAGATTTTGCAGTGTCTTCAAGAATTGAGGAGAGGTTCCTGATTATAGCATCACTTCCACTCACTCCTAAGCAGGGAAATAGGGACTTGCCAAAGGCGGTGAAT
Source organism: Phacochoerus africanus (assembly GCF_016906955.1). NCBI lineage: Eukaryota > Metazoa > Chordata > Mammalia > Artiodactyla > Suidae > Phacochoerus > Phacochoerus africanus. The sequence continues at coordinate 161,168,059 of NC_062551.1, forward strand.
CCTGAATCCTGAATGCCTTCTGGTGGGACCCTCTATACTTGATGATGAAAATTCAGGGTAATGGACCCATGTGGTGTTTTTGTTTGATCGTGGACAGTTTGGAGGCACAGCGGGATAACCTGAGAGGCATCGGCAAGTGATATGCCAGCTATCTGGGCATTCATAGGCCCAAGGGGAATGATAACCATTACACTGTCATTTTTTTCTTTGTTCTTCAGCTGGACTCATATAAAGAGTAACATCCTTTCCTAAACTATTTGGATTCCCTGAGGTACAGTTCATACAGGAAAGGCAGGGTAAGTGCTTGATTCTTTCCATTTATTTTCCATTTTAAAAATGATGAGTTGGTTCCCTCACATTATCTGAAGATGAGCAATGAGATGGTTTGGTCTCATTATGAACTCATGGATTTAAACAAATGTGGCGTGTTTCAATCCATTTCAGTTTTTTATCTTTATTGATGCTCAGATGGTCCCATCCGTGGTTAAGGGGAAACATCTTCAAGTAGGCTCCCAAGTCCTCTTGATTATGACCTCAGTAGTCTCTGCCAGCTTTCCCGCTTTGGGGAATGACGGGATGCTCCTTTTTGTGTGTTTCTTGTCCCAGACCTGCGATCAGCCATTTCTCCAAGGGCTTGGGGTGAGAAAGGGTTCCAAGTTGAAAATGCTACTTATCTATTGTCTCTCTTTCTTTTTGGTGGAAAAAGATATTTAGAAACCAGTCTGGGTACTAGGGTTTACATTATTTTTTAATATTATATTGGATACCTACAAAAATAGTATATACCGTAATAATTATGAAGCATCATAATAAAATGACTACTAAGCAGCCACCACCCATTTTAAGAATTAGAACATTATCAACATTGTGTCAGTGCTACCTCTTTATCTCATCCCTCAGCCTCCATCTAAGAGGGAGGATTGTATATTTATCCTTCTCTTGCTTAAAAGAAGTTATCACATTTGTATGTGTCCTTAAATATACATGTTTAGTTTATAGGGTTTTTTTTTTGAATTTTATAAGAATGGTATTGTGAAGTATGTTCTTCTGTGCTCTTCCTTGCTTTTACTTAATGTAAATCAAAATAAATCTTAGAAATATCCTATTGGATGTTTTTAGCTATAGTTCACTTATTTTCTATGCTATGTAATATTCCGCTGTGTGACTATACCATACTAATTTTATCCATTCTGCTGTTTGTGGACATTTGAATTGTCTCTGGCTTTTTAATTACAAATATTTTGCGAAGATAATGCTGCTACAGGTATTTTTGTTCATGTTTCTGCTATGTGTATCCAAGAGTTTGTCTAGGGTAGTGGTTATCAAACATTTTAGTTTCAGGATTCCAAAGAACTTTTGTTTATGTGAGTTGTAGCTGTATATGTTTACTACATTAGAAATTAAAACAGAAAAAAATATGCATTCCTGCTGTGGCTCAGTGATGACAAACCCAAATAGTATCCATGAGGATGAGGGTTCGATCCCTGGCCTTGCTCAGTGGGTTAAGGATCTGGTGTTGCCGTGAGCTGTGGTGAAGGTCACGGACACGACTTGGATCCCGCGTTGCTATGGCTGAGGCATAGGCCAGCAGCTACAGGTCTGATTCGATCCCTAGCCTGGGGACCTTCCACATGCTGCAGGTGCAGCCCTAGAAAGACCAAACCACCACCACCACCACCACAAAAACCCCAGAAAAATATATATTTCATTTAAAATTAATAAATAATAAAAAGCTCATTATTACCTGTTAACATAAATTGTATATTTTAAATGAAAAATCACTATATCTTCTAAGACAAATTAAGTAAGAGGAGTGGCATTGTTTAAATTTTTATAAATCTCTTTAGTATCTGGCTTAATAGAAGACAACCAAATTCTGGCATCTGCCTCCGTGTCTGGTCTGTTGTGATATCAGACATCATGCAGCCTCTGAAAAACTCCTTTGTATATTTGTGGGACAAGAGAGAAAGTCAAATAGTGTCTTTCAAATAGATTATGAAAATGATTTTGCCCTCATGGATTCCCCTCAAAAGTCTCAGGGTCCCTGGATCACACTTGGAGAAATGCTGCTCTAGGGAATATTGGTTTAAGGGTGAAACTGCTGAGTTGTAGAAATTTCTGTGTTCACATTACATAGAACGGAAGTCAGTGTTCAGCTGTATAAAATAATGCCAAATTGTTTTCCAAAATGCTTGTAGCAATTAACACTCCCACCAGTAGCCTCTGAGAATTCCCGCAGATTAATATTTTCCCCAACACTTGATGTTATCAGACACTCTAATTTTCACCCATCTGAAGCATGTAAAGTGGCATTTCATTGCGATTTCTCTGTGCCCAGTTTCTTCGCATTTTAATCCGTCCTCCTCACACTGCCACATTAATATGTCTGTGCTGATATTTCAATCATGTCATGTTTGTTACTCCTCAAAATCTTTTTTTTTTTTTTTTTGGCCTTTTATAGCTGCACCTGTGGCATATGGAAGTTCCTAGGCTAGGGGTCAAATCGGAGTTGTAGCTGCTGGCCTACACCACAGCCATAGGAACACAGGATCCAAGCCACATCTGCGAGCTATACCACAGCTCACATGGCAACACTGGATCCTTGGCCCACTGAGCGAGGCTACTGGTGGGAGTGATTTTATGTCATCATCGTCAACTCGGTCATCACCACCGCATCATGGTCAGACTGAAAACTAACACCAGGACCGTCTCTAATTTTCTCAGGACTTTTGGGAGGAAGAAACAGTGCCAAACAATTCATTTGATGCCCATATGTTAAGTGTTATGCCAGGGTCTATACATCATCTCATTTAATCTTCACAACAACCCTGAGCCCTAGGTATTTTATTATCTCCATTTCACAGATGAAGAAACTGAGGCTTAGAGAGGCCTCATGATTTGCTCCAAATCTTTGATCTGGGGAGTAGTGGGCTGGGTTTGAACCCAGGTCTGTTTGGGCTGCAAAGAGTTTTGTAGCAGTGTGTGATGATGTGTGCTGTGATTTCACATGAATATGGGCCCTGGGCAATACTGGTTTGCAATGAGCCAAGCCAAGCCATGGTCGGGAGACAGGCCAGGGTGGCTCAGGTCAGCTGTTGATGTTTACTTGCCAAAAGATATGGCAGAGAAGAGAAAGGAAGAGTGGGTTCTTGGGAGGGATGGTGGGTGGTGGCAGAGGCAGTGCAAAGGCCAGCAGCCATTGGGCACCTGCTCCATGCCAAGCTCTGTGGCAGCCTCTAAGTTTCTAGGACTGGAGCTGACCTGGTCTCACCTTCAGGGCGCCCAACTGGGGAACAGACATCCCAACAGACATTGATCATGTGCTGTGTTCTATTAGGATGCAGAGGTTGTATTCCTAAGAAATCTTGTGTTATAAGAAATGGAATTATAGAGACAAGCGCTTCAATGGGGAGAAAGAGGTTAAGGGCTAGGTAGTTTCAGACGTGCCATAACAAAGTTATTTTTCCTTCAGGAATGTCAACAATAAAGGTGCTTTTACAGCTTTAAGTGTATGGCTGTAAAACCTGAACATCACAGAGCAAATCTAGCCTTAGACGTCCTCATGCTTTTGCTTAAGGGGAACAGCCTCTCTTTTTCTTTCACCCCAGCCTGGGGCAGACGTCTCTCACTTTCCTTTGCCTTGACTGTCCACTGCTGGCGTAACAAAGAGTCAAGCCCATCTGAGGAAACATCAGGATACTGCCACCCCAGCCCCCACCCGCCTCCTCCACTGGCTCCCCTGTAGCAGTTTCTTCCTCTCCACTGTGTCATAACCAACTGGGATCTGCTTGGTATAAATTGTGCTCTCTAATTAAAGGATCACACTATATTTAATTTGCATTAAAAATCTCACCATAGGAGATATTCTTATCGGGTGTAAGAATAGTAAAGGGATATGTAGAGGCAGTGTTGTGTCACTGTTAAGAGTGGGGCCTCTGGAGCCAGTCTTTGTGAGTTGAAATCCTAACTTTGCCACTTACTGTGTGACCTCAGGCAGGTCACTTAGTCCTCTGTGCTTCATCTCCAAAATGGGGAGAATGTTTGCATCCACTTCTCATCGTCACCAGGATTCAAAGAGATAATGACTACGAAGCCTTGGTGCAGAGCCTGGCACATAGTGAGAGATCAATACATGTTAGCTATTCCATGGTGCGGAGGTGGGGGCTCTCCCACTGAGCCTGCGGTGGGGGGGCCTGGGGAATGAGGAAGTCACTGTGGAGGAGGGGAGACGAGCTAGACTTGAAAAGTGAATGGGGAGTTCCCATCGTGGCTCAGTGGTTAACGAATCCGACTAGGAACCATGAGGTGGCAGGTTTGATCCCTGGCCTCGCTCAGTGGGTTAAGGATCCAGCACTGCTGTGAGCTGTGGTGTAGGTTGCAGATGCGGCTCGGATCCCGTGTTGCTGTGGCTCTGGCGTAGGCTGGTGGCTACAGGTCTGATTGGACCCCTAGCCTGGGAACCTCCATATGCCGCAGGAGTGGCCCTAGAAAAGGTAAAAAAAGACCAAAAAAAAAAAAGGTGAATGGGATGGGACAGGAGGATGAGGCAGAGGGAACAGAGAGACACAGGAAGATTCTTTTGAGGCGCCCAAACATGCCGGGAATGATCAAGGCCATGGTATCTGCTTATCACCAGCTGCTATAACAGAGAAAACTCTAAAAAGTCAATAGATAGGTGGTAATTAACATAATAGATGTCCATTTCTTATTCATATAAAGTTCAATTAGTGACAGTGGGGGAGTAGGGGGTACTTTGAACTTCTGCCTCCTCTTTATTATTATTATTATTATTTTTGGCCTTGCCTATAACATGCAGAGTTTTCTGGGCCAGGGATGGAACCCATGCCGCAGCAGTGACCCGAGTCACAGTGGGGACAACACTTAACCCACAGAGCCACCAGGGAACTCCAGAGCCTCATCATTATTAATCCAGGGTAACAGAGGTGCTACAGCTTCCCAGGTCACCCCAGGCACTGCCCTTGACTGGCAGATGGGGGAAAAGAGTATAGAGGATCAGGCAGGAAGATTTTAATGGGCCAAGTTTGGAAGTGGTACACATCACTCCTCGTACATTTCATTAGCTGGAACTTAATGCACGGACACATCTAGCTACAAGCTAGTTTGGGTATTACAGTCTAGATGTGCTTTCAGAAGGAAGGCAGAATGGATGTGGTTACTAGCTAGATGGTCTCAGCCCCAGGTTCTGGGCTGAGAGGTGTACCCACCCAGATGAGCAGGAGCCAGTGGTGAGGAGCCAGTGAGATGGATCCTGATCTGAAGACAGTGGAGAACCACTGGGGGGGTTCCCCAGGGCAGCACTGTGGTCAGAAAGCTCCGGGGATTAATTGGCTCACTCGGCTGCAGGGAGGAAAGATGTGGGAGGGTGAGGAGGAGAGGCTGAATGTAAAAGACCAGTGAGGGGCTGTCGCAGGGATCTATGCAGGGGTTGATGAGGCCGGCCCTCGGCCATGGACACGGGGTTGGTGGGGGGGCGGCTTAGTGAGAGGTCACCAGGCAACAGTTACTTGGAAGATAGCTCTTATTCCGAGGAACCAGACCTTATCTGTTGGTGGTGTATTCTCTATGTGCAGACATGAAACTGTCCTTTAAGTGGGCTGGCCAGGATCCCCCCAGAGTGGCCTCTTATGGGCTTGAACACTGTCATCTGCTTCTCTCATCTTGGCTCACTGTTGCACAGTCTCCCCCTTTCCATCTTTCATTTTTTCTTCTCTCTGTCTCTGACTTTATTTCTCAGGCAGGCTGCCCCCCACTAGGCAAGAACCAGAGCTGAAGCCAGGTCCAGGCTTATATTCACACATCCTAGCAGCAAAGAGGTGTGCACACCCAATTATGCATCAGAGCAGTGGTTCTCACATTTAGTGTGCATAAGAATCACTTAGAGCGCTTGTTAAAACACAAACTGCTAAGACCCAGAATCTCTGATTTAATAGGTATATTAGTTAGCTAGGGCTGCCATAGGAAAGTACCACAGACCAGGGTAGTTTAAACAACAGAAATTTATTTTCTTACGCTTCCGGAGGCTAGAAGTCTGAGATCAAGGTGTTGGTAGGGTTGATTTCTTCTTTTTGCCGGGGGCAGAGGGGGGGACTGATTTTATTTTATCTTTTTATTTTATTTTATTTTATTTTATTTTTTTAGGGTTGATTTCTTCTGAGGGCCTCTCTCCTTGGCTCGTAGATGCCCGTCTTCTCGTGTCCTCTCATGGTCCTTCCCTCCTCCCTCCCCCGCATTCCTCCCCCCCCCCCACCCCACCCCCGTCCCTCCCTTCTTTCTTTCTTCCTTCCTTCCTCTCTCCCTCCCTCCCTCTTTTCTTTCTTTCTTTCATGGCCACACCTGCGGCATATGGAGGTTCCTGGGCTAGGGGTCAAATCGTAGCTGCATCTGCCGGCCTTCACCACAGCCACAGCAATGCTGGATCCAAGCCGCATCTGTGACCTACACTGCAGCTTGTGGCAATGCCGGATCCTTAACCCACTGAACGAGGCCAGGGATTGAACCCTCATCCTCATGGACACTGTGTCAGGTTCCTAACCTGCTGAGTCACAATGGGAACTCCTGTATGTTTTTTTCATTTGATCTTCCTGAGATGATGGAAATTATTCCCCCATTTTGCAGATGAGAAAATTGAGACTTAAAGGGGGGCGTACAGCTAGTGACGAGAGAGTCAGGATTTAAACCTAGGTCTGAATGTTCCAAAACAATACTAATGGTAGTGATGATATGATAATGTTAGTAAGAGTTGCCAGCTCAGCACTGCTCTCAGGATCAAGCTAACCTGTCTTCTCGGCTCTGCCTCTGATCTGTGTATGTGTGGCCTTTTGCAAGACCCTCCCTCTTGGGACCTCATGCTGCAGTCTCTGGTTCTCAGGTCCCTCCCCTGGCAGGTGGTGATTCGCCAGGGTTGGCAGTCTGAGGGGCAGCTGATTCCCTCGGATGGAGGCATTTGTTATCTGTACATTGGAAATATTTATGTATCTCAACCTAATTAGTGAGCAAGCATAATAATAATAATTTAAAAAGACATACTGGAAAGGGAATTGCTGTTGGAAACAATTGTTTAGACAAAACACCATTTGTTCCCAGCTCTTGCTCCCTGCTGGAATGGCGGGCCACTTGTTTTGTGACAGATGCCTTTTGACTGGGGTTTTAGAGCGTGAGCATCTGTGTGGGGTGGGGGTGGGGATGGAGCTGGCCCACTCTCAGCTGGCCTCTGAAGGGATTCCCAAGGTCTCCTGCAGGTGAGAACTCTCTACCCCTTCTGCAACCACGGGGTGCCCAGACCTCAGGGGCAAGGCTACACCCTCAGTCCTGGTGTTACCCTATAAATTTTGACGCAGAGCTGTGGTCCTGAGATCACAGTGACTTGCCCAGGGTTACTTGGCAAGATGGTGGCAGAGCCAGAACGGGAATCCCCATCTCCTTGGTACTTCCAGGATGGCATGTTGGTTTCTGAACCAGTGATCATGATGTCAGCGCATCTGACTCTAGTATCTGGTGTCTGGTCTGCCTGCCCTTGAACAAGCCTGGTCAGGAATCACAGACTCTTTGTGTCCTGCCACTGGCCCAAAGGTTACTATCACCCTTTGGCCTGGACGATACCAGGGGGACTGGTGATTTCCATGGCCTAGCAGGACGAGCTTTCAGGGATTCTCAGGCTAAGAGGGACTCGAGTCAATATAATGCTTCTGTTCTTGGTCATGTGACTTCCTTGCTTGTGTGTGATTAGTGGGCATCTCCATTCACCAGCACTGTTTGATCTCAGATTCCTCATTTATGAAATGGAGCAGTAACCCCTGTCCTCCATACCCCATTCACAAGGGCACTGTGAGAATCAGTTACACGAAGAAATAAAAACTGCTTATAAGCTAAAGAGTGATATAAAAAATTATTAATAATAGTGGTCACCATTTACCAAGCACTTTCCATGTGTGTGTCAGTTGAGGTGTTAATGCTTGCGGCTGGAACACACAACCTTCAAATCTCAGTGGATAAAACAACAAAGGTTTATTTTTTTGCCCATCATAGTCAGAGGCTGGCTGAGTGGCTCTTTTCTTTTTCTCTTTTTGTCTTTTTTAGGGCCGCACCTGTGGCACATGGACATTCCCAGGCTGGGGTCAAATCAGAGCTTCCACTGCCAGCCTACACCATAGCCACAGCAACGCAGGATCCGAGCTGTGTCTGCAGCCTACACCACAGCTCATGGCAACGCCAGATCCTCAACTTACTGATCAAGGCCAGGGATCGAACCCATGTCCTCATGGATGCTAGTCAGAGTTTGTTACCATTGAGCCACGACAAGACCTCTGGAGCAGCTCTTTTCTAACTTTGCTTTCCTGGAGTCTATCCCTTTTAGCCTCACTGATACGGTGAGAGGAACGTGGAAGGGCCTGGTGGATTTAGGGCCGAGGCTGGAAGTGGTATATCTCACTCTGTTCACATTCCATTGGCCAGAAGTGAGTCCTGTGGTTCCTTGTGGGAACTGAGAAACGAAGTGAAGTGTGTGCCCAGGAAGAAAATAAACCTGGTCGGTGGACACATGGCATTTTTTCAGCTACACTGTGTCTGTGTCACACACTTCTCATAACAATCCCCTAAATGGTTTTATTATCTTTTTTTTTTTTTTCCCAGATGAGGAAATAGAGACTCAGAGAGGTCAAATGACTCATTGAAGTCGCTGATTTAAGGGAAGGGGTGATCCGGATTCAGTCTATCTGGCTACATAGTCCTGCAATTTTGTTTTTTTCTAGAGAGAACTTCCAGCTGCAGGTGGATCAGTTTAATTCCTGTTATTTATTGAGGGCCCACTACGTGCTGAGCTCTGTGAGAGCTCCTGTAAAATGTCGTAACCATTCTTTTTTCTCTTCTCCATGGCTACACCACTTTCATTTCTCCAGAAGTTCTAATTCTGTCTAGTCTTTAAGGTTCAGCTTCAGACTGTTCCCTTCAGAAAGTGTCCCCTGACTATACCTGGGATTTGTTTTTTTCTGAGCCTCTCTTGTGCTAGCCTTGATTCCAGGAAATAGTGTATAGGAGAGATTGAGGTGCAAAGTGGATCTTTCCCCACCCCAGCAATCAACAACTAAAGTTTGTGGCTTAGAAAAAAAGACACAAAGTCCTCACATTTTAAAAAGACTAACTAGGAGTCAGGATGACCGCTGCTGGCTGAGTGTCCTGGTTTAGAAAATCAGTCCCACTCTGACCTCTTCCCCCTAGAAGAGGAGGATTGGGAGAGGGAACAGCTGTTACTTCCCATCCAAATCCCCTGGAGGAGATAAAGAATTTTCCCTCCTTGACACAAGGCCCTAAGGAAAGGGTAGACTGATATTTTGCTTCCCCATAAACTACCTGGTCTGATTCTGATATAGCCGTGGAAGAGCAGAGGAAAGACAGGTGGTGGTTTGGTCTGACGAAAGGAGCAAGGACAGTCCATCTACCACAGTCGGGTCTCAGATGTGCGCTCGGACCTCTGAGTGGGGCCCACAGAGATTAAATGCGAATGGGGCCTCGCACAATGAGGGGCATGATGGGGGAATGTCAGCCAATGAGGAGGCAGTCTCATGGCACAGGGCGTCGCCTGTATATAGGGGAGCTGTGGGGAAGAGCCTCATCTGCAGAGTTTATGAGAGCCTCCCACCACCCATAAGGATCCCACAGGCAGCAAATCCGGTCAGTGGGATCCTTATGGGGAGGACTGCCTCACTGTGAGCTGCCACACCCGGGGTCCGCCACCTCTTCCTTCCCTCCTCATGCCTCAGTATTGGAGCAGTGGGAGAGAGAGGAGGAGGTGAGGGAGAGCAGACCTTGCCCCTTTCAGTTTCAGTGAGAGCCGGATGCTTGAACTGGGCTAGAGATAGCGGAGGGCAGGGAGTGACAGGGCCAGCGTAGGAAGAGATTTGAATCAAACGTAAGAATAAGAAAATAATAAATAGAATTGAGTCCTAAAGAACCCGAACGAGACTGTTCTAATAACTAAAAGCGACTGAAAAGTTATGGCCTCAGACTGAGTTTGTTAAGGCAGCCTGCTACCCAGCAGGAAAAAGAAGGGTTCAACCAAGCACAGTTGGTAGCAGGTATTGGAAAAATAAAAAAACGATTCCAGGTTTATACCCCAATAAACTGAAACTCCACAGTAAATCAGTTTCATACTCATCCATTTAACTACTATTTGCTGAGCTTCTCGTCTTTGCCAGACAATGCTCTTGGCACTGGTGATTCCAAGGATTGATTCCAAGGTGAGAAGACAGACAAATAAAAAAAGACTCTTCCATGTGATAAATGCTGTAAGGTAGGATTCTAAGTGCAGTGGGGTGTGGAAGAGAGAGGGACTTAGTTATGGTTGTGTGTGTCAGGGGAGGGGTTGGAAAGGTTTTCCGGGGTCTTGAAGAATCAGTGGGAGTTGATTAGGCAGATGCATTGGAGAAGCATATCCACGTTCGAGGGCACAGAAGCGTGAGATAATGGGGCACATTAGGAGAACTGTGAGGAGTGCATTTGAGCAATGCATAACAGGTGTTCATGACCACCATTTTGCTTCCTATTATCATTTTGTTCTCTTTGCCATACTGGACTGTAAGTGCCTTCAAAGAAGGGCAATATCAAATCTCTATTTTAATCTCCTTGCTACGACCAGGAGAGGTTTGCACATACAACACGGAACTGCTTTCACTGGAGGCGATCCAGCAGAAGTCGCATGATTCTCAGGGCTTGAGGAATTCTGCAGTGGGTGGGAGATAGATAGGCCTGCATGTGTCTTAGGGCACTTTAGTCCCCTGTCTAGGACCTAATTTCTCCCTTTGTATGTAAGGAAGTTGACCAGATAATCTCTAGAGTTAGTTTGGAAATAGCCTGAATTTAGAATTTGGGGGTCAAGAGCCGTGGATTTAGAAGTCAAGAGACTTGGTCCCCAGTTCCAGCTCTGCCATTGGCTGAGTGTATGACCTGCTCTTTCCCCTATAGCCTCAGTTTCCCTATTTGTAAAATGCAGGAGCCGCACACCATAAAAGTCTGACCTTCTATGCCTTCCTCACTGAATTCTGTTGACCTTGTCCTGGCCTCGTGTCCTTCCTCAGGAAGACCTCACTTTTCTCAATATTCTTCAGACACATTTTCAAACTCTATGGGGTAAGGGAGGGAGATTAGGGTCAGGAGAGGGTATTTGAGTGAGGCAATGAATATTTATAACAGACGCTCCCACCAGAGGACACATTAAGTCTTGCAGCATAACAAAACTGAATTACCATGAAATAAACTTTCTTAATTAAACCAATTAAATTTCTTCCCAGTATGTAATTTAGAAACTCTGATAAACCCTGGTTGAAAAGGTTTGTTTTAGCCTTAAGCTGGCTGAGAAAGCAGGAACATCTGGTTGGTGGTGGAAAGGCCTGTTTAGGCTCGGGGCCATGGGGGCAGCACCATGGAGCTATCCATGGTGCTGAAATAGCCTCTGCCTCGCGGCCCTGATAAAGCACACAGGCCAGAGCCCAGTAGTGCTTAGGAGAGGCGCTGTTTCAGGACAGCATCTTCCATCCTAGGCATGGTGCACTTTTCTGTTCATATGCTTGACAGCAGCCACTCAGAAGTTACCTATGTATTCGCTCCTTTCCTACAGATCCTCGAGAGTTTGAAAAGTTATTTTTCTTATGTTTATGAGATTGTACACTCTCAAAGCTTGAAACATGGACTGGTCCAACGTCCTCATTATAAATAAAGGAAATTAGTCTTCAAGGAGTTAAAATGACTGGACCCAAGGTTACACAACTTGGAAGTGACAAAACTGAGATTCAAGCCCAAGTCTCTGATGCTACCTTCAGTGCTCTTTTTACTAGGATATTCCTGTGGTCAGAGAATGGGGGGCAGGGGCTATGTCTTATTCACCTGTCTTAGTGTCTGGAATCTATTTTAGTGTCTGGAAAAGTTTAGGAACAAGTGCATACATGCACGCTCTTTCTCCTCCTCCCTAGTCAAATACATACTATTGCAACCAAACCATAATACCAGTTATTCTCAAATAATTTTTTATATTTGAGAGGATTTGACAGTTAACAAAATGATTTTTGACTTGTTTGCTTTGATTATCACAGTAATTCTGGAGGCAATAATACTTGTTCTTTTTTATACCAAAGGAAACTGAGCCTCATAGGTCTAGTGGCTCATTCAAGGTGGCACAGAGGGTCAGGGAAGAAGATAAGAGTTGGATCCAGCTCTCCTGGTTTCTAGCCATGAATCTAGGGCTGTACTTAGCACATTGTGGGGGGAAATAGAAGGGTAGTATGTGGTTCTTGCTCTCAAACTACAGTCCAGTTGTGGAGATAAGATCTACCATCTGATGTGTGGAGGTAAGTTACAGGTACTGAGGAAATAGGTAATGGATGAAGTGGTACGGCTATGACTGCTCTGGAAATTTAAGAGAGGAAGTGGCCCCAAAAGCCTGTGGGAGACTAGAGAAGTCCTCAGAGAGCAGGTGGGGGCCAAACTGGCACTGGAGGGTGAATGTAATTGTGACAGGTAGAGAGAACATCGTTCTCATGAAACGAGGCAGTTTTAATGCTGGACGAAACTTAGCGGTGATCACTTCCTACCCCTCCTTTTATAGACAGGGAGACTGAAATAGAAGCGAGGGACTCGTTCAGTATTATAAAGCCATTTATGACAGACCTTTATGTGTAGACCCTGTGGACAGAGGGCAGATAAGACAGAGTCCATGCCCTCAGAAGTTTCTCAGGCTAACGGAAGGAGGGACATGGAAACAAGTAGGTGCATTCTGGTGTCATTGAGGGAATGATGGAGTCTCTGTGGGGGCTAGTGCGGTTGCTAAGGAGGGTGCACTGATTCTATAGAGTAGCCAGCACACTTAAAGGTCAAGGGAATTCATGTGAACTAGTCAAGGTCGGTCAAGGTCAAGTAGCAGACGCCAAACTCTGTCTCTCAACTGCTGAAACCACTGGCTAGAAGGAATTTCTGCCTAGTTGTAGCTTAAGCTGGAACAATGGAGAGAAGCAGACACTGATGCTGGAATCTGAGAGGCTGTGTTCCAGTTCTGACTCTGTCTCTTTCTGACTGTGTGGCATTGAGCTTGTTACTCCCACTTCTAGAAGCATCAGTTTTTTTGTTATAAAATGGAGGGAGGGGCCACTTTGCCCCTTTAAAGGTTGTGGGAGGATCAGAGAAAATATCCAAGTGTAAGTGTTTAGTTACTTATAAAATGATAAAGCAATATACATGTTAATTGTTATTATTCCCTTGGTATAGAGCTTGATGTGGAAGAAAAAATCCTGGGTTGTAGTCATCACCTCTCTGGCCCCTGCTTTCTTGTCTGTGGAATGAGATTATAACCTGTTCCATCTACCTTATAGAAATGGTATAAAGTGGAAAATACCAAGATAACAAAATGATAGGTGTAAACAAACAAAAAGTATGACTGTATTCCTGGATGGGGATCAGTGATTGAATAGAAAGCAAACTGGGCATTGTTACTGTAAACTCACATTTGTATCTTCAGTCCATTTACAAAGAGCATTCACAGACATTATCCCATCCAATTCCCTCAATAGCTCTGTGAGATGAGCCTGTAGGGATGAGCCTATCACAGATTATTAGCCTCATCTCACCGGCGAGAAAACTGAGACTCAGAGGAAGTGATGAGCCCAGAAGCTGAATCTCAGCCTGGCCTCAGAGTCACCTCCCCTCCTTCCTTTCCAACCACTCCCAATTTCCTAGTGCCCAGAACTCTGTCTTCAGGTGAGTCAGTTTGAAAGACAGGCTAGTCTTGTTCTTTTAGACTTCCCCCTTGCCTTGGGGAACGGTACTGATTTTATCCCCCCATTCAGCTAGCCCTGGGGGTGCTTGATAAAAATCTTTCCCAGAAATTGGCTAGAGATCTCACCTGTATGGGGTACCCCTGCAAACTAATAAACAGAGCCACCTGTACCTTCATCTTTGTTCAAAGGATTCCAGATGGGAGAATGACACAGCTGGCACCCTCCTTAGGATGCTTTCAGCTTCTTAGGCTGTCTTAGCCAAGACATGCTCTGCTTTGTTCCTGATCTCAGCTGAGGGCTGTCCTCCCCGTTATGTAGGCAGGAAGCTAGGGGTTATTGTCCACTTCTTGTTCGTGCTCCTCTTTTGCTGAAAACTTCCAGTGGCTGGATCAAGCCACTCTCCATGTGTGTTCCCTTCTTCATAAAGATCCTGAGAAAGGGAGAAGAGGAGAATTATTCTATATGGGGATTTGGGGACATAATTGAATCGTGTTTTGTTAGAAGGTTTACTGCAAAAAAATCTCTTCCACACTGTGGCCATGGAACTTTGGGAGGCTGTTAAGCTGGAGCCTTCGGTGAGGCCTGAGTATACAGAATCCAGGAAGTAGGGCTTCACTTAGTCTTCTTTCGTCAAGGACAGTATCTGGGTGTGAAGCATACAGATCCAATTGGGAGGGGAAGGGATTTTCAGGACCAGAGTTGGTCCAGGCGCAGGAAGCACTAATACCTGCCTCTTGGGGAACAGTTATTGACAGATGATTATCTTTCAAGGGCAAGCCAGGCACCCTTTCTTTTAGGATTCATCCCTGATCCCCCATGTTGGCTGGGGGTTCCTCTCTGGGCTCCCTGATCCCTGGGCTGCTCTCTGTCCCAGCCCTAATCACATTGTGCTGTTAGTATCTGTGTTAATGACTCTCTCCCTCCATAGACCACGGGCTTCTCTGCTGCTGGTTCTAGTTCAGCTTCCAGCACAAGGTGGCATACGGTGGGTTTAGCACTGTTGTTCAGAGCATGGGCTCTGGAGCCAGCCTGCCTGTGTTTGATTCCCAGGTTGACCACTCACGAGCCCAAAGACCCAGGGCCAGTCACTTAACCTCTCTGGGTCTTCATTTCCTCATCTGTAAAGTGGGAGTAATAATGGTAATTACCTCACTGAATTGTTACAAAAGTGAAGAATGTAAACCATTTCGAGCAATGCCTAGCACAGAGTCCGTGCTCTGTAAGGGCCAGGTATCGTTATCTCGGGTATTTTGGGTCTTCATTTTGTATAAAGCAGATCTACCTGCATTAGCAGGTGTGATTTCATCCCTCCCTTTCTCCGGTCTGGCTGTGGGAAAGAGTTCTATGTGTCTAGGCCTGGAGGGCACAGCAGGCCAAGGAAGACTGCATAGAAGGATTTATAATTGTTTTTGCAGAATTTGACCCTGAATGAAGTCTCCGTGTTGTGTGACGTGAAGTGCAATTAGACTGACTTGTCCGTTCTCTACCCCTAGTCTGCTCATATGACACCCATCTTCTGGGTTCAGAGGATGCCGAGAGGCCTTGGCTGGTTTGTGTTGAGTGGCCTGGAGGGCTGGGAGGGCAGCCAGTAGGGAAGGGTGAGAAGAAAAGTACCAGAATGCTTCCTTTTAGGGAGGTTATGGGTAGCATAGTCCTACTGGATATGTCTACAGAACACATTGTCTGGTACTATATAATGTTTGTTAAATAAAGTAAAATATCTCCCCAATCAATCTGGTGAGAGAGGAGACCTGGAACGGCCTTTGGAGTCTGATTGTCTTGGCCCTGCTATTTACTGGTTGTATGACTTTTGGGAAATTCATTTGCCATTTATTTTATTTTTTGCTTTTTAGGGCCGCACCTGCAGTATATGGAAATTCCCAGGCTAGGGGTTGAATTGGAGCTACAGCTGCCGGCCTACACCACAGCACAGCAATGACAGATCCCAGCCACTTCTGCGACCTACACACCACAGTGCATGGCAACACTGGATTCTTTTTTTTTTTTTTTTTTTTTTGTCTTTTTGCTATTTCTTTGGGCCGCTCCCGCGGCATATGGAGGTTCCCAGGCTAGGAGTCGAATCGGAGCTGCAGCCACCGGCCTACGCCAGAGCCACAGCAACACGGGATCCGAGCCGCGTCTGCAACCTACACCACAGCTCATGGCAACGCCGGATTGTTAACCCACTGAGCAGGGGCAGGGACTGAACCCGCAACCTCATGGTTCCTAGTCGGATTCGTTAACCACTGCGCCACGACAGGAACTCCAACATTGGATTCTTAACCCACTAAGGAAGTCCAGGGATCAAACCCAAATCCTCATGGATGCTAGTTGGGTTTGTAACCTGTTGAGCCACAATGGGAACTCTGTAATTTGCCATTTAAACCTCAGTTTCTGGAAAATGAGGGGCTTAAAAGTCAATGGTCTCTTCTTTAAGTTTCACTTTGAAAGTGGAGTTCCTGTCGTGGCTCAGGGGAAATGAATCCGATTAGGAACCATGAGGTAGCAGGTTCGATCCCTGGCCTCCCTCAGTGGATTAAGGATCCGGTGTTGCTGTGAGCTGTGGTGTAGTTCGCAGACTCAGCTCAGATCTGGCGTTGCTGTGGCTGTGGTGTAGGCCGGCAGCTGTAGCTCCGTTTGGACCCCTACCTTGGGAACCCCCATATGCTGCAGGTGTGGCCCTGGAAAGACAAAAAAAAAAAAAAAAAGAAAGTGGAAATTTCTTTTTTTTCCTCCCTAGTGGTACAATGCAAACTAATATTTTACTCTATACTGACTCTCACTAAAGAATTTCAATGTTTCTTCCCAAAATGGTCACTTAAACTAGAAAACATCTAACACAACATTGTAAATCCAACAATACTTTAATAAAAAAAATAAACTGTATAAAAAATCAATATTGTCTGGAGTTCCCATCATGGCTCAGCTGAGAAGAATCTGGCTAGTATCCATGAGGATGCAGGTTTGATCCCTGGCCTCGATCAGTGGCTTAAGGATCCAGTGTTGCCGTGTAGGTCGCAGATGCGGCCCAGATCTGGTGTGGCTGTGGCTGTGGCTGTGGTGTAGTCCAGCAGCTGCAGCTCCGATTCACCTCCTAGCCTGGGAACCTCCATATGCCGCAAGTGCGGCCCTAAAAAGACAAAAATAAATCAATAAAAATAAAAATAAAAGATCAGTATTCTCAAACAAAAATAAAGTCAACATTCTTAAATTCAAGCAGATTTCCAGGCCTCACCCCAGAGACTTTAATGAATTGGGCCTGAAATTGGGCCCAGCAATCTGTCCTTCTAAGAAGAAGCCAGGAGATTATGAGATATAGACCACAGTGCATGTGAACTAATTGGTTCTTCCGAGGTTTAATACGTCATGGACCTATCATTTTCTCAAGATCAACTTAAAATCTGACCATATGGGCCCCTGAGTAAAACTCTTCAATGACTCGTATTGTCTGGGGGGATAAAATTGTACTTTCTTAGCCTGGCGGTGGGGCTGGCCCCCAACGCCGTGTCTCACATCTCGCCCACGATGGTCCTTGACCTCACCATGTGCTAGCCATGCAGAGACTGCAGGAAGTGTGTCCCACCTCCATCCCTCTGTTTCAGCTCTTCTCCCTTTCTGATGCATTCACCCCTTTTGTTCCTTTTAAGACTTTGCTCAATCTTACTTCTTCTTGGAACTATTGTTTAACGGCTCCGACCAAAGAGATTCTGTTCTCCTCTGAGTTATAGAAGCCTGACACTTTGTACCACTCACTGGTCATGCCTTGTATGGTTATTTATTTTTGTCTTATATGTGTCCTGCCCCCACCCCCCATTCGACTATGAGCTCCTGGAAAGCAAGGATTCATTCATGTCTCTCTCCCCTCCTTCCTGCCCCCCTTTCAGTTGGCAGAACATCACAGATGTTCAGCAAATGTCTGAAGATCAGTGATACCCTCTCTCCTAGAGGCCCTAAGTTTCCTAGTTGATTGTCTATCAACTAGGCTCTGAGTTTACTAGTTAATTGCCCATCTCGGGGTGAACCAGATTGTTGCTTGCTTTCTAGCTGGGAACATTCTGTAACAGCCAATCACAGAATAAAAGAATTATCTCATGACGAGAAATATTATTTTCATCTCTAAACTTACCATCCTGAAATTAACTCACCCATTATTGTAATTTGTTAAAACTAAAAACAATTCATAGCCATTATTTAAAATATTAGAAAATATTAGTATTATCAATAATAATATCAATTATTATATAACTTAATAATCATAATTAATGTTCTGTCCCTTAGCTGTTAGAGGAAAGTGTGCTTAGGCTGACATGTGTCTGTTTAACAGACACAACACAGCTAAGGAGTATCTGTGGGAGATGAGTTTATTGAGCACTTCTTGCCTCTGAAATCCCCACCCAGGACTTTTTCACCCTCGCCTTCTGCCTCCTTCAACCTAGGCCACAGGGCTGTCATTAATTCTGTATGCTAATGGCATTGTTACCTAAATAAATAATTATGATTTTCAATTAAGGAACCCAGGACTTCCGGGAGCCAAGCTGACCTAGACACCGAGAGGCCCTGTGGCCCCAAGAGGCTGCAGAGGCAACTGAGCTCTGCCCTTAGCTAAACCAGCCAGATCCATCACATGTGAGAAGGGCTTTCCAGAACCTGAAGCCTCAGACCCTCATAGCCCTCTGCATCCACTGCCAGTCATTGTGACTTGGGGAAAACTGGTTTGGCCTGGGAATCAGATGACTTAGTATCGGTCCCGTATAAATCTCTTGGCTGCCAGACCAAACTTGAATGTGCCTATGAGGAACTGGAGGAGCTTACTAACATGCAGATTTTGACTCAGAAAGTCTGGGGTGGAGCCTGGGATTCTGCATTTCTAATGCGAGCTCTAAGGTGATGTGGATATTGCTGATTCATGGACCATGCTTAGCAAGGAGCTAGACCATGAGCTTTCCCCTCTGAGCCTCGTTTTCTTCAAGACACTAGACTTGGTGATCTCTAAGGACCTGTCCAGCTCTAATTTTCTGTGATTCCATAATAAATAATAACCATGGCTTTGTAGCATGTTTGTAGCAGCTTTACTCATAATAGCCAAAATATACAAACAACTTAGATATCCATCAAACTGGGGAAAGGATAAACAACTTGTGGTATGCTTATTCGCTGGAAAACTACTCATTAATAAAAAGGAATGAACTACTGATACATTCAACAACATGGATGAACCTCAAATGTACTGTGCTAAATGAACAAGACACAAAAGATGATGTAACGTGTTACTCCCTTTATATGAAATTCTAAGGATAGACATCAGATCAGTGGTTTCTAGGGGGCCTGGGTTATGGGGAGGGTATTGATCAAGAGAGAGCATGGGGCAAAGTGCGACGGAAGGGGTGATGGAGATAGTTCTTTATCACGATCGTGGTGGTAATTACGTAACGTGATGCTTTTGTCCACACTCACTGCATTATTCACTTAAAATGGGTGCATTTAATGATATGTGTATTATACCTCAAGAAGGCTGGTGAGCACCTCCCACCAAATGAAAATCACCTAGCGGCTGTTTCTTGACTATCCACTATGTGCTAGGCATTTCGTAGAATTCATTTTCCTTCTATTTAATACCCCCTTCAAGGTAAGATTGTCTCCAGATGAGGAAACCTAAGCTCGAAGGGGAACTGATGGCTTTCAAGGAAGTAAGATTTGGGCACAGGTCTGATAACTCTAGAATGTGGGATACTTCTGGGTGGCTACCTTGAGTCCCATATCTCTCTGTCCTTTCTTTCAGCCTCATGAGTTCTAAAAAGGCATCCCAGGCAGGTCTAGTTCCTGGCCTCCCTACGAGGGACTTTCATTGTAAGAGGTATTACAATCATGTATCCCTTTGTTGAGCACGGAACACACCTTGGTTAGAACATGCCCTAAAGTGACATTGGCAGCCTGGCGGGTGCAGTAAATCATCAGTACTTGCGTTGTTTTATATGGTTTTTAAGTAGAAAAAAATGTTCTTTCGGGAGCACAGAGTGGTTTGGGGAGTCGGCCTGGTGGGGAAGGTGTAATTCCTGGTTAGAGACCTGGATATGTCTAGGACATGGTTAGGACAGCCCCGCCGGCTTGTCATAATTTACCTGGGAGGCTAGGATTACTGTCTTCTTCACTCCAAGACTGAGACCCTGAGGCTCAGAGGGGCTGAGTAACTTCTCTGAGGTTGCACAAGGTATTAGTGGCAGAGGCCAGGCTTGAATTCTGTTCTTATAGCTTCTAATCCTATGCCTTTTCCCTTTTCCCATAAGCAAGAAGGCAGAGCCCTGCCCTTGAAAAGCTTTTAGGAATACAGTGGGTGGCTCACAGCTGTAAAAGAAAACAGGCTATAATCTTTAGGAATCCAAGGAGTGTCACAGAGTAAAAGGAATTCAGAGATAAACTGAGCTAGGGAAGGCAGAAGCAGTCAGGGAAGACTTCCTGGAGGAGACAAGGCATGGATTGGTTGGCCATGGAATTTAGGTAGAGCTGGGGCAGGAAGGGGTAGGGGATTTGATTTTATATCCCTACCCCTAGCTCCCAAGCTCCTGAAAAACGGAGAGAAAACTTGGGCTTGGACCTGGCCAAGATGGCTTGAAAAGCTCTCTGCTGTTCTTCTCCCTCTGGTCCGTCCAGAGGGCTTGTATAGGAAAGGGAGGCAACAGAAGGGCATCAGCTACAGATGGGCAGAGGGAAGTAGAAGAGTTTCCTTAGGGCCTTCCAAACAGCCTGCCTCTCAGCAGGATGGCCATCAGGTCTTCTGACTTAGTCAGACTGGACACCAGATCTGGCTTACTCCAGATGTGCCTAGGAGCTTCTGGGTATTACTCATCCACCCCCACCTGGGACCAGGCCACTCTTCTGGGCACCCAGGAGGACTCTTGGCTCCAGCAGCTGGTGTAGGATCAGAAATTGAGGCTCTCTCCTGAGCCCTGCATCCACCAGGGACCAGTCCTCCTGCTGCCTGCTATTATTGTGCTCTGATCAATTAGGGAGGAAGAAACGAGGTCAGAGAGAGCAGGTGTGGGCTTGGTTGTTTCTGGGGAAGGGCTGGGCTGGGCTGGGGTGACAATGAGACTGTTGTCAGGGCTTTAGGCCATGGGCAGTAGAGAGGAGAGTACACTGCAGCAACCACATGGCTTTTAGCTTAGAGGGCTTGGCCTTACTGTTGCCAAGAGATAAAAACAGCATTTGGAAAACATTTGTGCTCCAGGCTGCACAGGGCACTGGGATGGGCCCATTAGCCACTTAATGTCCTGGATAATGACCCTCGGCTTCCGAGAATGTCAGCTGGAAACCCAGACTCTACCAACGGTGTGGAAACAAGCCAGCATCCTTGGCCTCATGTTCAAAGCCCTCCCCAACTAGCCAACCACCTCCCCTTCTTCATCTACAGCCTTCCTCTCATATGGCTCAATGCTCCAGTGACCTGAGCTTGTCTGAGACGCTCTTATTTCCTTTCCTCTGCTTAAAATGTCATCCCCTTCTGTTCCACTTTGTTCCGTCTCTGCCTGGTGAAATCCTCCTCGTCCTCCACGTACCATGACATGTGCCAACTTCATGAAGCCTTCTCTGATAGCCCCTATCAGAAGCTGTTTCTTGCCTCTGACCTCCAGGATGCCAGCAAGGCTTTCCCTTATATTGCAGGGATCTCAGCTTGTTCTCATCTTCATTTCCTGCCTGACAGCACTGGAATCACAGAAGGTGGTGATGTGTCAAGCTCTGGACGGCTGGCCTTGAGTGCTCGTGACTTGTTCGGAAGACCGTGACTTGTCCAGCACGCTCTCTGGCACGCAGTAGCTCCACGGAAATGTTTGATAAATCTAAGACCCATCTTCACACATGCAGTCTATTTCTCACTTACTCTGAACACCTACCACCTATGCATCTTCTCCTACCCATCGATGTCTTTGTACTTGCTGTTCCCTTCGGCTTAGGTAGCCTTCCTTATTTTTCTCTTGGATGAGAGCCAACTCCAGGTCATGTTAATCTGTGTCCTCTGTATCTTTTACTCTTGTCTTTGAAGGTATGATTCACACTGTGCTGTGAATAAGGTAGGCTTTCCCCCTCAAAATACATACAGCCTGGTAAGCAGGCAAACAGCTGTAATGCAATCTTCAAACCCAGGGTTGACTCTCAGGCTCTGAATTTGCTGTTGTAAAAATTACAGTGATATGAAAAGGTAGGTAAAAAAGATTTATTTACTCCAAAATCAAGACTGCTGCTGTATTGCAAACATCAGGGGACCCCATGGCTATTGTGGTCTAGTTGTGCAGCTCCATCTGGGCTTGCATAGTCCATAGGCTTTACAATCATACCTGGAAGCCCTACTTTAATCCTTTAATCCCAGAGGTAACTGCTGTTGTAGTTCTTGTGTGTCATTTCAGATGCTCTATACATATGAAGTATTTGTGTGTGCGTGTGCCTGTGTGTGTGTGTGCATGTGTATATCCTCTTATACACATATGGGGTTTGTGTGTTTTGCATTTTGCCTTTTCAACTTATCTTTTTTTTTTTTTTGGCCACATACGCAGCATGCAGAAATGCCCTGGCCAGTGATCAGACCGAAGCCACAGCAGTTACGGAGGGCACAGCAGTGACGCCACTGCGTACTTAACCACTAGGCCCTCAGAGAGCTCTTCAATATATCTTGAAATCAGTGTCCGATCAGAACATCTGGCTCTATTCTGTTATTTTTAATATAAGCATAGCATTTATTTTATGTGTAGACCATAATTTAATCACTCCCCTATTGGTGAACATTTAGATTCTTTCCAAAATATCCTAACAGTCTAAACAATAGTGCCACAGACATCCTCATAGGTATGCCTTTGACCACTTGTAGGGGAGTTTGTCTGTGGGACAGATTCTTAGAAGTTGAATTGCTGAGTCAAAGAGAAACATGTGTTTCAAATTTTAATGGCTGTTACTGAGTTTGTCTTCAAAGACTGAGCTGTGTCTTCTAAGATTGAGTAGGGGCTAGTGAGGGAAAGGCGTGGCCTAAGAAGCAGCATGAGCAAAGGTGTGGCACTGGATAAAACACAGCCTTGTCTGGAGGAACTGAGTCTGATTGTATGGCTGGGTTGTAAATCAAACAGCACTGCATGGTGAACAAGAAGGCTAACCTCTGGGAGGCAGTGGCTGAGTCACTCAGGGCATTATGAGTTGGTTTAAATCACCGAGGTTGGCAAATTATGGTTCTCTGGCCAAATCTGACTTGTTGCTTGTTTTTATAAATAGAATTTTATTGAAACAGGCCACACCATTTGTTCACTTATTGTCAGTGGCTTCTTTGCTGCAACGGCACAGTTGAGCCGTTGCAGCAGAGTACATATAGCCCACAAAGCCTAAAATACTTACTACCTGGCCCTCTTTAGAGAGTGTTCTGTTCTTACCAGTTGAAGTAGCCTAGAACAGTGGCAGGCATTGGAGACTTCCAAGGAGTAGAGGGCCATGGTGAGATTTGCGTTTTGGAAAGCTCGCTGCTGCCGTATAGAGAGGACTGGGATGGCGGGGGAGGGGGGGAGGGGGTGGCAGCCGAAAAGGCGGGAAGGGGGCTGTTGCAGGGGCCAGGTGAGAAATGACAGGGTCTGGAGTAAGTCAGAGGCACTGTGAATGGAAAGAGGAGACTAGATTTGGTGGTACTTGAAGAATGGCTAGGTGTCTGGGGAAAGTCCACTGGAGAGTCAAGGATGTTGGGGAGATGCTGTGTTCTGGTGTTGACATCTGAGACGGATGAATCAGGTACCCTAGAGCCTCTGACTCTGTTCTGACTGTGGGGGACCAATGCTCAAGGTGTGGCTGTCCCTGACTCAGGGTCTCTGGTCTCTTTTGACTTAAAGGACCAACCTCGTCTAAACCTTAAGTTAACATCAGCAACAGGAGACCCAAGGAGGTCTTACAAGCTATCCTCAATTTTCGTCTTCTCTTCTGGCACTAATTCAGCTTTGATTTTGTATCTAACTAACCCCTCCTCTTGATTTTCTGCCCATTTAAAAGCTCATCATCAAGATGATGCAAATGATTCATGAGAGAACTTGGGCTTGTGGGACAGATCAGGCTGCTCTTTTGCTTTTATCCAGCTCCATAAAGATAATCTCCTGGTCGCTCCCCACCAGAGAGTACTTTTCTCCCTCTTTGAGCTGGTAGGGTCTCCCATGCAAATCTGAGGGGTTAAGTACAAAGAGCAGATGAAGAACTGGAAAGGATGATTCACTAGCATTTAAAAGGATAATGACGAGAGCTTAAGGGCGTATTGGAATCAGCCTTTCTGGAAGTCAGCGACATAGTCTCAGAATCACTGTTGTCTGAGTCAGAAAAGATTATGTCCTAATGACAACACAAGGCAGACCAGAGTTGTCCAGATAGAGATAGAAAATAAAGAACAACCTTAGTTCAGAGAGGCCTGTGGTAGTAATTATCTGACTTTTAGAACAGCGCAGTCTGGATATTCACGTTGCGACTCAGCAGGTTAAGAACCCCACTAGTATCCATGAGGACGTGGGTTCGATCCCTGGCCTCACTCAGTGGGCTAAGGATCTGGCATTGCCTCAAGCTGCAGATGTGGTTCAGATCTGGTGATGCTGTGGCTGTTGCGTAGGCAGGCAGCTATGGCTCTGATTTGGCTCCTAGCCTGGGAACTTCCATATGCCTTGGGTGTGGCCCTAAAAAGACAAAACAAAAACAAAAACAAAAACAAAAACAAAAAACAGAGCAGCCTGGAATATCCTCTGGGTTGACAAAAACCACAGAAGAAAGCAGAGGGAGAAGGCAGGAGAGCAGAGAATAAGGAGAATAAAAAGCAAGTTGGTGAAGAGTGGCGATGGAGAAGTTCCCACCATGGGGCAGTGGGCTAAGAATACGACTGCAGTGGCTTAGCTCACTGCAGAGCTGCATGTTCAATCCCTGGCCCAGTGCGGTGGGCTAAAGGATCTGGCATTGCTACAGCTGCAGTGTAGCTCATAGCTGGAGCAGCCGTAAAATTTAAAATAAAAATGGAGATGGAGAGGAGGAAATTGACTATGTTCCTGTGCGTAATAGATTCAGGTGACCTATTTACTGTGCCAGGAATGCCACACCCACCTTGTACGCCTTGTGAAAGCTCTGAAGTGTGGGTAGTGTTTTCATGATGAGGGAGGACAAGCGACTCAGGCACAATCTCCTGAGAACAAGTGGCGGAAGCAGGGCTTGAACCTAGGACTCTCTGACTCCCAAGCTATACTCTTTTCTTCTATACTCAGTAGGGCTCAAGGTGGGTAATGGGTAGACCCGGGCAGAGGGAAGGGAATTTCGGAAGACAACAAGGCTGGGGGAGGCTCACAAAATTCAAGTGCTTGCCAAGCCTAACCACTCATGCCCGAGCAGCCGGCTGATTTTTCATAAAATAAAAGAAGTCCCTGAATTGAGAAATATGTGTGTCTCATAGATTGGATTGTGCAGTGAACAGTAGCCAGAGCGAGCAGTAATCCATCACGGCCTGGCATTGGCGGGTGCTGCCAGCCGGAGCCCCGGTTGAACTGTCGTGAAGGTGACCTTGGGAGAAAGCCAGGGTCCAACCTCTAGCTGCCTCCTGGGAGTCTGGGAATGGGGCAGAAGGGAGTTGGGTGACAAGTTCCCTCCTCCCTCCTGCTGAGCTGTTTTCCTCCATTTTCTTTTCAGTGTTTTACATGCTGCATCAGTGCTGGTCTGGCAGCAGCTGGCCAGGTCCCAGGCTAAGGATGGGCTGAAGCTGGAGAGACAGACTGAGCCAGCAAGACCCCAAATCTTACACGGAGATTCAGTTTAGCAGCCCTGGTGCCCCCAGAGCTAACTGTCCTTCTTGGTAGCTGAGGGTCCTGGTTTGGAGCCCATCAGCCTGATTTTGGCCCTGGAGGGCATCCCCCTACCCAGGGGAGACCAGTGGTTAAGGATTCTGGCTCTGTAGTCAGTCAGACCTGAGTTCAAGTCCTGGCTTGGTTGTCTGCTTACTATCTGTGTGACTTGAGCAAATTACTTAACCTCCCAGCCTCAGTTTCTTTTTTTGTCTTTTTTTTAGGGCAGCACCCATGGCACATGGAAGTTCCCAGACTACGGGTTGAATTGGAGCTATAGCTGTGGGTCTACACCACAGCTCATGGCAATGTCATATCCTTAACCCCCTGAGTGAGGCCAGGGATGGAGCCCGCGTCCTCATGGGACCGGTCGGTTTCATTACCGCGGAGCCACAACGGGAACTCCTAGCCTCAGTTTCTTCATCTATAAGGGATTCTTATGGTATTTGGGAGAAAGAACTAGAATATAGGTAAGCCGTTCAATGCCTGATGCACAGTATCTTGACAAAATAATGGTTATAATAATTACTTCCTTTATTCTTCAGGATCACTCTGTCAGAATGGGATTACTTATTCTATTTCACAGAGAGTCAGAGATGTAACCCTCTGCTTTGGGGGGTTTAGAAAAGACAGAGAAAAGGCTTTTTCCTGGAACCACTGTAAACTTTGATGTCTTATGCTCTCTTGCTGTTGGGCTTTCTGGCCTCCTGAATTCTTGGCTACCATAAGCTGAGTGCTCACCCATGTCCCAGGGGACACATTAAGCTCTTTGCAAACTTTAGCATTCGTTAGCATATCACTAGCTCTTATAACAAGCAAGACCCTGAAAGCATATGGTTTAAATACTGTAAAGTTTATTTTGTCTTCTGGTAAAGTCCAGAATGGGTATTCCTGATTGATAGGAAGGTGAGTCAGAGACCCAAGGCTCCTTAACGTATTGGGGTCTGTCACTTGTAGCATGTGGCTGTGGAAGCCTCTCTCCTCTCCACCCAGGAGCAGAAGGGGAAAGAGCACGGAGGTTTCCGTGTGCCAGGTCAGGAAGTGGCTCACATTCCGCTGGCCGGGACTCAGTCAGGTGGCTCATGCTAAAGACAAGAGACTGAAATGTAGACTAGCCTCGTGCAGAAGAAGAGAACATGGGCTTGGTAAAGAGTTAGCCAGTCTCCATCACACATTATCATTGTATTTTATTCTTTTTTTTTTTTTTTGGTCTTTCTAGGGCCACACTCGAGGCATATGGAGGTTTCCAGGCTAAGGGTTGAATCGGAGCTATAGCTGCCGGCCTGCACCACAGCCACAGCAATGCCAGATCTGAGCTGTGTCTGTGACCTACACCAGATCCTTAACACGCTGCGCAAGGGTAGGGATTGAACCTGCGTCCTCATGGATGCTAGTCAGATTCATTTCCACTGAGCCACATTGGGAACTCCCTCGATTTTATTCTTATAAAAATTGTGCCAGTACCCGCGGGAGAGATGGCACTTTCTGTCTGAGCCAGAACCTTGTTATGAACTCCTTTTCAACCTTCCAGTATCTACCTGTCCCTTTAATCCTGACGATCTCAACGGAACCTCCTTTCCTTCCTTCCTCCCCCACCCAAATTCCCCTGTTCTAATTATTTCTTATAGGGTGCCAGATTTTTTTTTTTTACAGATGAGACTCAGTGCATCTGTAAAGAGTTTTCTGCAATATATCTTAAGGTAGATAGTGAGGGTTATTCTGTAACAATAGACAACACTTACTGAATGCTGATGATGTACCGGAAAAATTCTAAGCATTTTACGCATTTAATCTTCACAACCATTTGCAAGGTAGGTTCTAGAAGAATCCCATTTTATGCCTGAGAAAACTGAAACTCAGAGAGGTTAAATAACGTGTCTGGGGTCACCCAGTAGTGGAGCCAGAATTGGAATCCTGCCAGTCTGGCTGCAGACTCTGCGCTGTTGACGATATTATTATTGGGCAACATTATGGGTCAGACTCAGAGCTAAATACTCCATTGGATAAATTACAAGCTTTTGAGGAGGGGATGATGGTCCTTGTTCTCACTTTACGTATGAGGCGCTCAAAGCTCATAGGGGTTACGTGACCTGCCCAAGGTCACACACGCACTAGGTGACAGGTCTGAATGAGATCAAAGCCTAAACCCCTACCTATTAGATTCTAAGAACAATAGATACCATGGGGTCACAACCATATTTTCATTTTCCACTGGAAGTAGAAGGAATTATTTTAAAGGATGAGACGGCGGAGGGTCAGTATGTGTCGTTTTGGGTGGTTCATGTATATTTCAGAGAGGAGAGAAAGCACCACGGCAGTGGAAGGGGACTCTGTTTTGCTGACTATGACAGGGAATCTTGGTTTCTTCTTAGTCCCACTCACATTCTTGTACCCAGGAGCCTGCACTGCTTGTAAGAAAACTTGTTAGCATTCGACATAGCCATGTTTGAGTCCCAGATTTGCCCTCGATCTTGAACAAGGCTGAACCTCGCTGAGTCTTATTTTATTTTTAAAACAGTGAAAGTAGTGTGTGTCTGCATTTTATGTATGAGAGTGTTCTTTACAGAGTCTGGCACACAGTAGGTGCTTAACAAGTGGTTGCTCTTGTTTGTGCGCCAGCTGAAGGGTGGAGTATCTGGCTCGTTACCACAGAACAGAAGATGGACCAAGAGCAGAGGTGCCATTCTCAGGTGAGATACAGAACAGTCCTCCTCTAAAGATGAGGAAATTGAAGCTAAGGGGCAGGGGGATGACCTTCCTAAGGTCACACGGCCAGTTAGTGGCAGCTGCAGGATTCCTGGCCCCCAAATCTTTTCACGGCTTAGCCTCAAGCAACAGCCTTTTGACTCCATGCTTTGTAGCTCTTTGATAGTTTGAATGACAATCCAGGGGCCTCCAAGAACTGCTCTGATCCACAGAATCCCTTGCCGAAAGGTAAATAGCGATTGAGCCTTCTGCAGTGAGTTGGAGCTAATTCTCCCCCCCCCTTTTTTTTTTTCAAGGCCTGCAGTTAACAGCAGTGCCTCAGAGAGAGCACTGGGGACCCACCAGCAACATAGGGTTAAAATCCTCACCTGTCCAGTTCCCCTTGGCTCTCAGATGCCTTCAAGTTCGTCTCAGTCTGGAAGCTGAATGACTCTGTTGCCTGGTATGGCCTAACAAGGCTGATGTTCTTCTGAGACAGGTCTGCCCACTTACACTGCCCAGCCACCCTTCTCTGTCCCTCTGGCATCGCCATGCCCTCATCCTCAGCCTCATCCTCCCTGACCGGGGCCCTGCGTGGCCTCCCACCTGGCCCCCTCCAACTCCCTGTCCACACAGAAGCCAAAATCGATTTTCTTGCCATGT
The DNA here is from genome assembly GCF_016906955.1 of Phacochoerus africanus. Taxonomy (NCBI): domain Eukaryota; kingdom Metazoa; phylum Chordata; class Mammalia; order Artiodactyla; family Suidae; genus Phacochoerus; species Phacochoerus africanus. The sequence continues at coordinate 161,197,007 of NC_062551.1, forward strand.
TGCTCACCTGTCCAACACTTTTAGTTTTTCTCTGCCAATAGAACAAAACTCTGCACTCATTGGTTGGGCCTATGATTCTCACCCATCACAGTCTGAGCCCTGCCTGCCCTCTGCCCCATGGAAAATTCCCTGCTGGCCCCCTTCCCTCCACATGCCCTGCACGTTCCCAGCTCCAGGCTTAGGAGGCCCTGCTCACTGGAAAGTAACAAAAGCCCTCCTTTCAAGATGCCAAGTCTGAGAACATGGCAAAGTGTGGTTCCTCTCTGTGAACCTAGCTTGCAGGCCACCACTTCGCGGCTCTCCAGGCCCCATAGGGCTGGCCGGGGCCTGGGCAGCTGAATTTAAGCAGGCCCAAACTCAGCCATGGCGCATGCAGCGCCTCCGGGCCTGACAATCTATTTGTTATTAGAGTAATAAATAAACAAGTTGCTTGTCAGCACAGGGATTGGCACGAGTGCCTTAGAAGATAAATGCTGCCTCTGAAATAGACAAATATTTAGCATCCTCCAGACGAAGTTGTCAGCCCTGCTAAAGGCCTCCGGGGCTTAGAATTAAAGTGAACGTTAAGATTTTTTTTTTTAACCTAATGGAAACAGAGCAGCGTACTTCTTCATAACAAAGAACGTGCAGTTGCCTGTGCTTGAGCGCCTACTGTGTGCCGGGGCTTTCCAGCATGCTCACTACAACCCTTTGGGGCGGGGATCCGGAACTCCATGTCACAGATAAAGAAACCGAGGCTTGGATGAGTGCAGTGACTTGCTAAAGGCCACACAGCTGGTGGTGGTCGAGTTGGAATTTGAACCTGACCCCTAGCCCAGGCTTTGGGTTGGAGTTTCCTGTGGCCAGTATGTCGGGATTGTTAGCCCAGTGGGAGGAGCGGACAGCAGGAAGACTGGTTCTTTGCCTGTGGACGCTGGGCTCACTTTTGCTTCATGGAATAGACAGATGAGGCTCAGGAGGGATGAGGTGGTCACAGGAGGATGGAGGAAGCTGAGCTGTGAGAGTGCAGCACGTCAGAACTGGGAGAGGCTCTCGAGTTCCTTGTACAGATGGAGACCAAGTTCTGGCCCAGCCCTGACACATTAGCTTCTGCTGTGTGTACAGGAATCCAGTGATGTGGGCCCTCCTTTTACAGATCAAGAAACTAAGGCTTGGAAAACTGGTGACGTGTCCCAAACTACAAGGCTCCAGCTGGGAACATCTCCAGATTGTATAGGTAGAGTGAGTGGGGCACCTACCTGCCAGACTGCCGAGGTTCAGTCCTGGTTCTGTCAGTTTTTAGCTGCATGACCTTGAGCAAGTTACTTAGCTCTTTGTGCTTCTCTTCCCTTGTCTGGAAAATGGACATAGCAATCACTTAACTTGTAGGGTCGTTAGCATAAAAAGGTATGTATAAAGGACTTAGATTGTGTCTGACACATAGCAAACTATTTGTAAATATTATTTACTAATTATTACAAATGTTAGCGGGAGTTCCCATTGCAGCTCAGCAGTAACAAACCTGACTAGTATCTGTGAGGAAGCGGGTTTGATCCCTGGCCCCACTCAGTGGGTTAAGGACCTGGCATTGCTGTGAGCTGTGGTGTAAGCCACAGATGTGGCTTGGATCTGGCGTGGCTGTGGCTGTGGCATAGGCTGGCAGCCATAGCTCCAATTTGACCCCTAGCCTGGGAACCTCCATATGCCGCCAGTGTGGCCCTAAAAAGTAAAAAAAAAAATTGAGTAATTATTATCACTGTTGAGTTGTTTGTGTGTCAGTCATGCACTCAGCAACATTTCTAAGTATCTGAAGCAGATGCTGTCAGTGCCCACCCACACACGCCAGCATTTCCCGTGCCTGAGCACAGCGGGCAGGCCAGGAGTACCAGGGTGGTAATACCCCACTTCCCCCAGAGCAGCGCTCAGGCAGTGAGGGATGGAGCTGGTGGATAAATACCCCAACTCCCTCAGCCCTCAGGTGGGATAACTCTGAGACAAGAATTCTATACTGGCTCCACCGTTAGATTCTACTTTCTCGTGGAGGTCACTTGCTTAAACACGCATCCTTTCTTGGTGCGTTCCCTGCCCTGTCTCTCTTCCCAAGGTCCCTTCTAGTGCGTTTATACTATCTGTACTTGACTCCTAATTTTAGAATCTGCGTCTGGGGAAACCCAAACTAAGACAGTTCCTAATGTGTATCAGATCCCTTGCTTGGGCCTGGGGTGGGTGAAGTGGAGGTGGGGAGTTGGGGGGAATTTCTGGCAGAGGGGAGCATGTCTGCAAAGGTACAGAGATGTGAACAAACCGTGCTTGGCGAATGGCCAGGAGTGCAGGGTGGCTGGGGCAGAGGGCTTATCACCTTCTAACAGGACTTTCAGTTTGGCCATTTTGGGGACAAGTGTAAGAAAGTCGCTCAGATGGTCATGCAGGAGACTCTGCCCAGACAATAGCCTCCATTTAGTATTTAAGGGCCTCTCCACAAAGGGTGGGGTGTCTATCTGCATTTTTTTCTAGAAGTCTCCAAAGGTGTTCATCAGCTTAAGGTTGGTTTTAAGTAGTTGAATTTCATTAGAAAGCACCAGTGATTGCTGATGAACCCCCCTGCGGAAGGTTCAACCTAGAAGCTGTGAAGGCAGCTGAATATTCTCTGGAGCTAGCACGGGCAGGCGGTTCATCTCAGATCAAGAAATGGCCTCTTCTCTCCTCAAAGAGTCTGGCCTTTTCCTCTTCCTGAATAAAGCTTTCCTTTCCTTGTGTTGCTCCCCCAAGCAGCACCCCTTCCACACACACGCTACAGCGCTTCTCATTCCTCTGCAGGTCTTTTTGGATGGACACTTTTTCTTATCCAGTTCAGCAAACAGTCCCTGAGTTCGCACTTGAGCAGGACTTGGTGCCAGACCCTGGGGACCCAGAGAGGCTTCAGAGGTAGGTCTTTGCCCCAGGGAATCTCTCACTTTGGCCATGGAGATGGACTTGTAAACTGAAAGTAGCTTATATGGTATGGAAGGTGTCACAGTGGAAAGTCAGAGGAAGAGATTAGTCAAATCGAGGGAATAGGTCACGGAAAGCATCTCAGAGCCAATTAAGTCCAGGCAGGTTTTAATTTTTTTTTTAATTTTTAGGGCCACATCCACTGCATATGGAGGTTCCCAGGCTAGGGGTTGAATTGGAGCTACAGCAGCTGGCCTACACCACAGCCACAGCAGCATGGGATCCAAGTCACATATGTACAGCTCACAGCAACGCTGGATCCCTGACCTACTGAGCAAGGCCAGGGATCAAACCCGCATCCTCATGGATACTAGCTGGATTTGTTTCTTCTGAGCCACAATGGGAACTCCCAAGGCAGGGTTTTAAGGATGCTGAAGAGTTGGGTACTGCATTTTTTTTTGTCTTTTTGTCTTTTTAGGGCTGCACCCATGGCATAGGGAGGTTCCCAGGCTAGGGGTTCAATCAGGGCTGTAGCCACCAGCCTATGCAGAGCCACATGGGATCGGAGCCACATTTGCGACCTGCACCACAGCTCATGGCAACACCAGATCCTTAACCCACGTGAGTGTGGCCAGGGATCAAACCCGCATCCTCATGGATGCTAGTCGAGTTTGTTAACCGCTGAGCCATGACAAGAACTCCGGGTAGTGCATTTTCTTGATCAGGTGTGTGCCTTCCTACAAGAATGAGCTTCTGGCACTACCAAACTTTTAGCTTCTTGCCCTAGCTCACACCCCTCTACAGCAAGATACACTCAGGCTCTATCTCCGTCCTCAGCCACACCAGGAGTCTCACCTCTTCCTGGTGGGGAGCAGGATGTAACTGAGAGCCTGGACCTAGGACCAGCACTGGCCCTCTCTACCTCCACTTTGCTGTTGAATTCCTGAGCTGGAGCTCCCCCCCCCCAACCTTGTGAACTCTGTGGCTCCTTTAGTTTCCCCGATGAGATACTCGTATTCCAACTGTCTCCTATTTAGAAAGGATTCTCCCCGCCAGCCCTTCATCCTGGGTTTAGATAACCTTTATTTCCTCTTCTAGTTTGGAACTCTTACCTGAGCATCAGTTTCTAAGTTCCCTTTACTGTTTCTCCCAAGGTTCTTGGAGCCCCACTGAAGAAAGTTTTCTGCTATCCCAGGATTCCAAAGTGGATATGCAGATTAGGTCTCCTTGGTGATGCCCACTGGGCTTCAAATGGAAAGCAGCATAACCTGGCACATACAGGCTTTACCCTTTGAGAGGTATCAGTTTTGATCTAGGTCAGCCCTTTCTTTGCCATCTGACCTTAGGCAAGATACTAACATCTCTGAGCTTCAGTATCCTCTGGTGTAGAATGGAGACGTAATAACCTACCTCACAACAAGAATGACATCTAAAAGGTAAGCTTAGCGCCTTTCAGAGAGGCAGGAGGAAAAGCTGACTTCATGGGTGTTGTCAACATGCAAATAGCTATCTTGGTGTGGCCTGGAACACTCCCTACAGAGATGGCGCATCCCATGTCACCTGTTTTGTTGCTTTGCCGTCTCTCCCCTCTAGACCGTGAGACCCGTGATAGATTCCAGATCCATCGTCTGATTTATTTCGTCCTCTCAATATCAGATGGGCCCAGAGGTCTGGAATGATGTGGAAGGGCGTGGTCACACCACCAGGCAGTGTCTGCGTGAGCCCTTAGATCTGGGACTGGCTGAGCCCGTGCTGCCAACCTGTGAAGTCCATTTTGTTGTAGCCTGAGGGATGCTGGAACATTCTGATAGACAGTTCTAAAGCTGCTGAATATTTCAGTCAACCAGCCTGGCTCCAATCACAGCTTCTCTCCACTAACGAATTCACAATTTGTAATAATTCAGAATTTGTGAACTGGCCTAAAACTTATCTTTGCATTTTCCGTGAAAATCCTTAACAAAGGTAAAAATTTCTGAAGAAACAAATTGCGATGGGGATGTTTAATTGATACGAAATGTATTAATGTGATGTGCCCATGGCAAAGATTCATGTTCATTCACAGAAATAGTCACTCTAAGCATGAGTTTGATGAGCAGCAGAACATGCCACTTTTGGAGATGTGGGGCTGAACGTATTTCCTTGCTTTTATTCCTATAATTCATACTTTTCTTTGAGTCTCTAAGATTCTCTGTAACCAGCCACACTAATTCTGCTTATTTCTTTTTCTTGTGTTTTCGTATTGGGATAGCCTCTGGCTCTGCCTCTGCCTCTGCCACTTGTCCTACCAGTACTCATACTGAAGATGAGGGCAAAGGGGAAGGGAAGGCATCCTGGAGGCCAGTCCTAGACCCCACGTTAACTGTGTGTGTTCTTGGATAAGTCATTTAACCTCTCCGAGTATTTAAATGGCATTCAAGTCTCTCTTTACTTTGGCCTCAGCTCCCACTTATATTCCACACATTCCCTAAACTTTCCAGTGAAACAGGCTCACTTCTCTTTCCAGGAATGTGCCCAAGGCTCACTTACTTCCTCATTCACCAGGATTTTCTTCCTTTCGATGCCATTAAAATCCCATGTATCTTTCAAGACTCAGATGAGAGACTGTTTTCTTCATAAAGTGTTCTTCCCAGATGGCTATGAGCCTCCCCACCATCTCTTTAGAGGCTCTTAGTCGTATCCTACCTGGCAAAAGAGTTCTTTTAATCACGTCTTTTTTCCTATTAATGAGTGTAAGCTCTTTGAAGGCAAAGCTAATATCTCCTCTGTCCTCACAAATCCATACCGTGGACTTGAGGTGAAGAGCTATAAATGAGGAAGCTAGAATTCACACTTGGGGGTTCTGCCTGCAAAATCCTTGCTCTGCCTCCCTATGGAATGGATGGAATAACCTCAGTTTCCATGGCTTTAAAAATGCAGATAATATTCTCTGCTTTGTGTTTCCTGTAAGGATGAATCACCAGCTCTGAAGTTCTATCGTTCTCAGAGGGTTATGGAGTGGCTCTGGCTTTCTTGGGTGAACAGGCTGAAAATTCAGCAGGAATTCAGTAGCATATCTATGAACTTCACCATGGAGCCCACAGCTGGATCTTAGGGATGTCCAGGCTTGAGACTGACCCTCTCTTGTTACCGGGCTTTGGAGCTGGGTGGGGCTCTGAGACTGTGTAGGGGCGCTGAAGCTGGTTCACAGCCAACCTTCTTATATCTCAGCTCTCACTTCTTCAACCTCTGCACCATCCAATATCTATCCAAGAAACATAAGTTGACCCCTTTTATGTATCATGCCTGGAGCTAGGCCCTGGCAATACAAAACCCTCAACCAGATACTGTCTTTGCCCTTCAAGGGGAGGCAGACATGTGAACAGAAAATGATCACCCTAGGAGACATATTATGGTAGGGGGTGGCCTAGAGGCCGTGGTGGCCCAGAGGCCGTGGTGGCCCAGAGAAAGGAGCCCAAGGGTTCTGAGAGACCATACTTCCTGCCTCTTGGTCTCTCTGTGCTGTGGAGGACATTAACTCACTCTGAGATCTTAGATCACATTTACTCTCTGTCCCTGGCTTTCATTTTTCACACAGCAAAGCATCTGGGCTCCATCGTTTCCCCAGATCTTGTCCCACAATACTTACCTCTCGATGCTTACTGTGCTCGTGCTGATAGGCGCCGTCCCAGTCTTCCTCATGCCATCCACATTTCTTGAGAGGGTGGAGGCCTCCGCAGAGCTCCAAGCCCCATTAGGTGGAAGCTTGGGCATTGGGAAGTTGACTCTTGGGCTTCCAGGCCTTCTGTTGTGTCTCAGTCAGTGGTGGATATGGCCAGGCCTGCCCTGGGCACAGTGCCTGCCTTCCCGCTAAGTCACAGGAGAGGCTACTGCCCATGAGCATTATGCCAGGACCTGAGGGTGTAGTAGTGAGCAAAAAACAAATGCAGGGCCTACCTTCTTGGAGTTCACATTCCAATTGGGGAGCAAGTATTGCTACAACAGTCACATGAATGAATGCATAATTATATCCTCAGATAAGGGCTTAAGAGCAAGAAACATGGTCCCAGGAGAACAAGTATAATAAAGATTGAAAAATGCTAATGAATTTAGTAGCATGAGGACATTATTGAGAGGTGTTTTGTCAGAGTGATGCATCTAGAAGCCACACCGAAAGGGGCTGAGGAGTAAGTTGGAAGAAAGGAAGTGGAGGTGGTCAGCGTAGATAATTTTTAATCAGTAAACACTAAGAAGGAAACTTAGGAGACTTTCATGGCAGTCATTTTCAAAAAAGATAACGAAGGGCTTCACAGATACCATCTCTGTCATCCTTAGAACAATCTTGTGATATGGGCAAGTCAGGTTTTATTTCCATTTGACAGATGAGAAAAATTGAGATCCAGAAATGTTTTGTGTCTTGAGCAGAATGTTAGCAGCAGAGCCAGGACTGGAACTTAAGTGCCCAGAATCCCAGCCCTCCTGCTGCTGTTCAAAGGCTGGCTGTTTGGAGGTTATCTGAATGTGGATTGTTTTCACCACACTTAAGGTTTCTTTATTACCTCCTCCTTCGGTCCTCAGAGCTCAAATATTCAGGACCATGGTCAGCACCCAGACAGCCTCTACCAACAGTAAGTGTAGCGCCTTAGCCCACGAGATCAGCACTGCCCTTGTAAGCTGGTTTTCTCACCAACAGGTTCTGTGAGAGGTACCAGGGATATGGGACTGGAAAACTGCCCTAGACAGCGCCCACCGTCTAGGATGAAGAAGATATGGACACAGATAACCATAACAAAGTGTGAGCTCAAAGAAGGCTTCCTGGAGGAGGCCGAACCTGAGCTGAATCTTAAAGAGAAAAACTGGCAGTGAGGAGCCATGGAGGGTTGTTTTTTTTTTTTTTTGTCTTTTTGCCTTTTCTAGGGCCTCTCCCCTGGCATATGGAGATTCCCAGGCTAGGGGTCAAATCCGAGCTGTAGCCACCAGCCTACACCACAGCCACAGCAACACGGGATCCCAGCCACAACTACAACCTACACCACAGCTCACAGCAACGCCGGATCCTTAACCCACTGAGTGAGGCCAGGGATGGAACCCGCAACCTCATGGTTCCTAGTTGGATTCTTTAGCCACTGAGCCATGACGGGAACTCCGTTTCTGGTTTTTTTTTTTTTTTTTTTTTTGTCTTTCCATGGAGGGGTTTTAAGCAGGGGCATCATGGTCATATGTGTGTTTTAGAAATATCCCTCTGCAATATGAGAGTAAAGGAGGGTGCAAGAGAGAAGGGACAGGGGCTGACTCAGGAGACTATAAGAATATGAAAGTTTCCCCAAGCACATTCTAAAAGGCACAGCCAGGTTATCATCTTACTTGCAAGAATAGATGGGTTTTGTATCTTTCTTTTTGGCATTGTCAAAATTCACCAGTTTGACCAGCTGAAGTTGACACTGTGAAAGAATTGCATTGCTGATATGTTGGGGCGAGGTGGGGGGAAATAGAAATTTGAAGAAAGGGAGAGGGACAAGAATTTGGTTGAATAGTCACTATGCATCAGCACCATGCTAAGTGCTTTTCACATTCTCATTTAATTCTTCCAACAACCTGTAAAATAATGGGGCCCTAGTTTTTATTAAGTTAAACTGAGGATCAGAGAGATTTATTAACTGTAGCCCAAGGCCACGCACAAAATAAAAGGAAGAGGCAGGACTCGAACCCAAGTCCGCATGGCCCCAAGCTCCTCACATTCCCTCCTCCTGCACGTGCTGTTTCAGTGGAGGAGGTGGTGGAGGCCCAGCTGACAAAGGAAGAGAATAATGGCTCCTGGGCACCACTTCTACAGCCTCCTGTTCACACATGAAGGTATAATCACATTGTATCTTCTTTTCTCAGCTCCCAAATCCAACAGCATCGCAAGGCCACAGACGGACCCAGGACTGGAGACATACAAGTTCCCTCCTGGCTGGAGTTCCCGTTGTGGCTCCGTGGTTAACAAATCCGACTAGGTACCATGAGGTTGCAGGTTCAATCCCTGGCCTTGCTCAGTGGGTTAACGATCCGGCGTTGCCGTGAACTGTGGTGTAGGTCACAGACGCGTCTCGGATCCCGCATTGCTGTGGCTCTGGTGTAGGCTGGTGGCTACAGCTCTGATTCAACTCCTAGCCTGGGAACCTCTGTATGCCATGGGAGTGGCCCTAGAAAAGGCAAAAAGACCAAAAAAAAAAAAAAAAAGGTCCCTCCTGGCTAGGTGGGTTTTGCTTTCTCCTATCACTCTGTAGTGCCCCCCGTCATGCAAGAAAAAGTGCTTCTGTGTTCAGGGATAAGAAAACGAGGGTTTTCACCTTGGTACCAATTACCTGGTTTGACACCCCTAAGGTGCCCTTGGTCCCCAAGTTTTGGCGGCTGCGCCATTCTCTCTGGGCCTTTTGCGGTGGCTGTGGCGGCGTCTGCCGCAGAGCCTGCGGAAGCTTTATGGAGATGGTCACACTCCAGTGCCCAGCCTACTTGTTGGAAGTTTCCAGAAATATTGCACTGCAGACATTTTCCACGCCGTTATGCTAATGGAATCAGGAAAAATCAATTGTCCTTAAGGAACAGGGGAATGAGACGTGCTGTAAATGCCACGGGATGAGTGATTGGTTGATTGCTTGCTGGCGATCTGAGCGCGTCTCATCCCTGCATTATTCTGATGAATTTTTATGGCATGCCTCCTCTCTTGCTCTCTCTCCCCACCCCCACCCCCCGAGCTGTGGAAGAAGGTTTATGGCTTGCAGCTTCTCCGTTGATTGAATGCAGCTGGCATTGTTGCAGCAGAGGACAAATAGGTACATTTGCTTTACAGGCTGAGAAAAGTAGGTTTGGAGAAATTGCACCTCTACATCCGTCTGCAACAAAGGCACCTTTAAAAATGCAGATATTTTTTATGAAATGACTCTACTCTCCTTCTTGGTTGTCCCTCATCTTCCCATCAGAGGAAAGGGCAAAACAAAAACAAAACAACAACAACAACAAAAACCACCAAAAAAACGTTAGGAGAAAGAAAGATATGGCTTGCAATTCTGCAGAAATCCGGTTTCTCATTCTTATCACAAAGGAAGCTAACGAAGGCACTTCATTAGTATTCATTTGAGGCCGATGTGATTTCCTCCTTTTTGCTAACGCAGAAATAAATAAATAAACAGTCCAGCCATGTCTGGGAAAGTGCCGACGAGGCGACTTGGAGCAGAGGTCGGCATTTTCTGGAATGAGTGTGCACTGCATTCAGCAAGGTGGCCAGGAAAATGGATCCAGCTCATATAAGGGCCATCTGGGGCAGGGAAGAGACAGGGCTTAGATGGAGACGGGTCCCTTGAGTTTCCAAGCTGGCGTCCAGCTTGGCCATGGAGGTTGATGGATTGGGGAATGCAAGCAAGCTGGGACTGTTGTTTTCTATGGGGAGTTTGCTGTGGTTCTGGCTGCTGGTCCTGAGGCGGGGGTGCCTCACATCTGGTCAGGGCACTAGGGAGCCCATTCTCTTGTTTGTTCTTTCTTGTTTCCTCCTCAAGGGCAGAAACCCTGTAGAGGATTGGAAAATCCTGTCGGGTGAAAATCTAGGAGTGTTTGGCTGGGAAGAGGGGATTTGGGGACATAGCTGTTTTCGTCATCCATCCAAAGGGGCATTGTGGACAGAGGAGTGGGCTTATGGCATTGGGGTCCAAAGGGCTACGCTAGGATTTGTGGGTGGAAGTGAGAGAGGCCGGGGTATCCATTAGATTTGAGATCAAATTTTGGATCCAGCATTTTCCGGGTGTGCCCATGGCAAGTTGTTAACAACTCTGAGCCTCAGCATCCACATTTGTATAATGAAGTAAATTAGGAAAAAACCCAATCCCTTTGTTAGTTTCAAGCTACTGTCAGGTGCCGTCATGAGCGGTGCTGGGAAGGGGCATTAATGGCCCCCTTGCAGAGAAGAGGAAATCCAAATTCAGAGAGGTGACGAGTCACATCATCTCTGGACAGCAGGCCCCTGATCTCTGAGGCAGAAGCTCGCTCTTCTCCCAGTTGGGGGCCTCCTGCTTCTCTGCTTCTCAGGCTCCTGTGAGGAGGAGACCAGATTGACAAGTAGGAAGCTCTTTGTTCTTCGATAAAAATTCTTACCCAGTTGGCCTCAAATACTCATTTGACATATTCCCATCTCGCTCCTGGGCTGTTTGTTCCCCGAGGGCAGAGTCCCTCTGTACCCTCCGTACCCTCTGTGCTTAGTTCCAGTGGCTCAGTGATTCCTGGCTTGCCGTAGCCTGCCGTGTTTTTTGATACTTCCCAACTGTGGCCTGTGCTGTTGCCCTTTCGTGGAATTTTCTCCCTTGCCTTTTTCACTTGGCCAAGTCTCTCCCATCTTTCAACTCTGGGAAGCCCCCCTGGAGACCACACAGGCCTTTGTTCTCTCTGCGCTCTTGTTGGCTCCCTGTGCAGATGTTCATAGAACCGTGACTGTGATGGTGACAAAAAAAGGCATGGGCATCATGAAGTCAGGGTTACCTGGGTTCAAATTCTGCTACTGATGTGCAGACATGAGCGAGTTTCCCAGACTCATGGAGCATCTCTTTCCTCATCGGTTAGTGGGGACGGTAGTAGTGCCCGCCTCAAAGGCTGTTCGGAGGCGTCATTGAGAACTATTTGTAAAGTACTTTGCTCAGTGCCTGACACACAGATGATCTGAAGCAATTCAAAATGAATGAATAAAGCTTATTTGCAGTTGGCCAGAAATCTTGATAGAGAAGACTGAAGACACAATTCTTTCAGTTCCCTCACTCCTGTTCTTATTCCCCTAGCTTTCCGCTCTCTCTGCATGTCCCATGAGTAATAATTAATCCCCAGAGTTCCCGTCATGGCTCAGTGGTTAATGAATCCAACTGGGAACCATGAGGTTGTGGGTTTGATCCCTGGCCTCGCTCAGTGGGTTAAGGATCCAGTGTTGCTGTGAGCTGTGGTGTAGGTTGCAGTTGTGGCTGGGATCCTGTGTTGCTGTGGCTCTGGTGTAGGCCGGTGGCTACAGCTCGGATTCAACGCCTAGCCTGGGAACCTCCATGTGCTGCGGGAGCAGCCCTAGAAAAGGCAAAAAGACAAAAAAAAAAAATTAATCCCACAATATGTCAGGCAGTTAGTGGCAGGCCCAGTACAGAACCAGGGTCTCTGAGGCCCTGGTCTTTTTCACTGTCCCCTCTCCAACCAGCACTGGCAGCCGGTCAAGGCCCAGGGTCCCATCTCCCTTCCCTGTCTCCCTAGCATTGCCTCTCAGGCCCCACTGTGGGTGGTCCATGAAGTGTTGTGACAGGAGGGTCATGGGGCCCAAAGGCAGGGAGATCCAGAGTCTGGTTCAACCCTGGCCTGCCTTCGTGACCCCGAAGCCCTCTGTTTGTCGTAAATCACGGGTGATAGTATTTCCTTCCAGACCGACTGCACCAGGCTGTTGTCAAAGAGAGGGAGGGGAGGAGGAAGAGGGGGGCACTTTGTTGGCTGTTATGCATCCAGGAATTAAAATGATTGCTGCGGTTGCTCTTGTCCTTGTTGTTATGGCCTCTCCAAATAAAAAAAAGTCCCCACAGTCAGGGTCCCAGAGCCAGTCTCTTAGAGGAGATGGCTCTGCCCTTGAAAGCCACTTTCTCAGTCTGGTGTTTCCTGTGGGTAATTTGAAACTGGGGCTCAGAGAACTGAACTCCAGTTAATGGTTTTCAATAAAGAATTAAGTGCTGCTCGTCAGGCTGGCGCTGGGGCCCAGCTTCCCGGAAGGGAGGAGAGGGCTGGGGGCGGGGATGGGGGCAGTTGCATGCGTTTAGGGATGCGTTTGCATTTTCTGGTCAGTTAGGCAGCTTGATGAAAAAGGGATAAGATCAGGCCCCAGCAGCCAGAGGGCAGAGTGGAAGGGGGGCGGCCAGAGAGACCCAGACCCCGTACTGGGCAGGCTGCAGGGAGGGAGGAATGGTCTCTGCCATTAGAGCTGGATCAGCTGTTTCCACAAAAAGCCTGTCTGTTGGGCACCTGGCAAGTGCCCCTTCCCCTCGGGAAGGCAGGCTGAAGCCTTTTCCTGCTAGTGCCGCCTCCCACATCAGACACCACTTTTGTCACAACCACAGCCCTTGCCGCAGGCTTTCTGCATAAAATAACTCCTTAAAGCTTCATCTACAACCCTGAGGGATTGCTAAAATTTTCATTACTCTTGTTTTGCAGATGAGGAAACTGAGGTACAGAGAGGTTAGTAACTTGCCCAAGGTCACACAGCTTCTGAGTGCCAGATCTGAGCTTCAAGCCCATATGGGCTGGTGCCAAAGGCTAAGCTGTATGGCCACTATATTGTATAGTATTACCTGCTGTTCCCTGCTAGGGCCTCTGAATCACCTTTCTTTCCAGCCCATGAAGTTGGCAGAGGGTCATTTGTTCTATCTCAGATAAGGAGACTGAAGGTCGAGGAGGTGGTGTGCCTGAGCAAAGGCGACCAGAGAGGGAGAGGTAAAGAAGGCGTCCAGACATGGGGAGGCAAGTAGAAAAACCCTGTGAGAAGGGTATTTGTACTAAGTATCAACAAGCCTTAATATATTCATACCCTCTGACCTCTTATTTCTATTTCTGGGAGTCTGCCCTAAGGAAATAATCCCACTACAAGAAAACCATTTTAAGTAAAAGAAAGAAGAGTGATTATTTATAATAGCAAGTCATTGGAAGTAGTTTAGATACCCAACCCTGGGAAATGGTTAAATAAAATTTGGTATTTAAGCCTGATTTGACAGTGTGCAGCCATGAAAAATAATGGTTTTGAAGGCAACATAGTTACCTGGAAAATGCTTATGCGATGATGTTAAAGAAAAAAGTAAGATAAAATTTTATGAATAATAAAATCCCAAGTATATAGCAAGCATACAGGAGCTGAGCAAAATAAAAGCTACTATGTTAGGATGATGAAATGGTAAGCACTTTCCCTCTGATTGTCCAACTTTCTATAATGGGCTGCTTAAGTATAAATAAATTGGTAAACTTAGTCCAGGATGTTATTGGATGACCTTGGAAAGGGTACCTCTTCTCTCTTTGCTTCAGTTTCCTAATCAATAAAATGTAGATAAAACCCGTTTCTTCTCAGGATGGCTTATATTTAATGAGATTATAGATATACTATACCTAGCAAGTGCCTGCGCATCGTAGGACTAAGTGAAATCATTTACTCCCTTGAGGTTTCTTCCATTTCTCACATGCTTTCTTCTCACTTACTGAGGTTTGCACAGTGAAGATGGGATGGCCAGATCCAAATCTGAATTCTAGAGATGGAGTCTCCTCAGAGTCAGGGGGAGACATGTTACTCCCCCATCGCCTACCACCAGCCAAGAGAATGACAGCTAGGCTCTCCAAGGAGGGAGAACTGGACTCTAAGCTCCAGGGCATCCCCTGGGATTTACTCTCTATCACATCTCGCCCCACACCGTGCCTTTCTGTACCTTCGTGCTCCAGGCTGCAGCCACACTGAAAAGTTTTCTGATGACACTTTGTGATTTCTCTTTTCTTTATGGTTCCTTCTGCCTGAAATTTACTCTCGACCAAGTCCTTTTAAAGCAACACATACCACTGGGTAGCATCTCCCTTGAACTTCCGGCAGGGCAGAGAGACTCATGTGTGGTTCTGATGCTGCCTGCCAGGGGCCTGTAGGTCATCAGTTCCCTCACCCATTTGTTCATTCGTCACTCACTCTCTCACTCTTCAAGTGATGTTTAGGGTCAGCTCTGACAGATCTTTACTGAGTGTTGACTTCATGTTTACTGAGTGTGAAAGTGGGGATATCTGTTTCATATCAGCGGCTTCCACTTACCTTTGCTCATTGACTCCTCATATTTGCCTTGCAGAAGAGGTTCACGGAGCAGAGCTTGACAGTTTTAAAAAGCAAGACATAAATGACTGTCTTCTCCCACGGTCGGTCAGTCGTCCGTCCCCTGGCCCTGTCAATTCTGCTTCCTTAGTGTATTTTGGATCTAAACCTTCTGCTTCAGCCCTCCGCTTCATCCACTCTCTCTGCTGGAATCATCTATATAAATCCCAAACCCAGAGTTCCCGTCCTGGCGCAGTGGTTAGCGAATCCGACTAGGAACCATGAGGTTGCGGGTTCGATCCCTGGCCTCGCTCAGTGGGTTGAGGATCCAGCGTTGCCGTGAGCTGTGGTGTAGGTCGCAGACGCGGCTTGGATCCCGTGCTGCTGTGGCTCTGGCGTAGGCTGGTGGCTACAGCTCCGATTCGACCCCTAGCCTGGGAACCTCCATATGCCGCGGGAGTGGCCTAAGAAATGGCAAAAAGACAAAATCAATCAATCAGTCAATCAATCAATCAATCCCAAACCCAACCTAGGAGACCATCCCAGCTTTTCAGCCTGGCAAAACTGGTTTCCTATAGCCTGATCCCCACCGTGCATCTTAGCACACAGCTGCTGCCTGCTTCTCCCTGCCCCTTTATGACTGTATGGTTTACAGTCTCCTCCTGCTTCCTAGAATGCCCTTTCCTGCATGGCAAACTTTTATCCATCCTCTGGAACCTAGCTTAGGCTCCCTCTCCTCTTTGGCTTCCATATAAGATTTGCCCTTACCCTTCTGTGCCCACCTCCCACTGCACTGCAATAATTTTCTGGTCTGCTCTCCTCTGGCGCCCTACCCCCCTTCCCCCAGGACTGTGCATCCTTCCAAACAGGGACCATGTCTTTTTATTTCTGTGTCTCTGGAGCTTAGCTCAGAGCTTGGCACAGGCATGAGGCACAGTGTTTGTTGAATGAATTATGGATGACAGTGTGATCTCAGGGCCTCTACCAGGAGGAACAACAGGGCCCCTTGACCTCTTGGGAATGGAAAGTGTTCACAGCTGAATTCTCCTGGCAGTCACTTTTCAGCATCACCAGCTGCTCACTCTCCAGAGGCCCTGTCTCTGCTCAGTTCTGCGACGGGTGTAAGAACATTTGGCCATAAGCTCACCTCGCTGTAGGATTGCAGCCGCCGTCTCACAGAGAGCTCACCCTGCCAAAGCCTTGACCTGGACTGCCAGGCACACAGAGTCTCGTGGTCTGGCCCTGGCACATCTCGGCCCCACACCGTGCCTTTCTGTATCTTCGTGCTCCAGGCTGCAGCCACACTGAAAAGTTTTCTGATGACACTTTGTGATTTCTCTTTTCTTTATGGTTCCTTCTGCCTGAAATAGTTTCCATGTGCCCACCCCTCCATCTTTGCCCAGTGAATTCCTGCTGGCTCTTCTGCTTGGTTCAGGCGTCACATTTCCTCTGAGTCTGCCCATATACCTCCCAGCTCCTGTGGCACCTTGGTCATTCTGCTGTCATTATATATATATATATATTTTTTTTGGCCACTGTGTGCAGTGGCTTAATGTGGGATCTCAGTTCCCCTAGGGATTGAACCTGGACTGCAGTGGTGAAAGCACTAAGTCCTAAATAATTAGGACCACCAGGGAACTCCGCTGTCATTATCCCTTTATTTTCTCAACAAGCCTGTGGTTTTCCTGAGGGCAAGGCCTTGGTCTGTCTCACTTTGGAGTCTGAGTACCTGGATCATGATAGGTGCTCAGGTCTGTGTCAGCTGGCTGGCTGGCTCTGTGGGTCCATTGTGCTGGGACCTTCCCTGTTGCAGAGTCAGACATTAGTGAGGGAGGTGTGCGGGTGAGGGTTACAGCGTATAAGAAGACACACCCGATCCTTGGGCTCACAGGGTAAATAAAACACGCTGTCGTTAAGGGGAGCTGAGAAGGCGCAGCTCTGGTTTGGAGAGAGACCTGGACTTCAGGACGAGCCCTACTTCACACCCGCTCTGAGCAGTCTCCTCCTCTGTCCAAACTTGTTTCCCGAGCTCTCAGATTGGAAGCACAGCTCCTGCTCAGCTTACCTGACGGAGTTGTTGTGACGATCAAGTGCCGCAGTGCCCCTGAGATTACTGCAAACTGTGAAGTATCAGGCTTGTGTTTCCGCGCTCTGAGGGGGAGGCTCAGCGCGCTGATGCAGCAGTGCCCACTAGAGGGGGTGGTGGAGCAGGCCGGGCCGCCCTTGTCACAGCCATGTGGCCAGGAGGTGCCAGCTCTGGGCTAGAACCTGGGATGGCCCTGAAAGAGGGCACGCGGGGTCCAAGACTTATCACGATGAGGTCCCAGGCTCCCCTCTCCTCACATTTCTCTCTAGATTCAAATGACGTCTGGGCTGTCTTGCAGGTGCTAGAAGAGAAAGAGAAGTCCAGGCTGATGGTCCAGGGGCAGCCCTGATTCTCTGCTTTATTATGGGCTGGGTCAAAGCACAGGGCCTTGGGACCTTTCCTTTGAGCAGTGTTTTCTCGGATTCACTAAGGAGCCAGGGCTCTGAGGCCATTGTCCAGCTGGTGTGGGGCACACTTACGGGCTTATGGAATGCCACCTTGGTGGACCAGGTGTGAGGTCTGTACTGACCTCCCTCCGTGGAGGCCTGAGGCCTGCAGGCTCAGCCTCACAGTCGATTAGCCCTCTCTTTGCTGGGGCACGTGGGACCAGACAAAGGCCAACTGGAGGAGAGCTTTGTAACCCAATTTGCTGTGCGGAGAAGCCAGTCTGTCTGGCAAGAGCTAATTGGAAAGCTGCTTTCTCTAAGCCTGGACCCAGGAGGGCACTAGGCCTGGCTGGGCGGGGGCCCCTTGGCTAGGCCCACATCACTTAGTGCTTTGTGGGGGCTGCTCCCAGCGGGAGAGCACTTAGCCCTGGTAATTGGCCAGGCAGGCTCATCACTAATTCATGCCAAATTGTATTTCTTTGCTTTGAGAGAGAGGTTGGGGGAGGGAGAGTGGGGGTAGGTGGGAATAAATGGGTTGCTGAAGGGAGGAGTCTGTTTCAGGGTTTGGTCAAAGAAGCTTTAGCTGGGGAAGAAGGAGATCAGGGATTCATTTGCTAATTTGTCGTTGATGGGAGCAAGTTATCTTCCCACAGGAGGTCTTGGTTTCCTAATCTGTGGTCGGAGACAATAACCAGGATCTAGCTCCTTCGGAAATGGCTTTGAGGACTGAATCCAGATATGAGCAATGGGCACTTGTCACAGAGTCATTTCAACAGGCGGGGGGGAGGCAGGGAGCCCTTTACAATTCATATTCATTGACGCAGAGTAGGATGGCCTTACAATCTATCATCTTTTGGATGGACGCTATTTTTTAATGACCCCATTTTATCTCTTATTGGCCTATTAACTCTTTGGTGTGTTGTTTTAGTGGTTGCTTTTGGGTTTATAGTAAATATCTCAACCATCACAGTGTATTTTCTTTTGTCTTTTTTTGTCTTTTGTTTTTTTAGGGGCTCATCCACAGCATATGGAGGTTCCCAGGCTAGGGGTCGAATCAGAGCTGTAGCTGCCAGCCTAGGCCACAGCAGTGTCAGATCTAAGCTGCATTTGTGACCTACACCACAGCTCACAGCAACGTCAGATCGTTAACACACTGAGCAAGGCCAGAGATCGAACCCACATCCTCATGGATCTTGGGTTCGTTAACCACTGAGCCACAATGGGAAGGAACTCCATGTATTTTCAAGTGACATTGGAACACTTTACATAGAGTATAAGACCCTTCCATGTCTGTTTCTCCCCTTCTGATATTTATGCTAACTTTGTCATACATTGTACTTATAAATTCCACAACACATTGATATTTGTTTAAATAGTCAGTTATCTTAATTTTTTAAAAATCATTTTAGGGCCATACCCGTGGCATATGGAAGTTCCCAGGCTGGGGGTCAAATTGGAGCTGTAGCTGCTGGCCTACACCATACACAGCTACAGAAACACGGGATCCGAGCCGAGTCTGCAACCTACACCACAGCTCACGACAACGCCAGATCCTTAACCCACTGAGCAAGGCCAGGAATGGAACCCAGGTCCTCATGGATGCTAGTTGGGTTCGTTAACCACTGAGCCATGACAGGAACTCCCTCTCTTAATTTTTTATTGTACTAAAATACACATAACGTAAAACTAACCCTCTAACCATTTTCAAATGTACCATCCAGAATCATGAAGTAAGTTCATAACGCTGTGCAACCATCACTAACATCCATCCCCAACTCTTTGCATCTTGTGAAACGAACTCTGTACCTATTAAGGTCAATTTTCTTTTAAAGATATTTAAACAATAATTTAAAAATCTTATGCAGGAGTTCCCGTCGTGGCGCTGTGGTTAACGAATCCGACTAGGAACCATGAGGTTGCGGGTTCGGTCCCTGCCCTTGCTCAGTGGGTTAATGATCCGGCGTTGCCGTGAGCTGTGGTGTAGGTTGCAGACGCGGCTCGGATCCCACGTTGCTGTGGCTCTGGCGTAGGCCGGTGGCTGCAGCTCCGATTCAACCACTAGCCTGGGAACTTCCATATGCCGCAGGAGCGGCCCAAGAAATAGCAAAAAAAAAAAAGACAAAAAAATAAAAAAAAAATAAAACAAATCTTATGCATTTACCTACATATTTACCATTTCTGATATTTTCCAATCCATGCGAGGATCCATTTTTCCCTTTGGTTTCATTTTCCTTCTGACTAAAGGACTTCCTTTAACATTTCTTATAGTGCTCTTCTGGCAGTTCTAAATTGTTTCAACTTTTGTATGTTTGAAAAATATTTATTTTTGTCTTCTCCTTTGCAAGACATTTTCACTAGGTATAGAATTCTAGGTTGCTAGCTTTCTATATTTTAAAAATGCTGCTCCTTTGTCTTTTGGCCTATATTGTTTCTGATACAAAAAAATCCGTTTTCACTTTTTTTTTGTTCCTCTGTGCTTTATATTTTTTTATGACGATTTTAAGATTTTCTTTTATTACTACTTTTGAGAAATCTGATTGTAATATGTCTTAATGTAGTTTTCTTCATTTTCTTGGTGTGTGGGCTTCACTGAGCTTCTTAGATCTATGAATTCATAGTTTTATCAAATTTGGGAAGTGTTTCAGCAATTATTTCTTCAGATAATTTTTCTGCACCCCCCCCCCTTCATAGACTCTAATTATATATTTATTAGGTTGCTTGAATTTGTCCCTTCAGGTCACTGATGATCTTCTGTCTTTGTTTGTTTTAAGTAGTTTCTATTTTTACTTCTTCAAATTCACTGATTTTGGGGGTGGAGGGACAAGATCTAATTTTCCTTTAATCCAATTCAATGGACTTTTCATCTCAGACATTGTAGTTTTCACCTCTAAAAAGAAAAGGTAGTTTCATTTGGGTCTCTTATATACCTTACATGACTCTATTTGACTATTTTAATGTAGGAAATTTAATTAATAATATCTATTTAATGTTCTTGCCTCCTAATTCTTATGTCTGTATCAGTTCTGATTGATTGATGTTTCTCCTCAGTATGGCTCATCTTTAATATTGATTTTAAGATTTTTTTTTTAAAAGGCAGGACCAGAGCAGCCTCTAGTCTAGAGCTAACTGGTCCCTATTATTAAGGTAAGACCTTTTGAATGCTCTTCTCAATAAATTATGTGTTTATTCAGATTGACTGGTGGGAAAAGGCACTATTTCTGACCCCAGGTGGGCAGTGATGGGTCTTTCCTGGGCCTAATATAATTTTCTTACACATATGCACTCAATTCCCAAGAGAGGCCTGGTTTTTGCTCTCTAGGTTGTACTTTCTCTCTCCAGTACTCTGTCTTGTGAACTCTTACTGCTTTGCTTTCCCTGGATTGTCAGCTCTGACTCCTCAATTCAGGGAGCCCATCGGATTCTCCTTGGGTTCTCCCTCTTTGTTATGAGGCCTAGAAACTCTCTCAGGGCAGTGAGCCAGGGCAGTTGTAGGGTCTGCCTTGCTTGTTTCTTGTTTCTCAGGGATTTTGTTGCTTGATGTCTGCTGTCTTGAAAGCCATCATTTCATATATTTTGTCTGGTTTCTTTTGGCTGTTTCATGTGGCAAGATGAACCCTATTTCTGTTACTCCACCTTGCCCACAAGTGGAAGTCCCAGGGAGGCAATAAATGGGAACATTTTTAAGGACATGTGCTCATGTCTCTAAGCCTTGATAATATGGGATTTCCAGGGGGATAATGTATCAGGGTTTGGTAGGCAGAGTGGAGGACAGTAATGAAGAAGCCAAGGTTCCAAGTTCTGGAATCTGTAACTAACTTTATTCCTCATCATAATCTTTACACAAAGTCCAAAATTCCTGTCACATTGTTCAAGATCCTTTCCAATGCAGGCACTTCGGAGAAGACAAAAGGAGCCAGGAAGGAAGAGAGTTAATAAGTGAAAGTGAAAAATTGCATAGAATTCCATTTAATCTGAGGGCAAGAGGGACTAATTTATTAGGCACCTCACCAAATCAAATATTGGTACAGGCACTTTGTGTACATTGTTTAATTTAGTGGTTTCACTTGATTTGGAGCCACTCATTGAACCCTGATGCCAGCCACATACCTGAACACTGTTCTCAGACTGAGATGCCTCTGTTCAGATACTGAAGCCTAACTGTGGCTCCAGATTAAGCTCTGATGCCAGGATGCATTGGGTCAGGTGGTCAAGAGTAGAGCTCATTCAGTGCATACTCTTCCCACCGGAGTAAACTCCTTGAAAGGTTTTGTGACTAACACGTGGGTGTCTCTCCTTTCCTCTTGGTCTTACTTCTCCTTTTTAAAGGCTGAGAACCTCAGTGGTCTCAGCAGTGAAGACGGTAACTATGTTCTTCTGAGCTTGACTTGTGAAGAGCAATGGTGCATTGTTCCCCCAAACCCTCGTAACCAGCTCTGATCTCTGCCTAGGCTTACTCTGACACTTCAATTCTCTCATAGCCAACTGTGAATGTGGAACTGGAAAGGAAAAGAAACATGATGAGAACTCATTTTGCCTAAGCCCTTATATGGAAAATGCAGTTGTAATGTTCTCTTTATTTTATATTGTTGTTTATCTATAACTTGGTAATTCATCCAATCATTCAAAAATTATTTATCATCCAACTACTATGTGCTAGGCACCTTTCTAGTTGCTGGGGATAAGTTAGTGGATAGACAATAATCCTGGCCCTTCTGGGTCTTATAGTCTAGTGATGGAGAAGAGGCAATAAATAATAAATACAATAAATAAGTAAACTATGTAGTGTGTTAGTGTGTAATAAGTGGTATTACCTGAAGACGTTACCACCACAGTGCCTGATACATAGCAGGTACTCAAGAACTCTTTCTGCGAATACCACTGTGGCTTATTCAAATTGAGAAGCCAGTGGGAGCCAAGCCATGGTACCTGAGACAGAGGTATCTGGCATAGGGAAGAGCAAGGTTAGAGGTTGGAGATGGGGGTACATGCCTGGGAAATGGCTGAGGCACCATCCCTAACAAACCTACAGAATGCCTATGGAGAGAACACATGAAGCTTTCAGGACTGGCCAATGAAAATTGTGTCAGTACCATGGAGAGCTCCAAAGCAGGCAAAAGTCTGAAGAAATGTCCTGTGGCAAAGGAATGCCCTGGTTGCTGAACAGCTGAGTTGCCTGGTCAGCTCAACCCTAAATTGGAGTAACTCTGTCCTAAATTCAGGCTGGGTGCTTGCTTTCTGAGTCTCAGAACTGCAAGCTAGTCCACCCCTGCTTTGCATCTCTTGTTGGCATAGTTGGCAGAATCTTGCAGTAATAAAATCTGTGGAATTATTATCTGAAGACCTAAGTTTGAATTCTAGTTCTACCACAAACTGTCTGCATTGCTTTGGACAGGTTAGTTAGTTTTACATCTGTAAAGGGAGGATAATGATACTTGCAGACGTGTTGTGAGACTAAGTAGGATAGAACTAGCAAAGTCACCTGTGCAGTGCCTGAAGCATACGGCTAGCTTGCAACACTTTGTTGAAAGGTGAGGGAAATCTCTGGCAAGGTTAGGGCCTCTCTGGATGGAATGCATAGGATTTCATGGGTGGATAAGAGGGAGAGGACATTCGAGGCAGGGAAAACAGCAGAACCAAAGCCAGAGAGGCAGAAGGGTGGATGGCTTGGCCGGGAAGTGGCGAATTGTTTGATAAGATTGAAGCTATTCAGCTGCCACTTTTATCCTGAGGTCTCCCGAGCCACTTTTTTTCAGCACAGAGCCTTCTGTTGAATCTCCAGACTTTATTTCCAGCTAGTCTATTGTGCATCTCAGTTGAAAGATCAATGCGCACCTCTGACCCACCTTTCCAGAACAGAATTTATCACTTTCCTCCACCGTGCTCTTCTCAGATGGCAGGTAAGAAGGAAGTGTGCATCACAAATGGTCTTAAATTGGGTGAAAGTTTTCGTAAAGGATAGGCTGACCTCATTCTCCTTTCCAAGGGAGAGCAGAAAATGAGAATGGCTTAACCTAAAGTGTAGGATAATTGGGTTAGAGAAGGGAGAACTTCCAATAGCATAGATTGTAAAGAACTCAGGCAGGGTGATTAAAGGAAGCCATGTAATTCTCTTCCCTGAAGAAGAGGAGACATTATCATCTAGCTGGAATATTCTTCTTCTTCATCATTTCTTAGTTGCTATTATAATAATTGAATTATTAATATCCTTTTAACAGCAGTTTACATTTGTGTACAGCATTACGGCTTGGAAAAGGTCTAATTTGATCTTAACCGCCACCCTGTGTGGTTATCAAGACAAGGATTATTAACTCACTCCCCCTCTGCCGTCACTTTATATACAGACAAACTAAAACTGCAAGGCACAGAAGTCATGCAATGGGTAGGAAATCAAGTAGTGCGGTCAGGAACAAAGCTCTGCTTCCCAGCTTCCACCCAGACCTAAGCTCTTTTCCAATGCAGTGCTCTGGCTATCTACTGAAAACAGTAAGAACGGCAGTTTGGGTATATGGTAAAGATTCATAGAGTCCCTCCATCCTGGTATTAGTTGCAGCAAGGAGTGGGGAAAGAAGACCTTACCTCAAGGAATTCAGGAGTCTCTGTTCAAAATCTTGGAGCTAAGTTATTGGAGGGAGAGCGAGCCTGATGATGTGTTAACTTTAACCAGGAGAATCGGCAACGATTTATTTTTCTCATGGCATAGAACTCAACAGTTTACAAAGCACTTTTACACTCTGTAGCATGTTTGCTGCGCTCTCAGCACCCTGTGAAAAGTGTGTCATAGTTATCACCCATCTTCCAGGCGTGAATGAGGAAGCTCAGAGAGGTGAATGGATTTGCCCAAGGCCCCTGGTCAGTGACTGAACTGGGTTCTGAATTGCTTTCTCTGGCCTCTTGGTTTAAACTCTCTCTCTCTCTCTCTTTCTGCCACCTCCCAGCTGCCTCTGGCCAGACCCGAAAAACGAATCCTGTAATTGAGTTGGAATGTGGGTGCTGGGGCCCAGGAGACAATGTTTCCTGCCTTTCAATCTGTTCTTAATTTATTAAAGTGATGAAATAAGGAAGAGGCCCAGAAGGGGTGGATGTTTTCCATCAGTGAGTCACGGGAACGTGCAGAGGCAGAAGGTCAGGAGGAAGGCGCTGTTGCTCTGGCAGTGCCCCTCCCCTGGCAAAGCCCACACAGACGTGCCTGGGCGTCTGCATAGAGCTGCCCCTCGGAGTGAACTGAGCTGGGAAAGAGCAAGGCCCTCCCAACCCCCTACCTGAGGCCTCCCTCCTACCCCATAATGTTACCTCTGGCTAACTGTGCGCCTCCTCTCTCATCTGACAAATGCCTGGTGTCTGAAGAGAGAGACCCAGGGGAGACAGGAGGGGCCTGGCCCAGCCTGAGGGGGATCAGGACAGGTTTCCAAGAGAGGGTGACATCGGAGCTGAGACTGAAAGGTGAAGGGGTATTATCTGGGAGAAGGGGAGGTGGGGAGGAGGAGGCAGTTTCCAGGCAGAGGAAACTGCAGGCCAAAGGCCTGAAGGAGAGAGAGAGGGGCGGGAGCCAGCAGGCTGGAGAAATGAGGCTGGAGAGGCAGAGGGGCTGGCGGGGCTCGCATCCCCAAGGGCCTTTCAGATCAGCTTGAAAAGTGAGACTTCATTCTGAGGAATGGTTTGGCTGTTAGCTCAGTTTCTTTGGCTATGCCTAGGGAATGGATTGCAGTGGGGCTGGGAGTGGTAGCCTGAGACAGGCAGAGCGGGTGGGGCCTGAGCCGGGGCAGTGGAAGTGGGGATAGAACAGGCATTGAGGATACAGGGATGGAGCAGAATCCAGTCAGACAATAGGACCCCCTTGGTGCCCAACCTGCCTCTGGTGCTGTCTCTGGGCTCTTGCAAGCCCTCTGTCCCAGCCTCTTCCCGCCAGGGATTCATCACTGTGTATATGCCTCTATTCTCTCTTGGGGTCAAGGCCCACTTCTGAATCATCACTGCATGCTCAGTACCTAGCAAAGAGCATGATTAGATAGTGGGTGGGGGAAGGGGCAGAAGAAGCTGGCATGGCCCGGACCTTGGCGACTCGGCTTAGGTGTTCACTACTGACACTAGTCTGTATGCAGTGGATTTTTTTTTTTTTTTTTTGGTCTTTTTAGGGCCCTACCCTCAGCATATGGAGGTTCCCAGGCTAGGGGTTGAATTGGAGCCGTAGCAGCCCACCTACATCAGAGCTGCAGCAATGCAGGATCTGAGCCATGTCTGTGACCTACACCACAGCTCATAGCAACACTGGATCCTTAACCCACTGAGCGAGGCCAGGGATCAAACCTGCATCCTCATGAATAGGGTCAGATTCATTTCTGCGGGCCCATGATGGGAACTCCCTGTACAGTGGATTTGAGGGCTGCATTCTCTAATCATGATTCTTAGACTGCTTTCCATCCACTAGGCAATAGCGTCTCTGTACCAGTCTCTGTGCTAGGCAGTGAACATGCAGGGATGATTCAGAATTAGGCCTTGACCTCCACGTGAGAAGACAAGCAGATAAATAGTGATGACCACAAGGTATGATGAGGCTGGGACAGAGGGCTTGCAGGAGCTTCCAACCAGAGGGAGGTTGGAAATCAAGGGAGACTTCCTGGAAGAATTGACTCCAGAGCCAGTTCTTGAAACCAGGGTAGGAATTAATTGGGTGATTGAGGAAGAGCAGATAACTCTGAGGACAGAGAGGGGTTTGTGAGAAAGCATGGTGTGTTCAGGGAGGTCTATGGGTGGAACCAGGCGTGAGGAAGAGTTAGGCAGGGCTGGGCTTTCTTGACCTGGTTCTTTGTGCAGTCTGCCCTGTCAACTTAAGGTGGCTTTCTCTTTGGCCCCCCTCAGACTTCCCTTCAAGGTCCACTTTAGATTCCAACTTTCTATTGAAGCCTTTCTTGAGACTCTTCCTGGTCACAGCTAATTCATTTTAAGCACCTACTTTACATACTTCATTTCATTCATTCATTACGGCATCCCAGTGAGGGGAACAGTGCAGGTCAGTTCAACATCTATATAATCCCTACTCTGTGCCATGCCCTGAAAATACAGAGATAAATCAGACAATGTTCTTGCCCCCAAGTAGCTTGCATTCTAGTGGGAGGACATACCTATTAACAGATATTTTCAATAAAATGATACTGGTGCTCCAATGTTCATAATAGCCTTATTTACAATTGCCAAGATATGGAAGCAACGTAAGTGTCCCTCAATACATGAATGGCCAAAAAACACACACGTATACACACAATGGAATACTACTCAGCCATGAAAATGAATGAAATTTTGCCATTTGCAACAATGTGGATGAACTTGGAGGGTATCATGCTAAATAAGTCACCCACAGAGAGACAATCCCTTATATGTGGAATTTAAAAAATAAAACTAGTGAATGTAACAACAAAAAAAGAGATAGATATAGAGAACAAGCTAGTGGTTACTGGTGGGGAGAAAGAAGTGGGGACGGGAGGTAGGGGTAGGGGATTAAGAGGTACAAACAACTATGAATAAAATAGGTAAGCTACAAAGATATATTGTACGACAGGGAATATAAGCAATATTTTATAATAACTATAAATGGAATATAATCTTTAAAAATTCTGGGTCACTATGTTGTACCCATAAACTTATATAATATTGTACATCAACTATCCATCAATAATAAAATATTATATTGGTGTTATTTTCTCAGTTTTGCAATGAGGAACCCAGGCTCATATCTATTTATTAACAGACTTTGCCCAGGGTCGGAAGGATAGTAAGTGGAGCCCAGATCTGGGTGGCATTGAAGTCGACACTCTGTCGCCTCTTCTAGTCAACTCCCAAGACACTTAATCCTGGTCTGTCTGCCTTGAAGAAAGGAGAAATAAATAAAAAGAGGCTGGTAGACTTGACTTACACCACCATGCTTGGTCTTGAGCTCACAGGAAGCGGGATCCAGTGTTCTCGAGTGCTCCTGCAGAGAGAGAGCTTGAGGAGAGGATGTGAACTAGCCCCTAGAAGGTGCCCACTGTCAGCCTAGGGTTCTGATGCCAGTTCCCCTTTGCGCTCATGTTCCCCTGCCTCTGTGCTTCCGACATACTCCTGCCCTCATCTTTCCTGGTTCTTACGTCCTGGTGAAAGACTCTTGGTCATTGCGTGTTCATTTGTCTGTCTTCCCCACTTGATCAGTTTGGAATCTTCAGAGCCCAGCATAGTATGTGGGCTGCTGTCAGAATTTGGTAATCTTTTTTTTTTAAAAAAAGTTATTTCTGGAGTTCCCGTCATGGCACAGTGGTTAACGAATCCGACTAGGAACCATGAGGTTGCGGGTTCGGTCCCTGCCCTTTCTCAGTGGGTTAACGATCCGGCGTTGCCGTGAGCTGTGGTGTAGATTGCAGACGTGGCTCGGATCCCACATTGCTGTGACTCTGGTGTAGGCCGGTGGCTACAGCTCCGATTCAACCCCTAGCCTGGGAACCTCCATATGCCGCGGGAGCAGCCCAAGAAATAGCAAAAAAAAAAAAAAAGTTATTTCTATTTTTATTCCTAGCAATTAATAAGCACTCATTTATTTATGCCATTCCCATGGCATGTGGAAGTTCCCAGGCCAGGGACTGAACATATACCGCAGCAGGGACCTAGGCCACAGCGGTGATAATGCCTGATCCTTAACCTACGGAGCCACCAGGGAACTCTAGGATTTGGTAATCTTGAACTGGAGTGATCTGAATTCTCCTTATTGACATTCACACACTCTTACAGAGTTTGTCCTTGTCTCTGTGACCATTTGTGTGTGAGTCTGTAGTTTCTGTGTGCGCTCCTATGGGAGGTCTCGCATCTGTATGTTTCCTACAAGGGCATCCAGAGCCCCTTCTGAACCCTGTGCCTCCTGACCTCACTGGTCATTTTATCCTGACCAATCCTAAATGTCTGTCTCTCCCAGAAATACATTTTGGGGTAACTTTTGCCCCTCCTAGCCATGATTGAAGTATTTCCGAACACCCTGGGGTTTGAAGGCTGGCCTCTTGGTGCGTTATCAAGAGTCTGCATTTGCCAGCTGAGCTCCCCAGCTCTGTGCCTGCTAACAGTGAGAACAGGCCAGCTTGGTTCTGAATGGGAGTGGACAGTAAATGGTAAAACTACACTCAATCCCCTGCATTATCTGCAGCCCCCAAAGCACCTCAGCTGGTTTATAGTTTCTCTAAGGGGCTAAGTTTTTGGAAGGAGGAATGGAAAAGTAAGGAATCCAGAAATTGTTGTCTTTAGACAGTTTGTGTTTCTGGGTGTATGAGAAAGTCGTGTCTCCCCCACCGTCCCCCCATCAGGGTGTTTTAATGATTCAAAATCATGAATATTAAACCGATGGAAAGTTGACAGTATTTAAATGAGCATCGTTAAGAGACACATAAATTAACAGGGTTTTTAGTTCTTGTGGAACTGCTGTTTCAATGTTAATTAAACAACCGGAGTGCTCGGGCGCTTTTGCAGCAAACTGTCCCCAAAGTGTGCTGCAGAATATCATTATGGGTGGCTGCCTTGCTGTTTAATTATTTCCAAGTTGTCTTTTTTTTTTTTTTTTCCTTCATTGCTGCAGTAGTTTTATGCTTGTCTTGCATTTGGAAAAGGTGATGGGGCTGAGCCTCCAAGGAAGCGGTGGCGTGATCTGTTGGCTCCATGATGAGACCTTGGCTGAGCAATGCTGTCCCTACACACCAGCCTCCTGTGCAGGAAGTCCCAGATGATCCTTTGGGCCTCCTGAGGGACTGGTCTATGTTTGAGTCTAGAAGGCACCTGGATCCTTAGTTGCAGACAGTCTTGCTCTTAGAAAGTTGAGGGCCTGAGTTTGGATGGAGCTGGGAGATGGGGAAGAAAAGGGTGACAGTGAGAGAGGAGGTAGGAAGGCCTCCACACCTATGTTTGAAGCAGTGTGGCCTGGAGGAGCCAGGAGTCCTGGTCTGCCTTTGATCCCATGGGTCTCAGCTAAGTGACTCGGAGGCACTGCCTTGTACTCTGGTATCAGTTTCTTCAATTGTAAAATGAAAAGTTTAGACTAGATCATGTTCTGAAAGGGAGAAATATTACCCCCAAGAAAGTGGCACTATTTCACCCCAAGAGGGTGAAAATTGGTTCTTGGGGTTGAAAAAGGCTTGTTTTTTTAAAAAAACATATAAAACACAGATATATGCCAAGTACATAAACAGATACACCATATATCTGCGGATTTAAATTTCATGCGGCAGGGGAAATTAAGAGAAAACAACATTTATAAACACTTCTTAGGTAGGAAATAATAGGAAGAAGATTGAGGAACAGTGGACTCGATGAACCCCAGGAACTTAATCTGTGAAGAAAAGATAGTCTAGGAGTTTCCTTCTTGGCTCAGTGGTTAACAAACCCAACTAGGATCCATGAGGATGCAAGTTCAATCCCTGGCCTCGCTCATCAGGTTAAGAATCTGGCATCGCTGTGGCTGTGGTGTAGGCCAGCTCTCTGATTTGACCCTTAGCCTGGGAACAACCATATGCCATGGATGCAGCCCTAAAATACCAAAAAAAAAAAAAAAAGACAGTTCACCATGAGGGCCAGATGGCCGCATGCTGTGGACACAGAAATGGCCCCATTATCACCTGTGTGAATCTGGCTGGACCTTCATCTCCCCTGGGCCTCAGGGCCAGTCTGTCAAATGAGGACATTCATATCGTACCAGTAGGGGGCTGGACCAAATGAACCTTGGACCTTTAGATGCCAGGGAAGCGCCCGATGGAGTAGAAAGATGCAGTTCCTGGATAATACCGAGTGCAAAGGCAGATTGTGTGGCTTCTGGAAACAACCCCCTGGCATCGAAGCTCAATTCTACCGTTTAACACTGGGTGATTTGCTGATCCCCATGCTATGCAAGTGTATCCCCAGAAAGACTGAGGGAGGAGGGGGAAGAGAGACTTCAGCATGATGGGTGGAAGGGAGACCTCAGCTGGTCCCAAGTGCCTAGCGCCATCTGGGAGCTGGTACCGATACTCAGCACAGAAAGCCATAGAAGGAGGCCCACGCCACTCACTTACTTGGTCATTAAATATTGTCTCCTATGTGCGAGGGCCTTTTCTAGAAGGAGGGGTGACCCAGAGAGACCTGAATCCATGTCCTCAGGGAACATACATCCTGGTGAGGGGTAGATAATAAAGGAAATCATAAGAAGACAGCTGAGGAGGGGATGACGAAGGTCTTGTGAGTTTTTTGTTTTTTTTGTTTGTTTGTTTGTTTTTGTCTTTTTGCCTTTTCTAGGGCTGCTCCCTCGGCATATGGAGGTTCCCAGTCTAGGGGTCGAATAGGAGCTGTAGCCGCCGTCCTACACCACAGCCACAGCAACGCGGGATCCGAGCCACGTCTGCAACCTACACCACAGCTCACGGCAACGCCGGATCGTTAACCCACTGAGCAAGGCCAGGGATTGAACCTGCAACCTCATGGTTCCTAGTTGGATTTGTTAACCACTGAGCCACAACAGGAACTCGTCTTGTGAGTATTTTTGAATGAAGTGGTGGCAGATGGTCTCCTGGAGACAGTGACATTTGAGCAAAGACTTGGAGAAGGTGAAGGAGGGGAGGGTGTGGGGGCAACACAGAAATAAACATAGAAATGATGAAGGAAGCAGGCCGTGGTGAGAGGTGCATCATGCGGGAGCCGTGAATAGAACTCTCAAGCCGACTGAGGAGGTCAAGGACAGTCTTGCAGGCAGGTGACGTTGAGAGCGGACTTTGGGGATGAGTAGGAGTTTGCCCAGTAGGCATTCTGGGCAAAAACACCATGAAGCCATGACACATGTCAAGGTGAAACATGAAACCCCGACCCAAAGTGGCTCAGTGACTCCCGCAAGACCACTTAGTAATAGCAATGAAGCAAATGAGTGTTAGTAAGTGGTAAGGAGAGTCAGCAGGTAGTGAGCTCTCACTGCGTGTCAGGCCCCATTAAAGTCTTTCTTTGTGTTGACTGCCTTAGTCCTCACAACAACCCTACAAAGTATGGACAGTTCCCAACTTCATTTTGTGAATGGGCTTCAGAACTCCCCCAAGGTTGCACAGGAAGGCCCAGACATGCTTCACTATTAACTCAGGTTTTCACTTCAAGCCTCGGGAGCTATGCTGGGCCACACACAGAATTTCTTTCTCCTAAGCTCACCAGGGCTGCATTTCCACAGACTGTTGCAGGCCACTGATGCTAAAATTCAGCTCTTGGATTTCCCACCCTGGTGCAATGAGATTGGCAGCATCTGGGGAGGGCTGGGATGTGGGTTCAATCCCTGACTCTGCACAGCCAGTTAAGGATCTGGCAGCATTGCCGCAGATGCAGCTTAGGTTGAGACCGTGGCTCTGATCTGATCCCTGGCTGGGAACATCATATGCCTTGGGGCAGCCAAAAAAGGAAAAAAGAAAAAAAAAAATCAGCTCCTATCTTATCACTATGATTCAAGAAAATACAAGTCCAATGCCCAGAAAAATGGAAGGAGGGAGTAACAGTGGGTGCTTGTCCCTGTGCCCAGTGATGACTGGCCGGGTTGTAGGGGGAAGCTGGAGCTCTGAAGAGGTGCTTGGATAAACACCTTCTCTTTTATGATGCTTTAATATTTATTTATTTGTTTTATATCCCTCAGGGTAGATATACTTAATAGCTTAGGGTGACTTTCCAAATACACTGTTCAATGGAAAAAAGAACAATACAGGAGTTCCCGTCGTGGCGCAGCAGAAATGAATCCGACTAGGAACCATGAGGTTGCGGGTTTGATCCCTGGCCTCGCCCAGTGGGTCGGGGATCCGGCGTTGCTGTGATCTGTGGTGTAGGTCGCAGACGAGGCCCAGATCTGGCGTTGCTGTGGCTGTGGTGTAGGCCGGCAGCAACAGCTCCGATTCGACCCCTAGCCTGGGAACCTCCATATGCCGTGGGTATGGCCCTAAAGGGACAAAAGACAAAAAACAAAACAAAATAAATACAAAACTGTTTGTCTACCTATCCGCTGTGTCTCTGTCTCTCTCTGTCTGTCCTCCATAGCTATGTAGGTATATACGAATGTATACTTTGAATGAAATCCAGTCAGATGCTGCTGAGAAGTCCAGTAATCCATCAGGTTGTGCATTGAAATGCCTGTGAAAGGGGCCCAACAGGAGATCTAATAACAGAAAAGAGCCTAGAGTTGGGTCGCCATCAAGTCTGGGCTGACTGAAGGCTCTCTGACCTCCCTCTAGTGGTGTCCACCTGGGGAGGCCGCAGGAACACAGCGGTCCTTTCTGGGAAGGGCCAGGACCCGTGTCTGGAGATGAACTTGGGTTTCCCCTCTTTTTCTCTGGCTGGGCCCAGGACTGCTCACTGGGAACCCAAGGTAAGAGGGCTCCAGTCGGGGATCTACCTTCCTTCTTCCACAAACCCATTGGACAAGTGAATATTTATTTAATCTTGGGTTTATGGAAGGCTTTAAAAGTCAAGAACCCAAAGACAAAAATCAGGAAAGTATTAATAAATCCATTAAACTTTTAGACATGATACTTATCAAATTATTGTAGTTACTTATTTAAGATGGCTTCCATGTTACACTGTAAATTCCATGGGAAAAGGTACTGTTATTATTTATTTGTGTCTCTGGCACATAGGAGGTGCTCAATAAATAATAATAACCTATAATAAATAAACAACAGGGAGTTCACCACACCCTTAGTATATGTTGTGGTTATAAGGAATAATTCGATTAATCACAATAACAAAAACTGTCTTTGGAATGTACTCCCTTCCTTCTTCCTTACATATGCCAAGATTAATAGAAAAGTTCATAAACCTTAGGGCGGATTGCCAAAATGGCCACAATACTTACAGATTCTTCCATCAAGCGGTGTAATGCGTGGAGTTGCCATTGCGGCTCGGTGGTAACAAACCCGACTGGTAACCACAAGGATGCAGGTTTGATCCCTGGCCTACCTCAGTGGGTTAAGGATCCAGCGTTGCCATGAGCTGTGGTAGGTTACAGACGCAGCTCAGATCCTGCATTGTTGTGGCTGTGGTATAGGCTGGCAGCTGCAGCTCAGGTTCAACCCCTAGCCTGAGAATTTCCGTATACCACAGGTTCAGCCATAAAAAGAAAAAAAGAAAAAAGAAAGAGGTGAGGTGTGTCTCAGGCCAGTTTGATGTCTTGCTTTAGCCAGTAGAAGAAATGACCCAGGGAGAGTTCGAAGCCTAGGCTTCGAGAGGCCCTGCAGCTTCCCCTCTTGGTGTTCTTGGGACACTGAGACTACCACCATGTGACCAAGCCCGGGCCAGCCTGCTAGCTGATGAAAAATACTTGGCTCAGATGAGCCATTACCCTCAGTGGACAGCCACCTAACCTCTAGAAAAGGAGCTTCCTGGCTGGCCCACAACTATACACCAACAGATGAGTAAGTCCAGCCAAGACTAGCAGGAGAACCAACCACTTGAAGAAAACCCAAACTGCCAACCTAGAGAGTCTTGAGCCAAGGTTGTGCTAAACCTCTGAGTTTTGGATAGTTTATACAGAAATAGCTGGTTCAGACTCTTCAGAGGGATATTCAGGACGAAGTAGAAGGTGTTTCATCTTATATCCTGTCAATAGAGTCACAAAGCCCAATGGGAAAGAGTATGTAATGACTATTATGATATAGGAGCAAAATTCTCAAGAAGAACCATGTTGAGCAGGTATTTCCATAGTGAATAGCTCTCTAAGGGAGAGATTGTTGACGTGGTGGTGGTGGGGTTGTGGTTTTGGGTTGGTGGTAATGATTATGACGCTCCAGAAGTTTCTCCAGCTTTTGTTTTGTTTTTGCTGTGCCCATGGCATGCAGAAGTTCCCAGGTCAGGGATCGAACCTGCGCCACAGCAGTGACTGGAGCCACAGCAGTGAAATGACGGATCCTTATCTCACAGCACCACCAGGGAGCTTGTCTCCAGTTTTCAAAGTATGAGTTTCCACAACTCTTCTTCCTGGGCCCCAAACAAACTTTGTCTACCTATTCCTCTCATCTCAATGCCACTGCAACTCTCACGCCAAAGAAGCTTCCCATTACCTGCAGAAAAGTATTCACAATTCCTCTGTATTATTTGATCTCAAGAGACTTACCCAATCTCTCTCATGTCCCAGTACCATCCCAGTTACACTATTGCCATCCAGACCAGTCACGATGACTTAAACACACTTCTCTTTCATGCTTTCTGTCTCCATATATGTTCCCTCTACCCAGACCCAGACTTCATCTGGAAAAACCCCACTCATCTGTCAAGGAACAATTATACGGATGTTAATTTCTTTGGGAAACCTTTCTCATTAGATGACAAGTGGTTGAACTGTCTCTGAGCTCCCAGATCTTGATTATAGCATCTTGTCTTGTTATGAGGTAAACGTTCTCCTCTCCTGTCTCCTCTCCTAAACGTGTCTCCTCTCCATCTGCAAATAAAGTCCCCATTCTATTTCCTGTTTGTAGGTTGATTTCCAACACAGGTCCTGGCAAGTGTAGGAACTCAGAAATAGTCTCTGAATGAATGAGTCAATGAAAACTAATCTTTGAGCAGGGTTTTGCCGTGTACAAGGTATTTGTGTATCCATTGTCTCACGTGTTCTCATTAGCTCCACTTTCTAAATGAGGAAACTGAGGCTCAGAGCAACTAAATGACTTGCTGGAGGTTTCTCACTGAGTAAGCAGAGGAATCAGGAATCAAGGCTTTTGAGTTCCAAGGCCCAAGCCTTGTAATGCAGAGTCATTCATTCATTCATCCATTCCCCAAATATTTAATTTGTGATTACCCTCTATATCCTTCGCATTCATCTCCCTGGGAAGTCTTCATTAAACCCAGGCTGGGTCACATGCCTTATCTCTATTCCCTAAACTCGTGGATCTTCCTGTCATCTCCCTGTCTTCCCTATTGGGCTATGAGGAGTTTGAGGGCTCTCCAGAACCCCACATGACCCCATACCAGCAAGTTCTTTGCTGGTGTAGAGGGAGGGGGCCATATGCAGGATGAGGCTTGACGTATTCAGCAGAGACAGATCATGAAGAGGCTTCTTAATCATGTGAAAGGACTTGGACTTTATCCCGCAGGCAGCCAGGAGTGAAGGAGGGGTTTTAAGCAGCTGAAATGACATCATTTAAGTGACAGCGAAAGTGGATTTTTTTTTTAGGAAAATGAGAAGGGTTAGCTGAAGAGACTGGGAAATAAATACATGTGCTTGGGGAAACCAGCACGAATGGAAACTGCTGCTCAGATCATGCTGGTCTGCACAGGTCTCCTTGGATCCCCACCCCTCACTTCATGTGTTTCAGTAGCACCTGTGGTTTTTCTTCAGGGGATGGCTCTCAGGCTCCTGGACACGAGCCCTGGCGCACTATCACAGACCACCAGAAGTATTTGGGAGCTGAGCCATGATTGTTGGGTTGTTGGAAGGGAGAGGGTGAAAGCCAGCTCCGCTCTCGACAAATTACCCTCCAGAGTCCCCCCTGCAGGATCAGGCTGAAATATACTCTCTGCAGCACTTTTACCTGTGATCACAACTTTGTTTAGCTCTTTTCCCTTCCTCTCCTGCTTTTGTTTTCTTGTTTGTTTTTTGTCTTTTCTAGGGCTGCACCCACGGCATATGGAGATTCCCAGACGTGGGGTTGAATCAGAGCTGCAGCTGCCAGCCTACACCACAGTCACAGCGACGCAGGATCCGAGCCGCATCTGCAGCCTACACCACAGCTCAGGGCAATGCTGAGCGAGGCCAGGGATCAAACCTGCAATCTCATGGTTCCTAGTTGGATTCGTTAACCACTGAGCCACGACGAGAACTCCCTCTCCTGCTTTTCTTTCTTTTCTTTTCTTTCTTTTTTTTTTTTTTTTTTTGTTGTTGTTGTTGTTGCTATTTCTTGGGCTGCTCCCGCGGCATATGGAGGTTCCCAGGCTAGGGGTTGAATCGGAGCTGTAGCCACCGGCCTACACCAGAGTCACAGCAACGTGGGATCCGAGCCATGTCTGCAACCTACACCACAGCTCACGGCAACACTGGATCGTTAACCCACTGAGCAAGGGCAGGGACCGAACCCGCAACCTCATGGTTCCTAGTCGGATTCGTTAACCACTGCGCCACGACAGGAACTCCTCTCCTGCTTTTCTTACTTCCTTACTCATTTAACCTGGGAGTCTTTCCTTAATAAATCACTTGCACATGTGAATCCCTATCTCAGCGTCTGCTCTCAAGAAGCCGGTGTAAGATATACCAGGGTATAGCCATCAATATGCAAATGGACATACAAGCTGTGCTCATGCCCCAAAGCATGACTCAGAAGTACATACTCTCTCCTCCCCACACACCTGGCGACTGTGGATAGACACACGAGACCACGGATGCTATGTCCTAGGACCCCAGTGAGGATTGCCCAAACTCATGAAACAAAAATGAGCTTTTTCTGCCTCCTTCATCCATGAGAGATTTGTTGTATTCTCATTAGCCCCATCTCCTCATTTCTAGAGTCCTGTTGCATCAGTCCTCTCACTAGGAATCAAAAAAATCTTGCAATATGGGCAAGGATTGCTTCAGCTCCATTTAAAGATGAGGAAACTGAAGCACAGAGTGACTGGGGGACTTGCCTGAGGCTACAGAGCTCACCTCGTTTTCTGTCTAGTTTCTGTCACTATTCTGTTCCTCTGAGATCCTCTGGGTGTAAACCAAGGGCAAAGTTTCATACCTTTGAGCTACAAGATGAAGATGAGTAGTACAAGGGAGTAAATGGGTCCCTGCTTAGAAGTCCAATGGATCCAAGGAGATCAGACCCTTGGGCTGGGATCAAGGTCAGGGTTCCAGTTGTGACCAGGATTAGGGCTCAGTCTGTGACCAAGACAGAGATCTGAAGTCTGAAACCAGTCTCTGGCCAGAGCCAGGTTAAATTGTAACCAGGATCATGGCTCAGTTTGTGACATGACGATAGGACACAAAGCCAAGGAGACAAAAGGTGTCTGAGAGTTAGTGTCAGGGTTAAGCAGAGCACCTGAATGGTGGATAGAAAGTACTGGGAAGTACTGTGGTGAAGAAAACTATGTTTTTCTTCAGGACCCTGTTGGCCAGAGGAAGAGCATGAGTGTTCCTTGAAACCAATTGTACATCCAACAGAATGTTGGGGGCACTTGGAGAACCACAAAGTGAATGAGGCCACATGCTCAAAACAATGATATAAAAAAGGACATTGAAATAAAGCTGCTCAGGTTCTTCTGGCATCACCGTTCTAGCATCATCTTCTCAAGAAGGTATTTGCTGGCCCTCAAGACTGAACAGCATGGTCTTCTCTTATGTTCTTATTGTTTCTTCCTTTTTTTTTTTTTTTTTTAGGGCTGTACGTGAGGCATATGGAGTTTCCCAGGCTAGAGGTTGAATCAGAGCTATAGCCCCACCAGTCTGTGCCACAGCCAATGCCACAGCCTACACCACAGCCACACCAGATCTGAGCCGCATCCGCAACCTGTGCTGCAGCTTGTGGCAACACCGGATCATTTAACCTACTGAGCGAGGCCACATCCTCATGGATACTAGTCAGGTTCTTAACCCACTGTGCCACAATGGAACTCCTGTGTTCTTATTGTTTCTTATTACCCTCTCGCACAACTCTTAATTGTTGGTAATTTCAGTTTACTGTCTCCCTGACTAGACTATGAAATCCATGAGCAGAGACTAAGTCTAAATCATTTATGAATCCCATCATCATATCACAAACTGAGCCATGATCCTGGTTACAATTTAACCTGGCTCTGGCCAGAGACTGGTTTCGGACCTCAGATCTCTGTCTTGGTCACAGACTGAGCCCTAATCCTGGTCACAACTGGAACCCTGACCTTGATCCCAGCCCAAGGGTCTGATCCTGGCTATATATTAGCCATAAACCTGGCCCCAAGCTGAGTCTTGATCTTGGTTGTAGATTAGACTCTGGATCCATCTAATATGCCCATCATTTCACAAGGGACTTTGTCTAGCCAACTCTCATGCTCTTTAAACAATTCTTTGCATACATGTTTCCCCCTTATTTCACTTGTTTCATCCTCACACCTCTATTAGATCTTGAGAACCCCCAGGTCATGTCTTAGGATGGGGTGTTCACTGAGTGGCCAGGAATTGATGAAGATGTGTTTACTGTGGCTGAAACAGGAACCGGTAAAGCCAGATCATAATGGAACTTCTTGATTTCCTCTACCCTGGCCATCTCTGATCAAAGGACATTGGAGAAAATTGATCTTTTTACATGCTACAGAATCCCATGGAACAGAATCTGCTTTTCCTTAACTGAGAGTCTGCCAGAAGTATGAGAACTGTCAAGAACTCGAGGGCAAAGAAAGTAGGAAGGAGAACTTTCGCCTCCCCAGGCAGAAAATTAATTATAAAATCAGATTGTGTTACCAGAATTGTTTATATCTGTGTTTAAGGAATTTGCCATCTTCTGAATCTAATAGATGGAGCAGTCAGAGCTTGACTGCTACAACAGTTTTTAATTTGTTTGTAAATTAGTCCAAATAATGAAGAAATGCTTTTCAATACACCATGAAGGCAATACAATTGGCACGTCTCTTTTTAAACAACAATGACAATCCAGTTCTCAACACTGAATAATTAAAGAAATGCGTTATGTCAGAAACAGGTAAACTTCTGGTTTAGACGAATACCTCTTCTGAGGGGATACTAGCACCTAACAAGACTTCATAGTTTGGCCCTTGGTGTCTATACCATTTTTGCCCTTGAGAATAGACAAGGAATGGGGTGGGTATCCGTTCCTCCATTTCAGAAAAAGGGAACCCAGACTCAGAAAATTGAGTCACGGGCCCAGGGACACAGAGCTGAGCTGGTCCCCGTGGCACCATCCGTGCTGTCTCTTTCCAGGTTTGGTAAAGGTTTTGCCCTGACAAGAAACATGCAAATGGCTTTCCCTGGTAACTCGGGGGTTTTAAAAGTTGGCAAATCAGTCTGAACTGTTAAGAGTGATTGGTGATATAGACCAAGTCCAGGCATTACAGTCTCATAGCCTATTTTCACACAGAACTGTGTTCCCGCCCCAGCTTTAGCATTATCAACCCCCTGGGTGACCTTGTGCTCGTCACTTTTCCTCTCTGAGCCTCAGTTTTCTCCTCAGCAAATGGGGGTAATAACTACTTCACTGACCTGAATGAAAATTAAAGCTATTGTTAATATGTCAACAAAGAGTTGAGAAATAGTTAATTAGTGGTTGGGAAGCAGTAAGCACTGGTCAAATTCAAGATGTTATAGTGCTTAGCACCATGCTTGGTGCTCAAAAAGTTGCTTAGCTCTGCCTTCTGAGGTTGCCCCGTGCTCATCCCCAGGGTTGGGCAAATCACCCCAAGGTTGTGGCAGCCACAGAAATGCCATTTCTCAGTACATGATTGAGCTTTGAGAGATCTCATCCTAAAATTTGGGAAAGCTTCTCAAAGTCATTCCTGAAGAAAGGAAGGTCACTTCTTGCTTCCTTGCCTTTCTTCCACTGGGAAATTTCAGCAGATTAGGGCATGGTCTGGTGGGACAGCCTTGCCTACTGGAGCTGAAGTGTCTTTTTTCTGGGTCCTGAAAGGTAAACTAGATTTCAAAAAGCAAACAGCTGGAGGGAGGGTTTGCCAGGCAGACGCAGCAGCCTGAGCAAATGTGCAGAGGTGCCGGAAGCAGGGGGAGGGAGAGGCTGGGAAGTGAGTGGGAACCAGGTGGGGCTAAGGAGGCCGACTTGTTCTTCTGACAGTTGGAAGCCATTGGGGAGTTTGGAGAAGAGTAGCATTTACTGCTTCTCCATTAGGCGTCTTGCATATGTCAGCCATTTAACCCTGTGAGGTTGGTATCATCATGCCCATTTTACAGACTGATAAACTGAAATTCAAAAGGCAGAAGTAACTTGCTAGAGTCACACAGTCTGGAAGGGCGAGCATTAGAATTTGAAGATTTGAGGCCAGTTCTAATCATTTCCAAAACCCTTGGTCTTTCGGGCATAGCTCCATGCCTCCCACTGCAAAATGGCATATGCTCAAGTGGGAAATTGGTGAGGTCAAGTTCCTGAGGGTGGGGACCATGAGGGATTGAGCAGAAGGAGAGACTAGAAGTGCCAGCTCCTAATGTCCTCTGTCGCTCTCAACAGGAGGCTCAGAGACCTGCAGTACTAGGTGGGCAAGGCGGAATCATCCCCTCCTTCACTTCTCATCTCACCCCTGCTGCTCTGCTGGCTTCCTCCCACCCCCAGCCTGTAATCCAGCCTTTTATCACGGCCCCCCAAGAAGTCTGAGGACAGCCTCCTTCCATGACTGGGTCTCAGTCCTGATAAATGATCTGCATGCACAACACACAGCTGAGAAATGGTGGAGCTGGGCTGGACTCCAGGGAGTTAGCGCTCTTTGCACTGTACTGTTCTCACCATGCCCAGCACCTCGCGTGCGCGCAGTGACAGTAGCTCTTTTCCCTTCGGGCAGGGGCCAATGTTCACCCCACTGGAGGGTCAGAATTTTGGAGGCTGAAGCTACATTGGAGGCTACACCTCCCTTCCTTCTGGAGGTGGCTTCTGTCACTGGCCAGATTTCAGCCTTTTCTGGAGGAGGAGAAGTGCCAGGGCTTTCCCGCGCCTGCAGCTTAGGCCAGGGAGGCTGTGGTCCAAGGACCTGCCCTGGAGAGAAAGAGGGTGACTCAGGGAGGCCCTGGCTGCTTTGCATGCGGGATGAGGGCTCCTCTGGTCAATTTGCTTTCACTAATGTCAGGCCCCCGCGGTGCCGTCGTCGGTTGCGTAGCAACTGGCCGAGCAGCACGGCAGAGGTGGCCATGCATAAAAGATGACACATGATGGTGGGGCATGGGGTGACGATTTGCAAATTTAGATACAGTCGCAGCAGGAATATGAACTGGGCACTCGACAGGCGGAGGGGGGGTGACTCTCTTTGTCTCCTCCCACCTCATTCAGAAAGCGGATTCCTGTCAAATGTATTGAGGTTTGGGGAGAGGGAGCAGAAGGGGAGAAGGGTGACTTGGCTTCAGCCCACAGAAAGCTGGGCGCTGAGCTGGTGGGGGCTGCGAGGGAAGCGGGGGAGGAAACAAGATGGTCAGCGATGGCAGCATGGACAGAGCCTCAGGGCATCCGGAGGACCTGGTCTGGCAGCCTGGCTCCTGGAGACCATCCCTGCCCTGGCAGGAGGGTGATGAGAGCGGCTGGTCTGAACCCCCCTTCTTCTCCCAGTGGGTCTCCTCTGGGAGATGCTTCTGAGAGATACAGGGAGATGAGGGGTGCTGGACTTGGCACCCCCAGGTCTGGGTTTCAGTCCTAGTCTTGCCATTTCCTGAAACGGAGAACTTCAGCAGGTGACTTTAAATTATATTCCATTTAATCCATTCAGTACCAGTTGAGCACCTGCTATGAGCTGAGCGCTGACCTAAGGCCCGGGGACACAGTATTATAAAATACGGTCTCTGCCCTTGAGTAGCTCTCAGTGTGGTGGGAGAACAGATGTTCAAATCAATAAATTACACTCTAGTGCAAGGAGTGCAAAAATAGAAGGACTAGAGAGGAGGTGATTTCTGCTCTGAGTTTTAAAGGTAATAGAGGACCTGGCCAGGAAGGTGAGGAATGGAGGGGAGCTCCCAGGCCAAGGAGGCAGCATGTGATCTCAGCGGGAGGTGAAGGGAACTTGCAGATGTTTGATGTGGCCAGGGAGTAGAATGCAGTGCCGCAGTGTCAGTGAGGACATGTTTGGTGATCTCTCAAGGTCCTCCTGCCCAGCCCCTACCTCACCATGCATGGAAGAGACCCACTCTAGGAAAAGAAGAACAAATCGAACCCTTAGAAGTGCCTGGAAACCCATCGGACCCCGGCACCTTATTTTCCAGAGGAGGAAGCAGGCGCAGAGAAAGGGAGGGACTGGCAGAGGCCACCCCTTAACCTTGGTGGGGGCGGAGGTGGGAGAAGGGGGGACAGCCGTGAGCAGGGTGTGGTGGGTCCCTGTCCATGTGGATCCTGGGGTTCGGAGGTGTCGGGGAATGTGGTGGTTCCACAGAGACAGGCTCCTTCAGGAAGACCTGGTCTGGGAGGTAACTCCAGTGCGAATGTCACCTTCAAATGTAAGCACCTAGAGGGCTGCTCTTTTTTTGTGTCCTGACACCAACAGCACCAGGCACAGGTGGGTGTGGCTGAGTAGCTGTGGAGGGAACCATTTCTCTCTTGCCCAGGCCTTCGACAAGCTTCTGATCCTTTCACAGTCTTTGGGTATCGTGTCCCCATTTTCCAGAAGAGGAACCAGCTCTGAGAGGAGCCAGAACTTGTCCAATAACACAGTGGCAGAGGCTGACCCCGGGTTTTCTGACTGCTCTGCCATGCC
This sequence comes from Phacochoerus africanus, assembly GCF_016906955.1. Classification (NCBI taxonomy): domain Eukaryota; kingdom Metazoa; phylum Chordata; class Mammalia; order Artiodactyla; family Suidae; genus Phacochoerus; species Phacochoerus africanus. The sequence goes on from NC_062551.1 coordinate 161,239,530, forward strand.
TCTTGTGCCTCCACACCTAGGATTTCTGTTCCGAGGGAACTGGGGGGGTCATCTTGGCAATGGCAACAGATGGAGTTATGATGTTGGGAGCCGGGCCCAGAAAGTTGGATTTGAGGTTATCCCTGAGGAATAAAAATGCCCAGCAAAAAAAAAAAAAAAAAAAAAAAAAGGTGTAATCTGGCTAAAAACTTTGCTTGGCTTCCCTGTGTGGGCTCGTATATCAAAATGGAAGCTCTGACCAGGCCAGGTGGCTTCCCTCCGGCCTCATCACACTTTTCCATCCCTCATGAGAACCATGAAGGAATTCGAATTCCAGCTCTTCCACATACTTGCTAAGTCACCTGGAGTCATTCATTTTTTGCCTCCATTTCTCCATTTCTTTCTCTGCAAAAGAAGGACATGAATAGTACCTGCCTTATGGAGTTGTTGCAAGAACTACATAAATCAATGCATGTGGCATGTTTAGAACAATGCCTGGTGTACGGTATGTGCCTAATCAAATAGTAATTATTATTATGGAGGGAGGCAGTCCAGCTTGGGATAGGAGTTAGAACATGAAAGTTGGGGAAAGACCTCTTAAGAGATCTAATAACGTACCTTGTGTCTAGGAAGACACAGGAGTTAGCTGGTCAAGAAGTAGAGTGAGGATTTACCAGACAGGGGGAACAGTAGGTGCTAAACCTCAGAGGCTCCAACCCTTTCCATAAGAGATGAAGACACTGCAGTGCAGAGAGGGTAACTTCCCTGTTGAAAGTCATGCAGCAAGTGGTAGCAGAACCAGGCTAACCTCCAGGCTCAAGGTCTGAAGGGAGAGGAGGGCTCTGGGTACCCCAGGGCTAGAGCCTGGAGACAAACAGCCTCGGCCCTCGGCGCGGGACTGTGTCTGGAGGGCAGAGAGCGGGGGAAGCTGGAAAGGGGAGGTGGGCCTTCTCCACTGTCCAAGGAGTCAGAGGGAAAGCCAGGTCCTGCTTCACCTTTGGGATGCCCCCCTGAGAAGAAGGGAGTGGTGACCCGTATGGGCTGGGGGTACCGATGCTTGGAGCCGCTGGCAGCTGACGGGCTCACTAGGCTGTGGAGTAAAAGGGGTCAAGCCCTGGCCCCTGGTGAGGATATGTGATCTGCAGTATTTATAGATCTGGAATCTGAATGTGGGAGCAGGTGCCTGGTGTAAGGTCCAAGGAGGTGCCCAGAGGCGGCAGATGCCTCTGCAGTCCACGGCACCTGTGCAGGGCCTGTGCATTTCAAGTTGCCTTTATAACTGCTCTGGGCTTTAGCACCTGAGAGGGACTGGACAGAGATTCTTATCTGGAAGTTCCCTGGGTGAGTCCTTGACCGACCTGAGACCGAGACTGACAGGACATGAACCCTTGACTGACTCGAGCCTAAGAATGTTGGTCCTGGAGACAGACTCTCTCCTAAGATGTGTTCTGGTTGCTTCTGGGAACTCTCATGGTGGCCAAGGGGACTGGAATCTTCCTGGGGACAATTGCAGTCTAGAGAAAGCTACCGAGTGTTCAAACCTCTGCTCTCCCGCCTCCTGAATGTCTGACCTTGGCCAAGTGACTCAACCTTCTTCTCTTTCTTCACTCATAAAATGAATAGCAGCACCAGCCGCAGGATTATTCGGAAGATTAAATGAGGCTGTGTATGTAAAACATTTGGCAAATGAACCATCTGAGGCAAAGGGAGAGCTCAGCCAATGTTAACTGTTATAGTAGGTTTCAAATATAACTCATGCTCCAACCCAACTCTGCAGAAAGATTGCATTATTTTTCTATTGATGATCTGGTTTTCCTTCTGAGACTGCCCTCTCTCCTCCTGCTAGTTGTAGGGAAAATAGAGCTTTTAGCTCCAGCCAAGACAAAATTCTGCCTGTTTTTTTTTCTTTTTTTTCTTTTTTCTTTTTTTTTTTAAATGTCAGAGGCTATATATTACTTCATCTTTCACTTGGAAATTTTTTCTGGAAGATTCTCAACTTTACATTAAACTGGGCAAAGCTCATGGACTTGGAGAAGCAAAAGAAAATAATGTATTAACAATTTCCAAAATATCACCTCTGCTACCTTTTTATTACCATCATAGTAATGCCAGGCTCCCGCCACCCACTCCAGGCTGCTGTTAGGGTTGCCCCCCGTCTGACATCTCGAGGCTAGAACCAGGCATGGGCTATCCTGGGCAGGATGGCTGGGGTGGCCCCTTCAGGGCACCTGCCTGCACTGGCAGAGGCAGCAGGTCATAGAAGCTCTCAGCAGACGGCCTTCATCTCTCTACATGCCCCATCTGCACCCCCACTGCCACTCCTGTGCCAAAGAAACCCCCTGCCTCCTTGGATCCAGATACTTGATCTCTAGCTGCAGCCCTGGTCTGGTCCTCAAAGCACTGCTCAGAGACTTCCTTCAGGAGTCATTAACAGAGAAAAGCAGCCGCTCTCAGGGCTTGTGTTACATTAATTTTTTTTTTTAAAGCAATCCCACCCCCCACCCCCCAAACCCACTCCTTTCTCTCCTTCTGGAAACCCTTCTCTGGATCAGCATCTAACTCTCTCTCCCCGCCCAGCCACAGATCCCAGATTCACAGTGGGCGGGGGAGCCCCGGAGGGCCCTGGAGGAGGAGTGGCCTGAGGGGGGCTGCCCAGATGCCGCCACCAAGGAATCAGGCTGCAGCCACTCAGTCTAAAGTGTCCCTTTGGTGGCGGGAGGACCTCTGGGCTACTCTCACTCACCAAAGCACACAAGATTTTAGGCGATCTGTCAGATAGTTTTAGGTGACCTTTTCCAAGTTATTGAACATATCTGTGCCTCAGTTTTTTCTCTCTAAAATGGGAAGAATACCAAGCCACATATAGGACTCTTAGAGGAATTAAATGGATTGAATGAGCTAATTTTTTAAAAAAGCTTTTAGAACAGCCTCTGACACATGGTGTGACCTATGTAAACATTTGTTAAATAAGTAAACTGCAAAGATCATTGGATTAAACAGCACTGAGCTCATACACTGAGAAAGTGGATTGTCTTTAACTTCTCTTTCAACCAGTCTGATGACATCAAGAGTTACACACTTCTTGGTTTCCCGTTATGTCTTAGGCGTCTCTTTAATAGTTGCTTCCTCCCCAATAGGAAGCTGGCTTCAGACTCAAAACCCCTAGCAATCAAGGGAGTCAAGGGGCTCTCTAGAATGTAAAAATTTCGTTTTCAATGTAATTAATTTTACATTTATTTTTCTCTTCCTGGTATGTAAATTTTTTTTTTTTTTAATTTCTTTCTTCTCTTTTAAGGCTGTACTTGTGGCAAATGGAATTCCTGGGCTGAGGGTTGAATCAGAGTTGCAGCTGCAGGCCTGTGCCACAGCTGTGGCAACACAGCTCCTTAACCCACTGAGCAAGGCCAGGGATCCAACCCACATCCTTGCGGACACTGTGTCGGGTGCTTAACCCTCTGAGCTGCAACAGGAACTCCCTGGTATGTAATTTTGATTTTCCATTTATGGTGTGGTATAAGATGTCTTTAAGATAAAAAGTGAATACAATTAAAGAAACATGTAACGTCAACAGTGGTATTGGTGACTTATGGACACAGCAAAAATAGTGATACTGGGAAGTAAATTCTGGAAGTTAGGGAAACACAGCAGTGAAAAAAAATCCGTCTTTCTCTCTATCCACCTGTCGTCTCTATCTCCCTTCTTCTCCCATCCTCTGTCCTTTCTCTCTCTCTCTCATTCCTAAAGAGAAGAGGAGTTAGACATCAGTTTTCAGATCTGCTTTGAGGAGTGTCTTTCTCTGCCTGTGACCCAGGTGGGCCCACCACCCCATTGCACCAGTGTGTACAGCCCCGCTCTCCAGACATGCCTGGGCTGGGGGTGGGGGGCTCTTGAGGCTCGGTCATTGCACATCTCTCTCCCCTCTCTCTCCCTCTCTTCCTCTCGTTTAATCTTCTTGCCTGGCAGAGTGGCTGTAAATTACCACATTAATTTCCAAAACAAGCCAAGTTCCATAGTAACGAAACGGCTTCCATCCAGACCTGAAAAGATTCATTAGGAAGTTGATGTGCTAAGTGCCGTCAACTTACTTCTTCAAAAGAACAGTTGCATTTACCCAATTGTGATCGCTCTCCAGAGACCGGGGCACCCAGTGGTCGTGAGCCTGACACCCAGGCTGCAGAGTGACTCCTCGAATTGGGGGGGAGGAACGTCGGGGATTCAGGACCAGTGGGATGTAGACACTGGGTGGACACCAGCTGCTGGTGGAGTGCTGATCTGCCTGCTCCCTTTGAGAACTCCTGGATGCCTCCAGGTTCTGTTTGTAGGCAGACTTGCTAACCTTGCTGGGAGAGGTGCCTGGGGAACATTTTAGGACTGACGGCTCCTGGGATGTTGGGATTGTGACTTTGGGGCAAAAATGGGGCATAGGACACCCAGCCTCTATGTCAGGGAAAGGGACTGAGAATCCAGGGCACATATTTGTGGTTAAAAAGGACTGATAAGCTATTTATTTTATAAGGTTCATTTTCAGTGTAAATGGTCCCCAGTTGGCTATGGCTTGGAAGCCTCCATATTCTCCTCTGTAAAAAGGGGACAGTAATACTTTCTTCCAGGGTTTCTGTGAGGCCTGAATGGGATCTTGTATGTAAAGCACCTAGAACAATGCCTGGCATGGAATTACTTCTCTCTGTCAGTGATGATGACAGTGACGAAGGTGATGATTCACAGTCTATGTTTCTGACAACAGCCGTCGTCCATCCATCCCTCTCCCTCAGCACTGCTTTACTTGGCAAGTGGAAGCGTCCCGAAGGTGCCCCTCCATAAGCATCTCTCCATTCCACCTCCTGCTTTCCCCACATCCCCAACTGCTGAGGCTTCTGGTCACCTTTCATTTGCAGGCTGGAACCAGCTTCCCAGTGAACGTCCCTGCCCTCATTGAAGCTGAGAGGGGCAGTGGAGGAGTTTACCCTCCTTCCTTCCTCCCTGCTCTCTAAGAGGTAGTGATTAAAATTAGGCTCTGAAGTGATTAAAGCTCTGGGGAAGAAAGACGGAGTCTGATCAGGGTCCACCACTCACTAGCTGTGTGGCTCTGAGTAAGGGGCTTGACCTCTCTGAGCCTACATAAAACTATGTGGTGCTGCTTCTTATCTTACGAAGTACTGTGACATTCAGTGAGATTGTGTTCGTGACTTGGTTAGTCCAGAGCCTGGCCCAGAGTAAATGTCTGGTAAATGTTAGCTATTCTGCTGGGTTTTGTGCTAAGTCCTGAAGGCCAGAGCTGATACTCAGAGGTCAGCCAGCCCGGCCAATATATCTGTGAGTATGAGGTCTTTCGAGGGGAGTGACTTAAGAGGCATTTTTTTTTTTAACTTGATAAAATATTTTGAGGAGGCACTGTGTTTATTGCTTTCAATATTTATATGATTTAATTTAACCATGAGGAAGGCAATAATAACAATAGCTGACAAATTATTGAAGATCTACTAGGTAGCCTAGCTCAGACTAAGTGCTTTTTGTGTTGTATGTTATTTGATCCTCAGACAGTCTCTTGAGGTTTACATGACTGTCGTTTCCCCCACTTAACTGATTAAACAGAGGCTCAGAGACGTTGTGCAGCTCAGGATCACACAGCTAGAGCTTGGGGTCTTCCTGACTCTGGGTGGAGTCTCAGCTCCATTATCATTATAGTAAGTCTCCTGGTACCAAGAGGTCCAGTTTGCAGATGGGAAAACCAAGGTTCAGGAGGGGGCAATCGTTTTGGAATGGAGTTGCAGGGCAGTGGTGTGACAATGGGGGTCTCAAGGGCTGTCTGCGGGGGAAAGCCAGGGCATGGCAGGTCCGCAGGGCAAGGCTTCCAGGAAAAGAACCAAGTCGTTGCCCCTCCTGGCAGCGCCCCCTGCTGGCAGTGCCACAATTTCGGGCCAGTAGTTTCCTGTCTGCTCTAAAACAGCTTGAGGCTGGTGTGCAGGCTCCCCCAGCAAAGTCTTCCTAATGGCATTCCATATTTGCATGACACATTCCCGTGGCCCATGGTGGGGAGGGTGCCCTTGTTTGAATTTGGCAGAAATTAATAAGTCTGAGCAGAGAGACATCACACATAGGGCTGAACATGGCTTTGCCACCCCATCTAATTTGTTAGACAATATAGCCCTACCGCAGCTTCCAGTGTAGATGAAGAAAATAAACACATGCATATTTATGACTTTAAAAGATCTCCCTTTATCCAAGCGTGTCGCTTTCTTTTTATTCGGCATATCATCAGATCAATAATTAGTTCCCATACATTTTAATAACTGGAGTGTTCACTTATGATTGTTTTTTTCATAATTTTGCATTTACGTTTGACAAATTCAGGAACTTGTTCAGTTTGAAAAGGGAGGGAAGAGGTCAGGGATGTTTTTTTCTTGTTCTCTGTGTCCCAAATCTGAAAAGGCCGACGAGGTGTGAGCTGAGAGGGGCTTGCTGAACTCTGGTGAGTCCCTTGGCCTGACTGTGTTCTGGGTGGTTCTACTCTCAGGGTTGTGTGTGTGTTGGAGTGGGGGTGGGGATTGTATTCTTCACTATCCACTGTTTTCTGTTTTGTGATTAGCCATAGGCCTTGCTCAGAAAGGAGATCCACTGGGGAAGATGGTGAGTGGTTCTACCTGTAAAATTACAGCAAAGCTTATTCAAGAGGTGTCTGGGCCCCACATACCCCTAGCTTTGAGGTCCCGTCTCTTTTAGGGGTGGTTGATGGGACAGAGCCATCATCCATCGATACCTACTTTTTGCCAGGTCCTTTCTGTATTGCCATCAAACCCATGACAATTTTCCATAGCTGTCATGACCCCACTTTACAGAAGAGGAGTCTAAGTTCCCTAGAGGGTACATGGGTCGCCCTGGGCCACACAGTTGAGAAGGCTCTGAACCACAGTCGGCTCGACTCTGTCTACCCTCCTTTTACTCTATCTTCCCTCTCCTGCTCTTGCATGTCGCTCTTTTCCACTTTTCTGTTAAGATCAAGCCATGAGCAGGTTCTTCCAGGGAGCATCCGTTGGAAGCTCAAGGGTCCTCTGTGGCCTTCACACCCCTGTGTTTCCCTCTGTCATGGCGCCCGCACTGGTCTCTGCTGTGGGGCATGTCTATCGATGCACCGAACACTCATCCTGCTGCTGTGGACATCTGTCTGCACATTGTCTCTCCAATTAGAATCTGGACTCCTCAGAGTAAGGACTATATCTTATTTATCTTTGTGTTTCCAGGCTTGGAAAATAAATATTTATGGGAGAAAGGAAGGGAGGGAAGGAAGGAGAAGGTGGAGGAAGAAGAATGATTTTATTAAAATAAATTGAGCATATTCCAAAGTTGCTGTCTTTTTTAATGTACCTTACACAGGCTGAATGGAGAGCCCTCATTTCTCTTTTCCCGTCTTCTTTTTATTTTTTATGAATGTGAAGGTTTATTTATTATTAATGACATATTGTTATTTTAAGATGAACTAGGTGCTCCGAGTCAGGCAACGAAGGCTACAACACGGTCTTAACTTTCTCAGACTTATAATGGAACTTGGGAGACACACATACAGAGTGTGTTTAATAAGTAAATAAGGGAGATTGTGATTAAGAAGGGCAGGGTAGGGGGAGTGGAAATGCACAGTTATTAAGCATCTGCAACTGGCCAGGAGCTGAGCTAGGTTCTTTACATACATTATCTCCCTAAATCCTCATGCTTGTGCAGTGGGCATGACAGCCCCCGTTTTATAAACAAGGAGCCTGAGCTTGGGTGGTGAACAAGCTAAGTGAGTAACAGAACTACCTGGTTGGGAATGTGGACCCAGGTTGGCGCAATTTCCAAAACTTGTTCTCAGTCATGTTCCCCATTCAACACAAAGTATGTGAGTGTCTAGGGGTAGTGGGGATAGGAAGAAGATATTCTGTTGGCCTTGCATCTCCTAGCCTGCTCAGCTTCCAGCCCCAAGGTACTCTTGCATCACCTAAACCCTGAGCCCTCCTGATGCTGGTGGGATGGCTTTGGGGCTCAGCCTCAATAGTAGGTGGATTCTGGCATTAAGCTCACAGCTTGAGCCTAGCATGCTGGGATGCCTGGTGGGAGCCCTCTGACCTGAAATCTCCTTTCTTGGTGCAGTCACCCAGTGGATGCTTGCCTTAGTTTCCCTGAGGGGTCTCCAGTGTCTGACAGACCTCAGCCCAGCCCTCAGCTTGCTTGGCTGATCTGGTGATTCTTTATTCATTTTGATGAAAGGAGTAGGAAGAGCAATACTGCCTCAGTCAGTGTCCACTCAAGAAGCAAACCCTCTAGATATTTTAAGCAGAGAGATTTGTTACGAAGCTTTTGGATGGACTAGAGAGGACAAAAGGGGATTAAAGGGGATGCTTCTCAGAAATCAGTTACTGAAGGAAGCCATTACTGCGCCTTGGTCTGGAGAAGCAAAAGGGGGAGAGTGGAGGCTGCACCATTGTAGACACTCCTGGAACTGGTATCTGTACAGCTCTTGGAATCCAAAGGTTCATATTCTCATAGGTGACAGAAGCTGAGAATGGCTTCGGTTTTCTTTCTGTCTTCTTATGGCTCCTGCGTGCCTTCCAACTGCAGAACCAGTTTGGAACCTAGCTGGCACAGAATCATGAAAAATGTAGTTCTCAGGTTTCCAGCCCTAGTGTTTCACAGGAGTGTGTAGAACAGTGGGTGTAGGGCTGAAGACCAATGACAATATCTAGTACAGGATGGAGAGAACAAGGGCTTGGGAATCAGATAGCTTTGGGTTCAAATCCTGACTCTGCATTAATGGGTCCTTGGGTAACTTTCTGAATTCCTTCTTAGTTTTCTTTTCTGTAAAGTTGAAATAATAATAATAATGGTAACAGTAATAATAATACTAACAATGCCTTCCTTTTAGGACTAGTGTCAGGCTTAAATAAGATCATACATATAAAGCACTTTGCCATAGACCTGTCTGTCTATAGTCATACTCTCTCTAAATGTGAGCTATTGTCGACAGTAGGATGTTTCAGTTCATGTCCTTTCCATGTGCACACAACTTTCCATGTTTCTTGAACTGCTTATCTCTGCTTCCTAAACATTATCAATCAGTGCCTAGGTTCACCACCCATGGGGGCTTTTACAAACAAGGGTAATAGGGATTGAGCAGAAGTGGACTGTGTCCATTACGTGCCCACATCTGTGACCTCTTTGAATGCCCATGACAACCATAGCAGTAGGGGTTACTGACTCCATTTCATAGAGACAGTGTAGAGTCAGGTGACCTACCTTCTGCTTGCCACCTACTTCTGTCTCCAGTGCCCCATGGTAGGAGTTGGAGGGCTGGGTGCTTGGGTGGTGCTCAGATCCTTTCAGCAAGTGTTTCCTGGGCGCCCACGAGTGGTGGGAATGCAGCCAGGCAGCCACTGCCAAGCCCATCCCATCTGGAGTCGACTCACGAGACTCGCGCAGCTAGGAGGGGGTTGGCAGCAGGAAGAGGACGGTGTGAGAAAAGAACATCTCATGCTCTCCTTGCCCACGCGTGAGCCTCTCCTGGAGAAGCTGGATCCAGCCACTTTATTCTGCTTTCTGGCTCTTCAAATGCAATGTTGGGCTGGTTCCAATTCAACCCCATTTTATACGGGTCTGTTGAGCATCTGCACAGACGGGTGAGGAAGAGAGCACTGTGGTTGGTCAGTGCTATGTGGGGGGGCCTAGGCTTGTGGGAACACAGACCACGGACTTCTAATTTTGCTTGGGGAGTCAGGCACAGCCTCTCAGAAGCTGCCACTTGAAGGAAACAGAGGAGCTGGTTTGATAAACGGGCTGAGGAGGGCACAGGGATGAGAAATATGCACAAACCATTTGGGGAACTGAGAAAGGCTCAAGTGGCTGATGCACGGAGGGCAAAGGCAGTTGTGACAAATGCTGAGGCTTGAGAGGATGGAACGGGCTGGGTCATGAAGGGCATTGTGAGTTATGTCTGTGAGCTTGGACTTCATCCTGGGGACAAAGGAGTGCCACTGATGGGTTTTAAGCAGGGAAGTGACATGGCCAGATTCATGGTTCAGAAGGAGCGTTCTAGAGTCAGAGTGGAGCAAAGGATGACCCCGTGGAAGACATGGAGGCCACTGAGGAGGAGGCTGCCATGTCTCAGGAGAAATGGGTGGTGGACTGGATTGGGGCAGTGGTGCAAGGCATGGAGAGAAGGGAGGGCTTGTGCAGATGACAATGAGGAAAAGTAGAAGCAACCAGTGGAATAACAGTATCCATAACAGTGAACACATAGAACTCTCACCAAGTGCCGAGCAATTGACATATAATTCATTTAGTTCTCATAATAACCCAAAGGAACAGGTCAGGGGGGGTATGTCGTATTCAAGGTTATATGCCTAGAAAGTGGTGGAGGCGGGATTGAAGCTCAGGCAGCCTGGCTCCGGAGTCTATGCTCTCAACCACACACACTCTACTGCCTCTTGAGATCCCAGCGCTTGCTGGCTGATTAAGTGTGGGATCGGGAGGAATCCATCGTGACTCCCAGTTTCCATAGAGGCTTAAACTATCCTGTGTCTTCAAGCAGAGTAAGAGCAAAGCTAGGGAAACATGGAGAGGGAACCAAGGCTGGTCTCCTCTGTGGCTCCTGACCCCCTAGGCTCAGATCCCATTTTCTTTCTGGACCCAGATTTTTGTCTTCACTTTTTACTATAGCTTGAGTGTTTATGTCCCTCCACGATTCAATTCAGACTTTGAAAACTAACCCTGCAATGGTATGACCTTTGGAGGTGGGGTCTTTGTGGGGCAGAGCCCTCACAAATGGGTTTAGTGATCTTATAAAAGAGACCCCAGAGGGCTCCCTCACCCCTTTCCCCAGGACACAGCAACATAACGACCGTCCATGAGCCAGGAAGCAAGCTCTCACCAGACATTGAATCTGCTTGTGCCTTGAGGTTGGACTTGCCAGCCTCCAGAGTTGTGAGAAATACATTTTTTTGGTTAAGCTACCCAGGTTATGGTATTTTGTTACAACAGCCCAAACAGAATAAGATGCTTTTCCTGCCATCCCGTGGGAACCTTGGCAATGCTCAGGGCCATCAACTCCTGACAAGCCTTGGGAGCTCCGTGCCGCCCTAAGGGGTCCTGGGGACACAGAGGTGCTTCGGACACGGCCCCTGTCATCGACAGTCTTGATGGGTCACGCCTGCGTCTCTCTGTGTCCTCTAAGCTATTTGTAGTGAGGGACCTTTTATTTCTCCATTTCTGTTATGTTCTGGACCAACACCCTTGCAAAATACAGTGAAAACATCTCAGCAGAGGCACATTGCTGTTAAATTTCTAAGTCCCTGCTCCCTCCTTTCTGCTTTTTTGTACTCCTTTCCTTAAGGACTGGTTATCACTCCCGGATCAGCCCAAGTTTCAAGGACCACACCTTGCTGAGCACGGCTCAAGTCTCTGTCCCTAGTTAAATGGCCACCACTCGGGGCTAAGCCGCTCTTATTACTCGCCTGCTTCGGCTGCCGTCTTCTCAGTGGTCCATCCTCATGCATTCCCGTCCTCTCCAACCCATCCTTCACCTAGTAGCTAGCTGAGTAATGCATGCCCATCAATCTGGCCAGGTCAAGCCCTTGCTTAAACCCTCCCAGACCTCCCACTGTCTTTGGGGCGGTTCAGGCTAAGCACATTCCCACCTCTTGCTTCCAATTTAAAGTCTCACTTTCCTCCTCATTTACACACACCAACTTCAAGTCGTATCAGGCGGCTGCCGTTTTTGAAAATGAATGTACTCTCTCATGCCTCAGGGCTTTTGTACAGGCTCTTCTCTCTACATGGAATGTCTTTTACTAAAAATTATTTCATTCTTTTAACCAACACATATGGGATACCTACCATAAGCGAAACATGCTAAGCACTGGGATTGCAAAAGTGAAGAAGATCCAGGCCCTGTTCTTTAGGAACCCGTGATTCAGTAGAAGGTGAGATTGACAGTGAAATGGATTGACTGTGACTACTCACCCACAGGGCAGGGTAGGGACAAAAGAAAGCAGGGGAGCAGTGGGAGGCCGGAGGAGGATCTCGTAACCCAGCCTGGGGTCAGGAAAGGCTGCTGGAGGAGATAACACTTGGGCAGATCACCAAGGAATCATTCAGAGTTAGCCTGGCAACAGCAGAGGTGGGAGTGAGGAAAGGTGATCTGGGCTGAGGACGAGCCTATGCAGATGCTCAGAGGTGCCAGGCAGTGAGAGGGATGAAGGAATGGAGAAAGAAGTCTTCCTCATAGCTTAGCCGTCCTTTGTCAGGCCCTACGCAAGGTCCCAGCAACACAGCAGTAGTGCCAGATACCTCACGCATAAACACACACCTACAGACTTAAATACACAGAGATAAAAACATAGAGGGAGAACCTTGGCAACATCATGCTCAGTGAAAGGAGCCAGACACAGAAAGTCACGTGATGCTATTTAGATGACAGATCCAAAATGGTAAATCCATAGAAACAGAAAGCAGATTAGTGGTTGCCTGGGGCTAGCAGCGGGGGAGGGGAATGTGGCATGACTGCCTAATGAGTACGAGGTTTCTTTTTGGGGTGATGAAAACGTTTTGGAACTAGATGGAGGTGATGGTTGTATAACATTGTGAATGCATACCAAGCGCCACTGAGCTGTACACTCACTTTGGTTAATTTTTTTAATGTAAATTTTACCTTGATTAAAAAAAAATGGGGAAAAACAAGACAGCAACAAAAAGCCTTGTAAATTTTTAAATTTACAGACATATTCACTCAACAGGTAATTACGAAGTGCCTCCCAAGTGCCAGGCACCATATGAAGCACTGGAGATTCAGGGACAGTTCCTACCCTGAAAGCCCCACACGTATAAATAGAAACATGCAGATATGAACCCATGCAGACAAAAACACACACCTCCATCCATGAAGACATGCAGGCACATTCACTTAACATTCACTTAACAGATACTTACTGAGCCTTTACCACGAGTCAGACGATAGGCTGGATGCTGGGCCTGCAGTGGGGGAACAAAGCGACACAGTTACTGTCCTCCTGGCTTAAGGACACAAACACACAGTCAGCTACAGAGGCACACCCAGGCTGAAGTACACAAACACACACATATAGACAAGGACACAGCCCCAGTCCGCCAGCCAAATCCACGCTGGGGGGGGAAGAAGTTGAGCAATAGCACACAGACAGGCACGCGTGACCCCCATACCTCCCAACACACCCTCATCCCTCATGCAATCGACGGAGCTCCATTAAAAATCAGATTAAAACTGGCTTAGGATTTCAGAGCCTTCTCAGGAGAGGGGCATGAACGGGCCTCAGTAGAAGGGCCTGGAGCTTGGAGGAAAAAAAAAATCCCCAAGTCTCACTTAAGTGATTTTTGGCAGAAATCAAATTAACGGCGAGACTATGGACTGCTGACAAGGTGCTCCATCACGCTCTGCTGTGTGAGTGTGTTTCTTATACATGTTGTTTTCATTAGCACTTCATTTGATAATGATAAATGGCATTTTCATTTGAAAGGAAAATATTAAAAAGTTCTGATTTGCAAGAGTGAGCTAGAATGAATGATATTGTTATGTTCCGCCACTTGTATGGCTCAGAGAAAAATAATAATAATGATAATAAAAAACCCCAACCGCTTTCCCTGCTGAAGAAACACAAACATTTTATTTCTCCAGTGGGCCATTTGCTCACCATCAAATCTGTCCTTGGTGCAAAACCTGCTGAAAGGCAATGGATCAGGAGGGTGGGGGAGAAATGCTAGAAACATCAAAGGCTGCTGGGAAAGGTGACCTTGGGATATCCTGGGCCCCTTGCAGGCTAGCAGGGGGAGGGATTTCTGGCAGGCTGAGGCTCTCTTGGGGGCCTGGAATGCATTTTCTTGCTGTTTGGTCAGATTTCAGTTTTTTCTCCACCAGTTTGTTTATTTATTTGTTTATTTATCTTTTTGGAGCCACACCCGTGGCATATGGAGGTTCCCAGGCTAGGGGTCTAATCGGAGCTGTAGCCGCTGGCCTACACCACAGCCACAGCAACTCAGGATCTGAGCTGCATCTGTGACTCACACCACAGCTCATGGCAACGCTGGATCCTTAACCCACTGAGTGAGGCCAGGGATCGAATCTGCATCCTCATGGATGCTAGTCAGATTCGTTTCTGCCGAGCCAAGAGGGGAACTCCTCTCCACCAGTTGATAGAAATGTGCTGTCTTCTGAACTTACTTCAAAGACCCTGAGGTCATTACGATGGTTGACCAAGTCACTACCCCACTTACAACCCAGAAAGGGTTCCCATCACCTACAGAATGAAGTCGTAACTCTTCAGCTTGGCATCCAAGGCCCTTGGCCCCCTTGCCCCTGCCCCCAGCCTCAGCTCCCACATTCCCTCTCGCTCACCTTATTCTCTAGTTACACTGACCTCTGCACCATCCCCTGCACACACTTTCTTTTCCACCCATCTGCCACGTGGAGCCCTCAGACGGCTCCGTGGGTGAACTCCTACTCTTTCCAAGAGCCAGCTCCAGCATCTTCCTATGAGACCTTGTCTGAATCCCCTTCAAGGAAGAGGCTTCACTCCTTGGTCCCCATGCCTCATTTTTATATACCTTATCATGGATCTGAATGCATGAAATGGCCCGAAGCAGATGAAAGGCCGCAGGTCCCTGGCCTGGTGATGCAGAGGATGTGGGCAGATGCAGCGAAAGGAGCACTGGAGACGGCCTGATCTCTCCAATACCTTGCCCGCCTCAAACTAGTGAGTGCTCCCTTCTCCGGCTCCCACAGTGCTCTGGGCCACCCCATCCTACAGCCTATCACACGCAGTTGTCTGGGTCTGTGCTTCTGCCCCTTTCTTGCCCCTAGACCAGGGGCTTCTTTAGCACAGGGTCTGCTGACAGTGAGCAATTGTTAGGTAATCAAGTGGGTAGGTGATGGCATGACGGCTGCGGAGAATTGTTGTTCAGTTGACTTTATTCCTGGTATTTCTTCATATCAATAATGTAACCTTTCTTTTCTCCAGAGGTGAAGCAGAGTCAAATAAGCTTGTTTGAAAACCCAGCACATCTTAGTGAGGGTCAATGACGTTAGCACGCATTGGGAGATTTCCAATGTCTGGCATCAGCCCAGGCAGCTGATGAATCGCCCTCCTGTCTCCTCTGCAGCAGAGGGAGCTTGGCGTGGAGAGGGAGGCCGAGAGTGTGCTGCCTCTGGACAGAGTGAGAGCTGCTCAAGGTCGGGGACCATGGCCATAACACAAGGCTTTGAGGTGGTCTTTGGCTCTCTTCCTAATCATGTGACCATCTATTACCCTATTTGATGCCCTCCAAGAGCCCACTTCAACTAACATGAAACGAGCTCCCTTTAAGTGTCAAAAACCCTATTGGGTACTATTGGTTGGACAAGCATGACTATTCCCATTTTATAGATGAAGAGACTGAGGTTCAGAAAGGGGAAGTGTCCTGCCCCAAATCATGTAGCTGGCTAATAGACGAATCAGAGCTAAAATCCAAGTCTGTCTTGCTTTTACTTGGGTTAAGGGTCTCCCTCCTGCAAAGAACCATAGGTATTCAGCCCTGGAATCGATGCTGGGGAAGAGATAGGGCTGCATGTGTTGGGCAAATTGGGACAGAGAAGAGAGTTTATAACCTGGCTGACCCTGAAGGTCTCCAGAGCCAGGCCCTACTTCTGCTCATCCCACACCTTGGCCTGTCCTCCATTCACACCTGGGTACCCTCTAGGCAGGCCCTGCCACCGTCTCCACTCCGAGCCTTTACTGAAGACATCCCTCCAGCCTGGCAGGTCCTCTGTCATCTTCACCTTTTAAGATTCCTGGAATCCTTTAGGACCCAGCTCATACTGTACCTCCTCCAAGAAACCTGCCAGCTACACTTGGTATGTTATCCCCAAGGCACTGTGAGTCACGTGAGGCTATGGATTTCTTGAATGCGTTTTTTTTTGGCGGGGGGAGGCGCACCTGTGGCATGTGGAAGTTCTCAGGCTAGGGGTCGAATCGGAGCTGCAGCTGCTGGCCTATGCCACAGCCACAGCAATGCAGGATCTGAGCCACATCTGTGACCTATGCTGCAGTTCACGGCGGCACCAGATCCTTAGCGTGCTGAGCAAGGCCAAAGACCAGACCTGCATCCTCATGGATACTAGTCAGGTTCTTAACCTGCTGAGCCGCGATGGCAACGCCCACCAATTCATTTGTGAATTATGCTTGACACACGCGGAGTAGACGCTCAGTAAAAGTCTACCTAATGACAGCCACCACCGCATGTTCATCATTATCGACAGTGTAGTACTTGTAAGCTTTGTCTAGGATGATACTTCCCAGCCAACTCTGGGTCCTTTACTCCTTTGAGAATCTGCTGCTGGGAGTCACAGACTCTCCTGCCACAAATACACAAACAGAGAAGGGACATCTTATGCGGGGGTTGGATTCTAAAGACAGTCTATGAGGCAAAAATCATATGTAATCAAAACTACCCTTAGAAATGCTTTGAATTCTCCCTAAAGTCCAGAGTACATAGTCTATGCAGTAGATAGTTGGTTTACATTAGGGAGCTGTGTTGTATGAAGACCCCCCCCTTTTTTTTTTCCCTCTTAGGGCTGTACCCGCAGCACATGGAGGGTCCCAGGCTAGATGTCCAATCGGAGCTACGGCTACCAGCCTACGCCACAGCCACAGTCACAGCAACATCAGATCCGAGCCGCGTCTGCAACCTACACCACAGCTCATGGCAATGCCGGATCCTTAACCCACTGAGCAAGGCCAGGGATCGAACCCGCAATCTCATGGCTCCCAGTTGGATTCGCTTCTGTTGTGCCACGATGGGAACACCAAGACTTTCTTTAAAGAATAAAGTCACCGGGAGTTTCCGTTGTGGTGCAGTGGAAATGAATCTGGCTAGTCACCATGAGGATGCAGGTTCAATCCCTGGCATTGCTCAGTGGTTCAGCCATCTGGTGTTGCTGTGAACTGTGGTGTAGTTTGCAGATGTGGCTCTGATCCCCTATTGCTGTGGCTGTGGCATAGGCCAGCAGCTGTAGCTCTGATTCTACCCCTTGCCTGGAAACTTCCATATGCTGTGGGCGAGGCCCTAAAAAGCAAAAAATAAAAAATAAAAGATAAATAAAAAAATAAAAATCAGTATCCACACAGCCAGATGCTTATCTATAGAAGAAGCATAAGGAAAGTCAGATTTTTTGTGGGATCAGCAGATTTCTGCCTGTACATGTAAAGCTTAGCATCAGCTTCAAAGGGTTCATGGACCTCAAGTAGAGAGCTTTTGATACAGAGCTTTAAAATATACAAAATCTTTGTCATTCAGCAGCATATGTTAACCTTCAAAACCATCTTTATAAGCGAATATCATTGATATTATTCCTACTTTATGGATGAGTAAATTGAGACTCAGAGAGGCTAAATGACTTTTAGTCCAAAGTTTGGGCCTCTTGTCCAATGACTGTCCCCAAAGGCTTTCCCACCGCACTGCCTGATGTCTACATTGAGGATCTGACTTGGTCATGGTCTACTTGTCAGTGAAGAGGGTGTGTGATCCTAGACCAGTTACCTAGCCTCTCTGAAACTCAGAAGCTATGTTTGCAAAATAAAGATAATAATACCCCCTGAGTAAAGTGTCCTTGTAGGATTAAATGAGCCATGGGATATGAAATTGCCTGGCAGAGTGCCTAGGACATTGCAAAGTCTCCCTAAGAGTTGACTTTTCTTCTCCACCTTAGCTGGCACTCCTGGGAAATCAGAGAAAAGCTTTGCTCCGTGCAGTGTCATCTACCTCCTGACCTCCCTCCAAAGGGCGTCAGAGACTTGGAGTCTTGGGCAGAGCTGCTTAAGAAATGCAAATACTGGGAGTTCCTGATGTGGCTCAGTGGGTTAGGAACCTGACTAGTATCCATGAGGATGTAGTTTCAATCCCTGGCCTCACTCAGTGGGTTGAGGATCTGGCATTGCTGTGAGCAGTGGTGTAGATCACAGATGCAGCTTGGATCCTTCATTGCTGTGGCTGTGGCATAGGCTGGCAACTGCAGCTCCGATTTGACCCCTAGCCTAGGAACTTTCATATGCTGTGGGTGTGGCCCTAAAAAGAAAAGCAAAAAAAAAAAAAAAAGAAAAAATGCAGATACCTTTCCTTGTTATTGAAATCTCTGGATCCTCAATGCCAAGGACACTGAGCAGAGAACAGAGGAGCAGGCACCAGGGATTTGTTCCATCACAGATTTTGTGTGACTTTGGACATGTGTCTTCAATTGAAGAAATGCTGATGGAAACACAAATGTCTCATCTTCATGAACCTTTGCTCGAACCCTATAATGGCTGCTCATTTCACTTAGAGTAAAAGCTCAAGCCTTACAGGGGCCTGTGGACTGCCTGTATCCGCCAGGGTCCACCTGGGAAAACAGCCCGTACCAGCTAATTTAGTAGAGCTCATTCAATACACGGAGTTAGTTACGAAGGCATTTGAAAGCTGAAAGAGCAGCCAAGGAAAGGTGAGGCAACTCAGAGTTTCTCAGTTGCAGGGGCTGCCACTTCTGCTGGGGATGCGGGAACAAAGGGAGGGGGGCTGTGTTACTGGAGCCCCAGGGCTGGTCTTGCCCCCCCTGGGCCTGTCTGGTGGGAGCTGGCGCTATGGGGAGCTGTGGCCCCTGCTTGAGATACCGCTTGGAACAGAGGGAGGGGGAGATGTACTGGACTTTTCCCCTCCCTCTCTCTAATCCCCTGCCAGTGCCTCCCACTGGTCAAACCTAGCTAGAAGCCAGAGGGCAAGAGAGACGTCTAGAGAAGGATGAATATGAGGGAAAGCCAGCCATGGATGGCTCAGAACCCTCAGGATCCAGCACAGGCCTCTCCAGGCCCCCCGACTCCCATGATCCCTTAGGAATCATGACCCAAACCTCTCACTGCACTCACTGTGCTTCCGCCACGTGGGCATCCTCGGTGTGCTTTGGACACACCAGGCCTTTACACTTGCTGTTCCTTCTGTGTGGATTTTGTCCACCGGATATCCACACGGCTCCCTTCCTTTTTTTTCCTTATCACTTTCTAAGTGAGGACTTCTCTGACTGTCCTACTAAAATGTCCACCCCTCCCCCACTGGCCCTTCTTCTCTTCCTCCTGCTTCATTCTTCTCTCTAGTTTTCATGACCATTTAACAGTGTATACAATTTGTGTATGTATATATTTTTAGTGCCTACCTCCTCCCTCTAGAGTGTAAGCCCCATGAGGTCAGAGATGTTTGGCTTCTTTGTTTACTGCTGTAGTCCCAGTGCATAGAATTGTCCCTGGCAAGTACTCAATACATATTTGCTGAGTAAATGAATAGGTGGCTCAAGATCCCAACATCCCCTTTAGTTTCATTCACTGGTTCCTGCAGTAAACTTTGGAGTGGGGATGGATCGGAGTGGGGCGTGTAAAGAGGCAGCCTGAACAGTTAGGATGGGCTCCCGATCCTTTGTTTCCCCATCCGTGAGGCGAGGGGGTTGAGCAGGAGGCCTCCAAAGACCTTTCCAGCCTCACCGTGCTGGAAACCTAAGAGCATTTCCATGGCAGAAGTACTGGGAGATAAAATGAATCCTCTCCTTAATCAGCGGTTCCCATCTCTACACGTGACTTGTCAAGGGAACTTTTCTCTGATGCTCACACGATGCGGGGACTTGTCACATCTTCCATCTCTGGGAACAGCCTCACCTGAAATTGAAAGGTAAATATTTCAGTTGTGAGTCTCTCTGTCATGACTCAAATAATTTTAAAATTGCTTAGATGTCTTTGCCTAACAATGTTCAGATTGTTCTAATGCAGGGGAAAACGGTAGTTTTAGACACCGTAATATTGATAGCAGCTAGTAATTTCCATGTATTTCTCACGGTTATTGGCACTGTGAGGATTACCAAGGAGAGATTTTTACTTATTAGAAAGACATTCTATGTCGAGGGCCTAGCATGATGCCTGGCAATGGAAGATGCTCGCTAGATGATGACTTTTGCAATAACTATTTTCGTTGAGTTGGGCTGAAAAATAGCCATGCTTATTTCCCGGATGCTAAAATGTCTGCAGGCGTCTCAGCTCCAAGGGATTTTATCCTCAGTGGACCCCTTTAGAAATCAGGACAGGACCACTGCAAGAGTAGCCGAAACTTTGTAGGGCAGAAAGGATTGCAAAGTATTAAGAAGGATTTATGACTAGGGGGTCAGTGGACAGAGAGCCCAGGGCTGGAACAATCCTCGTCTCATTCATTCAGCAGTTAGTCTCTTGCGCCTTTGCGAAAATCAAACTCTGTCCCTGCCCTCATGCAGCTACCAGTCTAGTCGGAAGGGCAGCCAGTATGGTGCGCAGTAAACGTCAGTCGGTGGGTCTCAGTGCAATGCCAGGAGAAGGCACCTCGAGTTCCTTTGAGTCTTTATAACATCAAAGAAAGATGTTAACAACTGTGCATTGAATCAAGCACACATTTGTTGGTGGTTGGTTTTTTTGTTTGTTTGTTTTTTTGCCATCCTCACTCACCAGTGCTAGCACAAAGGGAAAAGGGATTAATACAGTAAGCGATTATCACCATTTAAAAGATTATGCTGTTTATTTATGTCATCCTTTCTATTGTCTATTTCCTTCTTGAGGCCCAGGAATTTTATGATTTGTTAAATGGTTTAATCCCCAGCATCTAGAATCACGTTGGCTGCATAGTAAATACCCAGTAAATATTTGTTGGCTGATGGTCTAGACCAGCCCCCCTGCACAGAGGAAGACATAAAAGTGGGCCCTCATCAAGAGAGAAGCTGGAAGAGCCCCAGGGTCCACATAGTCAATGGGGCACATAGTGGTGAGGGTGACAGCTGGGAGGAGGGGACAAGGTTGCAGAGCCTGGAAGTGTGGCCAGATCCTGGAAGGCTTGAATGCCAGGCCAAGCATCTTGACCTGTGTCCTGAGGTCCTACAGAGACACGAAAGGATTTTTAGCTGGAGTGCGGCCTTCTCAGATTCCTGCTGCAAGACTTCTTTCTTTCCAAAGAGGTTTCCAAGTTGCTCTTGTGTCACTTGCTTTCTTCGACTCGGCCAATCTTACTTGGGCTTTCTCTAGCAAAAGTCTTTCAGTGAGTGAAAGGCGCCCCCTTTATCTGCTCCTCCCTTTCCCAAATTCAAGCCCACATTCTTCCTGTAAACCCAAACTCCAGCTAAATTAGGCAAACATTTTAAGATGGCAACTCGAGAAGGACGTTTTAGTAATTGTGTGATGAAGATGTCAGATCTTTGTCATCTCACTGCAGCCTGAAGGACAGCTGGCAGGGAACTTCCTTTGAGGGATTTTAGTAATGAGTGCAATCCTTGCGGTGTATAAAAATGATGACAACTGGATGCCAGTTTCAGAGGATGGGTCAAACTTTAGACCTGTGTGTCTGTGCTACATGCCGTGGATCAGGATCTCTCTCTATCAATATCTAGATAAGATATAGATACACACACATGTACACACAAAACACTTTATGTTGACAAGTATTTCTTAACCGTCTCCTGGGTTCCAGACACCGCCGTAGATGCTGGTGCCAGGGACTCAGTGTGCCCAAGAAGCCATGTCCTTGCTTCTTTCAGTGTCGTAGGGAAGATTTAACACGTGGTCATCCGATCACCACACACACAAAAATAGCTTTCTTATCTACTATGTGTGATTGATACACATTTTCTCATTTAGCTCTCACAGCAACTCCTTAAGGTTAATACCTCTATCTCTGTCTTATTAGACAAGGAAGCCAAATGTTGCAAAGTCAGTGAGGCAGTCAGGACATGGCTTCTTGGGCATGCTGAGTCCCTGGCACTAGCATCTAGGGTGGTGTGTGGAACCTAGGAGATGGTTAAGAAATATTTGAATTTAGGGAGTTCCCGTCATGGCACAGTGGAAACGAATCCGACTAGGAACCATGAGGTTGCGGGTTTGATCCCTGGCCTCACTCAGTGGGTTAAGGATCCGTCATTGCCAGGAGCTGTGGTGTAGGTCGAGGCTGAGGCTCAGATCTGGCCTTGCTGTGGCTGGGGTGTAGGCTGGCAGCTGTAGCTCTGATTCGACCCCTAGCCTGGGAACCTCCGTATGCCTCAAGTGCAGCCCTAAAAAGACAAAAGGCAAAAAAAAAAAAAAAAAGAAATATTTGGACTTAGGTCTGACCCCAAACCCGTGCTCTTTCCACGATGCCTGCGTCTTACCTCAGAGGAGAGCTGGGGTGTGCACGTGCGAGGAGCTGGGAGAAGGGCAGCCATGCAGCACGTGGGGGGTCCTTGGAAACCGGCTGGGATGGGGAACGGGGAGATTGAAGAGGATAGCGTGGTGCGTCTGCTACGGAGGTGGGCAAATCCCTGAGTTCCAGGGGTCCTTCCATTGGCCAAGTTCTACCGTACAGATTTCCTGACCCCCTAATTACACCTCACCTTTCTGATTCTCTCCTTCTGACCCACTACTTCTGTCCGCTCTGAGCCCCAGCAGAGGCCCCAGTGATAGTTCTGCTTCTGTCACTGGTGTCACCTTGGCACGCATCTTTAACATACCTCACGGGGACAGCTTTAGCGGCGGGTTCCAGCTGTTCCTTCCAGTGGCAGGAGGGCAAGCTGCACTTGCAAGTGGAAATGCTTTTCTTACCCAGTGTTTGCAGAAGTAATTCTGCTGCCGAAACTGCCTGGCCTTTGTTAGCCCAGAGTCTCATTCCCTGCCTCCCTCCCCCATCCATTCAGCAAGCATTTACTGAGGCCGACTCTTTGTCAGGCCTGTGTTGGACACAGTAGTGTATTAGATTTTGCCGCTCCCTCCAGGAGCTAAGATTACAGTGAGGAGAGAGACGTGATTCTAAGGTGTGTGGTGGTTGGGGTGGAGGAGAAGGCGAGGAAAGGAGAACTGCCCCCGGGGGATCTTTCGGGGCCAAGAGTAAGGGAGGTTATAACCTTGAGCTGGGTCACTGGCTCACGTGAGCGGGAATATGGGTGGGGAGGGCCAAGTAGGAAGGAGCATCCCAGGCAAGGAAACCGTACCTACAAAGGCACAGAATTCCTGGGCATCATAACACTGTGACAACTTTGGGATTCCAGAGTGAGAGGGCCCAAGACAGGAGATGAATCTGGAGAGAGAAGCAGGGTGAGCTCACGGACGGCCTCGAATACCAGGGGTGATCATTGCTAGGTCCGCCACGATCTCTCCATGATTCCTCCTCTTCCAGAGCACATAGCTGGACTCTGGAGCTTGGAGGAGGCACTCTGGTTGCCTGTAGCCATTTTCCGACCAGCTGATGCTGACCTAGACCTCCAGCCTGGCTCTCTTAGGTCGCCAGGGCACATAGGTCTGGCCAGTCTGATTCAGATGTCCTACTCCTTTTGTAATTCTTCTTGGGCCTGTCCAGACCTCAAGACAGTTTCATTAGGTTTATATTTAACTCTGAGTACAGAGGTGAGGCCCATCAAGTCTTTGCACAGGAAGAAGGTGGGGGCGGGCAGTTAATGGCCAAGCCTGGGGTGGGGGGGTGGGGGCAAGCAAGCCTCAAGTTTGTGACCTTAACAGCATAGAATTCCAGGCTTCAGGTTCTTTCCTGTTAGCGGGTCACTTCTCAATCTGCTTTCTCAAATGCCAAGAACTTAGCTGGAATCTTGGCTGTAAACCCCCAGGCATTGCTAGAAAATGCCTTTTAACTTGCATTGTAGCAAAGCAGCCCTTGCTGACATTAACTATATTTAACCTCTGCAAATGCAAACCATGTCTAGATTTCCCTTTTGCTTGGTCTGTGTCTTTAATAATCTGGTTTAAATGTCCTACAAGCTCTGGCAATGACACCTCTGAAGATCCTGGCTAATCGCACTTGAACCTAAAGACAATGATACAGAGTAAGCAGGTTGGAAATGAGTATCCTGAGGGAGAGATACTCGGTAGAAGTCTCAAAGGGTAAGCCTGGCAGAACAGGGATCCACTCCTCGGGTCTTAGGTTATTGCACTCTCTACCTAGAAAGTTGATAGTACGATGAAGGCAGTGATCTTTGAAGAGACCCACATCCTTTCTGGGGTCTGCAAAAACCTGCGTGGTCTGGCCAGCTCTCCAATGTCTTCTGGCATCTCTGTCCCTTCCCTCACTGTTCTTCTGCCCCTCTGGCCATTTGTTGTTTCCTAGAACGTATTAAGCTTGTACTTCCTTCCTTCTAGGCTTTTGCCCTGACTTCGCTGCCTGGCTCTTTGACAATGACTCCTTATCCTTCAGGTCTCATTTCAAAGTCCTTTTCTCAGAGAAAAGACTTCTACCCTGCCTAGGTAGAACTCCTCTCCTATTTTATTCCTTGGTATCTTCCTTCCCAGCTATTATCACCATCTGTATTATTTTATTTATTGAACGAGCAGATGGATTAATGACTTGGTACGCAAGTTATTCAATTCAATTATTTGTTTATTTAGCAAATATTTATTGAGGACCTACAAGGCCATTCTTTTAGGAGCTGAGGTTATAAGAGTGAACAAAGATGTAAATCTCTGAATGATGGGGCCAGTTTCTAGGGAGGCGAAGAAAAACAAAGGGAGTGAAGAGTCACTCTGAGCGTTTTGGCTGGGGAGACTTGAAGGATGGTGCTGCCATTTGCTGATGGGAAGGTAAAAAGGAATGGTTTTCTTGTTGTGTTAAATTTGGGGTGCTCCTTAGGCAGTCAGGTGGAGACATCAACTCAGCAATAGTATATATGTTTTCAGAGTCAAGGGGAGAGATCTGGCCTGGAGATAAATTTGGGCGTCGTCACTACACTAATTATATTAAAAGCCATGACCTTGGATGAGTGATGCTGAGGAGTGAATGATGTTAGAGAAAAGATCCAAGAACTCAGCCTCCAATATTTAGGAGTCAAAGTGATGAGGAAGAAACAGAGAGACTGCCATAAAGGTAGCAATAGGAAGCGGTCTTCATTTGAGGGTGAAGATGAGGAAAGGGGTACTGAAGGTTTGCAAGAAGGAGGGGAAGGCAGGAAAATGTCCTCTAGGAGGGAGGGAGAGCGAATGAGCTAGAGCACAGTGAAATGGGTGGGGGGGGACAGAATGTCTGCAAAGGTAGGGTTACCTTTGACCGTGGAATTTAAACTGAATAGGGGAGTTCCCGTTGTGGTGCAGCAGAAACTGATGTTGCTGCGGCTGTGGGGTAGGCCAGCGGCTATGGCTCAGACTTGACCCTCACCTGGGAACCTCCGTATGGTGTGGGAGGGGCCCTAGAAAAGGCACAAAAAAAATAAAAAGAATCACGACAAGGATTATGACAGATTAGTTTCAGAGAGTCTTAGTATGGTCTGGGGGAGTCTTTCTGGGAGATAAAGTGTGTGGCTGGCACAGAGTGCATTCGCAATCAGTGCAGTTTCATCATTTATTTGTTTAATATTTGTTCAGGGTGCTGAGGCTTCTCCCTCAGGTGCTTCCAAAGCAGAGCTCCAGGAAGGGTCGTGCACTGCACTTTGGGTGGCGATGGGGCTTGGGAGACACAATAGGAGCACCAGCCTGGCCTCAAAGGCGTGTGGGTGTCCCTGCTGCTGGGGCTGCCCCATGGTCTAGGGTGCGGGCCCCTCTGCTGTCTTCAGGCTGGACTCCCACCAGAGCTGCGTGCCTTCAGCTCAGCAGCAGCAGCGGCAGATGGTAGAAGTGGGTGGGCTGGGGGTATCTGCAACTGATCCCACAGTTGCCGGATTAATGAGGCCTCATGCCCGCCTTCTTTTCTGCAGTGTGCCAGCCGACAGTAGCTTCCTTTGCCGGGGTGGGTTTGTTTGTGGGAAATTTTTTGGCAGTGAACGCTCAGCACCTGATTGAAAACTTCCTCTCCCCCTCGCTTCCCCCCTCCCCCAGCTCCTAGACTGGTTCTAATGTATTCTGGGGCCTCAAGCCTATCCCCGGGTTCCTCCTGGTGTCAGGCTGATGAAGCTGAGATCAGGTAGTCCTGCTCCTGCATTTACAAATGGGGAAACCAAGGCCTCGAGAATTTATACATTCATTCTGTAGCCAGAGGCTCAGGACTCTGTCCTTCTGGTGTCTAGCTACATTCCTGCATCGGCATTGAGCCCACGAGCAAGAACTTGGATTGTTCATATTTGAGGTTCAGTCATGGGTAAGCATCTCTGATGGGCCTCGGTCCTGGGGAAGAGGGGCATTGGAAGCCAGATTACAGCGAGGGCAGGGGTCCTGAGAGAAAGCATCACTGTAAGTGCGGAGGGAGTCTGGTGCTGGGCTAGCAAGCTGGCTTGAAGAGAAGGAGCACTGCTGGTGGGCACAGTGTGAAGCTCTTCGTGGCCCACTCTGACCTCCCCTGAGAAATCCAAAGAACCACGTCTGTGGTAAGACTGTTCCTTTCCCAGCAAAGTGGGATAAGAGAGACGAAGGGTGTGTCCCTAATGATGAGCTAGAGTGAGAGAGCAAGTGAGAAGGAGGTAGCCCTGGAGATCTGGAGGTGAGAGAAGAGACTGGCACATTCCAGTGAGTGGGGTGGCAGGGACTGAGGTCCCAAGCAGCATCAGAGGTCAAAGATTGGATGGGTAGCCCAAGAGGAGCGTTGGCTACATGGCAGATTGATGCAGATGGCAATACAGTGATGACAGCCTGGAAGGGAATGGGGATGGATTTCACAGCAGGCATTCGGAGGGGGCATTGGGCATCTGGGGTGGGCCCAAAGTCCAACACAAGCTTCATGAACATGGTTAAACTGAGGGGCACAGGCCATGGCCAAGGAGGACAGAGTAATAATCGAACTTTCACCAATGAGATAAAGTTGTCTAATCTTTTCCACATAGTGGTGTATGTACAAAAATATTCATTTGTTCCCATAGAGTTGAAGGACAGGCTGTTTGGGGCCAGAGATGAATGGCTTGGGGGTCGTAACGACCAGGGGTCTCTCCTGACTTCTCAGAAGGTTGAGGAAATAAAATGAGCACATCAACAAGAAGGTGTTCACTGGTTGGGAAGCTCTGCAGTAAGGCATATATTTTTCTCAAGTAATAATAAGTATATTGGGGAGTTCCTGCTCTGGGAGTTCAGTAGGTTAAGAATCTGACTGCAGTAGGTCACAGCTGTGGCTTAAATTCAATCCCTGGCCCAGGAATTTCCATATGCCAGGCGTGCAGCCAAAAAAAAAAACAATTAAAAAGGAAGAAAAAAATCTGACTTCATTGCCTTGAAATGTGGAGCCTGTGGAAGCGTGGGTTTGATTCCCGGCCTGGTGCAGTGGGTTAAAGGATCCAGTGTTGCTGCATCTGTGGTGTAGGTCGAAGCTGCAGCTTGAATGCAATCCCTGGCCCAGGAACTTCCATAGGCCATCGGTGCGGCCATTAAAAAAAAAAAAAAAAAAAGGAAATATGTGGGAGACAGTCCAGGATTGCTCTAGCAGCTTAGAGATACCATTGAGGACCTAGGCACCTCATGGGTTTCTAATCTGCCATCCTTAGTTTTTGCCTATTGCCTTCATGGTTGCAACAAGACACTTGCAGCTCCAGACATCGTGCTGACATTCCAAGTGGGAAGAAAAAAGACAGGGAAGGGGGCAATGGCAAAGGGAAAACACCACGTCATCTTTCAAAGAGCTTTCCTGAGAGCCTCACCAGGAGCTTGTTATAGCTTATTGGCCAGAGCTGTGTGATGGGGCCACCTCTAACTGTAAGGAAAACTGAAAGATGTTTTGTAGCTAGATATTTTGTTGTCCTCCTAAAATCAAGGTTCTGTTAGAAAAGAAGAAAATTAATGTGGGTAGCCCTGTGGCAAATGCTTCATGCATTCGGGGAAGCATTAATAGTTTTGAGTAGCCAGGCCACAAACTGTGAGGCAGGAAAAGGAGACGGATGTGGCTAGTTAAGCCATTAGAGCCTAGGGATGCAGGGCCTCGGGAGTCATGCTCAGATGTCTGGACTGTATCACCTGGGTGATGGGACTCCACTGATGGGATTTAGGAAGGAGAGTGATTTGGTCAGATTAGTGTATCAGGCAGATCATTCTGGCTGAAGTTTGGATGAAAGGCTTGTAGGCAGTAAGGAGAGGAGGCCTCCTGTGAGGGCCAGAATCCATGGACATACACAGAAGGTATCCAGGTAATAATCTCCGAATGAATGGGATAAGACTTAAGCTAGGATACCAGCCATGAGGTGGAGGAGGAGGGGATGAATTTGAGAAACTTTCAGGAGGTAAAATTAACAGGGTCTGGTAAATGATTGGATGGTAAGGGGAAGGGGGTTGGAGTTTAGAAATACTCCTAGGTTTCCTCCGTTACTCGGAGATACGAAATATAAGAGAAAAGGTGGTCTGCATTGTATAGCTGACACTTGGGTAACATGGGTTTGAACCGTATGGGTCCACTTATATGTGGATTTCTTCATTAGTAAATACCACAGCGCTATGTAATCCGTGGTTAGTCACATCCACAGATGTAGAGAACCTACTGTAAGCTGTACACAGATTGTTGACTGCCAAGAAGGTTGGCGCCCCTAACCCCATGTTGTTGAAGGGTCAACTGTATTATCTGTTCAGAATCCCGTAAGGGGTTGGCGGCAGGGCTGGGAATTGAATCCGACTCTCCCGGACCAAAATGCTTTCCATTACTCTAGCTTGTTCTAGAACCCACATTCTCTAGAGCCAAGTGAAACAGTTCACTGATGTCGTTGGGACCTGCTGATTTTTCCCCCTCTTCTCCACTCCCCACGTCATGAGATCCCAGAGGTGGAGTTAATATAGTGGCAGCATCTTGCTCCTGGAGGGCAGATGGGGCCAACATAGACCCTACCCCTGCTCTCACTGATGCTGGGGGCCTGGAGTGCCTGGACTGAGCATTAGCTTCTCCCCACATCTCTTCTTTCTCTAACCCTTGCTTCGTGATTGGCCTGTTAAATTCCTATTGCTGCTATAACAAATTACCACAAACTTTGCAGCTTGCAACCAGGCATTTATTCTGTTACAGTTCTAGAGCTGTTGGCATGGCTGTGTTCTTTCCGGAGTCTTCATGGCAGGATCTGTTTTCCTTACCTTTTTCAGCTGATTGAGGCCACCTGTATTCCTTGGCTTGTGGGCCCTTCTTCACATCACCTGAACCTTTTGTTTCCATTATCACATCTCCTGCCACTGATCCTCCTGCCTCCCTCTTCTAAGGATCTTGTGATCACACTGAGCTCCCATATATAATTCAGAATAATCCAGAACAATCTCTCCATCTCAGCTGAATTGTATTTGCCAAGTCCCTTTGACCATGTAAGGTAACATATCCTTAAGGTCCAAGGGTTGGGATGTGGACATCTTTGGAGGGGCCATTTTTCAGCTGACCGCAGCTGTTCCGTCCAAGTATCCTCCTTGAGGCAACTCCTCCAAGCCATTCTCCACCAGCAGGCTGTGCTTTGTAGCACATGACCCCAACCCTGGCTTCAGCTACTTAGACCCATTTGATCTGTGAGAAGGAGAATTGGGAGTACCAGCAGCCTGTAAACGCCAACCAAGCAGGGCCAACCTGGTCTCTTTCTGGAATTTGAACTGTTTCTTCAGGGAGAATTGGACCTCTGGTAAAGAGCATCATTCAGGAGTCACAGGTAGGAGGTAGTATGGCTGAGTCACTGTAGTGACTGGTCCAAAAGAGGGACCCGTTTGTTCTCTGTTTGGTGAGGAGCAATCAGAGCTTCTGTCGGTGTGTGGCTGGAGTTCCTGTTGCATTTCTAAAGCAGTTCATGTACCACAAAGTCAAGTGAGATTTCCGAGAGTTTATTCCCACAGGCATCTCTACTATTCTGCCCCTCCTTTACTTGAGGGTTTCTCTGTTCTGTATGTTCAGAGGCATCCACCAAACTCACTTCCCCCTGCCAGACGGCCTAGCCCAAGCTCTTTTCCTCTGGGAGTCTTTCTGGTTAAGTTTAATTCCTATTATTCTTTATTGAGTGCCAGAAACTTGACACATTTTATCGCTCATCTTTCCTCCTCTGATCAGGAATCTCAGAAACAACTTGCCTGGGGATCCAAACCCAGAACTTTCTTTGTCCAGGGCTGTCCTCTTACCAGCAGGCCATATTCTCCTTCCCTTCCAGCTCACAGAATACTCCTCTCACTCCCCAAATTTAAAAAATTTCCTGTAATTCTCCTTCCAGAACAGAAACTGCCTGGCATAGCTAAATCATTGTTTTACATATCTGTTTTGGTAACAGAATTTGAAATGTCCATTCTTGTTTTTTTGTTTGTTTGTTTCTATCATAACCTACAGCACAATGTCATGCACAAAATAAGTGGCAGAAAAATGTTTTCTCATTGTGTGCCCCTAGCTCAGTACCTGGCATGTGCCAGAGGTCCAGGGTAAGTATTCTAGTGTAGACAAGGCTTAGGTTGGTTCCCTTTTCACCACCCTGCCATACCTCATAGGTAGGTGGGTGTTCAGCAGATGGTGGAATCATATTGAGATCCTGTCAGTGTGGTTTAGTGGAAAGACATTGGATTGGAGCCAGACGGCATGGGTATAAATCCCAATTCTTCTACATACTGTACAACCTTGGGGCAAGATGCTTAATATCTCTGAGCCTGTTTTATCAGATGTAAATGGGGATTTTGCTATGTGTCTCCCAGGATTGTCCCGAGGATTCACAGGCAATACTAGCAGTGAAAAGAGCTCTCACCACAGTGGTATTGGTTCACATAATGCCTTCATCTCATAGGGAGACTCACAGGGCCAGTTCTAAGTGCAGCTAGGTTGGCTTGGAAACATTCTTACCTTCAGTCCTATCCTTGACTCCTTTCTACCTCAGTGACTTTTGGTAGTTTAAATAGATCTGTCAACAAGAAATTTAATTTTTTAGCGTCGCTGAGCAACAATGTTTATAAACTATCACTTAGCTTTTTTCTTTGTCAGTCTGTTTGTAAACCAATGTCATTGGACCTATTTTTCCATTAAAGATTGGGGGAGAAGGTTAGCCCCAAGCTCTGGGGCTTAATGTTATCCCCTTATTTCCTATGTAACAGGACTCCACCTTTATTTGAAATGAAGCTCTAACAGAATTGGCTCAGAGTCAAGGTGATATAACTGGTGGCTTTGGGGTCAGATAGGTCTGGGTTTGAATTCTATCTTCAGCACCAACTAACTTGCACAAAATGCCAAATCTCTCTGAATCTCTTTTTGCTCAATAAAAAAGGGGAGTGTTACCCCTCATTGTGTTGGCAGGAGGACCAAATGCTAAATGTCTAGTGCTTGGCATATTGGAAAGATAAGAAATGCTGGTGCTCTTTCTAGAAACCATTTCTTAAACCTCAAGGACTTTGCTGGGAACTGTTTAAAATAATTACATGGCATCTTGGAGTGGTATGTGAGTCCATTTTGCATTTGAACCACTAGTAGATCAAGCTGGACTTGCACAGGGAAGCCTCTGGTAATTAACCTGGGGTTGGATGATTTTTAAGCCAGTTTTCATTCTGCTGTGGAAACAAAAAAGATGAGATTGGAGAAATGCTATTCCTTTAATTGAAGGAACACTTTTATGTTCTCAGGTCTATTTTAATCTTAAGTGCCGATTATGCATCATTCTCTCCTGTTAACAGACACTTCTGTAAGTGATCTGCACAGAGAGAAATATGATTCTTACATAAATACTGTACCATGAAAAATTATCTTATTACCTAATATGCCAAAAGCTAATAAGATAAAGGAACAGTACGAGTCATTTTTGGACAATATTAAAACTTGATTTTAGCTCATGGAAATAAAATGTAATTTCCTTTTATTATGCTCTTTTCCAGGGAGAACAAAGGCAGTGAAAGGTGTAAGGATATTATACAGCTGTGTCCCATGAGCTCTTGTTAAGGTTGTGGAATGGGTCCAGGCAGGATGGCCTCAAATTAAGATTTTAATGGCTCTTCCACTTAGAAAACACATTCTTGCTGTTAATGCTATCTTGTCAGGTCTGATTTTTGAATTTGCAGGTGAAAGTAGAAAACCCCATTTCTCACTCAATAGTACAAATGTTTGCCTTTGTGTTTGCATGGGTACGTCTGTCAGGGAATAAGTGCATAGTGCCTACAAAAATTCAGGACAAAAAATGTCAAGAACTGGGAGTTTCCTGAATCATCTATGGTAAAAGGTGATTCAGTGCCGAATTTTGGCAAGGTTAAAGTAGCCAGACTCAAATACTGAGTCTGCTCGGATAGGGACTGTACAAGACTTAGTACAGTCCCTTTAAATGTTACTCTTTGGGGTTGAAATGTTTTATTTACAAATGAGCAAATAATGATTGATCTTGATGGAAGAAATTTAAACAGGACCCAAGTGGACAAAAAACTTCTGGCTGGGAACCGTCATTTGGTCAGTGTTTGATCTTTGGTGGTAGATGTAGGTAGTTTTGATGTGGGTGGTGATTATGGGGGATGGTTACAGACACAAGTACATGCTTTTTGCTCTCTTCTCTTCCTATCACTTTGACAGAAATAACGCTAAGTAAATGTTGTCAGCCTTCTCTGGCATGCAGTTTTTCATCCAAGCAAGACATAATGTACCTAAGACCTAAAAGAAATTTAATAATATCTGTGTTCTTGTAATTTGTTAGACCTTTCCCACAAACACCTACAGAAACTATACAATATTTGCCTAGAGATTTAAGGTAATAAGCGTGTACTTGCACCAAGACAGATTTTTATGATATTAGGCAGACACGTTATGCTGATGTTGGGAAGTGTTGCCAAGAGAATGTATGAAGAAATGTCCTCCTATGGATATTTTAAAGACCTATTTAAACATCTACAGCTAGTTGTGAAACTTTGAGGATAGCTTTGTTGGAGGTTGGGGAATGAACTATATGAACTGGTTAAGATTCCATCAACTTCCAATATTCCAAAATAATGTATCCATTTATTTAAAGTACACTAAAATGACATCTTTTAAGGAGCAGGGGTGGTGACGATTGGTAATAACTGTCATAGGTTGAGCAGCAACATTTCTAGACCCTACACACAGGTTTGCAAAGCTCTCTTATTCCTGGGGGCAGGATGCTCATTTTGGTTTGAACGCTCATTTTCCTTCAGAAAAGGAACATCAGGGCTTGTCTTTAAGATAAAACTCAAAGATGAATCTTTAAGTGCGCAAAATTCAGGCTGACTTCGAGTTTAATATTTGGCTTGGTTAATTAAATCCCATTCTTTGCCCTGAATTTAATCACCCCAACCACTGAGGTAATTTAATGTAATAATAAGAAAGGAGCTAATGAGAAATGGGAGAGAATCTGACTACTCCTTCACCTGGATCAGTGGGGGCATTTCTTCTTCAAGTGTCAGTTTGTGGAGGGTGACGTAGTGTTTTACGGGGTGTTGTGAATTTTCAATTAGTGAGAAGATGAAAAAGAAAGACAGGAGGTCATCGGTGAATGATCATATCAGGAAAGGACTAAAAAGCTCGTATGTAAAGTTCAGGACATATTTTAATGTGACTTCATGATACCTTAGACAGTCTTTTCCCCCTAGGCTGAGCTTAATGCATGTTCTTTATATACAGTATAAAAAAAGCCCTTTGGGGGGGGGGTTTCTGCTCAACGGTAAGAAAGTCAGGTATTTGCCACTGCTAAGCAAAAAATGAGTTTAAATAAAGAGATGGCCTTTCTTGTCGCTTCCTATACAGATGGCCTCTTTCCATAGCTCTGTTGAGGTGCTAGTCAGTTGAATCAAACTTGGCTTCAAAGCCCAGCTGGACATTTGCCAGCTGTTTTAAGTTACTAAATCTCTCTGGGCCTCAGTCTTGCCATCTGTGAAATGAGGATAGTGCTATTCACGGCTCCCAATTGCTGCAGGACCGAGTGAGAGAAGGCAGAGAGCACCACGTAGCCTGACACATGACAGATGCTCTGCAAATAGTGATGCCCTTTCTTCTGCACAAGTCGCAAGTATGCTTCCACATGAATTACAGACCTTAATGTATCATAGTACCAAACACAATGCCAAACTTGCCGGCTTGTTATCAACCAGGGCAGTGCTCCTCACGCTTTAAAGTACCAGTGATTCACCTGGAGATCTGGTTAAATATAGATTTGCATTTGGCCCAAGACTCTGCGTTTTAACAAGCTCCCAGATGATACCTATAACTGCTGGTTGGAGACCACAGTAGCAGTGCGGAACTAGAGTGATAACTTTTGAATACTGAGTTGACTTTGAGAGACTGGGCTAACTTGCAAAACAGAATTTTACTCTGCCTTTTTTGTTTGTTTAATGGTAAAAATACTGGGGAAATCTGAAGATGCTACAGAAAAAAAAAAAAGTTTGCATGAACACATTTAAAAATCTGGGAAGCTCAAATCCATTCTACACACTTTCATTTATTGTCTGGACAGATAAAGTACAAATAATTCAAACACAACAAGAGTATGAAAAAAAAAAACATTTACAATACTTTCCCTCGGAAATCATCTAAACTAGCAAGATTAACATGAAGTCATTCATTATAACTAAAGTATACAACTGCCTGGTCCTAAGATTTTTTTTCCTTTTTTTTTCCCCCAAGAGTGAACACATTATAGAGAAGGGATTTTGGCATGCCTTTCCCACTAATGCTTAGCAAATGCATCAAAACTTTGCCAGCAACTGCGTTCATTCATAGCAGGTGACGTAAGAAGGTTTCCGTGAATGTTGAACGAGTGTTCTCTGAACTGAAATCTGGTGTTTTTGTTTTTTGTTTGTTTGTTTTTTCTCAAAACCGAAAAGAGGAAAAAAAAACAGAAAAAAAATTTAAAGGAGGAGTCTATGATGCAGCCGTGGTTCTCGTTATCTGTCTACCACTACGACGACTACTACAAAGTTTGCCTCTTCAGTGTGAAAACAACAGTTCTGTCTACATGCACTTAGTGGGTTCAGCATGGGAAAAAACGCACAAAATAAGCACAAGTTATAAATAACCATAACGTTTTATTACCATTAAGACTAAACTGGTATTGAAAAGATTGTATATAACAAGACAAGAAAAGCAATAGCAAATTTAACTATCAACTAGATTATGCATAGCGAGTAACTGTTTCTATTACCCAGGGAAGAGCATGAACCCTTGTATTTTTTTGTTTTGTTTTTGTTTTAAATATATAACCGTACGAAGCACAAACATACTCAAATGATCAGTGCACTGGACGTGGGAGAAAGCTCCCTCAGTCATTTTGTTCCTTTAGCTCTGTTTTGTTTTCCCCAATCTGAGTTACATTAAAATAAAGACCCAGTTGTTTTTATTTTTCTACTGTGCAGTAAGAAAAAATATTCACAACAAACATGACAATATATCAAACAATAGTTCTACACAAGTTACCTTGATACCTCTTTAACTGTCACTTAAATAGCATAAGAAAACATTTTTAAGACATATACAAACAAAACTAGCCAAGTGTTACAACTTATAATAAATTAACCCAAAGGAAAAATAACTTTATATATATATATTTATATTGTATATACACATACACACACAACAGAATGACACAATAATATGCTTCTTCCCATAGTTTAAGTAAACAAATAAGTAGTCTAGCCAATCTAGCTATATTTGATCTCGGCCATAGGCATCATCACATCGGCGATTAAATAAATAAGTGTTTCAAGCAACATAAACAGTGTTTCAAATGTACCAACACAGCCCAGTTCTATCAGCATGGGCTACAAAGTGAATTTGAAAATTCCTTAATGAATTTAAAGCAAATTTATCTTTTGTTTTCCTCTCCTAAACACATACATTTAACTATGATACTAAGATATGTAAATAATTTTGTAGCACCTACTGCTCAAACTAAGGAAGTTTTAGATCAAAAGGAAAATTAATCTTTTTAATTTTTGTTCTGCTGACATCCCATACTGATGACTTAAAGAAAAACTGTCTTTCAACTCATCTCCTTGCTTTTGGGTTTTGACTGTGGGGAACTGTGGTACCCTGGGTAGAACGAACACTCCTTTCCCCTAGTAATTAATATTTTTTTATTATTATTACATGCTATGAAAAGATATGAAGATCATCTGTTTATAGCCCATCCTTCAAAAAACAGTCTACGAATCCAGTTTAAAACACACATCTTGATCTCTAAAAAGTTACCAGTGCAGTATGAACGCGACAAAGTTGTCAATTTCCCCTAAATTAGCCAGTCAAAATATTTTTTTTCTCAAATCCAGATTCTCTTGTAAAAATTCTTTATATTTTATAAAAATAGATTTTTCTTGAAACCCATTTTCAGCAAAGAGACCACCTCTTTGGCAACAATGTTAATGTTATTAAGTTGTTGATGTCATCAGGTATCCCCCTTGCCCCCATCCCCTAACAGAAGACTGTTTTAGTTCACATGATATAAAAGAAAAAAGGAAAAATAAAAAAATTTGCAAAAGTTCTTGTAATTTTTGCAATTTTTATTATTCCTCTTTAATTTGTGTGGGGGTTTTTAACCAATCTGATTGGATCAACATTTTGACAAAAAAGAAAAATCTTTTTTTTTTCTTTCTTTGAATCCCATTACTTTGTAAAAATTGTTTTATTATTTTTTTTTTGTTTTTTGTTTTTCTTCTTCAAATGAGCGAATGGTCATCTTAAAAAGACCCACCTTCAAGGAAGGTAGTAAAGTTAGCTGGCTGGGTAAAAATCCCTGCACGTTGCTATCTGTGTATATTATAGTCAACAACGACAGCTATGAAAGAACATTCAATGCATCAAAGGTATTTTTTTTGTGTTTTTTTTTTCTTTTTTTCTAAGCATTATAAAATCCTTTCCTGGTACACTTCAGGATAATCCAATGTTTTAATACTTAGGCAACACTGGCTTATAAAGTCCATGGTTGAATATAAGCCTCGAAAAGTTTCTCTCTCTTTTGTGTGTGTGCGTGTGTATGTGTGTGTGTGCGCGCGTGTGGTTTGTTCGTATATATTTATATATATTTTTTAATAAGTAAGGATGGGAAATTCAGGACTTGTGGGCTTTGTTGGTTTTAAAGGAAACTTGCAGCACTCGGTCTCCCAGGCGGTACCCGTTGAGGCTGGCGATGGCCATGGCTGCCTCGTCATAGTTGGTCATGGTGACAAAGCCGAATCCCTTGCACTTGTTGGTATTGAAGTCTCGGATGACTTTGACGTTGTTCACTGCGCCGAAGGGGCCGAAGAGCTGCCAGAGGACACTCTCGTCGGAATCAGGAGACAGGTTGTAGACAAAGATGCACCAGCCCGTTCCTGTGTGACCAGGGATGTTCATTCCCACAAGGCTTGTCATCCCGTCAATGGTGATTGGGGAGAACCTGGGGGGACAAGCAGAAGGGGGGACTGGTCCAGACATCAGTCTGACCATGGAAAACACACAGATGCACAGACACAGACACGGGGCAGAGGGCTGAGTGAGTGTTTGCAGGAGAGTCTTCAGGGTTTAAAAACCTAAAACGCAAAAACTAATGTCTGTGGCATTTCTTCTGCTGGGAACGGCTAGACTGGCTAAGGCACGTACATGCCAAGAGAAAGGCCTAGGTCAGCTCCTAAAAACCACGAGCAGTTCCCACAGCAAGGCTCTCATCCCAGTATGTGTTCATGGGAGATCCCACCCTGACCCTCACCTCCCTCCCCACGGTAGACAGACAGCTAGCTCTTCAGGGAAGAGGCCGTACTTGATTCATCCTGTTGCTTTACTTATTTATTCAGTGGGGACCATATGGGAATCTCACACATATGACACAGAGAAGACACTCAATAGCTGTTTATTGACTGAACTGGCGAATAACACAGGTGGATGTCGATGCTTGGGAAATTTTATTTTTTAAGGCAGATGAGGGGACGGCCCTGTAAGTGCTCAAGTCCACCATCTTTGCAGTCCCTTGACTTACAGTTGGTAAAGATCTCTCGATATTATTGAGGGTGGAGATCCATGAGAACGAACAGCTAGGTCTTGTTTTTAATCGGATGGGTGGCTTGTGTTTCATTAGCATTTATTCAAAAGAGTGCCAAAAACTCCTGAGCAAAAATAATAAGGATGTGACACTCCTTGATTCTCTATTATCTGGAATTCATTTCTAAGTGTCACAGGAGGGAGATTTCAAGTGGTTTGTGCATTTATAGATCTTGAAACACTGTACATTAGAAAAGCAGAAAATGGTTATTTGCCTTATTACAACTACTTTTGTATGAGGCTTTGAAATCTCAGTTTTCACGTAATTTTTTTTTTTCTGGCTTTTTAGGGCTGCACCCGAGGCATATGGAAGTTCCTAGGCTAGCGGTTGAATCAGAGCTGCAGCTGCCAGCCTACACCACAGCCACAGCAACACGGGATCTGAGCCACATCTGTAACCTACACCACAGGCCACATGGCAACACCAGATCCTTAACCCACTGAGCAAGGCCAGGGTCTGAACCCGCATCCTCAAGGATACTGGTCGGGTTCGTTTCCACTGAGCCACAATGGGAACTCCAGTTTTCACATAATTTTGAGAAGAAAAACAATCCTTCAGATTCTATTCACTGTCTGATAAAATGTGTGTGTGAGATTCATGATGGATGCATCAGATGAAACAACAGGTTACCAGTGCCTGTAGCAGAAAAGTATTTTTTAACATTTTACTTTATACCAAACTTATACCAATTTTGATTCTATATACTGACTAGCACTTTGCTTTTCATTTTTCTTTCTTTCCGAAGAGGAGGAGAGGAGGAAAAACTGGAGAAGAAAGTGGATAAAGTATCATCTAGGACTGTTTTAAAAATAAGCATATATTCCTAGAGATTTGAAAGTCCTGTGAAAGAATAGTTACGCATCTAACTGGAATTTAGATAATCAAAAGGCTGAAGGTACGCTAACCGTAACGACTCACTGGACACTGTTTTTGGTAGTATTCATTGAGTCAATTTTCCCTCTTGCTTAAAAACAAATAACAGGACAGAACCCAGAAACATCATGGTACAGATTCTTAGGAGGGCAAATGCATGTCTCATTGTTATTTGCATTATTTCTGAAGACTGTCTTCTCAACGTTCTCTCCTCCAGCTGAGTCAATCGACCTCTTGCAGTTTATAGGCAGAGAACAGCTAAGTAGTACAAGACCAAAGTCAGGGCTAGCAAAGAGGTTTCAACTCTAGTTGGTAATGCTACCTGGAGCACTTTGGTAGGAAGGACTCTGGATCCAAATCTGGGCTTAATAGGAAAAGAGAAGCTCTTATCAACTTGGGATGTTTACTACGGGGGAGGAACTGCGGGAGAGGGAAGCAGGTGTGCTTCCGCTGTTTTCCTTGACCTCATCCATGTCTTAGCATCACTCTTTTCATAATATTTGATGCTGCCTCATTAAAGTTGGACAGGAGCAAAGGTACACGGCAGAGCAGAAAACGTCTGGGAACAGGCAGGCAGTGTGGCGATCATTCAGTTACCCTCACAGGTTCTGGGGCTGGGATTCAAGAGGCTGGCACCCTGAGAGTGAAGTCTGCAGTCAAGTTACTTCCTCCACTGTGTGCAGGTTTCCAGAGCAGGGTACTTACCATGCACAGCCCAGTGGTGAAAGCACTGCCTCCTATAGGGAGTGTGACTCTTTGGACTATTCTCTTTCCCTTGACTGCAGGAAGGGATCAAAGTGTGCAGCTCTACTGAGCAGGATGAGGAAGATGTGATGTCCCTGGCAGCTGAGGGGGGCTCCTCACAGGCACAGGTGGGAATCTCACGGACACAGTGACATAATGCACCCAACTCCCCGAGATGCAGCTCTCAGACTAGGTCTGGACCACCTTTGTGACTACATTCAGAGAGCCAACCCCCACCCCAACCTTGACGCGACTTGGGCCCTCAACCCCACAAAAAGGTTTTAAATAAAAGAAACAGCAAGTTTAAAACATACATACATATATAACCAAGGGAGGATTGATAATAACTGCTAAAACCTGTAACAAAAGAAACCCCTGGTTGAGGTGCACACAGATACACTTCATTCTCAGGCTGTGCCCTGAAATGCACATTGAGGTGGGGGCTGGAGTCGTAAGGTTGTACACGCGTTTATTCATGCTTTGGCTGGGGCTGGTAGTCCAAAATCTAATTTTTCCGCTGACAATCATAAGATTGTCAACCATGATTAACAAAATGTTCTAATTTTGATTTGCTGGAATCTGCCCTCTTAACTGAATCTTGGCATTGCTAATGCAAAACAGTTGCTTTGCAAGTTTGCAAAATCAGCTGGCAAAGAGTCGCAGCCGTCCCCCTTAGGGGAGCTGTTCAGAGGACCAGATTATCAAGGGCTTGGTAGCTGTGGCACCTGAACCATAGGAGAAGCCCACCTGCAAATAAAAGAAAAAGTGAAACACACAAACACACTTTGTGTGCCCTAAAAGAAACAAAACCAACTGAGGTCTGAAATTAAAATTAAGAATTTGACATGCTGGTGGAAGAAAAAGGAAGAATTAAAAAAAAAAGTAAAGTTAGTGAATTAAAAAAAAAAAATTCTAGCCCCAGTCTGTGCCAACACGGACATCTGGCAATCTGTGGAGTTTTAATTACCTCTTTACGCCATAGGCCATATTAAGCAAATTGTCCAGCCTGCAAAGAGAAGGAGGGTCTCTGGGTTAATGCCTCACAGATGGCAAGATCGCTCAATGGAACTATTAATAAGAATGCTCCATTTTCAAAGAAGAAAAGCTCAACAACTTTCCCCAGTGCTTACGAGTCTAGCCACTGATAGTTTCCCCCTTCCTGTCTCTGACTAAAGTAATTCATGTTCAGGTCAATGCTGGAGTTTAAAGCAACTGTCTCATGAACCTTCTTTGCTCTCAGGGTCTGAATTAATCCCACTCCCCCCAGTTCTCAGAACATTTGTGTGGATTTTATGTTGTGTGTGAAAAATTTTTAAAAGGGGCGGCTTCTTAAGTTGGTCACCTTTATTGTAATTAAATTTATGAATAAAGGTCTCTGTTCCAGGTTAACAGTGCATGCACACATAATGCATATCAGAATGGATCTTTTCTCTTAGCCTGGCTACATTAACCTAATCTTTTTACCACACACATTTTTTTTTTTCTTGCCTTTGGAGGAGGGGAGTTTGAGGGTTCAGGTTTTTTTTGTTTGTTTGTTTTTTTAACAAGCTTACTATTTACAACCTGAAAACACCGCCCAGCAAACTGTCATTTTGTTATAATCTCCTTCATGTTCAGTATATTTGGGGACAAGCTAGTCACATCATGGGGCAGTAGTAACCATTGTTTCCACCATTAGAAGCCTGCTGGAAAGGCTTTTTACATAAATACTGCATGTGCTCTCACACAAAATAAAAATTAGATGACTTGGACTCTTCATGAAGCCATTAACCATTTCGAGTTCACGGGGCCTGCAAGGACACTCCCAAGGCTGATTTTTCTCCTCACTGTAGCTAGATGGAAGGGCCTACTAATGGCTCATGGGATGTTTGAAAAAGAGAACGACCCTTTTATTGAAGGAAAGTCAGAACATGGGTGGAATAAAAGCATTATTTAGAACCATTATGGGTAGGCCAGGGATATTCTCATCTCTGGCACAGCAGAGCCTGGTCAAGGTCGGAATGCCTTCATGGAGAGAAACCTGCCTCTCAGAAACGTCCCATGACGAGGGGACGCCCCACTGCACCTGGCGCTTCCTGGCGGGCTGGGTGCCTGAAGGAAACACTAATGAGGCATGGACAAAGTCTTTCTCCTCATCTTCCCAGAGTCCGCTGACTTCATGTCAGAGCAAAGTTAACACAGAAGAGAGGGCATCCCGACACCCCCGCCTTCCCGACCCAACAGTTACCGGCCGGAGAAAGAGGAGGAGCCAGTCCTCTCTCTCTGGCAAGGCTACTCTCTTCTTTGACTTTATCAAAAGCCACTATCTTAGCCTTACGTCTCAACTGAGGAATGCCGTCATTTATCTGTGATTAACGCTT
This sequence comes from Phacochoerus africanus, assembly GCF_016906955.1. NCBI lineage: Eukaryota > Metazoa > Chordata > Mammalia > Artiodactyla > Suidae > Phacochoerus > Phacochoerus africanus. The sequence goes on from NC_062551.1 coordinate 161,281,338, forward strand.
GTGGAAACTGAACCTCACTACTTGGTTAAATGCAGAAATTTTGTTTCAACTAAAGAATCTGAAGTTTAACCGCAGTCACAGTGGTAGTTTGAAAGGGAGCTTAGAAAAGCATCTGATCCCATCATCACATTTTATAGCAGTGGAAACTGGGGTGCGGGGGGAGATCTGCACGGTGATGCCTGGGGGCAGAGGCCCTTAGCCTGCCCCATCCTCCAGAGCCGTGGGGTTCCCTGGCTCTGGCCGGGCTCTGTACCCGGGCAGGGCTCTTCCCCCTGTGGGCTTGCCTACCTGAACCTCTGAGCCTGGTGGTGAAGTGGGCCGGGGTAGCGCCGGTTTGGGGACTGGTAGAGCTGGGAGAGCAGGGCCTGGCTGGACTTCTGGCTGGGGTTGTTGGCAAACTTCACAGTAATCGGTTCTGTAGCACCGCTGGGCTTCTGGCCATTCAGCCCTTTGATGGCTTCTTCTGCCTCAATCCTCTTATCAAACCGGATGAATCCCACCCCTCTGGATACTCCTGAGGAAAGAAAAAGAGCCTTCATAAAGAGTGAACAGACTGCAGTTCCTGCTGCGGCGCAGTGGGTTAAAAATCTGACCGCAGCTACTCGGGTCATGGTGAAGATGTGGTGCAGTGGTTTAAAAGGACCTGGCACTGCTGCAGCTGCGGCGTGGATTCAATCCTTGGCCTCAGAACTTCCATATCTGGGAAGAGATGAGCTGGGCCCCATGAGGTTCTGAGGGGAGATGGCCCATCTGTGGGACTAGGGCTGAGCCTGGCTTCCCGGATCTCTCTTACCCATCAAAATGCACCTGCCTGCACATCTGCCAGCATGGCTCTGGACCGGTGACTCCCCGCACAAAACACGGGCATCTCTCACTCTTTCCAGCCCTCCGACACCACCCTGCTCAGCCCTCGGTCTCCCTTTAGTTGCTGTAATTGATCACACACGGTCCAGTTTCTGGTCCTCCAATGTGTCCTCCATACCTGGCAACTACAGAATCTATTTGAAAAGTTATGTGGTCTGACCACATTGCACCCTTTAAAACATCTTTTATACCTTTTTTGTACCTTTTCAATATTTTTCCTTGTTCATGGTACCTCTTCCCCATTGCTCTCTACTCTAAACACAGAAGAACAAATGATTAAAACCCACAAAAACCTTCCCGTGGCTCCATGCTGCATACAGATGAAGTCCAGACTTGCTGGCCTGGCATTTAATGCCCCTGATGATCTGGTCCCAGTCCCCTGTTGAACCTCATGCCAGCCGTGTTGAACTGCCAGATATTCCTTGAACAGGCTGTGTTCTTCCTTGACTCCATGCCTTAGGATATGTCCTAGCCACCTCTTCTCTAGGATGCATCCCATCCACCTAGAGTGGTCTACCTCTCCTTCTTGCCAGATAACTGCAAGTCATCCTCCAAAATTCTGTTCAAACATCACCTCCATGATGGAACCTTCCTTCCCAACAGTGCCCCCAGGCCCAGCCCGCCCTCTCCTGAGCTCTTGTGCTGCACGGCACAACCCTAGCAGGTACTTCTCACACTGGAGTCTTGTGAGGGTGGGACCATGCCAGCTTCATTCCCTGGTGTCTGGTGACCCCTGCGCAGCATCTGAGGCAGAGCTGCCTTCAGCGAGGGTTTGTGGCAATGGTCAAATGATCAGCACATGCTGAACTGCTCTCAGGGGGTGTTTTCCATTGGCATCGCCTTTGGAGTAGATGAAAACATTCTGTCGTCAAAAATGCAACAGGGGAGTTCCCGTTGTGGTGCAGCAGAAACGAATCCGACTAGGAATCATACGGTTGTGGGTTCGATCCCTGGCCTCGCTCAGTGGGTTATGGATCTGCTGTTGTGGTGAGCTGTGGTGTAGATCGCAGACAAGGATCGGATCTGGCATTGCTGTGGCTCTGGCGTAGGGTGGCGGCAACAGCTCCGATTCCCCTAGCCTGGGAACTTCCATATGCCATAGGTGCAGCCCTAAAAAGACAAAAATAAAATAAAATAAAATATTAAAAAAAATGCAACAGAAAAGAAAATCATGGACTTGGAGAATAGACTTGTGGTTGCCGAGGGGGAAGGGGAGGGAGGGGACGGATTGGGAGCTTGGGGTTAATAGATGCAAACTGTTGCCTTTGGAATGAATTAGCAATGAGAGCCTGCTGTGTAGCACTGAGAACTATGTCTAGTCACTTATGCTGGCGCATGATAATGTGAGAAAATAGAATGTATACATGTATGTGTAACTGGGTCACCATGCTGTACAGTAGAAAAAAAATTGTATTGGAAAAATAATGAAAAATAAAAAAATTAAATTAAAAATTAAAAAAAAAATGCAACCGAGGTGCCTTCCTTACTGAGAGGTGGTGGTTGCTCTTCCTTGCTACGGCTGAAGTAGCGGCACGGCACCAGATCTTGGGCTATCCCTGAACTGCTACCAACGGGACAGAAGTCAGATGCCCCGCTTTGGACCACTTGGGTCCTCACATGTGAAATGAGGCGGCCTGACGAGGCAACTCTAAATGCTCTCATCAGAGCCAGAGCTCTACATACAGGCTCCTTTCACAGACCAAAGCAATGTTATTTGGTCAAGGACTGAAAGAGACGTTGAAGGTCATTCAGTCCCACACTCAACGTGATGGCCGAATCCTCTTTACAACTCTGCCAGGGAGTTTAGCTGCTTGAAGAACAATTTACCCTGATCTTCATCTCCTACCTCCCGGCACGGCCCACCCGAAGTTGGGGGCAACTGGTGGATAAAAAGTCTTTCTCTGAAGTAAAAATTCTGCCTACTCACATCTTTTACCCTAAGTCATCATTACCCCTCTGCTCCTATGAGTCACACCAGCACAGGCTGGTGACACTGAGATACAAGGAAAGAAATGACAAAGAAATGCTTCACCTGTGACTTGATCGACCAGGATTCGTGAGGTGATGATGCGGCCATATTGCGAGAAAAGCTGCTCCAGTTCCTTCTGCGTCATGGTTTTGGGAAGGCCGCTAACGTACAGGTTAGCATCCCTGATTGAGGCAGAGCTCGGACGGGCATATGAGACCTAGGAAAAGGCAAGAGGGGCTAAATCCATTAGAGGCAACACCCTCTGAGTCGAGACTGAGTCGACAATTAAGATGACAGCCCCCCGTCTATCATTCTAACTCACAGTGTCAGTTCAAATAACTCCGTGGTTCAGATTTTAGCTGCTCTTGGAATAGCCATGAGAACCAGGAGAACAGCCAGGGAGGAATAAAAGGAGAGTTGATGATAGCTTAAAACAAATGCACAGATAAGGGTCTCTAAGTGCAGAACAAAATAGCTACTGTATGGCAGCTGTTAAATGCAGAACTACCCACGCATGGAATTCTGAAGATTTACCTCCTGGATGTGGGTGTATAGATGATTTACTGTATCCAACACATAATAATCTTTGAATAAACCAAAAAAAAAAAAAAAGACCCATGAAATTCTGCTCTGCAAATTTCTCTCCTTGCCACCACCCACCCCCATCCCCTTCTTAGACGCATAAAAGCGATCAGGTTCTCTGCAAGATTTTTTTTTTTAATGTCCCATCCTTTGTGTTGTTCCAATCTGTTCCCACAAGGTCTGCTCTCACTGAATGACAAAGTGCTGGTGAAATGGGGCTGAATGAACATCTGCTTGCGAAACTGGCTATGTGACCTTGTCATAACATCTGCAAGAACCAGTGGCCTTCTAACTTTGAGGCAGAGCAGATAAAACCACAATAAACAGAATGAGGGCGCAGTGGAAAGCAGGGAGGGAGAGGGCAGTGGAGAGAGAAACGAGCCTTGCTGGTTATAATAAGTTCGACTTTGTAAATTTGTCCTCCCAGATCTCTCAACTGCTTTTTTTTCCCCAAAAAAGCTAACACAGAAGTGTAAACAGATCTGAAATTCCATCTGCAAGAAGCCAAATCTGTAGCAGTACACATAAGCAAAGCAAACCCCAGCAGTCATTAATTTTAGACTTCCATTTACTTATTTATTTATTTTTTAAGAAAACAACATCAGACATTTGAAATATAATTTACAGCTAGTCTAACAAAAGCACTTTCCTGCTAAAGCTATTTCTGGGCGGTTATGGCTCAGAATAGATGATGAAAACAGTCATTTCAGAGCACATCTGACAGTGCTGGACAGGAAGGGACCTATATGCCTTAGCATTTTTCAGTTGGGAGTTTTATTTCATTTATATAACCAATTCATAGGACCTGCTAAGACGATAGGGGTAAGTGTGTGTGTGTGTGTGTGCACGCGCGTGTGCTCTGCACACAGAAAAGCATGTTTACAAAAGGAATTGTACTTCTTAAATGGGACCTTTGGTATTAGCAACTAAACGTCCAGCAGTGAAGTGGACCTTGACTCTGAGAATGGGTCTAGCGGCAGACCATGCAAAGAGCCATGAGGCATGGGCAGACCCCTCACCCATGGCACACTCCCTTTCTGTGCAGAGATGCCAGGTCTCTTTATGGGCTTCCCACCTAAAAAAGATGTTTACCCAACATAAAATAAAATGATGTGCGTGACTAATCAGTCTCACTGGCCTCTTCCTGTCAGTGGGACAAGGCAGCCCATCTACAGCGTCTACGTCTTCTAGAAACTCGTGGGTGGCCTCTGTAGGCTTCCTCCCTGCACACGGCTGAGAGGCAGAGGGGCCTTTACACGGAGCATCCCTGCATGTGCATTTGAGGGTAGGGGCTGAAAGATCAAGAATCCCATGTGACTGCCAGAACAGGACACTGCTCCACACAAGGCTCTCCTACCCCTGTCCTGTCAGGTTATAACCCAGCAGAGTGATTTTTTTCTAGGCACAAGGAAGGAGCGGTAGGGAGGGGAAAATAAAACATCAGTAATATGTCTGTGGTAAAGAGGGCCACCCTGTCTGACCCCTGCCAATGACTAACCAAGTAATTATCTGAATGATCTTGGTGGTCCCCCAAACATACCCCCTACCTCTGTGCTTCTGTTCGTTGGGAAGAAACTCCCACCCACTTCCTCAGGCCCTGCTCCTACTCCTTTTCAGGCCCAGCTCAAATGCCACCTTCTCTGGACAGCTATCCTTGGTCTTAGCGCCTCCTAACCCCCCCCCCCCCCCCCCCCCACACGGTGCTCTCGATGAACCACATCTATGGTTCTTAACCTGTTCTGACCTTGATTCACCATCTATCTGTTCTGCCGATGTTGAGGTCTTGGGTTGTGTGTGTGTGTGTGTGCCTTATTCATCTCTATGACTTTAGCTCCCAGCACAGAGCCTGATCCTTGGAGGGTGCTCAACACCTACTAAAAGAATGAATGAACACCCACAGATCACAATGAATGACTTGGGCATGAACGGCTCTTTGGGGTTAATTGCAGTTTAGATTCCTCTACTTAGGGGGAATGCTGAGAGTTAAGCATCCAGAATCACAGTTGTGTTTTCCTACTAGGCTAAGAGCTAAGATACAGGTTTTCCATTCTCCAGTGTCTGGGATTGGAAAGCCTGAAAGATTGTCGTTGGACTAGATTTTAGAGGTGTTCAAACATTTCCTGAGGGTCTGCCATGAGCTAGGCACAGTGCTGTGTGCTGGGGATACACAATAAGCAAGAACAAAGCATGGTTCTTGCCCTAAAGGACTTCCAAGTCCATGAGGGCAACAGGCACCCCCGCAGGTACTCAGTAAATATGAGCTGAATGGAAGAATGGACCAATTATCATAATGCCGTAAGATGTGTGCCATTCCAGGGCCATATAGGGACTGGAACACAGAGAAAGGGAGAAGAATCTCCCTTTTAATTAAGGGCTAAAATGGCCAGGAAGGAGACAGAGCTGAGGGGAGACTGTTGGTAAGACGGGTAGGGTCAGGGAACCATGGCCTGATGATGGCCCTCTTACTGCGAGGACAAAAGAGATGACGAAGGTCAAGGGTGTAGTGCACAATGGACAGTAACGACCTTGCTTCCCCTTAGTTCTGGGCAGCCAGGAATGGGGTACAGAGGGGAGCAGGTTGGGGACAGATCTGCTTGGAAAAGGAGCTGGCACTGGGAAGTCAATGACATTTCCCCAAAGGAGGATTCTGACAGAGGCAGAATCTCAGTCAGGGAGGATGACTGTGACAGGCCCCAGTCACAACACAGTGACCAATCCTAAGGGTGGACGGCACCTAGACCATTCACTAAGCCTAATTCTCACTTAGTTTTTCTCCTACATTTGGAACCTTCAGTCTTTTGTTCTCTTAGTCCCCTGTCCAGGAAACCTGAAGAAGTGGGAGTGGACAAAAACAACAGGAAAAGGATCTTTCCACATTCAATATCCAAATGCTTGTCCCAGAATCTAATCTTTTCACGTTTCCTTATATATTTATCAAATTCTAACAGCGTGACTACAGGTGTGAGGCTCTTAGTTAGGCCGAAATATTTCTTTTTTGGCCACACCTGTGGCATGTGGAAGTTCCTGGGCCAGGGAAGGACCCCATACCACAGCAGTGACTCAAGCCACTGCAGTGACAATGCTGGATCTTTAACTCACTGTGCCACAAGAGAACTCTTAGGCTGAAATATTTCTAAAAAATCACTGACTTTTGGCCTTTGCAGAGAGTCAGCATTGCTGGCCTTATTAACCCCACTAGAGCCCAGGGCTTGCAGTGCTGGAGGCAGTGCCCCGAAGAACCATCAGACCATCAGGATCCTGCTCCCTTCTTTCATCCAGAATCCCTGAAGACAAGACTGGCCTTTCTATGCTAGCACTGACCTTGTTCCGGAGCTCCGCAAGAGCTGGGGGTGGGAAGGCCACTCCCACTGGCCCAAAGGCTGGTGCCTTTACAAACGGTCTTGATGAAGGATGTACAATCACTCCAAGCTTCCTGTGCCTCCCCATTCCTGCAGGCTCACAGTAAGCCTGACTCTCTGCAAGAGTGGCAGTATAGCACAGAGCTTCTGAGACCATGGGCCGACTCTAAGTGACCTTACTTGTGACCTTGGCTAAGTCATTTCATCTTGATAAGGGACAAGGGACAATTCTCCTTTGATGGGTTATTGTAGACAATTAAGATAACAGATTTAATGTGTCTAGCACATACCTATAGTTATCCATTTAGTAAATATTATTATGTGATGCATCAACAGACCTTTGTTGGCCAGTCTGGGCCTTGAGCTCCCATTGGGACACATCTTTCAATGTTAAGACATAAGCAGGAGCTCCCTTCATGGCTCAGCGGTTAACAAGCCCGACTAGTATCCATGAGGACGCAGGTTCCATCCCTGGCCTCACGCAGTGGGTTAAGGATCTCATGTTGCCACGAGCTGTGGTGTAGGTCTCAGATGTGACTCAGATCCAGCATTGCTGTGGCTGTGGTGTAGCCCGGCAGTTGTAGCTCCTCTTCCACCCCTAGCCTGGGAACTTCCACATGCCACCGATGTAGCCCTAAAATGTAAAAGCAAACCAAAACAAAAGACATAAGCAGACATCTGGAGCACATCAGTGTGGGCCAACAGAAGCACTGTCCTCCTCGCCGAATGATGGGGTCTGGATCGTCCTTTACCACTTCACTGCCATGAATTTCCTCTGCACATTCCTACAGATTCTGCTGCTTCACATCCACAAAGTACTCCCCATTTTCTGAAGTGGCTTCACAAGGCTGCCCTGAGTGCTTCTCACCAAGGTGGGCACTGTCGGAGATGGGGCAGCAGGACCAGGGCTGGGGGCTGCCACTTGCTGCACAGCACTCACAGGTGCCTTCACCTGCTGACAGCCAGGGCTTGGCCGGGGCAGGGTCGGAGGAACAGCATGGCCTCGCAAGAAGTGCTTCCCGGATCATCTGACAACACCTTGGCCCTTGTCTGACCCACCATGGTACAGAGAAAGGAGAAGGCTTGGAAAGCATGGTAAAGGCAGGCTCTTCGGTGTCACGAGAAGGGTAAGATTAGAGGAAAGGTGCTTCTTTGGGAAAACACTGGCATTAGAAGATGAGAGTTCATTCACTCCTCCGCTTCCTGAACACTTTCCCTGTGCCAGGCCCTGAGCTGGGACAGCCTTTGCTTTAAGGAACCCACAGTCTGGCGAGGGAAGTATGCAAGCGAGTGAAGAATGTAGTACAGAGGCTGCTCCAGAGGCGGTGTGGGGTTACGGGGTTCCCACTCCCAGTGTTTCCTTCCATGTGGAGGGTGCTCCCTGGAGTAACAGGCCAGGCCTCTTTGTACCCCTTCATCCCCTCTTCTCTATGGAAGTGGAGCCACAGCTTTGAATAGGCTTCAATAAAGGAAATGAGCAGTGAGCCTCAGACGTTGCCTGCTTCCTCCCTTCTGGGAACCAGATGCCATCCGGAAGCACTTTATGTTCCAGGCTCTGAGTTCTATGGGAGCAAGCTATGCTCTCATGTGGGGAGGCCTATGGGATCCAGAGCACCTGTGACATATTATGTCAGTCTGTCCAAGTGTGAGGTTCTGTGTTAGGAAGCCCATTATGTCCACAGAATCCCTTTAAAAAAATTTTTTTTTTCTTTTCTTTTCTTTTTTTTTAATGGCCGTACCTGCAGCTTATGGAAGTTCCTGGGCTAGGGCTCGAATTGGAGCTGCAGCTGTGGCAACAACAGACCCAAGCCACATCTGTGATTTATGCTGCAGCTGTGGCAACACCGGATCCTTAACCCACTGAGCGAAGCCAGGGATTGAACCTGCATCCTCACAAAGACAAGGCTGGGGTCTTAACCCACTGAGCCACAATGGGAATTGCCCCCTCTGGGCCTTAGTCAGTAATAAAGATGAACTTAGGATTCCATAAGTTTTTCTCTTTGTCTTATCTCTCAGTTGGTTACGAACCTGTATGCAGGAAACAGGGATGCCATTTGCTGGGCCCCTTTGAATTACAAGGATCCCTATCATTGACTGGATGTTGTCATGAGCTAGGCATTCTATTTGCAAAACTGCTAATCTCCACAACCATAGTTCGTGGTAAGATGAAATAAAGGTGACAGATGATGCTGGTGATGCTAGCAGAAAGCATTATCCTTGAAATCTGTTTCATAGAAACCTGATCCTGGAAGTGACCTCAAAAGTTCAGGGTAGGATTAGATCCTACCTGAAGAAGACCATTGGCCAACCACCAGACACACTGCCAAGGACAGGAGGCTCATTCCCTTATGAGGCATCCTACACCAGTAGCTTCCAACCTTCCCCTATTTCTATTCTGGCTCCACACACTAGGAGCATCCTTTCCGTCCTCGCCACCCCTTATGTCTCCTGTGAGTCTCACTGATAGGTGATAGTTAGAGCATCGGGCTACTATATTTTGTGACAGGCTACTCCAAGAAAGTATTCATGTATGTTATTTTAACTGAAACACAGCATCTCTTCTGGAATGGAGAAGAGACAGAGGTTAAGAGCAAGGGTTCTGGGGTTGGAGAGATGTAGATTTAACTCCTAGTCACTTACTAGCTATAAATGGTAAGCCTTGGGGTAAGTCGCTTACACTTTCTGAGCTGTTTCACTTGAATAACCTAGTTTAGAAGCTTTCTAATAGAGCTGTTGGAGCACTTAAACAAGCTAATGCATATATGATTCTTAGGCACTATGCCTGGCACACAGTAAGTGCTCAATAAACAGTGCTTTGATACAGTTGCTATGTACTTAGGCCTTATGCTAGACGCTGTGGGTACAGAAATGGATACAACAGTCCCTGACACGGAGGACTATTAGTCTAGCAGAGGAGACATTCATTTCAGAAGATCAGGCTGCAGATTTTCCGCAATCTGGTGTAACGTCATACTGTCTGAGTGAGCCCAAACTCCCCAGAGCATACGGATCCCTGGGGGCATTCATTCCAAAGAGACCAGGAGGATGTTGGCAGAGAAAGGACTCTGGTGTTTCCAGGGCCTTCTAGGAGCAAACCTTCCCTGGGACTTCCGATCCTACCTCCAGGAGCAGAAAGAACAGGAAGAAGCTAGCTGGCTCTTGAAACAACAGCTTTGATTGTGAGGATGGATTTAGCCCTGTGCTTGCGGCTGCAGCCCTGCCCACAGGCAGAACAGGCATCTGCTGATGAGCCCACTCCTCATACTCCCTTCATCCACCGCCTGATATATGATATGTGGTTGACATGACATTCTTTCACCAGGGACAAGACCTGATGGTAATGTTTCTAATGAGTTCTGATTGTGCCACTTCTTCCTGCTCAAAACCTCCAGTGTTTCTCCAGCACCTTGTGAGGGAAGTGCAAATCCCTTATCTGAGCATCCAGGGCCTGCTGGGCTATGGCCCAACCTCTCATCTCCTGCAAACCCTTCTAGGCACCCTATGCCTCAGTTCAAACCAAATGCCTCTGTTCTTGGTATCTCTTCATCATCATGGCAAAATACACTCCTGTCCAAGCTTCTAGGCCCAGCCTGAATGCCACCTCCTCCACGAAGCCCAGGCTCTCTCCTTGGACTCTACAGATGATACACATTTCGGTGGCAACCACTATTGCACCCTGCTCCCCATCGCAGCCATCTGTGCTAACACCTCATCTGCCAAATAGTCTGATTATTCTGGTGGTCTCTGAAGACCCTCTGTGACATCTAGTCTCCAAACCTTACATAGGGCAGGAGCTCAAAAAAGATCTCTGAATTGAAACAAAAATGTATAATATAGTGTACGGAGGGCATCTTAGCTCCTTTCCCAGGAGCTGATTCTGAGGTGGAGAAGGATAGAGGGAATCATCCATTTGAAGTATATCCAGAAAATGTCATGAAAGTATTTGCACATAGTAGGCAGGATTAATATTTCTTTCTTTCTTTTTTTTCTTTTTTTTTTTGTCTTTTTGCCATTGCTTGGGCCGCTACCGTGGCATATGGAGGTTCCCAGGCTAGGGTCGAATTGGAGCCATAGCCACCAGCCTACACCAGAGCCACAGCAATGCAGGATCCGAGCCGCATCTGCAACCTACACCACAGCTCACAGCAACGCCGGATCCTCAACTCACCGAGCGAGGCCAGGGACCAAACCCACAACCTCATGGTTCCTAGTCGGATTCGTTAACCACTATGCCACAACGGGAACTCCAGGATAAATATTTCCTTTAAAAAATGCTGTGGTGATAGAACTTATGTCCCTTACAATTTCTTTTTAAAAGTCCCTCTTTTTTTTAGGAGTTCCCCGTGGCCTAGCAGTTAAGGATTTGGCATTGTCACTGCTGTGGTTTGGGTTTGATCCCAGGCCTGGGAACTTCTACATGCTGTGTGCATGGCCAAAAAGAAAAAAAAGAAAAGTCCATCTAATTATCAAGGGGGATTGCTTGGTATATGGACCTCGCTGTCTATCTGTTGGCCCCCAGAAGGCAGAGATGTGTTGAAGATTTTCTGGCCTGATTAGTGGAAGAGTTGGTATCAGACAAGGATCTAAGACATTCAGTCTCCTCTCAAAACTGCAACTCCTAACTCTTGCTTTACAAAAGCCTGCTAAGACTTCTGTGGTCACTTGGAAGCTCCACAATACTTTGCACTAGACAAAGCCTCTGTATATGCTTTCCAAGGCATGTACAGACTCAGACTCATTCTTTACTTCCTTAGGTATCTCTGAAACATGTAGATGGGAGAAAGGTTTCCCCTCTCCCCACGTAATTTTTACCCTATTCACTGCCATCTTCATTCTGGGGAGCATTACTCGAGCAATCCATTATAAGCTAGGATTACCTATAAGCGAGATATTATTAGTTCCATTTTCCAGATGACAAACTCTGACTCGGTGAGTACTTGCCCAAGGTAACCACAGCTGAACTAAACAAGGCTGGATACGATTCCGAATTTGGGGATATTTTCACTGTGCCAGGCTAATGTGGACAGTGAAATAAAAGCCACATACTTGGCATAAACTGCTACCTTCCCTGGAAAGTTACCAAGCTGGAAAGATCACGCTATAATATTTTATTAGTTAGACTGTCAGAGCTGAAACGAACCATTCTGCAGATGAGGAAATAAGTCCAGAGAAATAAATTAAATTGTCCAAGTTCATCCTGGTAGTTTTTGATGGAGCTGGAGCTGACTCTTCATCTTATCTCAGCTCTCTGAATGGACAACAGGGAGAGGAATGTGGCTCTAGGATCTTTGACAAACCAGCTGATTTGCCCTGGGGCTTCATGGTAACCATGGAGAAGTGACTTTTTTTTTTTTGCTTTTTAGGGCTGCACCCAAGGCATATGGAAGTTCCTAGGCTAGTGGTTGAAACAGAGCTACAGCTGCCGGCCTATGCCACAGCCTCAGCAACACCAGATCCCCGCTGCACCTGTGACCTATACCACAGCTCATGGCAACGCCAGATCCTTAACCCACTGAGCGAGGCCAGGGATCAAACCTGCAACCTCATGATTCCTAGTCAGATTCTTTTCCGCTGCGCCACGACAGGAACTCCGAGAAGTGATCCTTTATTCCCCAGGGCCACTGATGTTCTAGGCCAGCGCTGTCCAGCAGAACTTTCTGGGATCAAGAAAACCTAGATCTGTGCCGCCCAACATGGTAGCCACCAGCTACACATGGGTCCTGAGCACGTGAAACATGCCTAGTGTGACTAAGGAACTAAACTTTTCTTTCATTTTAATTAATTAATTAATTATTATTATTATTCTTTTTTTGGTCTTTTTAGGGCCACATCTGTAGCATATGGAGGTTCCCAGGCTAGGGATTGAATCAGAGCTGTAGCTGCTGGCCTACACCACAGCCGTAGCAACATGGGATCCAGCCGCGTCTGCATCTACACCACAGCTCACGGCAATGCCAGATCCACTGTGTGAGGCCAGGGATCGAACCTGCGTCCTCATGGATGCTAGTCAGATTCATTTCTGCTGACCCACAGTGGGAACTCCTCTTTCATTTTAATTTAAATTCAAATACAAATAACCATTTGTGGCTAGTAGCTATGATACTGGACAAAACAGTTCAAGGCCCAGGAACAACATAAAGTTATAGCATCTCAGAGCCAGAAGGGACCTTTAGAATCAGTTAGTCAGACTCCAGCCTGGCAAAGGACACCCTTCCATATCACCCTAATGACTCTGTTTGAATGTCTCTGACAACCAGGGACTCACTACCATCCAAGGCAAATAACAGACACACAAGTTCTCTTCCCGCATTCTTGACATATAGGATTGAGCTTCACAGGCACTGCAGTCTTTTTCTCTAGACAACGGAAAAGCAACTGCTGTGGGGTGAATATGTGAGTGCAGCACCGTCTGGCTATCTTCCCCATTTGCCCCTGGACAACCCTTAGTGTGTTTTCAAAATGCAGAGCTGAGAATGGTTCTAAGACACTGGGGATGTGTTGACCAGAGTGAACAAGAAAGGACCACTCTTTTCCGGGGTCTGGAGCCCACCGTTCGGCTAAGAAAGCTGAGCTGTGCTGAATTTTTTTAGAGCAGCTCGTATCATGCTACAGGATTCTTTTACACTTGTAGATAGCTAAAGCCCTCAAGCCTCATTCTACACTCTTCTGAAAACCTACATGTCCTTGTAACCTGTACCTGTCCAATTTTCTTTTATTATTATTATTATTATTATTATTATTATTGCTTTTTAGGGCCATACCCGTGGCTTATGGAAGTTCCCAGGCTAGGGGCTGAATTGGAGCAACAGCTGCTGGCCCACACCACAGCCACAGCAACGTGGGATCCAAGCCATGTCTTCGATCTGCACCACAACCCACAGCAACGCCAGATCCTGGACCCACCAAGTGAGGCCAGGGGTCGAACCAGCATCCTCATGGATATTAGTCGGGTTTGTTTCTGCTGTGCCACAAGGGGAACTCCCTGTCCAATTTTCTTTTGTAACCCAGACATAGGACCTGTGGATGACCTTTAAGATACAGGGAATGTATCAGCCTCACTGGGCAGAGAATAGGGGAACTGTATTTCCATCTCTCAAACTCCTACACCTGTATCTGAATTGATTCACTCAGGAAGTTAACAGGGCACTGGGAAGCAAAGCAGCCAAATGGAATCTTGCACAGCAGAGAAAAGAGTCCCTGGTACAGCGAGGGAAGCGGGTCTCCTCTTTCCCCTAGCCTTGCCATGTGCCTGCTCTTCGTTCCTTCCCCTGGCCTTGCCATGTGCCCTCTCTTCGTTCCTTGGGGATTTGGTGATCCAGCTGCCCCTCCTGACCTTGGCCGGGGAGCACTCCCACACTGGCTCTGACTACAGACATAATGGGGGAAGGAGAGAAAAATGCCTTTTTATTATTAACAAGACTGGGGGAGGTAGTCTATCATTTCTGGGTGGGGTGATATCCATCAGCAAAAAATGATCTGCTAACTCTCCGGGAAGCATTAAGAGCAGTGATAGGAGAAATAATTGCTTATGCCGAGTGCAAAGAAAAGATGCCTCAGCGGAATGGAGGCCTTTAGCAAGGCAGGTGATTGCGGGTGGAGGGAGGGAGGCGAGGCTCCCCAATGACCTCTGGCAAGAGGAAGAAGCGGGAGGGGCAAACTGAAACCTGCAAAACTCAATTGTGGAAAGATCCCCTGGAGGCACCAGTAGTGCTATTAGAAGAAGAAAGCGAAAATGGAGAAATGGCTAAGCAGCATCAGATCACCAAGAGGCTGAAATAAAGGAGCTGTCTTCCTTCCCCAGGAAGGGAGGTTTTTTTTCGCTTCCCTCACACACCTTCCCCTCCTCTAGTCCTGCTCCCTCTGGAACCAGGCTGTGGCCTCGTGATAAAGCTTCTTTCTTACACTCTCACCCCCTCTCCTGACTGAGTGCCAACCCTCCTGGGTTCAGTCAGAGTGGCAGGAACAGCCTTTTTGTCCCCTCATCCAGACCTAATCCTGAAGTCACTCTCCCCTCCAGCTTGCACAAGAGCTGTGCTCTGGGGATGCTTTTTTTAAAAGTCATGTTTTTATAATTTGAGTAATAGCTTAATGCAAGTATTAGGAAAAGAAAAGCCTCAAAATCATTTGTAAATGTAATACAATAAGAAAAGGAAGGAAATACATAAAACGTTAACAGCATTGAGTTGGAAATGGCTAGCATTGCCTTCATTCTATGATAATGTATTTTCCGAAATATTTATAAATAAGCATGTCTTGCTTTTAAAATGAGTAAAAAAGCTCCTAACAGAGCTGATGAAAACCAGTGTCCAATGCTGACAGAAACCTATCACAGAAGCCTGCAAGCTGCTGGTTTCATTCGTCAAACACCCTGAGAGACACACCACTGCCAGATGAACCTTCTTGGAACTTTATTTTGACCAGATCCCTCACCTGCTCAAACAATATACAACTCCCTACTCCCCTCTCCTCAGTTCCTTGATCCAGTGGGAACTCTGGCAGCCCTGGGGCCGCCCCCATTTCACTGCATTAGAGGTGCTCCTTTTCATGTCTGCGTGCCTCCCAGAGATTAGCTGCCAGAGGCAAAACAGTGAATGCTTCTCTAATCCTGCCCCTTAAACTCAGGTTAATCCCAACAGGCTCCCACTACTCTGAAAGGTTTAGGATTCCAAATCCTCAAGTTCCATTTTGGATCACTTTTTACTGAAGGCTTTCCCTACAACCTGTATATCAATCCAAACCTTTGGTAAATCGCATCCCTCTTTTGAAGATACTACAGAACCATCTGTTTTTCTTTGTTCTCAATTAATACAGCCCAGAGCTGGACCACTGCAACTGCATTCAACGGAGTGCTTCTTAGCAAGAGGCTGGAATTATAGTGTAAATTCAGAAGCTGCTCACAGGGAACTTTACCCAATGGTCTGTGATGGTCTATATGGGAAAAGAATCTGAAAAAGAATGGATGTGTGCACATGTATAACCGAATCACTCTGTTGTACAGCAGAAATGATCACAGCCTTGTAAGTCAACTGTACTTCAATAAGACTTTAAAAAATGAAAGAAAAAAACAATAAAAAGAATAAAACAATTTCAGAAGCTGCTCTGGTAAAGCCCATGGAGAGGTTCAGGACTGGGACATCCAGTGTAGAGTTGAGGAATACCAGGAATCATTTTCCAGAATCCACAGCCATTTTGCCCAGTGTTCTCAGACTCTAAAGACAAGCAGGTTAAAAAAAAAAAAAGCTAAACAGTACTCTCAAAGCCCTGTACAGGGCAAATTATCTCCACTGGGTTTAGGGTTGAAATGCTGAGAAATGAGCCAGTTTGGGGTCTTTGGCGGGCTAGTCAGTGTAAGCCCCTGATCCACCCCCACGCGTCTCTGACTCATGTGGATGTGAGAATCTCCATGGCACCACCACTTCTGGGTCACTGAAATCCTAGGACCTGGCACAGGGCCTAGAAGGCAGGGGTCTGAGAGGAAACTATCTGAAGTCAGGTCTGTCTCCAGACAGAAGCCGGGAACCACAAGTTTGTTTACAGAAGAATCTGGAGGAGCCATGCGATTCATTTGTTTGTTTTGTATATCTCCTTCCCAGGCCGGGGAGTAGAACCCGTGTGTGTGGAGCCAAATGTACACCCAGAGAATGCATGTGCTGCTGAGCAAGCAGGCAGTGTGCTGTTCTAACACTGTGACCTATTGCCAGAGTTATTTTTAAAACATGTTTTTCTTCCTCCAAATCTTACTTACTGTGTGATCCTGGATAAGTCTCCTAGCCACCTAGGGGCCGTTTCCTCCTTAAAGGAGAGAGTGACTATTTTAAGAATTAGAGCGGATGTGTGTAAAGTCCTAGGAACGCTTCAGTGTTATTAAGCCTGCAAAGGGGTTAGAATACTGTTGGGCACAGCAAATATTCAATATAAGGTATCACTACTATTATTATTATTTCCTTTCAAGTTCAAACTCCCATATTAAGTAGCTCCTCTTCTAGAAGAATCTTTCACAGAAACTTTGGATGCTAACTTGGCTCAACTGCTGGCCACTTGTGTGCCCTTGGACAAGTCACTTCTCTGAGCCTGATCTCCAAGAGGGGTAGGAACCTGGCCACTTTCTACCACTAAAGAAATAATCCAAAGGACAGTTCTTCTGCAGTCCATGTTTGCAAACATGTCCTAGATGGATCCAAGGGGGTCTCTGTAATGCACGCTTCCAAGGAAGATACTTGTTTTTGTTTGTTTTTGTTTTTTCCCCAGGTAGGGAGTTATCCACAGTCATCCGTACTACTTAGATGGGCTTACTTAACAAAACATCCTCTTTCTCTGGTTTGAGATAGAGCTGCGTAGATGCTGTCTATGCCAAGACTGTATTTTCCTTGAGGACAGAGGCCTGGCCTTGCCCTGCACGTGTCCTCAGTATCTGCACATAGTCACAGCGCATCTCCCTTAATAACGGGGGAACGAATATTTGTTAACAGAGAGCCATCATTTGTGGGCACCTTCGACTGGCAGCCTAATAACGAATCATTCACTTCCAGTAAGCAAAACAGTATTTGTGTATCTAAATTTGAGTTCAGAGACTGCAAACCTCCTATCCACAGGTCAACTCAAGTTTTCTTTTTTTTTTTTTGGCTTGCTTACATAACGCTTTAAACATTTTTGAGTTGGCTTTCAACCTTTACAAATTGGGAGATTTGGCATTAAAAAAAATCTTTAAAATTTTTCGTTTCTGTTGAATATTTGGAAGATCTGACAATAATCTGGGCTTAAATGATCAGCAGTGGCTGAAGACAGCTGCCCATTTCTGTGCCCCCCAGCTCACCATAGTCTCCTCTATGCCCTCAGGGCTTTCCAGAGCTATCCCTGAATCTAGCTGTTAATCATCAACCTTCAAAGCTTAGGCATTAACTCGCAGTTTTCCTGCATCGAAGTTGTACATTACATATAAAGTCGTGTGTTTTGCACGAAGCACTCTGAAGGAGGGCCAGACTTGACCAAAGTCTGCAAACATGTACTAGATGATTTTGAGGATATCTCTAATGTACGCTTCCAAAGAAAATACTTGTTTTTTCCCCGATTGGCAAGTTATCTCTTACTTCATGGGAGTCAGAGCAAAGAGATAAATCTCATGTACTTATAAATGCAAACTGAAGCAGAAGAAGTAAATAATGGCCTGAAAGGCAGAAAAGCAATTTTAAAAAAATTAATAAATGATGAGACTATTAACAGCACATGAAAACGGTTTTTTTTTTTTTCCTTCCCTTTAATATGATTTTTACCTTAAACACTGTGTCCCTTTAGGTAAGGGAAGAAAAGTTAATAAAGGAACCTATCACTCAAACTTAATTTTTAGTATGGCAAATAAACTGCTTTAATGAAAGGGCTGGAATCCCCAGGTTTGCACATTAAATTTTCATTTATCGTAGAGAATGGAAATTATCGATTCGGCCGTGGCATCCTGCATTTTGAATCCTACAGTGCCTCGGAAGCCCACTTACTGCTGGGTGCAAATGTGTTGGCAGCATTTTGATGCAGGGTGAGCACAGGGTGGCTGAGGGGGTGGGGAAAGGGATTTTGAGAAGGGAAGGAGGCAGATTGGCTCTTCACAGAAGGAAAATAATCAGTATTCCTTGTCTTGAAGATTCTCTGAGACAAAGCCCTGCTTCTGTGGCCTCATGGGCCAGGAGGTGCATTCTGAGATCAGAAAAGCCAGGTCCACTTGGCCTTTTGGGAATCCCCACGGCTTCATGAAATACATTATTTTCATTTTATTTTTTTTCTTTTAGGGCCGCACCCTGGAAGTTCCCAGGCTAGGGGTTGAATCGGAGCTGCAGCTGCTAGCCTATGCCACAGCCACAGCCACAGCAATGCCAGATCCAAGTCACATCTGCCACCTACACCGCAGCTCATGGCAATGCTAGATCCTTAGCACACTGATCGAGGCCAGGGATCAAACCCAAATCCTCACCGATACTAGTCAGGTTTTTAACCCGCTGAGCCACAACAGGAACTCCCAACACTTTACTTATTAAAAAAGCAGAATGAATGGCTGATGATTTGATCCTAAGCTCTTGGGGAGGTTTGGATTTTAAGAAAACTATATGAATAGTACCTTTCGCAGTTCAAGTTCAGGGTGTTCATCAAAGGAAGAGTAAATGCCTGACATTCTAATGCTGAACTGGATAGCACAGAACAATCAATCGAACCCACAAACACAGCTCTCAACCTGGTGTGGCCTCATCAAAGAGTTGGGTGACAAGAGCATCTCATATCAAAGCATAAAAATAGGTATTTTTTCCCTTTGAAAGAATTGAACCTTCCTACCTCTCAGAGGACTACCCCATAATCAAACAACTCTCGATTATTTCCCCTTAGAGAACTCACAGGGACTGATTCTAAGCTGAGACCGAGACAACCAGAATCAAGCCCATTTGGGGGTCTTTGTGAAGCACAGACTGTATGAGATCAGGAAAGCCATCATCTTTAGAAACAAGCCAAACGAAACTGCGACAGTGGAGCTGCTTCAAAGAAAGGAGAAAAGGAAGGAAGAAAGATGGAAGAAGGGGGGGAAGAAAGAAAAAGAGAAAGAAAGAGAGGAAGGAAAAGAAAAAGTACAAAAGAGAGAGAAAGAGAGAAGCGACATAATATTCCGAAGAGAAAAGGTCTCTGTTCTGTTGTGTTTCTGTTTTGATACCTCTCAGCTAAGATTATCTTAACACCAACGGTCTCCTGTCAGTCTAGATGTTGGAAAAGTAAACTCAAAAGTTCTGGTTTTGTATTTTCAGATGCTAAGAGCTGGTGCCATCTATAGATTTCCATTCTGGGAGAGGTTTCTCTTTTGTCCTACTTTGCGTCAGACCTGCTGTCGTGAGGATAAGGGCACCCAGGAGACACCTCCCCGTGGTTTAATAGGCTATGAAGGATGGGACTCATTAACTGGCTGGCAGCTGCCCCCAAACAGGATGCTGCCTGGAGGTGGGGGAAGAAGGGGAAGGGAGACGGGGAGGAGGCAGGCTCCATCCAGGAGACCACCACTGGCTCTCGAGGGGTCAGTGGGGGCGGGGAGCAAACTGCAACACCTCCTGAAGGATCCCCACAAGGTAAAGTCTGAACAGGGAGAGTGACAATCCAGCCACAGACACCTCCTTCCGGAGGAGCAGCCTCCGGGTGCTGTTTTTCTTTTTCGACTTAAAACAATCCCTCATGAGATATTATCAAATGGCCTGATTATTTTGGGGTTGCTAAAAGGTTACTTTTGCTGACGTTCTTTTACTATGGTCCCATCAAGGTTATAGTACCTGCCCCAATTATGCCAGTGTGTTTATTTATGACTGATTTTTCTTTTTTGAGTTTTGGTTAGGAGGGTCCTCTTCACCTTTAGGTAAAGCCAAGCTGCTCAGCCTGGCACGAGAGGCCCCTGCCCACCTCGCATCCTTACCTTTTCATTGTCTCCCCACTCAAACTTAGGCCATAGCATTCTATATGTCGTTCCCCACTTGTTATAGGCATTTGCACAGCTTTGCATGTGCTGTTCCCTCTGCCTGGAACAGCTTCCTTGCCTCAGCTAATTCCCTTGGTTCTGCTCAGATCAGCTCTGCAGGCTCGGGATCACAGGCCTTCCTGCTGGAGGTAGTCACCCCTGCCCCTGGATTGGACGGTCTGCAGCGTGCAGTCCCCCTCCCTCCCCTCAGCCCTCATCTCATTCTTCTGTAGTGATCTGCATCCCTCACTTAGTACCATGGATGGTAAATGTCCCCTGAATAAATAAAGAAGCCACTACCAGCTCCCTCATCGCCTGGGTTTTTTTAGATCAAAGGGGCGACGTTTAACCAGTGCCTCCCGCATAAGGAGCTAGCATATAACCTCTTACCTTTATGGTTTTGGTCTGGAGTCTGAGTCCATTTAAAGTGTTGATGGCTTTCTCTGCATCCTTTGGGTCAATATAGTTAACGAATCCATACCCTAAACTCTGTCCTGTGGAAACATTTTTTAAAAGAGAGAGAGAGAGAGAGCTCAGTATCTTTATAGAGGTAACACTTCCCTTTGCAGTGCATCAAAACCGTCTAGTATATGGTTCCTTTTACACCGGGGTGTACTCCCAGGTTGAGAAGTTTCGAGTTCCTCCATCTCTCATGGCGGGCGGTCTCTCAGCTCACAGGAGCTGCTCCCACCGGGAATGGGTAAGCGGCCCCTGCACATCCACACCATATACACACAAGTGTCCCCTTAATTGGGAAGAGGTGGGGCAGAGTAGCAGGCAAGAGCAAGTGTGGTTTGTTAGAAGAGATCTGGAGTCCTGGGGCTTTTCCGATCCGCTGTGTGACTTGGGAGAGAACTCATTTGATCTCCTGTTTTCTTCCCATGTTTCTCCTCTGGAGATAACAGCACTTGCCGCAGACAGGTTGGAGAGGGTTAATGAGCTGTCATATATTAAATGCCTACCTAGAGCATAGTAGCTGCTCAACGAAAGACAGCAATGCTACGCTCAGTCCTGTAAAATTGGGGCAAGGGCTGGATGCAGGAGCTGTGTCTGCTGCCTCAGTCATGCCCGCCACTCCCACACTCAGAGGACTGTAGCCAGATCTGAGCAGCAAAGACTGGGGACATTTATAAAAGTGAAGGCATGGCCAGAATTTAAAGTAGTTGCTACAAGTCATTCATTGCTTTCATCATAACCCCCAGCCTGAGAACAAGAAAAAAGCAGGGTTCTATAGGAAAGTATTCAGGAGCTCCTATCACAAAGGAGAGAGTGCAAACACATTCTGCAAAGAAGATTTAGCTACTTTAGGTGGAGATGGCATCAACTTGTCTGGAAAGAGAGGTAGCAAGTGACAGGGCTCCCCCCTAAGCGAAATAAAAATAATGTGCTTGCGATCGTGCCACTGATTATAAATAGTCCATCAGCTCTGCCATGTGTCATCAGCCAGAAATATCATTAGGAGACTTTACATTTTCTGACATACCCTTTAAGAAACACAGAGCTTAGGGTGGCTGCAAAACCAGCTTGAACTTCCCAGGCAATGTTATTGATTTGTGGGCGGCAGCAGAGCCCAAGGGGAGGCAAATGACAGGACGTCACATGTCGGCAAGACTGATTACATAAAGCTCTCTTTGGAGTACTGGGGCCAGGGCTGGGAGACAATACAGCAAAAAGCCTGCCATGTCCTGGTGACAGGAGCCCATTTCAGCAGCCAAAAAAATCTTTCCAACAGCTTCTGTTTTGCTGGTAAATGTCTGTGTTTGTGTTGGTTGTAGGAGGGAACCTGGGAAACAAGTTGGGTTCCAGATCAGAAAACTGGTGACTTTGTTATCCTTTATATAAGGTGGAAATAACGAGAATCATGAGGAAACTCCGTTGCATTTTTGTCCCCCAAATGACAGTACATTAGGATATTCCTTTCTGTTTTGGAATAACAGGGTTAAAATGGGAAATACAGGGGCAAACTTAGCCAGATATATTCTTCACCCGCCAGAATTAGTAACCCAAGAAGGGGGAGAGAATGAAGAGCACATGTAGCTACTAGGGCCCTTCTCTTTCCATTTCACCCTATTACAGTGTGAGGGAGTGGTGTTTGTGTGCATGTGTCTGCATGTGTGTGCATGCACACGCGCGCACGCACACACACACAGGAGAGTAAGACAGAGAGAGAGGTGTGTGTGAATTACAAGACCCTGTCCCATGTTCCGAGAAAATTTCTGCAAACCCAAAAATACATGAGACTAATTCATTGGTTTAAAAATATCATTTACCCTAAATTCAGCTCCACCTCATGACGCCTAACTAAACTCACCTAATTAAGTCTATTTTCAACGTGCAAATGTATCAGTCCTATTTACCTTGTATATAAGAGAAGCCTTAAAAAGTACTTTAAAATGTTCTAACAATTAGTTCTTTTAAACAGGCACACACACTAAGTTGAGGGGTTTTAAAAGGCATTTTTAAAGCAATAAACTCCATGGTAAACCTTATGTATGGAGCTCTAGGAAACAGGTTAAACGGTCAGTCTATCCAACTACATTTAATTTTATAAAATTTAAATTAAAGATGAGAAATATAGACAAAACATTCACCCCCTAACTGCAAGCAATCTGTGATTCGTTGTACTGGTGGAATACATGTGGAAGAATTTATCGTGCTTACCAGTGGTGTGTGTGCCCTGATACACCATCTTTCTTTCTAATTCTTCATATATTTATGGAAATCGTAAATATGTAGAGTGGCTCTGATTTTTATATTCTATATTTAATCTTTATTTTAGACCTTTGCTTCAGGAGGAAGGAAAGCACTCAGATCCTAGGAAGGTTCTGAAGGTCAAGTGAAGGAAGGACTCCTGCCCAGCAAGATATGTCCTATCTGTCCACTCGCCTGGCCCCAAGCCACCATCACCTTCGTACCTGACTGCAATTAGCACAACTGGGTTAGCATCACCTGCTATCGGTTTAGAGAGAGACTGAATTTAACATCAAGAATTAGGGTGCTTTGGGGAAAACTAAAAACTAGACAACATCATTTCAGAAAGAAACGGGAAAAAAGATCGGAGACTCTCCTTGATATAAAATAATGAACTGCAAGAGTTCCCATTGTGGCTCAGTGGTAATGAACCTGAATAGAATTCATGAGGATGTGGGTTCAATCCCTAGCCTCACTCAGTATCCGGTATTGCTGTGAGTAAACACGGCTCAGATCCTGCATTGCTGTGGCTGTGGCTGTGGCCAGCAGCTACAGCTCCAATTCTACCCCTAGCCTGCGAACTTCCATATGCCGCAGGTGCAGGCTTAAAAAAAAAAAAAAGGGACTGAAAACTCTAAAACAGGACACTGCACTGAATAGGAGGAGGACAGAGATGGAAAGGCTTGCCTGTGAATTGAAAGATATGAGACAAACTGGTAGCACAATGAAACCACCTGTGGTTAGCCTAGTTTACGAACAGGCTTCTTCGTATGGTTCTTGTCATCATGGAAGGACTACAGCTAAGTCTAGTGAAAAATACTTGGTGGACCTAAGCATAGTCTTTTAAAACACTCTGGAGAGGACTAAATCCCTAGGTAGAAAACATGGAAACCCAAGCCTCATTTCTTTCAGAAACTGTTTTAGTGGCGAGGGAAAGTAAAATGAGGAAGAATTTTATGTTTTAATTTTGGTGGCCAGATATTAGTGATGGGGTTTGGATTTGCATTTCCAGATTTAAACTGTACATAGAACATAGAAAAATATGATTGAAACAAAGAACACCAACACTATTGCCGTGAGAACCAAGAGAACCACCATGCCAGAAGGGCCTGGGGACCCGGTGTGCTAAGTGTGTGCATTTGCCTACCAGAAATAAAGTCTTTTTGGTCTTCTTTTTCTTTTTTTTTTTTTTCCCCCTCGCAAATAACTGCATCATCTCCCTTTATCAGCAGTAGCAAGATTTAACCATACAGGTACGGCAAGAGTACTTTCACAACAGAAAATTAAAACAAACTTTATTTTTGCTTCCAATTTGTCAGCGTATTCTGATAGCAAGTTGAACAAATGAAAACATTAAATCGCTGAAGTTATGTTTATTGAACTGTCAATAAAGAAAAAATAAAATCATTAAAGAAAAGATAAAATATTATCGAGAAGATCACCTCCAACATTTAGAAACTATAGCAAGTGCCTGGCTCCTTGATGCCCAGGTGATCTACGACCCTTACACCTGGCCAGTCCTTAACTGTCCTGACTAGCAGGCCTGGGGGAGAGACCTCAGTGACCATGAATGGGCAAGAGAGGCATTCTTGGCGGTTTGGGCTGGAAACTTAAAATTAGAATGCAGTTTCCAAGGGAAAACTGTTATACATAATGGCTACATTTTTAAAGTGCTGCAGTGTATTTTGGATCAAAAAGATTCTTGTTTTTAACGAGCTTTTCTTAAATCTGAACCTGGATATTTCCATTTTTTCGAAGTTGCGCACATGTGCCTGCACACGCAGACGCACGTCCTGCACGTCCTCGTACTACGATGTGGCAATGTCTCTCTTTTGTTACACTAACTTGGATCCCTCCCTTCTCCCATTGGAAACCAAATACTTCTCCCTACTAGAACTACTTTAAAAAGTCTGTATCCTTGAACACAGCAGGTACTCAACAAATACCAGGTTAAGTGAAAGAATGGATCCACACAGTTGTACTAATTCTCCATTGCTGGAAGCATGTGACTGAGATGTGTTTATGGTGGTGGAGAGAAGAGGCTGAGAGGGGAAGTTGGGAAATTCATTCTCTATTTGTGAGAAAGGGAGAATAGGACAACAGGCTGACACCAGGGGCTGGAAAACCATGTTCTGGTGGTGAGTGCCCCTCCAGCACAGATCAGGTGAACAATAAAACCAGCCCTGCCCACCTTTCCGCAGAGATTCTGTTTCCAAAGTGCTTTCCCACCTATTCCATTTGATTCTCACAATAACCCTGTGGGAGAAATGATCATCGTTTACAGACGTGGACACTGAAGCTCCGAGAGAACAGCAGTTTGCTCGACTCTCAAGTAGAGTCTAGATCAGGGGTTGGCAAATTGTTTTATGTTTAGGGTGAGACAGTAAATAGTTTAGGATCAATGGGTCCCCCGGTCTGTCATGATAACACTGCCCTTGTACTGTGAAGGTCGTCATGCACAATATGCAAACTAATGAGCATGGCTGAGTGTCAATAAAACTTTATTTAGAGGAGTTCCCTGATGGCCCAGCTAGTTAAAGATTTGGCATTGTCACTGCTGTGGTGTCTTTGATCCCTGGCCCTGGAACTTCTCATGCTGTGGGCGTGGCCAATTTAGAAAAATCGGCAGTGGCTCCATTTGGCCTGTGAGCCATAGTTTGCTGACCCTCTGGTCTAGCTCTTTAGACTCCAAATCCACTCCCCTTTGCCACAACCACAGTTACTCCATTTGAACTAAAGTGTGACTGACAACCATTCTGAGGCCCTGAAATACTTCTGAAGTTTTTTTTTTTTGAACCACCTGAGAAAAAGCAAATTACCTTCAATAGTTTGTATTAAGCACTTTTATTGTATTCAAATTTGAGGAAGTGTCACCATCAGAGTTGCTTATAACCCTTCATTTTCCCAGTCACTCTGGACAGAAGTTGTTTTCCTTGCCTTTTGGATCCTGGGGTTATGACAGCAGGACCCCAAATGTGACATCCTAACAGCTGACGGCAGCAGCAGAGACGCTGTCCCCTCACAAGGCTGACTCGAAGGAACCTCAGCATTTGTGCACGGCCAACCTGCACACACCGCTCTTTCTTTTCTCCCAAAGACGTCATTCTCCAGAAACCTCCCCTCATCTGCAAAAGCCCCCAAGGGTGCAGCCAGATGGGTAGCTGCTGTTGATAAAACCTTCCGAGTTGAGTAAGGAATTTTTGTAGATGATAGAACCCCTAGCTCAGGCTGAAATTCTGTTCTCAAAGCACATGATAAAATCCCCAGTCCCCTGCAGATCACCTGCAAGGCAAGAATCCACATGCTGGGTTCACCACAGCCAACTCCAACCCCCAGGACTCCCTCGGGCCAGTCCTGAGGTGACTTTCCCTGCTGTCAGCTGCCTTGAAATCTACCTCAATATGCCCTAAAAAGGGTCAGCGAGCTCTGAGGTTGTTATTGCATATATACATGCATGTGGGGCCCCACACCGTACTTGTCGTATATCCTTGGTTACAGCATTTACGCTTCAGCAGCCTGTGACCTTATCTGGAAAAACAAGGCTAATCCCTTATCCTTATAATCAAAGGATCACTGTGAGGATTAACTATATTAACATGTGGACGAACAGCGGCTACGATTTATTCATTGCCTACTTTGTGCCAGGCACCCTGCTAAGTGGCTTACTAAAATTACCTGATTTAGTCCTGTGCGAAATGGGTACCATCGGGCCCGTTGTGAAGATAAGGAGAGTGAGGCCAAGAAATGTTCAATCACCTGCCCCAGGTCAACCAGGAGGTAGGCGTCCAGGCTAAGACTTGGATGAGCCCAGGTCTGTATGACTTCCCAGCTCAAGCCATCTCTCCACAGGGACTGGCCCCAGTGCAGAGGCAGAGCACAGCATCTGGCATCAGGCTAGAATGCTAGGGAGTGTGCCCGCTTGTGCTGGGGGCTCTTCCCCTTCTTCACGCTGAATGGGGTGTTTTGAGATTCTAGAGCATCTGTGGCTTGGCTCCTTTCCATCCCACCTCGGTGAATGTTTACATGTGCTGGACAGTCTGAGTCTTGGCATTTCTCCTGCAAAGGCAGTGTGAGTAGAGCCAACTACTCGGACGATTTCTTTTCCATTGGTAGTTCGCACAATTCCTTCAAACAAAATATAGTTTAAAGTCTTGCTACTCTGAGTGTACTGCCTATACAGGCATCACTGGCATCACTTGCAGACTTGTAAGAAATGCAGCTTTAGCTTATGGCTGTGTGACCCTGGCTAAGTTAAATGAACTTTCACGCATCCTTGTTTCTGAGCAGACTATACATCTAACCCACAGTCACAAGGAAGGGAAGATCTGAAAAGGAAGCTCTCAGAATTTCTTAATATATGCTATTTCTTTTCATCCTCAAATTTTGCATTCTTATTTTGCCCCTTTTTGCTAGTCATCTCATCTGTAAAGTGGACTTAATATTACTTTTTTCATGGTGTTATTAGGAGTATTGAAAGTGATAATGCATGTAAAGTGCCTGGCATATGGCCTATGACAGACTCTCAATAGATGCTGGTTTTTTTCTTTTTGTGTTTTTATAGCTGAACCTGTGGCATGTAGAAGTTCCCAGGCTGGGGGTCGAATTGGAGCTGCAGCTTCTGGCCTACACCACAGCCACAGCCACAGCAATGCCAGATCCAAGCTGAGTCTGCAACCTATACCAAAGCTCATGGCAACCGTGGCTCTTTAGCCCACTGAGCAAGGCCAGGGATTGAATCTGCATCCTCACAGAGACAGCATCCTCTAATCAGAATATCACCTCATTGATGGAAGAAACCAATTTTTTGTTCTCTGCTATATTCCCAGAGGATGGGGGTAAGTGGTATGGGAACCAGATCCCACAAGACACATCTAAAAGACATGCAGGCTTTTGTCTTGAAGGAGAGAAGACTCTAGAGGTGCTCAGAGCCCCTTCCAATATTTGAAAAGCTGCCCTGGGAAGGCAGGGTAGGCTTGCTATGCAAGGTCCCAAAGGAGAGAATGAGGATCAGGCAAGAGAAGAAAATTAGGGAGTAGATTTTTGCCTTGATGAGAGGCAAAAATCTCTAATGATTTTATACTAATGATTTTATAAGGATGTTGCAGCAGGTGGCAAGACTGACTCATAAGATCCCTTTTAATGCTAAGATTCAAAGGTTCTAAATTATATTTATTTGAGACCTGATGCTCACAGTTTATCCTGATTTTTAACTGAAAAACTACAAATAGAAGAAAATATTCATTAAGTACCTACTATGGGCTAAGCACTTTGCATTCACTATTATTTAAATCTTCACAATCTCTGAAGCAGGTGTTTTCATCCCTGTTTTATGGAAGGAGAAACTAAGCTCCAAAAGGAGAGGTACCATACCCGGGGTTACTTGGCTAGAGAACAGTAGCTAGACCCATCTGATTCCGGAGCCTGGGCATGTTCTGCTGTGCTCTGGTTTCTTGAAAGCGTGCTCATTCATGTGCTAAACATCTGCTCTGACATAGCTCAGTGTGCCTGAGACTTTGAGAGAGCCCAGGTTTTCGAGTCCTATCTCCAGGGCTTCATTCTTTCCATTTAATTCCACTATACACCCCAAAGTATCTCATTCCCATTTTCCAAACTGGTTATATCTGTCCAACTGGATCTGGAATGTCACAGAATGACAGTCTTGGAAAGGACATAACTCTCGTTTCCAAGTCTCTTCTACAGATTCAGCAACTGAGGACCAAGGAAGAAGCAAGCAGTTTATGATCTAGTAAGAAAGTCAGAACTGTGAATCAACAACTGTAGCAGAGTGTGGCTAAGTGTTATGACAGTGAGGAGGAGAGAGGGTTTTTTCTGGAGGATCTATCTGAGCTGAGACTAATTTGAAAAAATGGGTAGGAGATAGCCAGGCAGACGGGGAAGGGCATTCCAGGAGGATGGGCAGCTTTAGCATCTATCCCTTGAGGAGAGGGGACTGCTCCTCAGTTTACAGCTATCAATTCCTGGAGGCCAGGGGCTGCTGAGAGCAACATGAGCTGCCAATAGCATTTCTATGTTGAGTGCTCAGAGTGTATACATGAGATCTCCCCACACCTCTGGCACAGATTCAGGAATCATTTAGAAATCTGAAATTTTGAGTGCCTCTGCCCTCTGCCAACAACAAACACTACTAGAAAAGACAGGACCCAGCCTCCCTTATTCTGAATTCCCAAAGTATTTAAAATTACAGTGAACCAGTAGTGGGTTATTTCCAGAGGACACATTCTGGCTTCCTAAGTAGATGTGATTTCCCAGAGGTTGAGAAAGTATCATGAAGCATCAAGATGATACCAAGCAAAGCACTTGGTCCACAGTGGGCACTCAATATAAGCCTCTTGAACTAAAAGTATTTCTCAGTGGACACTAAGTTCCTTAGGGCAGGGACATGGGTCTTGCTACTCTTGGTACAACCAATATCTGGCACATAGTAGGCTTTCAATAAATATCTACTGAATGAGTGAATGAATGAATGAATTCAATAAGCAAATGAATCGTAACAAAATAGTTATTTCTGAGTGCTTACTATCTGTTAGTGCTGTACTGAGTGCTTCATTTCTTTTTTTCTCGGCTTTACTGAGGTATAATTGACATAAAAGCTTGTAAGCTATTTAAAGTATACATCATAATGATTTGATATATGTATACACTGTGAAGGGATTCCTCCCACCTAGTTAATTAACACATATTATCTTTTTTTAAATGAGAACATT
This sequence comes from Phacochoerus africanus, assembly GCF_016906955.1. Classification (NCBI taxonomy): domain Eukaryota; kingdom Metazoa; phylum Chordata; class Mammalia; order Artiodactyla; family Suidae; genus Phacochoerus; species Phacochoerus africanus. The sequence goes on from NC_062551.1 coordinate 161,310,999, forward strand.
TAAATGATACTCAACTGCTTTATTTATATCATTTCATCTGGTCCCTAAAACAATCCTACAAGGTAGGCATTATCGCTGCCATTTACAGCTGTGAAGGCCCATGTCCAGGGGCCTCAGATGCCAAGACAGAAGTCCATCTGGCTCTAAAGCTCATTCAGGCTTTCTAGAGAGGTTCCTGATTTCAGAAATGGTGTCAACCAAATTGTTTAAGTTGATGTAAGATACTATGTCTGTTACTTGGTAAGGTTCGTGGAAATTCAGAGAATAGATGATGATTTCCAGGAGTCCCCAAAGGAGGAAGGACCAGTTACACAGCTACACTATTTCATAAAGAAAAATAACCAACCAATTCTCAAAGGAATTTTTTTTTTAAACTTGCCCTTTTGGTTTGTCCTATAAAATAAGTTACTCCAAATGACAGATCTTTAAACATACATTTCAGTAACAAACCTCAATAAGTAAACAAAAAACTGAGTGAATCTGAACCTTATTTTTCTTCTGCCTGTTCAGGAAAGAAAGATGATTCATAGGATAAAAAGCTAGTATCAACTACTTAGACTTAGTGGAAAAAAAAAAAAACAACACAAAATAATGACAACAGTAACAACAAAGAAAAAATATTCGAGATAATGTAGTGGGGACAACAGAAGCCTCAGGGACAACTTTCTCACCTTCAGCACTTATCACACAGAAACAAGTGTTCCGACTGATAACCCTGGGGCAATGAAAGAATCTTCATGGAGGCAACATTAAATTATGTTCAGAATATTCTTATAGGCAGGGAAGAATAGTCACATATTTAAATATTTTTAACAAGAGTCGAAACAAAAAGAGGAGGACTTTGGCGAACTCCCAGCTTGCCAGAGAAATAAGCTTAATTCTTGGTCAGCTTACTCTCGAGTGAAACAAGGTTCTGGACATCAGAGAGACAGGGCTTCCTTGAATGGATGTGAACCAACAGGTGATTCCAGAAATGCAGCTGATGTCAGATGAGGGTTTAGCAACAAAGGAAGACGAGGTAGAAGAAGTTATTAGGTTAATACAAATTACATGCACTGTAATCAGCCTTTGGGGAAAATGAGACTGCCTATGGGGGAAAAGTTGGTGGGTGAAAGGAACAGCTGAATTTAGGCACTAAGACTCCAAAAGAACTCACTAAAACACTCACTCCTATCAGACACTATTCTTTTTGTTTTTGTCTTTTTGCCATTTTTTGGGCCGCTCCCACGGCATATGGAGGTTCCCAGGCTAGGGGTCGAATCAGAGCTACAGCTGCCAGCCTACACCAGAGCCACAGCAACACAGGATCCAAGCCGCCTCTGCGACCTATACCACAGCTCATGGTAATGCCAGATCCTTAACCCACTGAGCAAGGCCAGGGATCGAGCCCGCAACCTCATGGTTCCCAGTCGGATTCGTTAACCACTGAGCCATGATGGGAACTCCCCCTTTGTTTTTTCTTTATTAAACTTAAAAAAAAATTTTATTGCTGCACCTACACCACATGGAAGTTCCTGGGCCAGGGACTGAATCTGAGCCTTAGCTGTGACCTATGCTGCAGCTGCAGTTATGACAGAACCTTTTAACCCTCAGACCTGGGATCAAACTCCAACCTCTGCAGCCACCAGAGCCACTGCAGTCAGATTCTTTTTTTTATCATTCTCATTTTATTTCACTTTTTAAATGTTTTTTTTTAATCATATATATATATATATATACATATATATATATTTCTACTGTATAGCACGGTGACCCAGTTACACTTACATGTATACATTCTTTTTTCTCACATTACATGTTCCATCAGCTTCTTTTTTTTTTTTTGTCTTTTTTGCTATTTCTTTGGGCCGCTCCCACGGCATATGGAGGTTCCCAGGCTAGGGGTCGAATCGGAGCTGTAGCCCCCCGCCTATGCCAGAGCCACAACAACGCGGGATCCGAGCCGAGTCTGAGACCCACACCACAGCTCACGGCAACGCCGGATCCTTAACCCACTGAGCAAGGACAGGGACCGAACCCGCCACCTCATGGTTCCTAGTCGGATTCGTTAACCACTGCGCCACGCTGGGAACTCCTCCATCAGCTTCTTAAGTCATTGCACCATGTCAGGAACTCCAGACACTATGCTTAGAGAGGGCAAGTGAAGGCTCCTGATATCATGTTGGGATTTAAATTAATTGAGATAAACTATGTGATAAGACTTGGCACAGGGAAGATGCTTCATAAATATTAACTGAATATAAATCTTTTAAAATTGCCTGTGTTTGAAGTAAAAGAAAATTCATAGCTCTGAATGAAGGAGGCGAGGTAAACAAATTGTCCGGGCAGAGATACGTCAGGATGTCAAATATGTGTTGGAGAAGAACTCTGTCTGAAAACCTTTGTCAGTGTGTCTTTTCTGAACTAAGGATCTGGGGTTCTCTGGCCTTGGACTCACCACTAATGGCTGTGTGGAACTTCCTGTCCCCGTGGTCAAGGAGTTCACTGATACTGAAGTACCATCAGAAAGCTCATGACTAGTTCAGTTCAGTTCCAACAAATGTTACGAAACAAAGTCCCCAGATGCATGAAAAAGAAAATAAATAAGAATCAAAAGTATATTTTCCCTTTTCTTCACCATTCAGCTTTAACAAAATAAGACAAAATAAAGACATAAGGAAGGAAGGAAGGAAGAAAGAACTCACTCAGAAATGGGTCTGCAGAGTAAGAATTTAGGAGGGAAGCCATCTTCTCATTATTATTATTATTATTATTATCATTATTATTATTTTTAAAGCTAAGAGTTTTCCAGGGAATGGCTACACCAAGCATGACCAGCCTCATTACACCAAGTCAAATACCTGGGAGAGGTGAAAATGAAGGTGTGCCTGGGATGTGTGTGAGAATCACAGAATGTAAACACATTCTAATGGTTCAGCTCTTTCGGGTGATGGAAAATGAAATGTCCCCCTGACAATCAGGAGACCACGTGAATCCACAATTTATTTTTTTATTTCAGGGCCACACCTGTGGCAAATGAAGTTCCCAGGCTAGGGGTTGAATCCGAGTTCAGCTGCTGGCCGCCCCCACAGCCACAGCCACGTGGGATCTGAGCCACGTCTTCAGCCTACACCACAGTTCATGGCAACACCAGATCCTTAACCCACTGAGCGGGCCAGGAATCAAATCTGCATCCTCATGGACACTAGTTGGCACAACGGAACTCTTCTACAATTTAAATCATGCCCAGAACACACTCGGTGCTCAATAATTTTCACATGCCTAAGATGTGGTGGGTCTGTGCTAGTGCTAGAGAGATGGATGCATGTGGCACCATTTTCTGTCCCTCTTGGAAGTCCGTAAGACTTTCTTGGGACATCAAGGCCTCCACCTGCCCACCCACGTGCAGTAGACAACCCTGTCTCTTTTGTAACAAAAAAATGAAGCTATCAGGTAGTAACTAACTCCAACTGTATTCCTGTCTTCTACCTGAAAACTTATTCCTCGTGGAACTCCGTTTCTTCCCCAGCCTAGAAGGTACAGTCCACAAAATGCTGGAGAAGAAAAGCTTCTTTGGGGAATGCTACGTATTATACCCTTCTTCTTAAGATTTAGAACACACATTAGCACAGACTCAGAGAAGCAGTGATTAAAAAAATAAAATAAAATAAACCCTTTCTAACTTGGTTCACTTCAGTTTCCCAAACTCAGGTGGTCGCAGAACCCAGTTTTAAAAACATATTCAATATCTTTGGGAAAGGCTTTTTGATGGGACTCCCAAATAAACATGACCATTTGAAACAGGACTGATCCTATCTTAAGATATAATTCCTTAAGGTGGGGAGTGCAGGCCTCAATTCTGAGGTACAGTTCCTGTGATATCAGCGGGGCCAGCAGAAAACAAGGAGACCAAGCCAGAAATACTCTAAGGTGTCTTTTCACTGTGACAGTCCATGATTCTGTTTCTCAGAAGACATCACACAGACACACAGACTTGCTTTAGGAATAATCTAGACATAGAAATGCAAGTGGGGAGGGGCATCAGACATCTGTGTACGCATTTCCATGTCAGTACACGTTGTACAAGTCTGCTTCTAGCTCACTATGTATCAGTAGGCAGCATGAAATAGGCTCGAGGAGTTTCACTGGGAGAACCAAAGATCCAAGGGAAAAACAAAACACAATTATGTGTGGCTGTGTGGGCACCCAAGCAGGAACAGAACATACACTCATGGGTACATACTTAAGGCACACATGTGAACACCACCTATACTTAATTCACTAGGCCTACAACCCAGTATAGCACTGTAGGTAAAAATACAGAAGCTCTGGAGTCAAACAAACTGGGTTCAAATTTGCTCTGCCACTTAGAAGCTGTGTGACCTAGGACAAATTACTTAACCTCTCTGAGCCTGTTTCCTCACCTGTTAAATAGGGCAAATAATATCTATATCTAGGGAGTTCCCGTTGTGGCTTAGGGGTAACGAATCTGACTAGTATCCAGGAGGATGCAGGTTTAATCCCTGGCCTGGCTCAGTGGTTCAGTGGGTTAAGGATCCGGCGTTGCTGTGAGCTGTGGTGTTTGTTGCAGACATGGCTCAGATCTGGTGTCGCTGTGGCTGTGGCTGGCAGTTGTAGTTCAGATTTGTCCCCTAGCCTGGGAACTTTCACATGCTGTGGGTGCGGCCCTAGGAAAAAAAAAAAGAAAAGAAAGCAAAATAAGTATATTTCACAGAACTGCTGTGAGAATTATATCCTATATGTCAGATGCAGTTCTGAGTGCTTCACATATACAGATGCTCACAATAATCCTATCGGTATCTCTACTTCACAAACGAGAAAACTGAGGCACAGAGAAGATAGGAATTTGTGGTGAGGTTGGGATGCCAACACAGGCAGCTAGCTCTAATCACTAGGCTACCCTGCCTCACACAATCCTGGATTAGAGCAGGTCCATGATCTTCCCCTGGAAGACTAAGACACACATACACAAATATACTAACAGCCTACACCTCCTCTTCCCCTCTGGCTTTTAAGATCTGCTGTTTTTGTCATTAGTTTATTACACGATGCAGTTCAAGTGGGCAGCATGCAGACACCAGCTTCCCAAACACAAAGATCCTATCTGGTTTCTCAAGGAACAGAAGAACAAATTCAACCCTGAGAAATGCTAGTTCATTCTGAACGATGACTCACAGCCGCTATTTTCACAAACAGCCTGCTAATTAAACTTTCTTATGAACTCTGCTAACCAATTTTTCCAATGCATAGAGAAAAATCATTCATTATAGACCGGAATCCAAAATCTAATATTAAAGCACAAGTAGGATCTGTGGCATTGTAATTTGATCAGCTTGAGCATTAATAACGGTTACACACTGATGTCTGAGAGAGATAATCAGCTTTTGTTGAGATGTATGTAGATAACTGTAGAAAACATCTGGAAGGCAGACTAGAAAGCAAAGCCAGCTTATCAGGGGGGTCTCGTATTTACTTTACCCTCATAAATCCCCTGCTTACAATGTCCTATCTTCCAGGAGACCACATTAATATCCTGAATTGGTGCAGCACTTTGATGATTTACCAACACGTTAGCAGCTCATCTGATATTACAACACACAGTAAGGTGGAAAAAGCCAGTATTATCCCCGTTTTACACACAACAACCTGGGGCACAGAATGGCTCAATCCACAGCAAGTTCCAGAGCTACAGCTAGAACAAAAACTTGGTGGCTCTTTGCATTTCACCATGTTGCCACTCATAAAAGTGGCCTGATTTTTAAAACAACCTCAGAAACCATCCTGACATTTTCAAATAATGAACTACTTTCACTTACAATCTTCCAGAACCAAACTGCTATGCATTATTATTGTAGCTATTTCTGAGGCTTATTGGAATACATCCTACACAGCCATGTCCACAACTCAGGATGAAACAGCAGAACGCAGGGGGCCCTCTGTGAAGGTCTCCTGTCCCAGCTGGCAGCCCATGTGGTTAGACAGACACAGGTACCCAGACAGCTTGGCCACTTGTCAACTGAGTGACCGCGGATCAGTCATTTTTAACTCCATCAGCCTGGGTTTCCTCACCTAAAAGAATGGGGCCACCATTACCTCTTGGGGGCAATATCAGGATGAAATGAGATAAAGGAACTGGCATCTAGCAGTACTTAAAAAAATCTAAGTCTCCCTTCTATTCTCCTGCCTTCTCATATGCTGTTTCCTACTTGCTCCTTGGAATTACATACTGAGCAGTTTCCCACTCCTGTCCACTCCTCTCCCTTTATCTGTCTGTTGGCCTAGCGGTAGAACCCTTGGAAAGAAGAGGGAAGGAGTTATGAGAGAGAAGGGGCCCCTCCTATTTATAGGTTGCTTTTGTTTACAAGTGTCTTTTTGTGTCACCGGCTTTGAACTTACAAGTACCATTCAAAGAAGTTAGGGTAATGATTTATCTTTTTACTGTATATTGAGAAGATGGAGATTTAAGTGAATAAAGTGACTTCTGCAAGGCCACGCCCACATCTAGTAAGTGTGTGTGTAGGGTTTTGGTGCAGGGCTTTGATTGACATCTATCTCACTTCTGATTAGTCCAATGAACTGAATCTGGTATTTAAATTTTTTTAAATTAAAGTATAGTTGATTTACAATATTGTGCCAATTTATGCTTGCATCTGGCATTTTTGACCAGGAAGTTTAAAGTGTGTGTGTGTGTGTGTGTGTGTGTGTGTGTGTGTGTGTTGGAGAGTGTAGAGCCCTTGGGTAGTTCTCATTTCTTTTGTACTTAAAGGGTGGTCTGTATCACTGGGGATGGTCCACTGACTGGTGGGTGAGGGGTACTGGGAAAAGAAAAAGTAGCTGAGGACTAGTTGCAGTTTTCAGGGTCAGGACCAGGACGTGAGTGACACTGGTTTTTCCTGTTTGGTGTCCAGCTCAGGGTCCTGGACAACGGGAAACTTGCCAGAATTCAGTATAGGAATCATTCCCAGAGAGGTGGAAGCAGAGGACCGATGTTCCTATGTACCCACCCTTAGGTGTCAGCAGGAGGGGGAGGACAGCTGCGACTCAGAAGCCACCAACACCTCAGTTCAGGGCAGCAAGCAGGGAAGCTCGCTTCAGGACATCTCCTCTGGTGCACTGTCTACACCCTATGTGAATGACAACAGGGACTCTGCTCAGGTAGCCTCTCTGTGTGGCTGCTGGTCATAAAAAAACAAATGGATCAATCCGACATGGATTTAACTTGAAAACAGGAAAACCCCGTGTGTGTGATTTCAGGCCTCATATTCTACCCTGCGTATAGCTGGCAATGGTCTCCACAACTAGAGGCTCTAATGAGTGTGGGTGGAAGGGGCAGGGCTGGGACCCTCGGTAACACCTGGGAATGGGACCCAGGTTGTCACCGTCCATATTTCCTCGGTGTAAAGAAAACTCAGATGAGGTGGCTGGGGGGTCTCTGTCACTTCTCAGACAAGTTACTCTGCCACATTTAATCTGCAGATTTTCTTTCTGGCCTCCTTTTGCCATTCTACACCCATTTCCCTTCTACCTTTTTTTTTTTTAAATTAATTTATTTTTTTTTGTCTTTTTGCCTTTTCTAGGGCCGCTCCCTCGGCATGTGGAGGTTCCCAGGCTAGGGGTCCAATCGGATCTGCGGCCACTGGCCTATACCAGAGCCACAGCAACTCGGGATCCGAGCCTTGTTTGCAACCTGCACCACAGCTCATGGCAACGCTGGATCCTTAACCCACTGAGCAAGGCCAGGGATCGAACCCGCAACCTCATGGTTCCTAGTCGGATTTGTTAACCACTGTGCCACGATGGGAACTCCGCCTTCTACCTTTAAAAAAAAATATATCTATGCCTATTTTATTTTAGCTCTTTTTCATCTCATAAGTCAATTCAAATCCCTTTTGGATCAAATGGCATATATAAGTAAGAAGGCAGAAAAAGGAGGAAGAACAGGAAATAAGCAAAGAAAAGAAGAAAGGAAGAAAGAGAAAGGAAAATAAGAAGCCAAGTGCTTCTTCTTTGGGGAACACTGGCCTCATCTGTAAAGCAGAGACATTGGCTACCTCAGTAGGGTCAGAGGAAGTACTGAATATAAAAAACCTTTGAAAATAAACATGAAAAGCAAACATCAGGGATTATTAAGAATACATTTTATGTGCTCACACTACCAATAAAATAATTTAATCTGATTTGATATTTGTGATGAGAAATTCCATTATTGGCCATAGGAGTTAGAGTAATTACCCTAATTAGCTGTATCCACTTAGTTTAAATGGGGCTTTGTATCACCAGGCATCGAACTACAAAACAAGGACCAAGCAGAAAAGCAAACATAAATCAGCCAGAAACTGAAGTAGATGGCAAGAGAATCACTGAGAGAACACGGCCCTAACCTCAGCGAGAAAAACAATGATTCTCACGTCACAGACACCATGGGGTCTCCAGCTTGTCCACCTCCTTCTGTGTTAGGTTAGGTTATTTACTAGCAAAGTAGAAGGAACACAGACTTTGGGGTCTGACAGACTGGGGTTCAAATCTCAGCTCCAGCACTTAACAGCTGTGACCTTGGATAAATTTCTTAACCTCTCTGAACTTAATTCATCAACAAAAAGGGGATACTAACTTTACCACAGAGTAGTCCTGACTGTTTTATTCACCATCCCTTGATGTTTCTAAGGCTTGGCTTAGCTGCGCTGTGTGTACTAATTTCCTACCGTCTACTCTCTACCAAGTTCAAGGCTCATTCTTATTTGATACTTGCTCTGAGAATCCCAGCCCACAGTGATCTTTTTCTCTTCTGGACACCCATAAAAGATGCTTCCTTCACTTTCATTCAGCAGAGGCAGAGTGATAATAGAAAGGCCATAGGCTTTGCACTCCTGAGTTAACTGATTCTAAGCCTTGGCTTCCTTATCTGTCAAATGGGGACAGTACCAGGGACCACGCATAACTTGTGCAAAGCTTCAATGAGAAAGCATATACGGCATGCCTAGCACTGTAGCTGACACACAGCAGGCACTGCATCAAACCTTCAACTTCATTGTACTGTTATGCATCTTTTTGTGCTGTCTTTTCAAAGAAATTAAGGGTTAGGGTCAGGAAAGTTGAGTTTGGGCTTGGGTGAAAAGCAAAACAAAACAAAAATTCCCTACAAAACAGCAAAGGTGGCACCACCTTTGCACCTCATAAGCAGGCTCCCAGCCCCTCCCAGACCTGCAGGCTGCTGTAGGGCCCTGTAATTTGTCCTGGCTTCCCTGCCACTCATTGGCCCTGCTAGCAGCAACATGTGGGCACAAACTATATCTTACTCTCTTTAGCTTCTTCACTAACCCTGATACAGAATCTAAGAGAAGAGATGGAAAGGAAGTAACATTTATTTGGTCAGAGAGAACACACTAAATAAATACAGTTGGCTGATTGAAAATGTTTTACAAATGTAACAGCCTTATACAAATATATGGTCTCTATCTGAATTTTATCTTCTCAAACTAGAAATATCTTCTCTCATCAAAGTTCAATTTTGGGAGTGTAGAAAAAAAACAAAAGGCAACTTAAAGATCTTTAGTTCTGACAAGGAATAAAAGACAGATAACAGAGTTCATCGGTTAAGAGCAGAAAGGGAAATGTGGAATGGGGGCAGGGTGGGGGCAGACTGAAAAAGAAAGCACCACTACCACAGCTCGTAGAAGGCAAGAAAAAAATGAATTTCCCATTAACACATTTCAGAAAGCACTTTCCTCCTACCCTGAAGCTGATGAATTACATTTTTAGATAATGTGTGGAAATTTCAGTTTGACATTACCTTCCTGCTTAGTTCTTAGTCTCAATCAACCAGGTCATTCTACAGAGAAGGGGGGAATGAGTGAGTGAGTGTGTGTGTGGGTGTGTGTGTGTATGTGTTGGGGAAGGAGGGGTGGCTTGGCGAACGGGGAATTGGTCTTAAGAAGCAAATAGTCAGCTGAAGTGCAGAAATAGAAAATCCTTAAAATACCCAGGCCTGATCCACATCCTAGGTAAAACTCCTTTGAGACATCTCTCCTGGGATAGGAGAACACTTTCCTATGGTTATCTGAGTTCGGAAGCAGGGCAGAACCGTCTGATTTGGAAGGGAAGATGAAGGGAAAGATAGCTGGAGCGGGGGGGGGGGGCAAAAGGAAACCATGCCTGGTCTATAACCCTGACTACTGCCATCCTGGGGGTAAGTTGTGTTGAAAGAAGTAGAATATAAGTGGACAAACGCAAAACCTCACAGCTCCACTCAACTGCCAACCCGTCCTAATTAGAAAGGATGGGAGATCTCGGATCACCCTGGATGTGTGTGCAAGAGGCACAATGATTATACGGTTTACTGTTTGCATTTCATGTTCTGACGTTCTTCAAGTTCCCCTTAATAAGGCAGACCCTTCTCCTGTTTTGTAACCCCCTTTGTCTGTCAAATAGTCTCCATACCTAAAAATTTCTGTTCACCCCCAACAACAATCAACACCCCCTCCCCAAATCAACAACTCAGAATTTTTTTATTCTTCTTCATGGAATATGCAGGGAGGTGATAAATAAAATAGCAGATGCAAATAAAATTTTCCTCTGAATTCAGGAGGCACACTGCCCTGTACCAAGCACATTTTCAAAATCAGCAGCAAAATATGCTGATAAATGCTACTGTTTTCTCTACCCTTCCCACCACTACCGAATATCTCTCTGATGTGCATGTAGAAAAGTTCATTTAGCTAATCAATATCTTGGGATTTTCTTGGATATGCATAATTGAGGCTGGGTTTTAACTGTGCTTAAACTTAAGGCAGCATCCATTTCCATTCAGTGCTTGCAAGATAAAGAAAAGGCAAACATTGTGAAGAGAGAATCTCAAGGTGGAAAACTACTCCAAGTCTATTTTTCCTTGTTCAGGTAAGCAGTCTCCTATTTAATTTTAAAGCATTGGTATTCATTTATTTATTTTTAATGCAAAGCATGCTATTTTCTAAAACAAAAGATTTTGAACTCTACTTGTGTTTTCTCTGTACTCAAAGTTTTCATTCCCTAGTTAATATAGCTGAGTTGGTTTGCAAAGGGGAGAAGTCAGTTTAGTATTTTTAGGGAAACTGCCAGAGATAAATTATAATGGGACAACTCACAATTAGTCAGACAGCCAAGAGTTCAAGTTCCAGCTCTCCTGCTCAGAAGCTAAGTCACCTTGAGCAAATGACTCAACTGTTCCTAGGTCCAAGTTTCTTTAACAGCAGAATGACTATCTTGGGGATTACCTGAAACTCCATTTCCTGGTCTCAGCACAATGCTTAGCACACAGTAAGGTCTCAATAAACACTGGCTATGATTATGAATCTCCAAGAAGTCCCAATTTACTATTTAAATGAACAACTACATTTAAAGCTTTTAATACAGGGCTCAGAACGCACAGAAGGCACACAAAAACATAACAAAACCTGCTGCTATTATTTTCATTCATCTTTGCTGGGTGCTATAAGAAATTATACCAATAAAATTACCCTAAGGCTGAATTCACATTTCAGAAGTGAATTCAAAGCACTTTCATGTTTTAGAATTTTTTCAGAGCCTTTTATTGTTTATAAAGTTACCCTAGAAGCAGAACAATGAAATTCCCATAGTGGCCCTATTAGTCCAATTCCCCTGTAAGTCTATGAGGTAACCTAAGGCGGCCCACAATCCCACTCTCCTCCCCCTCTTCAACCCAAGACACTGTATCCCGCCTGCGGCCTCCTGGCTCTTTGCTCAACAGACACCATCCCCCCATCTGCACCCCCAACACTGCCTTAGTTTGTGCCCCACATCTAACCTCCTGAGAGGGACATACAGGATTAGTAGCATTTTCTTGAATCCGAGAAAGAACAGAAGTTACCCAATGTCACCAAATCAAAATTGACCTGGTTCCTTTAATTAGAGATGTGATTCTACACACAAAGGCTGTGGTAAAGAATGCACCCTGATGTCCCCAGTAAGTGAAGCGCCTTTTTTTTTTGGGGGGGGGGCTTTTGCTAGGGCGGCACCAGCAGCATATAGAGGTTCCAGGCTAGGGGTCCAATCAGAGCTGCAGCCACCGGCCAGCTGCCAGCCTACACCACAGCAATGCAGGAACTGAGTCTCGTCTGTGACCTACACCACAGCTCACGGCAATGCCAGATTCTTAACCCACTGAGCAAGGCCAGGGATCGAACCCGCAACCTCGTGATTCCTGGTCAGATTCGTTAACCACTGCGCCATGACGGGAACTCCTCGTTGTTTCTGTCTTTTTCTGCTTTTCCCAGTGAATGATAATATTCATTAAGTCAAAGACTTGTGTTACGAAGGAAGAAATGAAGAGATGGGTTCGAGGTAGAGGTTAGGAGCTGTTGTCTCTATCCGCTGGGTGCAACTCTAACAGCGCTTCCGTATGCCTGACTTCCCTCGGCAATGCTGCTTCAATGTATGGCTGCTGCCTCCAAAGAGGCCCGTCCCAGCTCTACTTCCTTTGTTCAAAGCACAGAGGAATAAAAAAGGCTTTTGTTCTTAGACTGGAATTTTAGCTCCAATCCTTCACTTTTTCTTCTGTCTACCTAAATCCTAACCCCATCTTTCACCGCCCCCACCTCCCCACCCACAAGAGCTCCAGTTAACAGACCCCACCCTTTCTCAACCCTCCACAGCCCATATAGTTAATTCCATATGCCAGACACTCCATACATTCAGTTTTATAATCAATAATGTTCAATTTGGACCGCCCTGTCCTTGAAACACTCCCCTCAGAGGGCTCACCTGCCTGAAATGGATAGAAAAGTACTCTTAAAAAAACTACATGCCATGGATACATGGAGAGTGACATCAAGTAGAAATATAATTCTTTTTTATCACCATGATGCAAATAATCACACAATCTAGACAGGCAGATTAAAACTATTTGTTGTACACTGATTTATTTCTGGGGATTTTTCTTTGTTACTCCCCCCCCCCTTCTCTATTCCTTTTGAAGAAGGGTGATAACAAGAGAGACAATTATAAAAACGCAATTTAGCATTCCAGCTGTGCTGGCTTCGAGACATACCCTGAGCCACCTAACTCTATCTTGGTTAAGCCATATGTTTCCTCCCCTAAAATACCTATCATCTAGGAATGTGGATCCAGAGATGCAATCCCAAAGCGTGAAAAACAAAAATGCAACGAAATAAAAAAATAGGAAACTAAATCAATTATCTGCAGTTCAGGGGAATAATGGAATTTCTACGAGCGATTTGGTGTTCACTGCCTGAGGTCCTTGGTTGCATGAATTCTTGCGGGCCTTCCTCTCCAGCAGCAGAGGCTGCAGCGGGCTGGAGGAGGGAAATACAGGACATAGCTTCCAAAGTCATGTCCACAGCTGCACGCAAAAGTAGCTTGGGACACACGCTGTCTCTCCCGGGTACCTAGATTATCCTGCTAAGCGTTCTTTCCCAATTGGAAAAAGAAAATCTAATATCTCCAGGAAGATAAGTAACAGAGATGTCCAAAAGCACTGTAAGGGAATCTTAAACCTGGCACTTTCAGTAAATTTGGCTCTACACTGAGGGCTGAGTTATATCCCCAGAGGATGATAAATATTGTTATCTTTGCCTCCCGTTACACACAGAAGTCTTGTTTTAAGCCATGGCGCATTAGGTACACTCTGCAGAGGGTGGCCAGCAACTGCTGCTCAAAGGAACACAATGTTTCATCAGGTTAAGCAGTGAGGGTGAGCAGGGATCTTCAGGGAACACAGGCAGGGGCACCCTGCACACGCTTCCGCGTGCTGCCGCGTGAGCTCATGCTTTTGGAAAGATCATGATGCGGGTGAATCTCGGCTCCACCACCTGCTAATAACTGTGCTGCCTGTGCTAATAACTTAATTTCACTAAGCTTCAGTGCCTTCGTCTAAGAAAATGGAGGCTGTTTTCCGTGTTAAAGGAAATGAGTATGTCCACTGCGGAGCAAGTACTTGGCAAAGAGTAAATACTTGCGATCATAGCAATTATGTCCTTAGCACCACAACACTTAAATCCGTGCCCAAATTCAAACGGAGAATTCATTGACAATCCACAGCCAAGGGCGAAGCCAGCCTACCCGGCAACACAGCTAACAGCTTCTCTTTCTCCCCTTCTTTCCTCCCTCCCTCCTTTCTCTCTCTCTCTTTCTCAATTGCAGAAGCCAGCCAGAACCTTCTAAGGAAATCCATTACATTCTCTTAGGGAGTGGTTCAGGCTAGAAAAATCTTAATCTTGAATTCTTACCTCTTTGCCACTTCCCACCCCCTAATCCTCCCACTGGATATTTAGAACTCCTTGTAAACTTCACAGGATCGAGATGCATTGAGATCTGTAGGAGGTGTTGGAGGAAAGGGGGGGCTGGGATGTTAAAAAACCAGGGCAACAAAAATACCTATGATGTCATTTACCCTGACTTCTGAACCACCAGCAGCAGCCTTTCAACTTGCCTGGCGTGAAAGATCGCCTCTCCCGGCCTGCGTTACCACTTACCCCAAATGTAGGCCTCAGAGGGTCTTCCATTAGAGCAATCCCCACAGCCCTCTCTCTCCCTCCTTCTCTGACTTTTAGCATAGCCAATTAAACCTGAACAACGGGTGGATGGAGGAAATATGCTGCATCTATGGAATGGTACAGCAGGGACCAGTTTCACTGTTAATTTAAAATGCTAGAATTAATTAGGTAGTGTAAATGAAGAATTTAATAAGCACTCTTTACAACCACAAGTTCTACTTTTATTAAACACTGCTACCAAACGAGGGCAAATATCTCTGGTCTCTCTATATTTCCCTGCCTCGTTCTTGCAAGTTCTCTGCAAATAAGATTCTTTTTTCCCCCGAATTTAAAAAATGTGTAATTATAAATGTATGCCTGAATGGTAACTTCTGCTCTCAACCCATAAGCTTCTTCTTTAAGCTCAGATGCTACTGTATGTCTCTGCTTGTGCTGGAGAGGGTGCTAAACAAACCAAAGTTGACAATTTTGGTTTTGTATACCAAATTAAAGGCTGTCTTTGAAGCTGTCACTCCTATTCAAATCCACTCGGTGAACTACCAAATTAGCATTCTTTCAGTAAAGGAATCTGCTTGTTTAAACACGTGTCTTTAGAAAACAAGGAACAACACTATGAATCAGTACTTCTCAAAAATCTCACTATAGTTCTCAAGGAACTCTTTTGAAAAGGTGATTAATATTATTCACTAATATAGCTGGCAGAGTCCCTATTTAGAAGGTAAGGCTACACCAAAAATATATTTTCTATACAGGAGTGGGAGGAAGAATCATATGGTTAACTGGTTTTAATTTGGTTTGAATTATCATCCTATTATATAAAGATTATTCAGGAATCTAAACATTGGCTTTCTGAGAGCACAGGCAATTCTGTTAAATGATGGATGATCCAGGGCTCTGGAATAAGACCATCAGAGCCCTGGTCCTATTTGGGGACCTTGATAAAATTTCTCTTTCTAGCTACTCTCCTTGAAACTAACTGTACCTATAATAATAATAATACCCCCCTCCCTCAAATTACTGAGAGACTGCTATGCAATAGGCTTTGTGCTAGGCAGTATATCTCCCATCTCTCATTTAATCCTCACAATAAGCCCCCTGACATAAATATTATTTTCCAGTTTTACAGAGGAGGAAATTACGTTTGGAGGGTTCTGTGACACATTTTCATCAGTTAAGTTTTATCATTTTGCAAAATACATATATATGGGTGACAAATTTACAAGTGAATTTGAACTGGAGTTATATATAGCTATCTGCACTCAAGTACACTGGATTCTCTGATTTAAAAAACCAAGATAATGTATCTCCCTATTTTAATTAGAGAGCTTCCTTTTTCTTATATAGACCAACTGCTCTTCAACAAAACTGTCCAGAACGAGGGAAACAAAAGTCAACACTCAAAAATGACAAATATGCAAAGCTGAGTGTGAATAATTTTAGGAGGGGAGCACCTGAGAGCAGGAACTTCACTGCTGTCACAATATAGCCTGATATTTTTCTAAGAAAACATTCCCACTTTTAGAAAGATTACAGAGAAACTACACCGATCCCCAGCCCTAAAGGAGTATAGTGTCAGTGTCTGGCAAACATTAGGTCCTCCGCGAATGGCAGGTGGTTAGAAAAAATCAGAACCAAAAACTTCAAGTACAGAAGTATATGGTATTGTTTCACTTTCAAGGTAAAAATCTCTGTCTTCTCAAAGAGTTGTCTTCAAAACAAACAAATAAGTAAAATAAAATATCTTCATTAAGCATCTCCCTCCTGCAGAGTAGTTTTATTCCAGAACAATCTGTTATCCTTAGGGCCCATTTCCTCCCCGAGGCACAGTGACAGTTTTGACTGCCTTCCACAAATCCACAATGGCCCCCTTGAAAAAACACTGTCTCGGGTGCATGGAAGAACACTGGATACACACAAACCAAATGTTGGAGAGAAAAGGAATAAAAACGTAAAAACTAGTAGAGGGAGGGCAGAGGGCAGAACTGAGAACTAAAGACGAGGGGTGGCTGACTAAGAATAAAAGGGAATACAACCAAAGGATTATTTCACCTAAAGTAGAGCTGAGGAAGCTCCAAAATCCTTATCTGCTTCCCAGTCCTACCAATCTGCAATACGGTGCCATGTAGAGAACAAACACATGTGAGTTTGTGACTGTGTACCCATGCCATCCTTGAATGTAGGATCCACGCTGAAGACACTTTAAGGCATCACCACACACATGCGTATCTGCTAAGATAGCACATCTAACAGAACAACGCAGCTGTGAATCTCGAGCCTAGAATATTGAAGAAGAGCATACCTGTAATTTTGTCTCTCACGAGTTTGCAGGATTCTATTTCACCAATGCTCCCAAAGAGACTCCTGAATTCCTCCTGGGTCATATTCTGGGGTAAATAGTTGACTATGAGGTTGGTTTTGCTGTCATCTGTGGCTGCCCCTGTCTGCATGGGAGAAGGACAGTTTCTATTGTTGCTGGAGGGTCCATTGCTCGTATTGGATGTCGGGCCATTTGACACCTGAGGCTCCATGGTGCTAATTATCTAAATGAAAATAAAAATATTAAGCCTTTTGATATCTCAATGACACAAAGTCTCTTTCAAGATTTTATTTTATTTTTTGTAAAGAAAGAGAACAAGATAAGGCAAGATGGAGCAAAAGCGACTGGGTTGTGAACACAGCCAATTTAGAAGCATGTTTTTAACCAAAATGTTAGACTCCCCTTGCTATTTTTAGGCCAGCCCATAGATTGTGAACACAGACTAGAATGCAGTGGGAACTCTCCCATTATTTTGTTAATGAAAAGCTAATTCCTGTTTTCATTACACAATCACTCTCAGAAATGTATACTTAAGCCACACCAAATTATAATTAAAATGTAAAGTAATAATCATGATTAAAATTATAGTTCCATTAAAGCTGAAAAAGCTAAATATAGAGGGCTACGCTCACAAGATCAAATACAGTACCTGTTTATTAACTATCTCATAAAGTGAAATGACATTAAATTAAGTGGGACTGTTCCATAGGGGAAGGGTTTAGATTTTCACTGATGCTTAATACTGATCAAACTTCAGACTTCATAAAGGCATGCTGGGGAGCTACAAAGTTATCTAATGATCTTCCTCCCAGCCACCCTGTTACTGTTTCTCCTGGACCTCAAATAAAATTTAAAACAGGAAGAAAAAGTTCTCTCTAGGTCTCCAATTTAAGTCTAGCACATAACAGTTTACCATAGAGGAAACCGCTGGGGGGGAGGGGTAAATTAGGAGGAGGGGAAAACATATACACACAACTGTATATAAAATACATAATTAACAAGGACCTACTGTATAGCCCAGGGAAATCTACTCAATAGTCTGTAATAACCTATATAGGAAAAAAGAATGGATATATGTATAACTGATTCGCTTTGCGGTGTACTTGAAACACAACACTGTAAGTCAATTATACTCCAATAACATTTTTAAAAGGACTTTCCGTGTATTTAATAGTTAATTAAACAAATAGCTCCACAAATGGGTGAACTGTTTGAGGCAGCATGCCTGAGAATAAAGAGAGAAATCTAAGTCTCCATCCACAAGGAACTTAGAGACCATAGAGGACACAGACAGGCAAACGGCTACAGTAGGCAGTGGGCACGTAGCGATTAAACCTGCTTATAGGTGAGCAGGATTCAGGGACACTCCCAAGAAGATGCTGCTAGAATAAAGTTTTACAGGAAAAATGGGCTTAAGCTCATGGAGCCGGGTCACGAAGATGCCCCATGTGGTACGACAAACACGGGGAATCACGAAACTACAGAGCCAGAAGGCACTTCAGGGAATAAAATTCAGTTCAAAACTTTCATCTTTGAGATGAATTCCAGAGACATCCAGCCACTTCTTTGTCATCACAGGAAAGTGGAGCAGAGTCCTGGCCTGTATCTAGCTTTCCTGGCCCCAAATGCAGCCCCTCAGTCCCACTTTCCCATTCTGTCCCAGCACCATCCCTTACTCATCCTTCACAGCGTGGCTTCCTTCCATCTCCTGTGCAACTGACCATCATCTGCTTGGACAAGAAATCATGCTCTGCCATCCTCTAGTTGTGTGACCTTGAGTAAGGAACTTAAACTCTGGGAGCCTTAGTTTTCCTCATTTGAAAGAGGAAAACAAGGCCACCCCCCTTGCAGGTGGTAAGAAGGATCTGGTGACAGGATGTATGTAAAATGCCTGAATGGTTCGGGGAAGATAACCACAATCATTGATGCTTAGTAAAGTCACCCGATCAATCAGCTGATGTGACTTCTCTCCTGGACTCCCCACAAGAAAGCAGTGAGGCATATTCTAAAATCCTTTACATTTTATAGACAAGGAAGCCAAAGCTTGGCAGATATCCGGTTTCTAGTAGTTTCCCTGCTTATTGCCACTTATCTGCTCAGAGAATTTGGGGGAGGTAGGCATGTTTATATAATACACATTCAGTAAAGTGTACAAATCTTAAGGGTAACACCTCAAGGAATATTTACAAAGTGCACACAACTCACACCTGAGTAACCACCTTTCAGATCACAACGCAGAACATGACAGAAGCCTTTCTTGTGTCCCCACCCCTCTCATTCATACCACCCCCAAAGGTAATCACTACTCCGAATTCTAATCCAAAGATTTGTCTTGTCTGTTTTGTTTTGTTTGTTTGTTTGTTTGTTTTGGAGAGTCAACAAATTCTTGAGTGACTACTGTGTGTGAGGTTCTGTACTAGGCATTAGATCTGCAAAGATGAATACACACTCTTACAATTGATAGGAAAATGCGCTAAGCATGTGAATTAGAAATGCACAAAAGAAAAGTTCAAATGGTCAATAAACACTGAAATGTGCATAATTCAGTAGCAATTAAATATAAGTTAAAATGAGAAGTCTTTTTTTTTTCCTCTGTTAAAAACAATAGCTATACCCAGTGTTAGGGAGTGGGGGTGTGGGGGTGACTTTTCTGTACTATTGTGTTTTATCGGTTTTTAAATGGTGTATACATGAATCATACGACATATACTCTTTCATGCCTTTTCACACATTATGTCTGGGTGTCATCCATGGTGTGAGATGTAGCCGTAAGCTGTTCTTTTCCACTGCTGCAGAGAATTCCATTGTATGAAAAAATCACATTTTATTTCTCTCTTCTACTTTGATGAGCATCTGGGTAGTTTCTAGTTTTTAACTATTATAGATAATGCTGCTATGAGTATTGTATGAGTGTGTTTTGCTGTACACACACACACACTTTTGTTGGGAATATTTCTAGGGGGTCTATTTTTGGGGTTGTAGGGTGCATTCTGCTTTACTAGGTACTATCAACAGTTTTTCTAAGATGTTGTACCAGCTGGCATTCCCATCAGCAAAGTATGAGAGTTCTAGGGGCTGCTCATCCTCATCAATAGTCAGAGAGGGTTTTTTGTTTTGTTTGTTGCCTATTTTTTCATCTGAAGCATAGCGTTACAATGAAAAAGGAATGAGCTTTTAGTCAAGGGGACAGTTAACTTAAACAATTTTAGTTCTACTATGTATTCGCTCTGTGACCTTCAGTACTCTGAGCCTCGGTGTCCTCTTTGTAAACTGGAATAAAGCCCATCATGCAAGGTTATTTATATATATGTAAACTGCCTAGAACGTAAGAGGCTAGAAGCATCACAACTATTATTTCCCATCATGCCCTACATAGGTAAGTGTTACTCTCATTGTTTCTTCTAACAATCACTGATGGGAAATGAAACCAAAAGAAAGAAAAAAGAAAGAAAGAAATCTCAAAATGAGTCAGGGAAATAAGGCAGATTGAGGAAGGTGGGGTGCTTCTAAGAGCCTTTCCCATCCTGTAGGGAATGTAAGTGGCTCCACATATCACATCACCAGAACTTTCTTGGGCTTCAGGTCAACTGTGGGAGCCGTGGGGCTGACCCAGACAGCAAGGAGCAAGCAAAGGGCTCCTGAGAAGAATCTTATATCAAGCTCTCCTCAGCACTGATAGGAGCTGCACCCAGTAAAGCCTGTTCCGCTGCTCTGCCCTTGAGACGAGGGTCCAGGAAAGAACGACGGTGAAGTGACCAGGGGCGGGGTCATGCTAACGGTGGTGATGTTGCACAGCATCAGCACGACCCTTGGCTGGGAGGCAGGTGTCCGCTCTACCAAGTCTCCGGGCCTCCTGGGTCTGAGCAGTGCCTCCACTCGCTATGGCGTCTCACTGCTTCCCTGAGGCAGGTGTCCAGGCAACAAACACAAGCAGCACTGCCAACTCAATAAGGAACTTGAAAAACAGAATTTATCCAATTCAGGAGGCTCGGCTGGCAGAACCTCGGAGCTGCCCAACCACTACATTTTTGATTTAATGGAAAAAAAGCCAGTCCCAGCATCATAGAACACCTTCCCTGTTCTGCCTTCTCAGGATACCTTTCTTATGGCTCCTATACAAACACCTAGAAAATATCTGAAACGAGGCATTTTTTGCTGGGGTTAATGCTGGAGTAAGAAGAATGTACGTCACACCTAGGCAATGCTGAGATTCTGTGCGACCAGGACTATTAAAGGTCACCTGAGAGCTGTGTTCATCTTTTGTTCACGGGATGCTTGACTCACATGTCATGTGGTGAAAGCCAGCACTTGTCCCTGTGACCGTCTCGCTCAGCTCCCTGCCCCAGAAAGGCCTAGGAGGTCGCAAGTCTGCAGCAAAGAAATTTTGTTCCCCAGTCAGCTTTCTGGATCTCCTTACATCCTATGTGGATTTCTTAATTTATGTTGACTCCTGCACTTGAGCCCCATCTGCATATCAGACAACCTGAACTTGGCCCAAATCTCTGAAAAGGAGGCATGAAATACAATTGTTTGGTATTGAGCCACTTCAACCAAACACATCTATAAATTAGGGTCATTCTTGTCTCATGGAGATGGAGCTCTCTTTGTTTTGCACACACACTATACAGTTATCCTCTTGTGGACTTAGAAGGAACTGAGAAAAACACACACAGAGTTTTCTCAATAAAAATGTACAGCTCTAAAGCTGAGAAACATTTGCAAATGTGTTAATATACATCGTGGAATAAGACCCCTCACTGGTCTTAAGGACGTATCCCAGGATGCAAGACAGGCTTAAAAAAAGAATCAGAAATGTAAAATGTCAGAATCAAATCTGACACACAAGTGAACCAAGAAGATTTAAAAACATTGCTTGGAAAATAAGAGAAGTTGCCAAGATGTAAATGTATTGAATCCAAGAATATGAAACTATGGCATCTTAAGGTTACAGGATAGATCGTAAAGATAATTCACCGGCCACCTCTACTTGGGAAACTGACCAGAGGTAAGTGTAGGGAAGCATATCTTCCACTAAGTTCAGAGGCTGCCTCAGCAAAATCAGAACACTTGCTTCTCTGGGTTAAGGCTTTTGATATTTTAACAGCACAATTTTCATTGCAAATAAATATATCAGTTACTCAAGTGTGCCTATGTACTTTAACGAAGAATTCAGTGGGGGTCTCACAGCCAACTTCATAGCTGACCAGGATCCAAACCCCTGACTTGCCTTCCTTCCCTCTTCTGAATGTCAATTAAGAACAAAATTACAGTCAGCATCCAGGATAGAGAATTGAGGAGGTTCAGTTGACTTCAAACTCTAATGGTTGTACAAAGCACTGCATTAAATCTTTTATATTCCCGTGATATATTTTAAGAAACATTATACAGGCAAAAAATTTCAGGGATAAACTATTAGTGCAGTGCACAATAATGCAGGCACTCAAATCCTGTCATTGTAAATGTCGATGGTTTGAATGACTAATTACTCACACTCAACACATTAACCTCACCCCTACCACCACTTTTTCTTTTCCCCCTGCAAAATATACAACAAAAGCAAGAGGGAAGGCCTCACTCAGGCTTGCAGCTGCTTGACTGTCAGACAGGGTCGTTTATCTCTGCGGAGGGAGGAAGGGTAAAAAGCAGAGGCTGGGTCAGCCTCTTTCTCAGGATGTTCCTAAACAAACAAACAAGGAGCCAACCAACCCTCTCTGCCCTTTGCAGCATCTCTGTTGCCACAATCCTGGGTCCTTCCCAATGGTCCCAATTACCTGTTCAATCACATCTTTCATAACTGTCCACCCAAGGTATCTGTTACCGACTTCCTGGACATGCCAGGTCATATGCATTTTAAAAAGGGTTTATTTCCACAATGACTAGATCTGGGAATGTTAGATGAGCAGGGATGGAGCTCTGGAGTGCCAGGCTCTGTGCTAGGTCCTGGGAATACAGCGACAACAAAGCCAAGGAGCTGGCCCTCACTGAGTTCACAGTGAGGGATCATGACAGGTATCAGAGGACCTTAGGGAGTATAGAGCCCAAGCCCATAATTTTTATGTGGCAACTGAGGACGAGAAAGGGGAAGTGATGGGCACAAGGTCACAGTGCTAGACAGAGGCAGAGATGGGACTTGAGCCCAGGCCTACAGACTACCTCCCTTGAGTATTCTTGTGACAATGTCGACATGGTTATTTGGATGAGAGTTTACTTCTACTTTTTCTGGGGGAGGGTGTGAAGGTGACCGTATCCTAGAAACGCACTTGAATATAGGTGTGGAGACATGTTTAGATCCTTACTTTTCTGAGTAGAGACTTGACAGTCCACAAAGAATGCCGACCTGAACTCTGAGCTCCATGGCACAGAGACCGCACCTGTTTTGTTTATAATAGCATCTCCTGCAGGTAGGACAGGGCCTGAGAATGGGTAGGTTCCACATAAAGAGCTATTGAATGAATCAAAGTCCTTGCTAGTCCAATAGTTTACTAGATCCCTCTAACAACCCCGTGAAGTACAAGCCAATAATTTTATCAATGTCACCCCTGTCTTACATATAACAAAAGAGGACAGAATACTTGTTGAGTACTTATGCCAGGCACAGATTTAGATATTATTTCAAATGCACATTTTAAGAGGCATGCATTCAAGCAGGAGGCCTGAAGCTTTGGCTGGCACAGACCCTGCAGAGAACCTAGTAAATGCCTTTGCTCTTTCGCCCCAGAAAAATATATAAGCACACAACGTTTTAGGTACCCTAAAGCCAATCCTTTGTCGCAAACTGAAATCCCACAATTGATTCTAAGAGTAGCAACATAATTAAAGAGCAAATACTTCCCTTCCTTCCCAAACCACTCTTTTCATGTCATTTCTTGCCCTCAAAATTCATTCCTTCCTTAAAACAAATATTTATGGCTGAAGGGTCCACATGTCAGAGAAGAGAGCAAGCACATCCTATGGCCAGAGAGTCCTTTAAGTATATTAAGTAAGACCCATTCTAAAGTTCTAAAAAATACATAAAGCTGCCTTTAATATTTCTTCCATTGGCTCGCGAATCCCTTATAGCTCCCCCTGTCCCCCACTTTTCACAAGGCGTTCACGTGCTCATGCTTGGGGAAAGTCAGGTTAGAGTTAGTTATAGGGCTGGTCCCTCTCCTCACAACCGAGGAAATCACTATTCTGGGCCCCAGACAGGCAGGTCAGAGGTCCCACCACAGCCTTCTCACCAGTCCAGTCAGCCACACCATATCATGGCCTTGCATCTGTACTTACCACAGAAATGGCAGTCTGACAATGAATTATATATGGTCTTGCATTTACATAGCTTAACCTAGCTTACATTTTTGGTACTTACTTCACGAGGCAAATAAAACATTACAACTTTACATTACAGGAAGCTGCTGACTCACTAGGGACAGCCATCACCTTCCAGGCCAGTGCAGGGCCCTTGTGATCCCATCTCGCTGCTCTCAACTTCTGATTTTCTGGGGGAGGGGTGGCCTCCATCCTTGATGAGCAGGCGAAAGGATCAAGAGGAAAGAACCTAAGAAGGTCACAGGCATGTGATGTTTCTTTTCCAAATACTCTCCCCTCTACTTTCAGCACCCTCTAAACGTCAGCATGCCTAGAGTTTAGAGAGATGCTGAAGGAACGTACCGAGGGCACACGTGTCTCAGGTGCATTACCTCTGCGAGACACGTATGTATTTCATTAAATATTTTAATGACTATTAAAGGCGTTTTCTTCTACCATGTTGGAAGGACGTCTGAAAATTTATGTATACAGGCTAACCCTTATGTAATGGAACAAGCACTCCCAAGAGCATGAAGACTAATGTTTACCAAGGGCAGTCACTGAATTGAACCATTAAAGAAATAGATTTAAATTATTCATGAGAACAAAAATAAAAGTCCTCATTCTCTTTGTAGGCATTTCCCACTTAACCCTTATAAAATTCTGATGTGCATTATGTTAGACCCTGGCGGAGCAGCACCAACTACTGCATCTCACCCGCTCTTCAAAAGCCTGAAAAACAAATCCCCAAAGTTAGAAAATTACACAGCAGGTTCTGTGTTCCTGAGGACAGATATTATTTTTAGGAATAATTCCTCGCTTCTTGTCTTGCTCCTTGAAAGATACTAAAAATGTCCTTAACCCCCACCCCAGTTTTATATTTCTTTAAAGTTTTGTCCATCAGCTCATAAAATCTATACTCTCTCCTTCTTTTCAAGAGGCTTTAATTTGCTCAAGTCCCTTCAGATCAATTTTTTTTTTTTTCTAAATGCAACACTTTCCTGGTTATGATTCAACCGGGAAGGAGACACATATTATTAATGGAGCCTCCTCTCAGAGGAGGGGCTGAGAGCTATGATCACCCCAGGAAAAGAGACTATACCCTCATCCCCAACCAAATTACAGGTGACGATTACAAAGACCCCTAGATAGGAGAATCTGGCCAAAGATGGTATTCATGTCCCCAAAACCATTTGTACCAAGTTTCTGTCGATTCTGCTAGAAGGTAACTAGAAAACTCTAGAAAAAAAAAATTTAATTCCAACTAGGGAAAACATGCTGACAGTTTAATAATACCTTTGGGCAGATGCACAAATAACCTGAAAGACCTATTTACTCTAGGAAGTTATGTGGTAATAAATTCTCAGCATATCTTTAAAAACAAGTGTATTCAACTCAAGACAAGTTTATTGAATGCTATTATAGACCACGGCATTGTTCTAGGAGTGGGGGGAACAAAAAAATTTGGTCCCTACCCCTACAGGGTCCAAATTGAGAGGATGGGAAAGGAGGGGAGGTAAACAAATAATTAAGATCAGTCCTATACACCCCTTTCTTTCAAGAAATTCCCTTAAAATTTCTCTAATGACTCCCACCCCGTCACCAAAAGCCTGTAAATGAAATTACACACAGACTAGTCACACACTCTTCTCATACAGAACTGACAGCCCTGTTTCTGGTCTAAATGCTTCTGTCCTCATCAAATGACTATTTGTAACAATGAGGTAAGCTTGAGGCATTACTCCTTTGAAACAGCATCTTCTTCACTGGAAATGAACTCCAGGCATGCCAAAAGTATTCTCAGTGGTGGTAGTCAGGGCTTTTAAAAAATCAGCAGCCGTTGGAGGGAACAAGAGGCATTAATACTTAAAATAGCAGGGCCAGCATTTAAATGAAAAGCATAATCAAAATTTAATTTCTCTTAGGCATTATTCTCAAATTCACAGAAATCCAAGTTTTTAATCTTCTTCCCTAGAGACATCACATACATTTCTCCTCCTAAATAAATACTGGCCTCCTTCATATCTTACAATGTTTCTTTAGGGCTTCATTTTGGGCCTAAAATGATTTCCTGGTGTGCCCATCCTGGGGCAGTCCCACTAAAACCCCTGAGTATTCGGTTCTAACAGATTTTAAAGCAAACTCTCCAGAGCTGAGGGTGGCTTGATCATTCAGCTGGTTATAAAGATGAAGAAACTTTCAAACCACACCTCCTCCCATTCGGTCTTCTTTTCCAAAATGGCCAATAAATAAATATAATCCCAAACCTTCAATAAGCTTTCTTTGTTAAAGGCCTATTTCAAAAAGACAAATGTTTTCATTTTAATATAAATACGATTTCATAGGCTAGCTCTTAGGCTTCCCTGCAAAAATATCAGCTCTAATAAAAAAAAAAAAAATCAATTGGAAAACAATTCCTTTCCCATCTCTAAGCCCCAAACTCTGAATGTTTAATGTAGACAAAATAGACAAAATGCCTAATAATAAGCTATGGGTATCTGTTGAGACGAGAACCAGCTATGATGGTGTATATGTTATCTTCATCTTCCAGACAAAGAACATTAATGAATCACTTGTAAAACTGTCCGTAGACTGATTAAGTCAGACTTATCTTCTGAAAAATGCATAAACAATAGCCAATGGCACAATTCATGTAAATGTAAATACTGTGATTTTATAAAATGTCTGGCTAGTGGCTCAGAGTGTGAGCAAACTCACCAAGATTCAGCTGTAAATGTTATTCAGTGTTATTCTGTATCTATATCGTGACCTAAGGCATTGGGTCACCTCTTTGCATTTAAGTTTTGTGCACATTCAGATTAAATTCCTTAGAAATCTACATAAAATACTTTTTATTTTGAAAACTAATACTTTTTCTTAAACACAGCTGGAGTAGAGATGAGGCGGAGAGTAGAGGGAGTTAGTATCTAGGAAAATCTGCACAGAGCGACCGCCTCTGTGTTAAGAGGAACTGTATAAACCAACGACTCCTCCAATTCAAAGGAGAGAGATTATCTGGGGACATTCTGAAGCCAGAGATACTCAGAGAAACAAAATGGTTCTCAGCCCCTCAGTGCATGTATCTGTGGCCAATGTATACAATGTATACATTAGACCCATGGACAATTCACACAGCCTCATATTATTTCTGTATGTTCATTAGTGACAAGATCCTGAACATAAACCTGATAGGGTAATTTTAAATTTGAAAATTCCTTTGTTACATGTGAAATTTTATTTTTAATTTCCTCCTTCACTGACTTTCTTTCTGTTTTGTTTGTTTGTTTAGGGCTGCATCAGTGGCATATGGAAGTTCCCAGGCTAGGGGTCCAATCAGAGCTGCAGCTCCTGGCCTACACCACAGCTCACGGCGACACCAGATCCTTGACTCATTGAGCAAGGCCAGGGATCGAACCCACATTGTCATGGATACCTAGTCAGGTTCTTAACCCACTGAGCTACAATGGGAACTCCCTGTGTTTTGTTTTGTTTTGTTTTTGCATAAGAGAGAAACACTAGAAAAAAGGGACTTTCGACCTGATAGAAGAATTTTATTCCTCAAACTACCTCAGAGTAGTAATTTGACTACCATTCCCCCTGGACACTGTGAGAAAGCAAATGGGTACGAGTAAAACTGGACTCTTGCAAACCAGTGTTGGTGAGAATGCAGACCTGGGCTGGCAGACGTGTGGCTTTGAACTCTTTGTGGAAATGTTTTACAAAATGTTTATAGAGAATACAGACAGAAATTCAAGGTTTGGAAAGGTCAAGCTTTAAAGTGCAGTGAAATAGTCTCTCTTATGATTATTGGTTGAAATAGAGAATGGCACAAGCTTTCTGAACCTCGTGTGCATATTCTGGGACCCAATGATCCATTCTGAAGCTCAGAAAAGAATCCAAAATTCTGCAGACCAAAAGTATGCACAATAAGATACACTAAGAAAAGTGTACCTAGAAGAGTGACAGCACAGAAACAACCTGAGGGCCCAACAGGGGGGCCCTCAGGTAACTAAGTAAGTTACTGTATACAGTATTTGGCAACTGTTAAAATTATGCTTATAATAGGTTTGTATAACAGGAGAAATGTTTGTAATCAATGTAGAAAAAGGGTGAAATAAAAACTGATTATGTCAATTATATAAACATGCACAGAGTAGGCTGGAAAAATTAAAATGCTGCGAATAAATAATGGGGTTATAGGTGATGATTATACTTGTCTCCATTTTTATTTTACAAGGTTTTGTGTTTTACAATGAAAATATAGTGCTTTTATCATCTGAAAGGACGTAAATTTTTAAAAAGGAAAGAAAATGTCAAGTCCTTCCAAACAGTTTGGAGCCACAGTGTTAACAATGATTCCATCTCCTTTCCAGAGCCGTCCTGCAGGATCTCTCCTTGGCCACGCTCTCCTCCTACCTAGGAGCCCACATGCGTTAAAACCACACTCCTTGAAGCAGTCTCTGGTTCGGTCTCCCCTTCACCTAAATCACTGCGTATTAGCAAGGCTACAGTCTAAGTCTGCCTTATCACCTGGCAGCAACCTTCACGGGGACAGCAAGGAGAGGAGATGATTTATAAGAAAACTGTTCCCTGGATCAGGGAGTGAAAAGTACTGATCCGTTGTAAAAGCTCCTACTGACAAACTCTGATATTATGAACATTTTGCACTTGGACAAAAGCTCCTACTTTTCTTAATTACATGGTTTGAGCAGGAGCCGGCTTTCAGGATCTGCCCAATCACACAACAGCCATTTATTTTCCCAACTGCAGCTGCCAAAATTTCCCTGATCTCTGTTCTGTGCTCCATCTTCAAGGACATCTTGTGAATGTATGACACTGTCAAGCAGCATTCCACGCCATGCTTTTTAAGCTTCTCTCTCTCTCTCTCCTTCCTGCATATGGAGATCTTCCTAATACATATTTATAAAACGCTCATGATCAAGAAGCCAAGTGGAGAGGCAAAAAAATTACGAATACCAAATATCAGAATATTTCTACCTGCTTTGAGGCAAATACTTTATAATGGCAATGAACTACTAATATTCTCTACCCTCCGTGTGATGGGATTACTCTTACTTTACGGACTCTGCATCCTATAATTCACTGGGGCCCCCCCTTAGTAATACTGCTAGGAAAATGAGTGTCAAATCTATAGCCTTCTATGTGTAAAGAAAGGGGATAGGCCCTCACTGCAAACTTGATTTCTTTTAAGCACAAACTTTACCTCTGAGTTTATCTTATTTTTAAAATTCCCCGAATTTTCTTCATCTCTATCTCTTCATTGTTCTGTTTTTCCAAATCTTCTACTATATGCATTGTTATGTTTTGCCTCTTAACAAGAGAGAATTTTGAATTAGAACAGTGGATAAATAAGTTAATATTTTTGCTTCACAAACAATCTTTAGTCTCTATCAAAACATGCTTTTGAAATTTCACTAATTTACACTAACTGGGCAAGAGTCAAATTGGCATTTTAAAAATTGAGAAATAATAAGTCTTTTAAAAAACACATGATAAGGTTCCAGAGTTATTACCTCTATACTAAAATTCAAACTGTGTAATATATAATTCTCAGAAAAGGCCCTTTAGGACTAATTTAATATGTCCCTGAGAATAATTTGGATATGACACATCCAAATGATCATACACTATAGTTATTAAAAAGAGTTTACTTCTTTGAGTAGGTAATCATGTCCCTTGAAATTTAAGATATAAAGTAAATTTGCTTGCACACTCTTCCAACTCTTGATATATTCTTTTCATCCCAGAAACTTGCCTTTTAAAAAAGTGAGAGGTTCTAGATATTCAGAATCAGCTGCTGTCAAATTAATGCAACCTAAACTTCTGTAGTTATAGGCATATTTTAAAGCAAGTTGTAAGTCACAATTTAATAATGTTAATACAGTGCTTCATTTGAACAGCCCCTTCCCACAACAGAAGTTAGCTTTTTTTTTAATTTTATTCTTATTTTTTTGTCTTTTAGCTATTTCTTGGGCTGCTCCCCGCGGCATATGGAGGTTCCCAGGCTAGGGGTTGAATCGGAGCTGTAGCCGCCGGCCTACGCCAGAGCCACAGCAACGCAGGATCCGAGCTGCATCTGCAACCTACACCACAGGCTCACGGCAACGCCGGATGGTTAACCCACTAAGCAAGGGCAGGGACCGAACCCACAACCTCATGGTTCCTAGTCGGATTCGTTAACCACTGCGCCATGACGGGAACCCCAGAAGTTAGCTTTTAAAGGAAGAAAAGCAGTGTAAAGGAACAAAAGTCAAGCTAACTTCCTTAACATTAATGAGTTCCTTCAATAGGCCAGAAGCTATTATATTAAATGTCAGGGATATGACGGAAATAAAAGAGGTTCTGCCTGCAAGGAAGTAAATAAGCAAATAAGTAATTACTATATAATGTCATAAATGTGGTAACGGAGAAGCACATATAAAGTGTCTAGGAAGGTCCTTGTCTGGAACATGGCAGAGGCTCAATAAATGGGGATCCTGTGATAATGCTGATTAAAAAGTCCTTTGGGTTACACAGGAAAATGTCTAGGCAAGCAATTACCATGACCTCCTTCCCATGCCACCAACAATTAGTAAACAGTAAATGGTGACAGGTGTCTCCAAGTACATCAGCTCACTTAATTCTCGCACAACTTTGCAAAGTAGGTAATTGTCACTCCTCTCATTTACAGTTTAGAACGTTTAGGCTTGAAGAAGCGAAGTCACCTCACACACGATGGAGAAATGAGGATTTGGGCCATGTTCACTGTCACTCAGCCAGGACCACAACTTGACCGCAAGTCTGAAACCAAATTCTGTGCCCTTTACTAAACCTCCAAGTCTGAGGAAAGAATGCCTATCGGCATAAAATGCAACCCAGTAGTCTTAGAGAAAGTAAATGATCTAATCCAATTAAAACCATTCTAGGCTGTGTATCTGCTTTTAGTCAGTAAATACTGCCAAATAAATGGAAGTTACTGGAAAGATCTTAATTCAAAATTCTGGTATAATGGAAAGAGCATGAGATGTGGAGTTGATCGGATCTGGGTTTGAAATCCAGATCCAGCTTTAACCTTGGCTTGGCCACTCAAGACTCTCTGAGGTGCTGTTTAAATTTACTCATCTGAAAAATGTGAACAATTCTGTCTGCCTTGCAGGGTTACTGTGAAGATTGGAAATAAATTGAATGCCTTTGGCTCAGAGCTTGGCATACACTAAGCACTTAATACATGCTCATTCCCTTTGTCCAAAATGTAACATACTGAAAATACATGCCCATTTAAAAGTGTTTCAGGTGGCAAAGGTGACTAATCTGAGAGCGGGTAAGATTTATCCTTGGAATTTAATTTCTGAAATAGAAAAGAACACTTAAAAACATTACTACCCATCACCTATGTCAACAGCTATTTCCGTCTTGAAAATGCTTTACAAACGTTGACTAATAATTTCTCACAATAATACCAGTCAGGAAAATGTACAGCAAAGAGGGAGAGATTAAGTGAACTTTTCAAAATGAATAATGAAACCACCATTTTTAACACAAACACAATTTCTGGTACACTCTGCCCTCTTAAAAAACTCTCTACTGTGAATGGGTTAAATGTGGACACTTCAGATGCAATAAACACAGTCGTTAGGGCTTCTGGTTTCTCCAAACGAAAACCCTCTTGCTTTCACGGGAAATTTCAGGAAACAGAGTGTGGGCTGTATGCTGAAAGTGAGGGCGTTACTGGCTTTCCACAGGGACTTGCTCAGGGTTCCAGAGCAGGGGTTGTTCTTGGTCCACCCTCCTCTTGGACTGCCCCTCCCTTCCTGTGGACCCCAAGGGGCAGCTACATGGAACAAACCCACTTCGGGAGGATTTCCCGGCTGCCGCTGGAGACGTGTGGTGCCAAGTGCAGAAGCGAGACAAACCCTTACAAAGCCACTGGAAAGAATCCATTAAATCACATGCTAGATGCAGGGCGGTTTGTAAGCACATTTGCATCCAACACCCCATTTAATCCTCACGAAGATCCCAAGAGATGGGTAGGATCTGCCCCCCCTCCGCCATCACTTGCACTTTACAAGTGAGCAAACCAGGAGTTAAGGAGAAAATGGGTGTAGAGTGACTGGCCCCTGTTCACAAGGTGCAGAGCTGGGATCTGAACTGATTCCCACCTCCCTCCTTTACCCACCACACCTTCCATAAGCCCTTAGAAAGCCCTCTCTGGGCAGCATCGTTCTGCAGCCAGAAATGACAAACCAGAGCACAGCAGTTCTCTCCCAGGTCACTCTGCAAAGCACTCCCGCTGGCCTGCAAGACCCTCCCCCCTCATCGTGTCCTTGTACACACCTCCAATACCCCATCTCGGCTCCCTCCTCTATCCCTCGTACACACTTCCATTACCACAGCATCGGGCTTTCCATCTTCCTCTCTCTCTCTGTCACTGGACGCTGCGCTCCTTGTGGGCAGGGACTGTGTTTGATTCATTTGTAATCCCAGGGACCAGCTCCTGATAAATGTGCGAAGGAGTGGCTCTCTGCTCTTCATGGCAAACTCTGCTTTCCTTGCTCTGTTCCCCATCATTCAGCTCTTATCATAAACCTCTCTCATCTCTCTCTCTCTCCTCTTCAAAATCAATTTAAAAATAGGAGTACTTTCATCTTTTAAAGCTATATGTACTTATCGTTATTGTTTCCCTCGGCTTCTTTCAAACTGTATTTCAAAAGACTGTATTTTTAAGGCCAGGGGTCTTCTGTTTTCTGCGTAAGGCCATCTTTACAGCCTCTGTTTCTTCACGTCCAGATTCCTTTGACCTATGACCCCCTCTGTTTCAGGCCTAAAGTCATAGTTCACTTTCCCTTTGGGTTTGAATCTGGCTAAAGTCCGGGGATTAAAGAGCCCAGAGGACACTGCCACCGGTGAGCGTTTCTACAAGTCACACAAGCCAAAGCTAAAGTCAAGGGGGCTCTCAATATTTTGCTGCATTAACTATCACAGGCTGGCATGCCTGCCATGTTATTTTTTAAAACAAATAAGTGAATACATTATCATGTAATTACTTCCACATTCATTCAATTAAAATCAATTCAAGCACTTACTAACTATCTCTTGCACAGCACAATGGTTACGAACACAGGCACTAGAGCCTAGGTTCGAACCCTTTTGTGCTCTGTGACCTCGGGCATGTTATCTCACAGTTCTATGTTTCAGTTTTCCCAGTGCTGGCAGGGTTCACAGAAATGTGGCAGAGATGAAATATTTTATTATTTTAGATAACTGAGTTCCCAGGCATTTGCTACCTGCCCTCTAGGAAATCAAGTCTTGGGGGATTAGCAGACAGATCTATAAACAGACAACGTTCTAAATGTAGTGAGTCACGTACCATACTCTGCATGCCGCCTGCAGTGTGTCCCTTCCATGCTACATCCCCTCCATGTCCCTGCTTGTGCGCTCCCTCTCCCCCCATTAAAATGCTTCTCCCACCACCATCCAAACAACCTGCCATTTTTGCAAAACCCAGCTCAAGCCAGCCTCTCTGACCCACACAACCTTGGGCACCTCCTCTCTCTTCTCTTTCATGGTACTTACCACCCCACATTCTGTCATGATCCACCCACCCATCTCCCCACGGACTGGGAGCTCCTTGAGAACAAGGCCTGAATTTTGGTTGACTTTCTGCCCCCGGCATGCAGGACACAGAAGGAACACAGCTGAAGGCCGCTGAATGAATCCGTGAGCAGGGGGCTAGGAGAGCTCAGAGGGAGACAGCACGAGGACATGGGCAGAGACCTGCTTTTCCCTGACCCACCAGACTCTGCAGGGTGCTGAGAAAACCTCAGGACGAACATGTGGTTCTGTACTTTGAATCCTTTTCCTAAGCCTCTTCTTCACTCTTCCTGCTCTGTTTCTTTTAGATGAGTGCAGGCATCAAGATCAAAACAAATGTGAACTCATTGCCGAGGGGGGCAAATAAATTCCCTGAGAATCACAATACTAACATGCTACTAATCACAAGAGGAAGAAAATATTTAGGGCTTTATCTGGTGCTCTGAATAAAAGGTATGCTGTCAAATGCTTGGACAAGTATTTTTCTACTGTTAGAAGTGTTTAATGGAGAGTTTGTTTTAAGTAATTTGAAGTCTACATTTTGTTAATGAAAACAGAGGAGCTTTGGGATAATAATAACGCACTCTCTTTTTTAATCTTAAGATTTTAATCTAATTTTATGCAGTAGTACACACAATGGAGAGAGAAGATAAAAATATGTAGAGGTTTCTATCTATGTTGTAAAACTAATATTCTTCAGTTGCTCACACTGGAGCATCAAGCATATTTATTTCTAATGCCAGTTAGTATAGGAGCCTTTGCCTGAATACTTTTGACACACATTTACGACATGCTCAAATTTAAAATGAGAAAGTAGGAGTTCCTGCAGTGGTGCAATGGGATTGGTGGTGTCTTGGGAGCACTGGGACGCAGGTTTAATGCCTGGTCGGGCACAGTGGGTCAAGGACCCAGCGCTGCTGCAGCTGTGACTTAGGTTGCAACTGTGGCTCAGATCTGATCCCTGGCCTGGGAACTCCACAGGCCGTGGAGCGGCCAAAAATGGAAAAATTAATTAATTAATAATACATACCTGGAAGGATTGAATATTTATTTTTAAAAAGAGAGCGAAAGAGAGAAAGCAGCAGACTCAAGAACTGAACTCGAGATTTCAGGCTCCAAAGCCCTTTTACCGAGAGCCTTTCTTCCACAGAGTCCCAGGCCTCTGAGGGCCAGGAGGATGGAGCCAGTGAAGCTTTGTGACAGGCTGGCTGTTGCAGTCTCTACCATACTGATCAGGAGCAAATCAAAGCTGATTTCCTTCTGGAGTCCACAATCCTTTCTGAAGATAAATCCTCAGTGTTGAGGTTACCTGCTCTCCTTTTCGAGGGCTATGCAGTGGGAAGTAGCTCACATACTTTAGTCTAAATCTCTCCCTGTGAACCCTGCAATAAATGACTAATATATAAAATGCACATCCTGAAGGGACTAAATTTTTTTGTTTGTTTTTTTAGGCCTGCACCCACAGCATATGGAGGTTCCCAGCCTAGGGGTCGAATTGGAGGTACAGCTGCCGGCCTACGCCACAGCCACAGCAACGCCAGATCTGAGCCACGTCTGCGACTACACCACAGCTCACAGCAATGCTGGATCCTTAACCTACTGAGTGAGGCCAGGGATTGAACCCGCAACCTCACGGTTCCTAGTTGGATTCATTTCCACTGCGCCACGACAGGAACTCTGGGACTAAATTTTTTTTTTAATCTTCTTTATTAAAAGCCTACTATATAACCAGGCCCTGAACTAGATTCTTTGCTAACAATTAATCACCTGAATATAGGCATTACTTGTCCCGTTTTACAGACAATATGAAACTGAGACTCCAACAAGTTAGAGACTTTACAAGACCCCACCACAGGTAAGTGGGAAAGGAAGAAACCCTCAAATTCTCTGACTGCAAAGCTTATGCTCTTAACTATTACGATTCTCTTACGAGTATGAAGAATCCTACGACAGTGCCAATTGCTAGGTCTAGACTTCCACAAAGAGCTACCAGCAGATCTCACACAATCACTCTACAGAACATCCCAGCTGACCCTGTCCTTCGCTGAATGACTGGCTAAAATTTCCTTCTTGACCTTCTTGGGACATTTATTCCATTTCAGTCTCCGCCGTAGGGACACAGAGCAGAGCCTCTCTGCCATAGACTGGAGACCTCTGGCCTATTTATGAGTTCTCTAGGTTGACCTTTCCTGAAGCCCAGACACTCAACCCAATCATTTAATTTCCTGCCACTCCAGGGACGACCACCCCACACTGAGTGCACGTAAGGCACCCTGTCACCCCAGGAGTCAGCAGCTGGACGTATAAAGCCCAGCCTTTCAGAGCTGGGCACTGACCGCTCCACCTCAACGGGCAGAAGCATGATACTGGCTAAAATGATCCCCAGCCCGGAAACTCCACGGAAGGATGGAAGGATACTGGCTGAACTACTCTGGCTTCACTGTGTGTCCACAAACAAGGACTCCTCAGTGCCATTCTCCAACTCATTATCTCACTGCATTTTTATTTTATTTTATTTTTGGGATTTAGCTTCCAAATTTTATGATAATGATTTTTATTATTTCCATTATAGCTGGTTTACAGTGTTCTGTCACTCACTGCATTTTAAAAATAGCTTTCCATTATGTGAAATTACACAATATCACACAATATATATTATCTACTAATAACCACTTATTTATTTACTCTATGGTCTGTCTCTCCCCTCTAAAATGAAAGTTCCATGAGGCAGGGACTTGTCCTGGTCACCACTGCATCCCCAGCACCTAAAACAGTATCTGGCATATTGCATGCAGCCAACAAATATTTGAAGAATGGGACACAAATTAATATTGTACGATAATAATGATGGCAATCATTAGTACTTTATATGCCAAAACAGATTTTAGTCTTTAATATACATTGGTCCATCAAATCCTTGCAAGAACTCTAGTTTACAGATGAAGAAATTGATGCAGAGGGAGGGCAAGTGATTTGCCCAAGGTCACAGCTGGGAAAGATTTGAACCCTAGCATTTTGATGGAAATAAACCACTAGACTAAATGCCTCTTATTAGTCTCTACCTTTTAAGAGATGAGTAACAGAAAACAAGGGTCAGAACATGGGCTTTGAACTCAAACAGACTAGGCGTATAATTCTAAGTCTGACATTCTTAGCCATGTGACCTTGTGCAAGTTACGTAAGCTGCATGGTACACTTTCCTCAAATGGGAATAAAAATACCTGCTTCCTAGAGCTGTTGTGAGGTTTAATGAGATAACCCAAGTAAAGTTCTTTTTGCAAAGCCTGACACACTATAAAGGGCCGCTATTATTGTGATATTTCATTGTTAACTGCGTGGAACAGAGAACAAGTGACATAAAGGAGTCTAGAAGAAAAAATTACTGAGGAATTACAGGTGAGTCATGGTGATCAGGAAAAGTTTCACGTAAACAGACATATTCAAGATCTTCAACTTAAAGTCACAGGACTGTGGCTGCCAAGTAACAGTAGTGTCAGAATCAGTCTTCATGACAAGAGGGCTTTGGGTCCAACACCCCTCTCATAGGCTAGAAGTGAACAGGGCACTTGGTAAGAAGCCATTTACAAACAATCTAATAGACCTCCAACTACATCATTCAGTTAACAATTAATTACTGGGCACCTCCTGAGCCAGGCACAGAGATAAACTCAGTCCTGACTATTGTGGTATGAAATAGACAAATCAACAATTGATTACGCCATGTGGAAGACCAAGGATGGAAGGATGCTGGCAGTACTGACAGCGCTCAGGCAATCTTTCCTGGGTGAGATGTCATCTGATGTGTCCCATGAAGTCAGGTGAGGAAAAGCAGAAGGAAGTTTGAGACCAACGGATCTGATGGGCACAGGCACAGAACGTCAGGGTGCAGTTCCACGGTGGAGAAGGAATGGAAGACAGAGAGCTGCAGGATGGGAAGCTGCAGGAAAGGAGGGCGGGGACTATGCTGTTGGAGGGTCTCCTGGCTGGGCTTGGCCAGGAGCAACAAATCTACTAAGTAGCCACCTCTGTGATCGCATCCCAATTCTCACCCCTGTAGCGATACACTGGTTCCCCATGAAATCCAAACAAAACATCACTGAGAAAGAGAAGGGATACGTAATTTTTTTTAGGCTTACTGCCAAATTTTCTTTGGGGCCCTATCTTCTTCCTGAACAGATCACAGGCACTTTGAGCACTAGTGTAGTTGGTCACTACCTCACGATACCATTCCCCTGTCATACTCTAAAGTCGTTTTAAACTCAACTCTGTTCAGCAAATGTTACTCTCCCTTCCCCAGCACAGGACCCTGAACAACTTGGTAAATATTTGCTGACTTGGGCTGGATTCACTGAGTGACAGACAACTATATAAGGTAACACTACACCACTGGGCAAGGTCGGGTCCTGGGGGAGGAGGGGATAAGAAGATGAATATCACAGGACTTTCAATAAACTTGAACTTCTAATGATGCAAATGAGGCACGAGTGACCATAATATGCACACCCCAGAGCAGACTGCAGGGTGCTGCATTCTTGCATTGGTGGCCTGTTGACATAGTGGGAGCCTGAATGCCACTCCCACTTTCACCAGATGCTCAGCTTTTGGAGGGCAGGGGACTATGCCTCCTTCACTAAATCCTCAGATCAATAAATGGTAAGTGCTTAGTAAGTATTTATCAGATGGATCTATTTTATCCTCACAATAACCCTGAAAAGGATACGTCTTTTACAAAGATAGAAACTGAGGCTCAGAGAGGTAAGGTGACTTGCTTGAGGTTATAAGGTTAGTAAGCGGTATAGTAAAAATAACAATAATAATTATCATTATTTTTAATTCTAAGGAAGCCCACCCTCCATTTATCATTCTCCAAATGTCTCCACCACAGGATTCTCTTTTCATACTAGAATGGAAAATGTTCTCTCTGCCGAATGAAACCTGAAGTTTCCTGAACTTGGTTGGCTTTTCCCTGCTGCTGCTGGAGCAGTCCTGAAAGGTACCGAATGGCTTTCCGACAGATGGATCGGCCACACTGCAGGTAAACACACTCTTTAGCACAAAGCTTCCACAGTACTGTCCCACTCTCTCCCCAGTTACTAGGTAAGAATTAATCAAACTTTAATTCAATTTAATAGTTCTTTATTGAATACCTACTGTGTGCCAGGCACTTACCCCAGCACTTCCAAAATGGAACACTTACTATGAGTCTTTGTGCCTGTTCTCTTGTGATTAAATCATGTTTTACCCACTTTCATGCAAAGAAAAATCCCAAGGGCAGGTAGCAAATCCCCAAGGGTAGAGACCAACTAACCCACCTCTCCTTGTGGAGGGATACAGTGCTAACACATAGTAGGTATCTTCATACATCTTCATGGAACTGAAAAGATCTTTAAAATTTTGCTCTGGAAGTAGATAGACCTGGGTTCAAATCAAATCCTTGCCCAATCAATTATTAGCTATATAACTTTACCTTTCAAAACCTCAGTTAGTATATCCATAAAATAGGAAAATCAATATTTACCTTTTAAGGTTGTTCTAAGGATTAAAAGGGATGCTGTGAGTAAGGCACAGTGCCTAGCTCATAGTAAGAGCTCAGCAAATGAAAGCTAATTTCATTATTTCTAGTCTCACATCTAGGTCACCTCCCCTACTTATTATTGTCATTATTACTATTACTTTGCAGGTTCAGCAGAATAGCCTGGCCAAGGAATGAAATTTGCTAGTTAATAAATATTTTGATTAATGGAGAGACCCAACATATACCACCATGCAGACATTAATTTTGAAAGATTTAGGACACAATGCTCCACATTAAATCTAAAACAATCAGAGGTCATCCTTTCTCTGATAATTTGGAAGATACGAGAGAACTTGCCCTGTACAGCTTTGAAAAAAGTTGGCTGTTTTTTTTTTCCCTTAGGATAATTCAGAACTCAGTATCATTTAAAACAATATTTCTCAGACTTTACTAACCATGATGCAACAAAGTGGAAAAAAAAAGTAAGAAATGCATTGAACACAGCTATTTCATATACAACTCAGGACATAGATGACCGAAACAAAAATTTCATGAAATAATACTTACCCTTACTATGTAGCAGCCACCGAAATTTTCTATTTTATTTATTGTTTTAATTTT
Organism: Phacochoerus africanus; assembly: GCF_016906955.1. Lineage (NCBI taxonomy): Eukaryota > Metazoa > Chordata > Mammalia > Artiodactyla > Suidae > Phacochoerus > Phacochoerus africanus. The sequence continues at coordinate 161,350,837 of NC_062551.1, forward strand.
TAAAAATTCTGGTCAAGACTCAGTAAAATAATTGTAGGCAAAACTAGAACCTAGTAATTTACTAATGTTGGTATCCTGTCTATTTAAGTGTCATCAAGGATGTAGTTTAAATGATGCTCCCATCAAGCTATGAAGTTGTATTAATTCTATTTGACATATTAAGAAACAAACTCAGAAAGGTTAGGAGACTAGGCCTAAAAAGACTCCCACAAACTGGGGACAGATCCACAGTTCACAAATTTTCTAACTCTGCAGTTCAGGCTCTTTAAAAAATTATGATAACTCAGAGTCCCTGCCGTGGCACAGTGGTTAACGAATCCCACTAGGAAGCTTGAGGTTGCGGGTTCGATCCCTGGCCTTGCTCAGTGGGTTAAGGATCTGGCGTTGCCGTGAGCTGTGGTGTAGGTCTCAGACATGGCTCAGATTCCGAGTTGCTGTGGCTCTGGTGTAGGCCAGCGGCTACAGCTCTGATTAGACCCCTAGCCTGGGAATCTCCATATGCCATGAGTGCAGCCCTAGGAAAGAAGACGAAAGACAAAAAAAAAAAAAAAAAAAAAGATAACTTGCTTCAGTAACCATTTACTGTACCTACCATGTGGCCAGCATTAAAATAAGAAAGCATTTGCCAGGATATTCGCCCTCAAGGGCTCACAGACAACCTGAGGAGACAAGCATGCCTCGGTACATGCACTTGGAAGTCTGATGTGGGTATTTTCTATTCTGGAAGAAATTATTTTATTTCCAAACCCCACCATCCTCTCTCTGGGCACACATTATCCCACCAAATGGGCACTGGCAACTGTTGGTGAAAAAATGCTGGGAACTCCTTTTATGGCACATTTCTTTACAATCCAAAATAAAGTTGGTATTTTCCCTCCTACTGCTTGCTCTTCGGCACTGCAACCCTAAAAGCACTCTTTAAAGTGACTGCACCAACGAGGAGCAGCATCATATGAGCAGCATCGTAACATCACACCATGACCAGGGAGTGTTGTAATGCCCATTCCCTCTAAATAACCAGTATCTAATTTAGAAGCATCTTCATGGTGACTTCAACTTCTGAGAAATCATGATTCAATAAAGACAGGTCTTGACCCTGATACACAATCAAGAAACTCAAATCCTCTGATCTAAGAGAGTCCATTCCTACCATTTCAAATAAAGTCAAAACCAAATCAAAACACCTGAGCTTTCTTAAACCATAGCTTTTACCTGTCTCTCTAGCTTTATCTGTACACATCCTATGCGGGACTTGCACCAAATTTCTTATCATTCCGAGCAAATTCCCCCACCTCTGTGCCTTTATTCATACTCTTCCCTGTATGTGGAATTCTCTTTCTCCTAATTTTTCTGCCCATCCATCTTGCCTGGCTCCATTCAAGTGCCATTTTCTCCTCTCCCAACAACAATGAATCCCTCCTTCTTCTGTACATTGCATTGCTCTGCTGAGACGATCCTTGCGTTCTGTCATTGTCCTTATGTGCTATATTAGAGTATGTTTTAAACACTGTGACATTCCAGGTGGCATCTAGAATGTGGTTTATATTCAATAGATTTGCAATTATATTTGCTGAATCCACACTGAAAACTTGATCTATGAAAGGAATCGCTCCCCCTCTCTCCCAAGAAGTAAACTTTGGCCCAGCTGGATGTATTCCTGAACACTTTGGATCCAGGACCTCTGATATTGCTAAACAGGTAACCTAAGGCAGGCAGCTGAGCTTTATTTTCTATAAGAAGGGGTTAACAGTCCCTGGCTTAGCTACATTAAAGAGATCAAACTGACGCCACGAGGTCAAAATTACACAATGTTAAGTGAATGTAAGAAATGACCTTCGTGGTCACAGATCCATCACAGCAGACCTGTGCTGGGAACAGCTACATGTCTAGAAATGCAAACTTGCTCCTCTCTTCTGGAACAACCAATAGTTCAGGAATGGTACAGTACTTTCAGGAACTGAAAGCCTATGTCTTCTAAGTTCACCTGTTCAAGAGTTCTTACTAAAGCTCTTCTAAGCTAGAAGTCTTTATTCTCCTTGCGGATAACCTTAAGCCAGAGATGTAAAGCAAGAAGGAATTGAGATTCAAGTATTGGCTTAAATACGGGCCATTTGAAAAAATAATGCAAACACTTATCTGTCAAAGAGACCCCAAGAATATCCACCTGCTCTTCCTTTGCCCATTCACCTGCTCAAATCACTCACCTAGTCATCCCTTTTTGGTTTTTCATGAACAGATACAAGATTTTCCTAGGCCAAAATATGCAGAAAGTCTTCTACCTGTCTCAAATTCAAGCCCCTTTCTTCCACAAATACATTTCTGCCATATAAACACATCCTAAAAATCAGCCAAATTCTTCCCAAGAGCTTGTGCACCACACACAAGGCTGCTTACAAAATCCTGAGGAGAACCTTGGTGAAGCCTGGAAATAGACACATGTAGAAAGAGAAAAGTTCAACTGTCCGTCTATTTTACAGGGAAGGGTCTTTTTCATAAAAACACAGGGCCTGCAAAATGGCACTTGAGGGATCCGATCAGTTTACAGCCCTTTCCCCCAGTTTTAAGGACTACTTTGGAGGAGAGAAAACTACTCCCTTCGCAGTCTTGCCACGATCGTATGAAGTGGAGTTCAAGGTCCATGACATTAAAACAGCATTTTAAGGTTATGTTCTCAGTTTAAGTCTTGAATCTCCTGAAGGGACTACCTCGATTATTTCTTCATCCTCACTAGTGACAGCAACAGGTCCCAGTTTAAAACAATTTGTGAATTTATTTAATGTACCTACTTATTTCCCCCTTCAGAGCCTTGGGGAGGGGTATAAAATTAGGCTTGGCTTAACACCAGTCCTGACACCACCCACGACCTCTTCCAGCGTGTGTGTGATCAACAACTACGTCAAGGCCTTCCGGGAGATTTTCCTCCTGTTCTTTTCTCCTTCAATGGAAGGCTAATAAATTGAGGGCCAGCACTCCGCTCCCATCTCTCACACCTCCTCAGTCAATCCGATCGCTTCGAGAGCTGTTTACACTGCCAAAGCCATTCATCACCCTGCCTCACTAAGCGGGAGAAGGAAAACTAATGGCAAGTTAGAAAAATCTCATTAAGCCACTTTCTGCGTCAACCTCTTCCCCACTCCTTGAGAAACAGAACTTCAAAATTCAGCCTATCAGGGACACAAAAAGGGGTAGAGAAAAAAGCTGATGTGGTAAAGGTGAAAAAAATAGGTCCAGCGTAAGTTGGTTTCTGGGACAAAGTTAAATAACTCATTCATTCCCTTTATCTATCTACCTATCTATCAGTCATCTATCTATCAGTTTATTTCAGAGAGCCAAGATGAGAACATATCAGTTAACCTTAACTTCTTTTTATTTTCTTTCTGGCTGAGTTCTGAATTTCCTAGCAGACTCTTTTATGAAATGGAAAAAACAGCATCCATTAAAATTAATTTTATGTTCACCTTTTTCCTAATGACTAATTCCCAAGTGAATTCAAACTCCAAAGGAGATCACGGATGTACCTTGTAAAACCCTAGGAGAAGAAAGAAAACGTAATAAAGCCATACAATTCCAGGGAAGAACTGAGAGCTTGTCTATGTTTGAAAACCACTGTGTGTCAAACATAACCCCCCAGTGCGGTGAGTTCTGAGAGCAGGATGGAGACAGTGAGGGTGGGATGCGATGTCGTTTCTCCCCAGGATACGTGGCGCAGACAGAATGACTGACAGACTGAGAGAGGGTTAATGTCCCCTAAGCACCTTTACTTTTCAGGTCCTGGGTATGACGGATGCCTTCAAATACCGTTTCTCATCTAGTCCTCACAGAAACGCTGTGAGTCAGGCATGATCATTCCCATCTTAAAGACAAGGATGCAGAGGCTCAGAGAGCTCAAGGACCTCATCCAAGATCACCCTAGCACTAACTGGGAAAGTCTGGACTCTAACCCAAGTCCACCTGACTCTGAAGTCCTTTGCACTTTCTGGTTTCTTAAGACAAAGAGCAATCTTTCCAGAGGCTTGCCTGTCCAGGCGCACCATGGAGGTCCTCCAAGTCCAGAGGCAGACTCATGGCTCCATGGCCTCTGAGTTGACCCTGCCAACAAAGACATGGGAATAGCGGTATCCAGTTAGAAACAAATCTCATTTTTCTACATATGCACAAGTTGATGCAATATGTTTGTAGCCCCCTTTGCACACTGGCCCTCTGGTTTCTAATCACAAAAACCAGACTGGTTTCAGGCCTGGAACCTTTTCTACCAGAGAGACAATTAAAATATAATCAAGCTAGAAAGTTATCCTCCCCCAAAGCCACCTAAAACAGAGCAACTCCAAAATAAAATCAATTTACATATTTTAGCCCAAATTAAAAAGTAAAAGCTAAGGATTCCCTTTTAATATCCTGAATAATAAATGCACATTTATGTAAAGCTTCCTTTGGGGAACGGTTACTATGAGGACAACTTTCCCAATATTATTCATAAATATCACTTTTGTTTTGGTGTTACAGTAAGACTCTGGACTTGTGGGAATTCTACTGTCTGTACCCAGTGCATCAATGGAGATAATTAATACTGAAGACATGTACAATATCCAGAATTTTAGATGTGTGGTTGGCTGCATTACAAAAAGTAACATAGGAAAGGATGAGTCAAATCTAGTCAAAATCGCAGATTACAGGAATTTAGTCGTTTACTCCATTTTAAGTGAGCACTTTCCTAATGAAAGTTTCATTAGTAAAGATTGCAAGTTCTCAGGCTTTCCACTACAGACTTTTAAATAGCACTTAGAGCTAAAGTTTATCATTAAAGCTGTATTTGCTACTGCTGCATCTTCAAAGGGGGGCACTAGAAGAAAAGTTCAACTCAGCCTGTTATTCTTCATGTACAAATTAGAAAGCAAAACTTGAAAGGGTTTAGACTGGCAGCTTAGGAAAACACAGGCCATTACTGGTACATCCCAGGGCACATCAGGGGTCACAGGGGTCTAACACACACACACACACACACACACACACACACACACACACAGTATCCAGGTGGGTATGACAAAGTAATTCTCCACTAGTAAACATCAAGTTTGCACAGGGTTTACATCAACCATTCTTCTCTATGACAACAACAAAAAGTTTGCCCAAGGGTATGCCAAGAGGGTCACTATCCTCTCAGGTTGTCCCTGGAGAGCAACATGGAGAAAAGCATGCTAAGAGTCATCTCTGTCAGAAGCAAGGCATTCTTATTGCCATAAAATCAACAGGTTATCTAGCCAAGCTCCATGGGCAGCTGATGGATAGACGAGTTCCTTCCAATTGTCCAAACGTTACTTTCTCCTGAGCAGGAATGCCTGGAAACATGGAGCCCTACAGACAAAAATGTCCGGAAGATCTTTTGTTTCTACCTTTTGGAGTCATGTACAAACTCTTATGAATACAAAAGGAATAACATTTATGTGCTCGAATGTTTCAATAGATCATTTCCCACAACTTGACACAAACTTCATTGTATGATGTCCAACCTTAAACTCCCTCACCCAATTTTATCCCTAAATTACAGAGACTTAGCCTCCAATAGATCTTGTGATCAGTGACTTTGAATTCCATCTTTCAAAGGAAGGCACATAGTAAGTCTTTGACAAACACATCTTTATCCAACAACAAATGATAGCCAGCCTCTACTATGAACACAATTGGGAAAACAACATCTACTATGAACACAGCTGGAAAAACAACATCAAGGGCGAGTTGTTACAAGAGAGCAGACAATAGAAGGTAACTAACTCATGGGAATGAGCAGGAGTAGATTCAATGCCACAAAGTGCAAAACAGTGGACATCTCCACACTGTGCTGTGCTTTTCAGAATTTTCCATCTTGCCTGGAATTGTTTCTCTGCTTCCTCACATCCTGAAAAAAGAACTAAACTTCTTACAGAAAAAATACTTACGAATTCTACATTTTTGTAGCTTTGAAATGAATAATTAAGAAATGAAATTTGATTTTAAAAGTTATTTATTTTGTGTGTGTGTGTGTGTGTGTGTGTGTGTCTTTTGTCTTTTTAGGGCCACACTCACAGCATGTGGCAGTTCCCAGGCTAGGGGTTGAATCAGAGCTACAGCTGCCGGCCTAGATCCTTAACCCACTGAGCAAGGCCAGGGATTGAACCTGAGTCCTCTTGGATACTAGTTGAGTTTGTTAACCACTGAGCCATGATGGGAACTCCTGATTTCAAATGTTATTTTCAAATCAAGAGTCCAAGGAAAGTTATTTTCAGGAGAAATCTATGACTTGTATTTTTTTCCATTAAAAAAAATCATATATTTACATTTTACTTTGGTGGTTAAAAATAAGGCTTTCCAAAGACAACAAAAACCAAAAATGCAAGTATGACAATTACACTGACTTTACTTTTTCAACATTTTTTCTGCTTTCTCAACCAACATTTATTTAAGAATTCCTTTGTGGCCTTCAGCATTTCTTGATCCTTGTAGAGGGGGTCCATATTAAGAGAGAAAATATTTCTGGTGTTAGATACAATGAATGAGGATCTAAGACCAAAAATATCGAATAATGATCTTCCCCAAAGAAAAAATGGTCAATGTTCAAATGGTCCAGCAAAAGGTAAAAATCTCAGGTGTGGGGAGAGGGCATTGGGACAGACAGAGACAGGGAGATGTGGAGAGAGAAACAGAGAGGAAAGAGAGAGAGGAGAGGGAGGGAGAGAGGTCACCAGCCTATTAGGAGCACTGACACTGCATAAGTTATTTCTTAATGAATGTACAAGGAACAGCATAAACATTACCACTAAGCAGAGTGGATGTGAACATCCAAAGCAAGCTAGCTGGCTGATTGCTTGCCGTTTTTTGTTTTTTTTTTTTTTGTTCTTTTGTAACAATTCCATTTCCAAAGTGCTTGATTCCCATCGCTGATGCTCCAAAGCTATTGTGAGCACAAAGCCTGAATGCTTAATGAAGTAAACAACAAACAAAACGGCTCATCTTTGGTGCCCCCAGCTAGCATCCCAAACTGGATGTAATTAAAGGTGTGAACAAGCAAGCAAAGAAGTAATGGACCTGCAAAGTCAAGGTTCGGAGAAATTATCGGGCATCCCACAGAGCACCAGTTCAAATTGATCACTCATTATCTCTTATACCGGTAAGGTACAGGCCCACATGTTGGTACCCCTCTCCAGCCTTGTCCTCCAGCCTTCTTTTTTCTTTCCATTTCTAAATGGCTAATTTGTGACAATTACTGCTTGTGACAACGCTCATCCACCCACAGATCACCTTTCTTTTTACCCTTAGAAAGCTGCTGACCTATAACACCCTCTACCCTTAAAAAAATGCTGAGATTTAAAAAATACAAGGAGGTTCTCAAAACACACACACACACACACACAATGAAGCACGAGATGCTAACATAGCCACCCTATCTCCTTCTTGTTTTAATCAACGGTTAAAAATTAGGTTCATAGGCTCCCCCCAAAACTCTTCTTTCATATACACATATATTTTAATTTGAACCCAAACCTTTGATTGAAAGGGCAGCTTCTAGCTCACGAATATTGCTATGGATTTGCACCATTTATGGTTTCTCAAATAACAACGGAAGAAGGGTGTTTGGTTACTAACAGAGGTCTGCGGAGTCTGGATACATCTTTTTGATGAATTTTTATATTTTTCTAATAAGAGAACTCTTAGAGAGGAGAATCCACTACTGATGGGAAGCTAGCCCAGTCTGGTTTCCTTTCCATTTGTAGATGCACATATACTTGCAAGTAGGTATACGCATTTGATGATACCAAATAAGGAAAGCCTAAGACAGGTGCAGGATTCCAGAAACACATACGCTTACACGGATACACACACACACAGTCCCTCTCTATCACACACACATGCTTTCCACATATCTATCAAGTGGATGGGCGAATGAAGAGTGGGCAATAGAGGGTTGACTTCATTTTCAAAAGGGGAATTGGTGAATACTGCACAACGTGGCCCATCGACTGGAAAGTAGTGGGATAAAAGCTTGAGACTGCCTATGTCCCTTCGCACCCCCCCAAATTCCCAATGACATTGGGAAAAAATACTGCATTGCAGCATTTGCCAGCGCTTACTCATGTGTCTAGCATCCGCTGGCCAGCTCACCAGCAAATGTACATATTAAGTGTCCAGGCATATAAATTAGGTGCCTGGTGGCCACAGATCATTGGAACTGATGAAGAAATTTGTCAAGGCCAAAGTACTTCCGTCTGTGTACAATGACCTCTATCAAGACCGCCATTCCTTGCTTGCGGTACACACTGATCATTTGTCTCGTCTTTTTTTTTTTTTTTAATTAAAATAAGACATTAGGATGCCAAGGGCTCATTGAAGCAGCATATCAATATATCTCATCATAGAAGGAATCGTTTTTGGTTCACATATAGGAAAAGAATCCACCCGCAGTAAGGAAATAGGGTAAAGGGAAGAAATCACACCAAAGAAAAGGACTTGCCCCGAGGAAACCTTTGTACTGCTCACGGTAACTCTTACTTGAACAAAATACCTTGATTCACCCACAAATTACTTCAGAGATAGTGAACACACACACAAAGCACCATTCATGCAATAATTTCCAGATCTGAAATTTCAAACAGATTACCCCCCATAGAAATGCTAAGTTTAAAGTATCTGAAGTCTAACATGTCCCAGACCTATTTCAAGACAGAGTTTTAATACTCAAGTGTGTAGCTCATTTTCTTTTTCTTCCTTCAAACAAGTATTTTATTGTTATTATCTCACAACAATCTGGCCTTCCTCTCATAATAAAATCCTTGAATATTTAAAGGACCAAGGAAGGGCCATAGAAAGAGAAAAAAGTTTTAAGGCTTTGGAAAACTGTAAACAGAAGCAAGCTCATCTGTATTTGGCCAGGAGGATGACGTGAATGAATGGCAGTTAGGAATGAATGGAACTGAGATCACAAATGAATGGGTAAGTTGCATCTGAGTTTTTTCAAATGAGATATTAAAATTGTCTTATAAATCAATGCTCCTCAAAGCAATTTTTTAACTCTTTTCCCACTTAACGTTCATTCAAAAATTTGAATATTAGATGATTTGACCATTATGCTACAAGAAGATATGTGAAAATTCTGATAATCAAGACTGTGATGTAATTAGGTGGGTTTTTTGGTAGAAAAGATTTAAGATTTAAGATTTTCATTTCTTAATAAATACACACTCGACCCTGTGCTTCCATAAAGACACACTTCCACGTGCAGGTAGTAGGTATTAAAATTTGTAAGACAAAGAAGCAAGAAAGGTCAGCAGTAGAACCACGTGTCTTTTTTACAACCTAAGCCAAAGTGACAGTTCTTATAGAAATTATTTTCCCCCTAACTAAAATAAGCTGGAGAATTCTCAGAAAAAAATAAATTCAATATAATCAGAAAACTATTCTATTTTTAATAGCAACATACGTTTACGTACTCAGGACATGAGCAAGGTTCAAGTGTATGACAAAAAATATAAGTTTATTTTTACCTCCACAGTCAAAACAAATTTTAAAAATCCCCCACAAGGAAGACAAAACAAAAAGAAGCATCTACAAGGAAGACAGAAATGGGGGTGGTGATGCAGATGCTTGCAATGGAAAGCGCAAAAATTAAGAAAAGCTGATTATTATTTTCTCACCTTTTAACATAATTCAGTGCCTTTTAATCTCTCATTTGGGGGCTTAAAATTAGCAATCTGATCATGTACCTCATTTGCCCTCAGGAAGAAACTGTCACGGATCATCTTTTCAGTTGTTTTATGCGACCTTCCATTCACCTAAGTACGATACCTTTCAGTCCTCCTGGTACTCACCACCATGTGGAGAAAGACTACTAGTAACGCACACTTAGAGACAGAAAGAGCGAGAGATCCTGTCACCCAGTGCATGCATGGGTCCCAGTCATTCAGAGACGCTGGAAAAAAAAACACCCAGCTTTTCACTCAATTTGTGCCAAGAACAGGACCAGGATCAAACGGCAAATGAAAAGCAGTGGTTGCAAGGGTGCAGCCTGATGGGTCCTGTGCTTGGAGGCTGGAGGGGGAGGCGAAGCACAGGACTAGAACACTGCTTTTCATTTATTCTTTTAAAAAGTAATTTCTACTTGGGACCTAAAATGAGAGATACAATGAACTCCCTGGAACTGTAGTATCAACATCTGATGTAGTAAAAACAGCAATATCACCTAATACAAAATCAAGGCTTAGGGTAAATCTATTCTACCTATATTTCTCCTATGGATATGTGCTGGAAATTTCTAAGAAATCATTTGCAGCATGTATCAGCTGTGGGAGTTCACTATTATGCTTCCGTCAACTTCATTCAATATAATTTACATTTTTTTTTTCAAACGGCCTCACAGGATTCCTTGCGATTTTTCGCACGTACAATTTCACAGCAGGGAAAAGGGAGAAAGAGAGAGGGAGAGAGAAAAAAGCAAGATTCCCTACCCTCCCTTCCCCCTCTCCTCTCTCTCTTTTTTAAACCAAAAAAAAAAAAAAAAAAACGGAGAGACAGAACAGATGCTTAAAAATAGATTTCTAAAAATCACTGTAAACCAGAGTTAGAAATGTAATTAACACCTATTTATAAAGAATAATTAAAGTTGGGCCGGCCACAAAGAACAGCAAAGATAATCGAGGTCCTGTCCCCCCCCCCCCCTTTTTACACTGTTTGCAGTGTGTTCTCATGATAGCCACCTGCTCCCTACTCGGCTTTTCCTCTGTTCGTTTCCCCGGCAACCTTTCATTGGGTTTTCCTCCCAGCTATCGCTTTCAGTTGGGCTGCTCGGTCTAATCTTATTTGTTTTACACCCATCAAAACAAGCAGCCAGACAAAGGCAATCCGCTAAGAATGGGAAAAAGACCACAGCTTTGTTATAACATCTATGCAGAGTGAAAAGTCCTCCCCAGGCTTTCCTAGCAAAAAATAAGTGAGATGGATATGAATTTACAGCCTCCCCCCCCATACCCAGCTTTGAAACCCCGTGAAAGCTGTTGTTAGTGAAATTCAAAGTCAAAGTGGGTACTCGTGGCATCTGATCGTGCCATTTTGTGCCACATCTTCAGGGTCAACATCAGACGACAGGAGCCGCACTCAAGGAGTTTCCTTGCTCCTTTTTTCCCCAAAAAAGATGATGCTAAAAATAGATTTACTACTTTGGCAGAAAGGTTTTCCACTTCCCCTTCTACATCCAAAAGTCTTGTTTCACAATTGCATCTGCTGGTACTGAACCTCACCTCCTCCACCCCTCATTCCCAGCCTCCCCCATCACCCCAAGCAGCAGACTGAAAAAGAAATGTGCCTTTAACTTTAACAGTCATGTAATTCCGTTGAAAGCTCACAGCAGCGGTGGACACGCCAGCCAACAGCGATGGTGACACTGTGATTGTCAAAAAAGACACCAGCCTTGCTTGGCTAAAATGTGTGTTCGATGCAAGAGGCAGTGTGTATGCCTTGTGTGCATGCAGTGCCATTACACTTGGAGATGGATTCTGGTTTTCAGAAAAGAGAAATACTAATAAACACACACACACACACACACACAAGCGATCTGCACAGTGATTTATGATGCACAGTCCATCATCCTTATGCAGACACACACACACACACACACACACACACGGCTGGAATCTCCAAGCTGCCTTCCTCCTTTCACTTACCATCTTCAAGCCATTCCACTCCATCTGTGATCAGAAGAAGATGGACCCTCACACAGTGTGTCAAAAGCGGAAAGGAACGTTATGTAAAAGCTGACATTCCTTCTTAACAGAGCCGCTGCCCAGAGAAGGAAGCAACAACTCAACACGCCAGGCACCGCTACACATACAAGCCGCCTCCTCTTTTTTATGAGGTCATGACAGGAAACTCTTTGAAATACAAGATGCAGCATTTACTGAAGCCCAAATAAATCACTCTCTTTGCCGTTTTGACTGCGCAGTCCCCCGAAACACAACTGCCCATCTCAACGTTCAGAATTCAGGAGCTGCCTCTCAAGGTTTAAATTTCCAGCACGGAAATGGAGAGATTCTTAAGCCGGCTGCATCCACCTCCAGCCCCACAAAACCCAGGCACATAGACAAACCCCTCTCCCTTACAAAAAGACAATCCTTCTTTTGCCATTAGAGTCTCATGTAATAGAACCTCTTCTAACAAACCAGCAATTATTTCAGCCCATCTCCCCCTCCCCACCCCCACCTTTATGTTGAAGGGAAAACTGACAATGACCTGTTAAAAATGACAATCTATTTCCCCACTGCTTTTCAATAAAAGGACCTACCCGTACTCTCTACACAAAAGAGGTAGTAAATGTAGGAACCAAATAGCAGCAGAGAACTAAACTCTTGTGCAAGCATAAGACTGGTCAAGGTGGAGATGCGTTTCTTCCCTCCAGCAACACAAATAACAGATTATAAATCTAGTCATACCTACCATAACCATTCTTATTGGCAAATATTGGGTCTCGCAGAGCTTCGACTCTTCTCTTAAAATTTGCAAAGCTTTCAGAATATATTTTTTAAATGACTACTATGGTTATATATTTTTAAAGATCCACAAAACACAGTGTGGATGATTGTAAAGTAAATCAATTATTTGGGGGGGATGGGGGGAGAGGAAGAAAAAAAAAAAAAAGAAAAGGAGCAGTGAGCTGAAACCCCCGATTCTAGGATGTAGATAAGAACAACTGAACAGAGCCTCGCTGAAATTGGCTCGAAGCTTCCCCTTTTTACATCCATTTATGGGACCATCTGTCAGCCGAAGCCAGGATCTGATTGGCTGGGGAAACGAAGGGAGGCGTTGCAACATCAGGTGCTATTTAAATTAGCTACTGCCAGATTGACGATGTTAATGATTTGGTGACCTCTACAACAACAGAGACCAGATTTCTGAACTGCTTCTTGTGTCTGGTAATTAAGGCCAGGCTGAAGCAACAACAGCAATACTTGTATTTTTACCTTTTCCCTCCTCCCAGCTCAAAAGTACTGTAACAACTGCAGGTCACTGGCGGCTGGCAAACCTTAACAGTGGGCGTGCCCTCCCTTCCCCTGTCCTGAGGGCTGTCCCACCCCACCCCTCCGATGGAAGGCTTTTCCTGCACAGAATATTTTCAACCACCTTATCTTTCTCGACAGTTGCTTTCTAGCGAAATGCATATTTAATGATCTGCCTCTGGGCTTAAAGATACAACAAAAGCACTTTAATGTGCTAATATATCTACATTTTAACTTTATTATTTCCCAATATTGCTGATTTTTAGTAAGTAATGCTCTTTCTGAAGCTAACATGACCAGGGTTTCAAAAGAAAGCAACTTTGAGATTGGGCTTGCTCTGTGAACTAGGTTCATACAAGTTTGCTTCCGAAAACTATTTCCTAATAAACAAAAAAGAAAAGAAGCTGGGGGGAGAAGGAGGGCAGCTGTCAGCCTCTACCTTTCTGCCTTCTGTCTGAGCTTTTCAAAACAGAGGATGATGAATGATTTATTTAAATGAATTTATTTCTCAGCTTGGATAGGGGCATGATCTGAATTTTTAAAAATCCACTAAAACACATTCCATCCTTGCTTCCTCTACTGCTATAGAGAAAAGTAAAACACGCTTTGACAACAGCCTCATTTAATAACCGGTGCCGAGTGCTCATCTTGCTTAACTGAACACGTGATTTTGCTTCTCTCCTTCAAAGGATGTCTTTTTTCCTTGACCTCTTAAAAGACTTGCAAAGAGAGATTTAGCAAGTGTGCGGTGGTGTACATACAGTTTGTCTGCTTATTTTATACATTCCATAACCTCTATACTACCAAGCCTTCGATAGTATCATTTTTTGTTCTAGTTTGGGTTTTTAAGTGGCTTACCTGGGGAGTTTATGATTTACTTTTACTCCTAAGGCTAATCGATCACTATTTATTTAATTGCTAATATAGTCCATTTGTTCCTCAATAAATAGGCAGAAGTAACAAATATTACCAAAGACATAATTGAACATAATTTTTAATCTTCGGCTGTAGTTGACAGCGGGATGGGTTGAGCTGAGTAGAAACACAGGCCGAAAATCATGCTACGCTCTGGGCTTCCAAGTCCAAGAATAAATTGGTCTGTGAAAAATTATTATAAGAGAAAAGAACCTTTGATACTAAAGAAATTAAAGCTATTCTCTCCAAGTTACTATTTCATGAACACACACTTACAAACATTCACACACACACACATTTAGAAATAGAGGAACACCATAAAACAAGGTGTTGGTCATACAATATGAATTAATAGACTTGAATACAGATACATTCAGCTGTTAGAATGGAAAGTACGTGAAAATAGAAAAGTGGAAAGGTTAAAACCATAACCCCCCTTCCAGTGGAATAATACTGAACTAAATAAACTTTTAAATTAATATCTTGAACAAATGTATCCAGTCCTATGAGTCACAACAGTACTACAGTATCTGTTGAGCTGTGTGCTAAGGACAAATTCACAGGTTAAATGTTCTAAAGAGCTCAACATACCTACACAGGGCAGGTACAGGTACCCCAAATCAACATCAGAAACTAAGTGCGATCTCACTAACATCAAAATACGAAGAAAAGTAAACAGGAACACAATGCTGACAGACACACAAATAAAAACAGTTCTGGGAACAACATATTTACTTTATATTTCTCTGGAGGTCATAAAAGTTGGAATTTCTTAAAACCCTTTTTTCCCATCCATACTAATCTCAGCCCACTTAGTGACCCATAAATTAATGTTATATCAAAATATCCTGGCCACTTTTGCAAAAGAGTAACTGCATATTACAGTATAAATAATTAGCTGGTTTTGCTAGGCTAAAAAAATCCATGCACTTTGTATATTGATCACTTCTCCAAAAATCTCCACTCTAAAGTCTTTCAACAGAATCCTCAAACAAATGCACAAATGTCCTCAGAGGCCTTTTCTCTAAAGACAAAGGCAGAATCCTATTGTTGGGAAAAGTCAACCTTATTATTGCATTTCCAATAGTACCATTCATCTTTCAGAGTGAGGGGCTGACCGCTACATCGGTGGTGTGACATTTGTAAAGCAACAGATTCTCAATATATTATCTCAAGAATCAGGCAGGCGAGTCTCCCAGTCATGCATGATTTTTTTTTTCCACCACAATCCTCCACCACCACAGAAAGAAACTTGTCTCACTCAAGCAGCAAAGGCAACCTAAAAATGATATCCCAGAGCTGTGGATCTGCCAGCGCGGCTGTATCCTTCTTACCATAAATGAGCAGTTTCTTGACTCATTAATAACAATTTCCCTTAAAAGAAGTAATCTCATATCAGTCAGCCCCTCGCCACCATGCACACATCCCAAAGGTTGCAGATATCTCAGCATCAGTCGCCGGCAGCCAGCTTTCCCACACAGAGTCCAGATGGACTGTACCAGAAGCCAATTCAGCGTTAATAACTACCTACTCCGCGCAGTGGAGAAGCCTTACGTGGCACAATGGGCTAGGAAACAGCAGCCGGCTGAAACTGCAAATAAAAAAAGACAACCAAATTCTCCAAAAGCACTGAAAGGAAGGAACAGAAATGGAAGCGTGAATTGTATTTCCCTGACTTCAATGAGAAGGGAAAAAAAAAAAGAATGAAAGAAAAAAAGAATCTTTCATAAACAGAGGGAAAAAAATGAAGGGGGGGGAAACAGATGCTGCCCAGAAAAAAGTGACAAAATATTACCTCATTATTTAACAAAGCAGCATTAAGCGTCCTGCTGATTTCAAACATCTTGCCACAGATTTTGTTTTAAGAGAAACAGATAGAATCCTTTGCAAGGCACTCCGTCTGCAAAGGGTTCTTCAATTTTCTTGCGTGCTACGGAACAGTCAATATATTATTTCCCTAGAGTTCCCACATTAAAACCCTAGTCAGTGAGCTGAATTTTCCCCTTATCTCACACACAGTAGACTCCTGTTATATGTACTGCTCTCTTTGCAAGAGCAGCCTGCCCCAAACATGGCTGGTGTTTAAACTACTCTTTAAAGTAACAGTTCACTGTATAACCACCAGGTGGGTAGAGTGCACAGATTCAAATGAACCATCTTAAAAGACTGTTTTTTTTTTTTTTTCTCCCCCCTTGGAATAGCTTTTGGGTCTAGAATGTGACATGAGAAACGCCAGCATCCTAAGAGGCATCTGTCTTGTATCTCTCCCTGTAGCTTGTCAAAATAAATAAAATTCCCTCTCCTGATTTACAGTGAGGAAACAAAACAAAACACCATCACCAATTCTAATAAGAGCTGTAAAGAATGAAGCATAAGCTTTGTTTCATTCAACAAAGGATGGGAGGAAAATCTAATCAACACAGAACAAGAGGGAAAACCAAAAACTTTATGGAGATATTTTCTTTTAGCAAAGGGAGAGAAATATTGACACATGTGATAAAAACCCAATTCGAAAGTATGCACATAAGAACAGCACATACAAGATGGAGGCAAGAGTTTAAGGGTGTAACTTTTCTCCAGAGTAATAGCTGATAGGAGCTTTCATGATAGGAAATAACCAAAAGTTTAAAAGTAAAGATACTGGGGGGGAAAAAAAAAGCCTCGAGCATCTCTTTTAAAAACACAATTATATGAACAGCTATAAACAATCATAAGAGCAAACTAACCCAGTCCTGTTCTTGTTCCCTAAGATCTACTTCAAAGTGGAATATTTCTGTCATGTGCTATTTTGTTTATATAGTTAACTTGGCATCTTCTTTGTACGATTCTATTCCAATTAATCTGCTTCTCTGCCAGGAATAAATAGAATGTCTCAAGTTGAAAGCCCCAAGTGATGGAGGGGTAATGTTAAAAGGATAAAGAACCACCTGGACAAAAATAAATGTCCTCACTTATATTATTATATAGCCTATTTTTAAGGAGGATTTTACTACTCACAAAGCATGCATGTACCATTTCTATGTTCCCTTATATTTAAAAGAGAAACCAGCATACACAGATACCTGGGAAAACTGGCTGGACAAAATTAAAGCCCTCGACTTCCACATCCTCTTGCAAACACAGATGTCGATACTAGGATTTTTCCAGCCCATCTAGGCAACATTTAGCCACATACAACAGTGACTGTCTCCCTCATCTTTAAGTCAAGTCTGCATCACTTAATACCATTTAACCTCCTCGCATATATTAAGCTTCAAGTGACAATTCTTAACTGGGGAGTGAGGAGGAGGAGTTGCTCTCATCAAATTCTGGTTGTACGAAATAAGCTAATTTGTACACTCACCATATGTCTTAAACACTAATTTAAAAATGTCACTTTCTTCAAACATTAAAATGTAATCAGCCTAGTAAATAAAATATTCTCGAGTTTTCTTGCCTTGGTGATAATTTAAAGAGTGTTTATCTCAAGGTGCCCTCTTTACTCTGATTACCAAGGAAGGTTTTTGATTTGGAGGGGGACAAAAGGAGATATTGGGGACTGGGGAAGAGAGGAGAGAAAACCACAACTGTACGTAGCTGCACAAAGGAAAATAAAATGAAGTGGGGTTTTAAGGACCCATAGTCTTGTTACCCTAAGGCAAATCCAGCCAATCAATACCACCCATTGATGGTCTACCATCTGCCATGCTACCCAGCGATGTGGCTAAACAGACCTGTTCCATATGACCGTAGCCGGCTCATTTTCAGTCGATTAGAGCAGTTCCAGAGCATTCACGTGCAATAGCACAAAACTCCAAGGCAGACTGAGCCTCTGTCTTTACACCAGCCCCTCCGAGCACAGCTGCAGACCTTTTCCGCCTGTTCCGGGTGTCTGGATTACCTCTTCTTGCCCCTACTTGATTTAGCAAAACGGGGTGGGAAGGTAGAGAGAACAGACACTCACATATCCACACACACACACACACACACACACACACACACACACACACACACACACACACACACACACACACAGAGATAATTGCTGGCCCTTCTTCACTGTCATGCAGAAATCGGGAATTCCATGTGCTCTGCGCTAATATGATTATGGCACACCATTTAAATAGCGTCATCAGTGACTATGACCTGACATTTTCCTGTGGTTCAATTTCTTTTTATCCTCTCTCTCTTTCCCTGAAAAATAAACCTGAGCTGCTGGCACTTCTTCTTTTAGGGAAAATACAATCAGTATGCCCAGACAATGCTATATACTATGCTTAGGGCTTTTGATAAAATTTAAAGCCTGATTTTCCTTTCATGAACTGCGATGTTGGTTTTGTCCTGTTTTTTGTTTTGTTTTGTTTTGTTTTTCCCTGTAGAAACATTAAATCAAAATTTGTAAGAAAATGTAAACATACCATAGAGGAAAGAAAGATGTACAGACTGAGTCTATTGGTAGGATCAGGAATTCTCTGGTGGTGTTCTATTAGGGACAGATGACCTGACTGTGTGATGCCTTTCTCTTTGGTAAGTAGTTTTGTCTACTATGGACTGTGGGAAACGGATAGAGGAATGTTACTATGTAGAGAAATGTGACAAATGGATGTCTAGTCCACTTAAATTGCCAAAAGTTCACCTAGGCAGGTAAAGTAATTGAAGGGTAGATTCCCACTTGATCTTCCATACACCCAAGCCTATGCTACAACAGCAGCTGAAAGCAGAGGCTTCTTTGCAGAATCAATGCATGATTCCTCTACTGTGCCTTTGACCACACTCTTAAAGCACTAGGGTATCTTTCTGGGAAAGAAATTTTAAAGGACAGGAAAGCGGCCTTACTTACCAAATTCTATAAAAAGGTAAATACACATTTATCGAAGAAATGTAATTTAGGTAAAGTCCCTATCTGGACTTTTCACTTCATCATAGCTTAAGAAAACTCAGCAGGGTCAATGAGCAAACACACAGAGGTTTCTGAAGATCTCTGCATTAAAGGATTTGAGGCCTTTTCATTTCAGTTCAGATGAACTCTACCAAAGAATAAAAAAATAAAATAAAAAACAAAAAAATAAAAAACCCGACTATGGATATAAATGTTTACAAATCAAAGACCACTGCATAGATGAAGTATGGAGTAGCTGCTTATACCATTAGAGGATACACTGTTTACTCAGATTAATATAGTATTGAAAACAATTCAATGTAGGTCTTTTAAAAACTTCGCACTCATTTATAATTCTGTAACTACGAATAACGAAATGGATGTAGTGTAAAAGGCAAGGAAGGTGATTCATGGAAGAAGGAGGAAGAGGAGGAGGAAGAGGGAAAGGTAAAGGGAGCAGAGGGAAGACAGAAGAAGAAAGAAAGTAATAGTAGGACTCAAAAATGTGAGTAAAAACTGCTCTTTCAATAGGAGTTTACTGTATATCAAACACTGTGCTAGGCACTTGACATGCACCATCTCACTCAACATCACAGCAGTGACAATTGCTACATTCAAGAATTCTTCTAGAGAGGACTTTCCTTGTCTCAAAGTAAAATCTCCTCTTCACACGCCGTAGAAGAATATGCTCAGTAAATATCTGTTGAATGTGTAAGGAAGATGGGCACAGATGAGAAGAGAAAGGAAAGGAAAGATGGAAGCCATGTTCAAATTTTTCTCAACTAAAAATGACCAAGAGGTTTCTTTGTGATATGCTTCTAACTAGGCAAGTCCTCAAAATATATCTCATTGAATCTCTCTTTACGACCAGGCCCTAAATTTGGAATGATACTAAAGCTAGAAAGCCCACAATCTTAGAAGGCAGGATAAAGTTCCTATTCCATGCCCTACTTTTTCTTTCCAGACTGACAAAACTCCTTACGTAGAGTATCTGCTCAGCCAACACTGTCTGAATGAATGTCTTTGTCCTCTACCCCTTATAGTACAGAGCCTGGCTCCAGGCACCACTCCAATTTTGGGGAATGAATGACGACCAACAGTTGGACCCATCACCTCAAATACTATCCCAAGGCCTATTTCTTTCAAATCAGCTAGGGGTTGTGGAACACACCTTCTCAGGGGGCAACAATACATTAGGCTCCTTAGGCTTCAGTTTCCTCATCTGTAAAATGGGCACAGTAATACTTCCCTTAAGATTTGTTTCCAGAATTAAGTAGATATAGATTTGTTGGTAGCTATTGTTATTAACATGGAGGACAGGGGAAAACTGCACGAATTAGTACCGATGTATAAGATAATTCAATCTTGTCGAAGAAGATACAAAGACTCTCAAAACACTGAGAGAATAAAAATACGACAATAACAGAAAGGCTAAAGGTCTGTTCCAGTTCTAACGAAAAATATCTGCTGCAGATAAACATTTAGTTAGTCCTCTGGGCAAAGTTCAGTGCTAAATTCTTAGCATGAAGAATAAAAAGAAATACAAGTCATAAAACTCACCGAGCAGCTTAAAATCTGGCTGGGAAAGGAGCTTCATTTTTATGCATGAAGCCTAATAGTGTAAGGAAGAATGTACAGAGAATAGCATCAAAATGAAATACTGAAGGGCAGTCAATGGTGAGGATACCATCTGGAGTGACGGGGAAAGCATCATGAGAGAAGATGGAACTGAAGCCAGGCTTAAAGAATGATAGGATTTGTTTTGGAAAATGGAGGGTTATTTCACATAGGAACAAAAGTGGGGGAGGAGGGCAGGAAGGGGATATTGGCAGCCAGCTCCGTCCAGCTAGTCCCCCTCCGAGGTCTAATCTGAATCTATTCCAACCTCTTCCATTTTTAAAAGTTGTATATAGAAGAATATTATGATATGATGACAGCGGGAAAGAAGACCTCTTACTCAGTAAGTACTTTTATGAAAGGAACAAGAATTAGCATTCACTGAGCATCTACTATGCATAAAAACACTGCACTAGATTTTGCTTATAAATCTATTTAATCTCACGACTCTGAGATTCCCAATAAGAAAACTAAAGATTAGAGAATTTAAGTGATTTGCTCAAGATCACAAAGCTAGTAAGAGGCAAATTTAGGTCTCAAACTTATATATGTCCAACCGTGGTCCATACTCTTTTCATTATAACTTCTGCCTTATATAGAAAAGCGTAGAACTAAAAAATTGAAATCTGATTCCCTGTTAGTCTATACTCAGAAACTAACCTTCAGAGTAATGCTGCTGGCATCTCTTGACATTTAAAACAAAAAAAAATAATTAACCTTTCTCCCCACACAAAACCTAATTTACGCCTGTAATTTCAGTATTCTGACACCAGGTGTTGATAGAATCCTGGTCCTATGAGAAATACAAGGGTCATGTTTTTGCCTGTTATTATTTTGTGTGTGTGCTATTCTCTCCTCCATCTCTGAAAGTAGAGAAAGAGACAGAATCATCTAACAAAGCCCCAAGATATCAATTTTTCCAAATAGTGTCCAAATTTTATTTATTAAAAATTCAACTGTGAGCATAATTCTGAACTTAAAACAATTTTCAAACAATTCTATTACAGATTGTACTCAATGAATGTAGCGCTTTGTTAGTCTAACACTGTACTGTGAGCTTGCAGGGTAGAAATTGTATGTTATTTGCCTTATAACCCCAGCACATAGAATATCAGTACCTAGGACACAATGGGCACACAATAAAAGAACATAAATAATTGATTCCAAATATTTTAGAAGAACTTTTGAACCAAATGCTTAGGGCACAATGATTTGGTACTTTATTCATTAATGCATAATTTTCTTTTTCAAGCCACCCCTACTGCTGGGTTATTTAAAAAAAAAAAAAAAAACCCTTTCCCGAGGTCGGTCATCAGTTTAGAACCGTTTCTCTCAGTGGTCAGGCCCTTCCTTCTGCTTTAGCCAGGGACAGTGCACATTCATTACAGGCCTTGCCCTGCTCAGTAGCCTGGTTTACCTTTTCAACCCTCTTATGCCTAGGAAGATCGTTTCTTTCCTTACAAGAGGTGGGAAAAAATGTGAAAAACAAGAGAGGCTTGCTACATAACTGTCAGAAAGAGGCAACTCTCCACTTGACCCTTTTTAGTTCTTTCCCTCTCTGACTCTGAAGCTGGGGGAATGATTTAACTACTTTTAGGCAGAAGAGTAAAGTTATACATTAGTGCTGAGTAGCTCATTTCCCTTAGCAACGCCTTAGCAACAGCAGCTTCGAGTTCAAAATACCTCCTTGAAAAGGATCACATCTTTAACAAAGATGAGTAGTTTCTTAAATGTAAGATTTTTGAACAGACTTGTAACATTATAACCCCCAAAGCCTTGTGGGCTACAAATACCTATTTCAGCCTAACCTTCCTCTATGATATTATGTGATAACCATAATGATACTGGGCTCCTGTGAAATTTCAGTACCTGGAAAAGCACTAGTTCTACACTGAAATTATTCACAAATACATAACTTTTATTTTATCAAGTCACCATTAATCCTAGGTTATTACAGAAATTGCACTTAAGTTCTTTTAAAAGGGTTATTGATATTGACCTCACTATTCAGTTTGCTCCCTTACTGAGAAGAGTGAATAACTAAAATCACAGTTTTAAAACCTACCTCAGGGTTTAACAAACTATATTACATTTAATCTAAGGTTCTGAGGACAGTTTAAAGAAAAATACAAAAAAGAATTCCACTTTTGCCACAAACTGGTACTTAACTGATTTTGTTATTCAGTATCGACCTTGCCTATTTTATTACCCATAAAATGTATCATGGGATAATCAAATAATCATCATGTGTGATTGTTTTTATATGGTCAATAAAGTGAGAATACTTGCAGAAGGTTTTGCCAGCCTTCAAAAACCCTAGGAATGTAAACCTCATGTGTCATATGTGCATATTAGTAAAACTTCTACTTGTTCAAGAATTTTGAAATTCTTTTGTCATCTTAAAGCTATCACAATTCAGATAATATACAAACTCCTCCTCGAAATTTGCTCTTCATTTTCTACCAGCAAATCGGTACCTTGGGACACAAGAAAATAAAATGCACAAGGGCTTAGAATAGTAATTTCAATGCAATTCTTCACTGTTAAAATTTATTATCAAGTAAGACCACACGGTCTATGTGTGCCAATTACAAGATATGGATAGCTAAAAGACATTTTTTCCCCTCTATCTTTTACTTGGTGTCCGTATATAGCCCAACCGTGCCACCCATCAAATATGACGTTTTACAGATTTCCAGGTATAAGGGTATTACCGAAGAACGTGCCTAGAACAATGGCCCTTATACACAGGAGGTATTTAATGTGTTCTTGCTTTGTTTGTTTGTTTTTTCTTTTTTGCTGCCGCTGTGGCACATAGAAGTTCCTGGGCCAGGGACTGAATCCGAGTCGGAGCTGCAACCTACACCACAGTTGCAGCAACGCCAGATCCTCAACCCACTGCACCACAGTGAGAACTCCTTAATTGTGTTCTTGAAAGTAAGATCCATTTTAAATCACAAGGGAGCAAAGAAGAGCTAAGAGATCTCAAGGCCAGTTCCATCTCGACCACTAATAATTCTATGATGCTGGACAAATCACTTCTCCTCTTTGGACCAGAATCTTCTTAAGTTAGAAAGAAATGAACTGGATGATTCTAAAGTCTTTGCCAGCTCTAATGTGTCGGGTCTACATATAAATAGTTTTTAATTAGCAAACAAAATTTTTTGTAAGGTTAAGCCAGATTTTCAACTGACATTACAGTGTAAGAATGCTGGTTAAAGGGAAATGAAGCTTTTGAAGGAGGTTTTAAAATCTGCCTTAAATGAAGAGCCAGATTAGTATCATGTTCCTCCAATATCCAGTTTGTCACCAGAGTTATTTTAATAAGATACAGAACTAGAGATGGTAGGCTAAAATCATAAAACCAAGGGTTTTGACTAGAATCTTCATTAAGTCTAAAGATACTCTCTGAATATCAGTGTCATCATACTTAAAACAGGGACAACAATAAGGCCTAAGGTTGTGAAGATTAAATGAGATAATGCATGTAAGGCATGTATTACAGGGTATGTGATAAGCTGTTAACTACTCAAAAATGTTCTCTGTTTTTTATAATAGGTTGAACACAGGAAATTGTTTTTATAGGTCAAAAGCAGTCAAATACTATCAATTTCATATGAGTCAATGCATGTTCTGTTACTTTTCACCTAAAAAAGCTTCATGATTCTCATTGCTATATCAAGTCCAATTATTCAATATGGCATTCAAGGCTCCTTATAATCTGGCCTTCATTTAAGCTTCCTTCCATATACACAGCTCTAAACATGCCACGCTATTCTCCTATATCACCTGGCCCTATAGTGCATGCCTTTGTTCCTGCTGTTTGGAATGCTTTCTTTCCCTGGAAAATCATACTTATACTTCAAGGCTTCAACCTCACTATGCAAAGTTAGATGCTCCACTATCTGAGCTTTTATAGCAGCTTGTTCTTCTTGCCTGCATAGAATTCATGTCAGAGTATTACCACCGTTGTTTACAGGTCTGTCTCCCTGAGCTGTTTTCCAGGTACCCCAGGGCGAGGATTGTTCCTACCTGTCTTTGTTCCCCTCCAGCTGAGCTCAGTGGCTGTCTCATAGTTAGTGCTCAGTCAATATTTGTTAAAGTAAAATGAATACATTCACATGGCAGGTTAAGATATGGCCTTTCTTAAAAATAAATGATAAATAGATAAATTCCAAAGATGATTTTTTAAAAAATTAACTTTTGGAATCAACCCTTTTATAATTTTTTTTTTTTTTTTTTTGCCACGGTGCATATAAAAGTTCCTGGGTCAGGCACTGAACCTGCCCCACAGTAGTGACTGGAGACATAGCAGTGACAATGCCCAATCCTTAACCCACTGAGCCACCAGGAAACTCCAGAATAATTTTTTCTGACACAAGAAATCTCTGCCAAAGGATGGTCTTTTTCCCTCTAAGAAATGTCCAAGTGACTAGGGTCAAGAAATTCTAAAGTGGAAGTTGCTCTTCAGAAAAAAACCCGTGAGCTGAAGCCATGAATTTTCAACAGAGACATCGTTTTATTGCTAGCGGAGGGAATGCTCTGGCTGAAACCTGCTTTAGTGAATATAATGTGAGGGTTTGCACACTGAAGTTGTGCCTCAGTAGCCGGAGAGTTCTCAGTCACAGAGAACTCCAACAAGGCCTGGATGTGGAAGGCTGGAAAAGAGGAGGGTGCTACTAGTGTTGCAGCTTGCAGTGTGAATTCATCACATTCCCACACTGCATGCAACCATGACTGGAAAAACTCTAGGAAATGCAAGTTCTCAAAAGAATTAATAGTGTGCCCTAAAT
The DNA here is from genome assembly GCF_016906955.1 of Phacochoerus africanus. NCBI lineage: Eukaryota > Metazoa > Chordata > Mammalia > Artiodactyla > Suidae > Phacochoerus > Phacochoerus africanus. Next base: position 161,376,033 of record NC_062551.1, read on the forward strand.
ATCATCTAACTAATGTTACCACCTATATAGACAGCAACATTCATTAATAGTTAATATGTATGTGTGCGTGTGTACAAAACTAAACCATTATATACTATGTATATACACATATATAATTACTTTCAAAGGAGAGTAAAAAGTTCTGCTCTACAGGAGTATCAGGCCATTTATAGCCAGTTTGTAAGTCTAGAGGATTTATTTTCAAACTTTTCCCAGCAAGTGATTTTTTTCGAAGTAAAATATTAGGAAAACCCCTAACATTTAAACAAATAAAATAGTGCTGATCTCCCGGTGGGGGGTAAGAGTGGGCCCCACTAAACATCTGCCCCTGACCCACACACTTCCTGGGGCACTCTGAGGAACTCAACAAAGAATGAGGAATCCAGTCTAGCCTAGTCTAAATGATACTCCAAAAGGTGACTTGAGAGTTAAAAGACCTGGGTTCTGGCACCAGTGCTGCCACCCTTACACCCAAGGCCTCCTCATCCGTTACCTCTAATTCAAAGCATTTGGTAAATGCTCTCCAAGATTCCAAATGGAAAGTCTCGGGTTCTGAGGTTTCCCAGCCACACCATTAACAGTGCTTACTCCTCTCACACTTTCTACCAACTTTAGAGCTTCACTTTAGAATCCACTTTCCAATCATTCTTCACCTACAGAAACAAAGTTCAACAGTTAATAATGGAGACACTCAAGGTCAACAATACAGGTGTCACAAGAACCCAGAGAGGGTTTGGAAAGTAAACCTGGTGTCTTGATCTTGTCCTTCAAGATACACCTCTTTTAGTCACGGAAAGCCATCTGGAGTTCCTGTCATGGCTCAGCAGAAAGGAATCTGACTAGTATCCACGAGGATGCAGGTTCCATCCCTGGCCTCGATCAGTGGGTTAAGGATCCTGCATTGCCAGCTGTGGTGTAGGTTGCAGATGGGGCTCGGATCCTATGTTGTTGTGCCTGTGATGTAGGCAGGTGGCTGCAGCTCCAATTTGAACCACAGCCTGGGAACCTCCATATGCCACGGGTGTGGCCCTAAAGAGACAACCTGAAAAGGGGGAGAGAAGCCATCTGTAAGTTTCTCGAGTCCTGCCAACTGCTTTGCTGTGTAGATTCTACCTCCTTAACTTTCCTTAATGCCCACTGCTACTGTCTTTGTTCAAGTCTCTACATCTCTTTCCTGTATTATTATCATCAAGATACTTTTCGCTTCAATATTGACTGCATCCTATTTACCAGCCACAGTAACCTTTCTAAAATTTCAGTCTCACCACACTGCTTCCTTGAGGCATATCAATGTCCATCTCCCTTCTACTGAGATTTTTCCCTGGGTAGCCCATGAAGGGGTACCAGCAGACCTCTAACAGACTCCACAAATTTATAGGACATGGTTTCATGACAAAAATCTAGGAAAGTTCATAGTCTTCCTTTGCATGTCTTTTTCTCTTCGATGGCTTGAGCTCCTTAAAGGTGGGGTCATATCTGATTCAAACGGTTGAATACTTAAAAAATGCAACCTCCCCCCAAATAAAGCTTCCAAATAGCTGTTTTTCTCATTTTTTTATGCGTAGAAGGCTACAGGTAGCTCTGTTTCATTTGCAAAGCGCTTTCACATAATAACTACTATTATATGTATAAATGCTCAATAAATATTACTGAAATAACGGCCGAGGAGAAACCATGTCTTGTTTATCCTTAGAGATCCATGGAGCACCCAGAAGAGAATCACATTCAATCAATATCTGCTGAATAAGTGTTGAATTAGTGCTCCTGGAATCTGGTAGTGTGGCTTTCTACATTAACAACTTTCCTTGGCTGATGCTTGAAAGAGAGAACCCCTCATCTTGGTCAAACGCAGCTACTTGAGAGTGCAAGGAGGCTCTACTGATAACCACATTTAGACAACAGGCATAAACCAGCACTATCCAAGGCAAACTAGATTACATGGCCACATGACCTATAACCAGCTTAACCAGGTATCTACCTGTGACTTTGACAAAGTCCCCGGTGAATGTGTGCTGGTACAGTCCACCTGGCTAAGGTACTTAGTACAGTAACATGTGAGGCGCATTCCATCCAAAACTAAAAAGAAAGAAAGGCAATTATCCAGAAAGCCCATCGATAGCCGCATGCTACAAGAACACTCCCTGGAATTATAATCAAGGAAACAACACTGAGGTAAATAAAAATGTACATTTGTGTACATGTCTCTGTAAAAGCCATTCTCTCTGCCTGGATCACAATTTCCTCTACGTCCTCTGCTTGAGGGACATATAATCATCCCTCGAAACCAAGTTCTGGTATTAGTTCCCCAAAATTCATTCAGCGTATACTTGCTGAGCAGCTACTCTGTGCCAGAAACTAGGGATTCCACACTAAACAAGGCACACAGATTCTCTGCCTTGAGAGTTTACGTTGGACTGGGAGCAGACAGTAAAGTTTCCCAATTTCCCCCAGACAGAATTAACAGTTCCCTGTTTGACATCTCACAGAACTTGTTCCAAGACTACTCCACTCCTCAGGGAACTGCAGTTACTGTCTCCACTCAAGACTGTGATCTCTCTGTGGATAAGAACCCACCTTCATCTATGTTCCCCGTGACTGGCCCAGTGCTAGGCCTAACTGAACTCACGGCCACACGCTTCCCCTCTCATGATGTCACACCCTGTGAACATTCCCTAGAGTTCACTGCTTGATTTCTGAATGTTAAAACATCACCAAGCAGCTTCTTGGCACCCACTATGTACTGTTTTTAGCACTGGGACAGCGGATGCAGCAAGAACATGACATGGTTCCGGATCTTTTAACGTTTACAATCAGACTAAGGAGCCCAGGTTTGCCGATGAGAATAAGAACAAAATAAGACAAGACAGTACGTAATCTAGGACTAGATTCCATGGGTCAGGCCCCAAAACATTCTCTAAGTTCAAAGAAATGCGATGTCGCCATAGGCCCAGAGACAAGGGAGAACACACACATTATAGAATATCATCCTTCGCTTTCAGCCTAGCAATGCTGCCAGGTGTCCCCTGGGTTCAACTCTCTCCAAGACTATCCCCAGATATGCCAGTACATCCTTACATAGGCCACCTTCTCTCAAGCTTTTATGCTTTTGCACAAGCTGGTACCCTACCTGGGATGCCCCTATACCCCTGATGTGTCTGACAGTCATTAACATTCAGCTCAAATGTCACCCTATGTGACACCATCCTTGAACTCTCAGGAAGAAACTGACCATGCTTTCGCTGTGTGCCCAATCCTGCTCCTTCCTTACGTACGTACCTATCACACCTTGGGGTCTTCGCATATAATTGTATCCATCACTTATTTACCTGTCCATCTCTCATATTAAGGTGGGAACTTGTTGAAGGCAAAGACCCTCACTCATCTCTGTATCAAGCATCATGCCTGGTACAGAATTTGTGGCTGGATGGATGGATGAGTGGGTTAACAAACACATGGAGTCAGTCAGTTACAACAGGCTGGAGTGCCACCCCCGCCCCTCAAAGAGCCTCAGCTGATATAACCTTGTGCGGTCTAGTGAAAGAGTTCAGAAGTGTAGAGTTTGGGTACTAATCTGGAATCTATCTCACAGACATTAAACAAGTCACTTAATCTCTCTGGACCTCAGGTAATTTTATCTATTAAATGGGGCTAAATCATGAAATCCCTACCTCATACAATAATGACTGGGAGTTTCAAATGAAATGATGGAATTGAAGGTGCTTAAAAAAATTGTTGTTTCAATTTTATATGACTATGAGCCATAGACATATTATCGAGAGATATTTTTAATGAAGGCCAGTACTTTTTTCCTTCCAAAATGATACACGGCTGTGCTTTTACTAGGTCTGTTAAGAGAACAAATAGGTGACAAACCTCTGTGTTGGGAGTCTCTGGGGTGAGTTTCTTTTTCTCTTGCTAGATAGGAAAAAGAGGATTTGTCCTCTTTATGGGTCTGGAGTTTCAACTCTCGAGGTCTAAACATTTTTGATGGCCTTGAACTAATTTCGGCCGCCATCGACAGAATGGGAGCGGAAAAATCCCCACCACATCTGCCTTGTCAGGTGGTGGAGGAAAAAACTTTCTAAATAGCCTCATTATTGGTCCCAGCTGAATTCTGCTCCTGTTCCATGATGCCAGCAAAAGCATTTTAGTAAGATGCTGCCAGCATCAAAAGCAGATCCACTTACAGTTTCCTGTAAGCATATCTGCAATGGCAGAAGGTGGCGGACAGCCAGGTGTGAGCGTGCGTGCTAAAAATCTCCAATACGTCAAGCTGGAAGAACAATTTATGAAACGAAATTCAACGTTCTATTTCTACTCCACCAACTCAGTTTAAGGCACTAGAAATTCGGCTAATTTGGCTTCAAATCTGTGCTGCTTTACTGAATTAGAGAATCTCAAAGAGAGAAATGTCCTCTAAATTCTTCTAGCTTGAATGTCCCCCACCCTGCTCCAACAGGACATCCCAAACAAAAGGTCACTGGACTACGGTTATATTCGTTTCTTTTCCAATAATTTACCTGGTTTTGGGTCAGTTCTGGCCACGGGGCAAGGGATTGTCATGTGTCCACCAAACCCTGCTTCCTTTTCTGCCAGGCCACTCAGCTAGACTACAGTAGGGCTGAGTAACTTGAGTTCTGGCCATTGGAATGTGAGTAGGAATGATCACTTCTAAGCCTGATCCCTGAACAACTTCTATATGATGTTCCATCTTCTCATTCTTTCCTTGCCTGCTCAGTAGATGTAGAAAGTACAAGGGAGAATTTCGAGGCTCTAAAAGAAAGTGGAACCACTAAACAGGAGGGGGTGGGTCCCTAATGACTGCAAACCCATGTTGAACTGTGGTATGAGTTAGAAGTAACCTTGTTAAGCCTCAGAGATTTGAGAGTTAGTTGCTACAGTAATTCACCTGTTCCAATACAGACTGTTCCTTCCATTTTTTAAAAATGGCATTACTGTGCTAAGTGTCTTAGAAGTTACTATATTGCCACCTCCCTTAGAATCCGTTTGAAGAGACCATTTTAGTATAGCTCTATGTATTACTAGCTCCTGAAAAGTGAAAGAGAATAGCACAGGAAGGCAGGGGAAGGGGAATAGGAAAGAAGGAGGGTAGAGAAGGCTACATTTTTTTCCCCAAGGACCATTGTCTATAGGCATGCAAATTTCCTTTATCCCTTATAACACCCTAATGAAATAAAACTATCATTATTTTAAACAGGAGGAAAAAGAGACTCATGAAGATTGACGTAGAGGATCTCTGACGAACTTTGCCTGGCCTCTGTCATTCTCCTCTGATCTCAGCACCAGAATCTTCAACTGTCTCCTGTGCACACACCTTCTCAAAACTCCACCTGCCTCTCTAATGCTTAAACACCAACCTCAGAACCCCTGCCGCTATGCTTTCCACACTGGGACCCTAAATGCCAGGTTTTTACATGACACTTAAAACAAACAACTGAGTCCCTTGAACACTGGGATTCCCCACCTGGCTCTTCTTCTGCAGGTGGCCTTAGCAAGCAGCTGTGTTCTCCCACACCTGGCTTCATCCTTCCCATTCATGGAAGCATCCACTGAAAACACACGCCCACTCCTCCAGCCCATTCTACTTATAGAAAAAGTGAGAAAGATGTTTTTAAGAAGCCAACACTTGAAAGAATGTAGAAATTAAATCAAAGTTAATATATATATCCAAAGTTTGTGGTTTTATTTCATTTTCATCACAGTTAGAAGCTATGATGATCATCTTAGAATCTACAAGGAAAATCACCCTTATCTCTTTAACTTAATTTGGCCAGTTTTTAAGAATCTGCATTAGGTCCTTCCTCTCTGTTCCTATCACGTCCTCTGTGTCCCTCTCTTTCACTTTTCACTCTGTAATGATGGTCTACAGGTCTTTCCTGCTCTGCAAGGGCAGGGACCATGCCTAATTCTCCTCTTTATCCCAGTGCCCAGCAGGGTGCCAGACAGTTGGTTTTCAGGGTGGCTCATAGTCACAGAGCTACTCAATTCCTTTGCTGTGGAGCCCTCAGGCCTTGCTGTGGGTCAGCATCATCACCTGTTAAACAGGGGTATGGCTGTGCCATGCCTGCTTCACAGAGTAACTGCCAACCCTGAGTAGGAACCAAATACAGTCATTTGAACAGATCTGAAGCGTCACTGCCACTCACCAAGGTTTAACTGATTATTCTACTATCTAGCATTTGGAGAAGAGGGTCTGTAGGAGGATGTGAGAGGTGCTTGCTATGTGGGTGGGTGCTCTTTCTTGTTTTCCTGGTTTCTAGTGCCCTCAGTGATCCAAGGAGCCTGTCTGTCCTCAGAGGTGGAGGACATTTGGTGGTTAACATTATGAAAGCAGCATTACTGCTCTGCTAAGACCTGCAAACCAGCAGCTGGCTTTCTTTTATTGCGAGAACTTTATGAGGCATAAAGTTGTACATTTTTAGATTTCATATTTTGTCCAAGGATGCACAAATATTTAAATATTTGTTTCCAGTTTTGACATCAGCTAGATCCATCAGTGTGAGCGCACCAGATCTGCAGTGGGGAAGGTGAGAGGCTCAGAATTAGACGATGTTTGCCAAAGAGTTGGTCTACAGAGAGAAAGGATGAGCTGGATGACCCCCTAAAAGGATTCTATGATTCAGATGTTTTACACACATGTTAGCAAATAACTCAGCATGGCGGGGAAGACAAAACCAGCACAGTAATGCTGCCCCAGCATTATATGCATTTGCCTTTAAATGCATATAATTAATTAAATGATTTCAGGAGCCCAGAAGTGAGTTCCCAGCCTAGCAAAGACCTCTGGCTGCCGTGACAGCACCGTGCTAATGGATCCTTTACTCCTGGTTCAGCAGAGGATAGGCCAGCTTCCATCCACCTGTCCCATTTGTGAGCCAGGATATTTCCTGGCAACAAAAAGCTATTTCTTACAAGTAAAGCAAATGCTCTGAAGCACTTACAACTCAAATGCACAAAAGGTACCCGGAGCATCAAAGGAACCATCAAAACAATTTTTCTAAAACATGGCTCATCCTCAATGGTTTTGTAATTTGCATGTCTACGGGGTCTAGGAATCAGAATTTAATAAGTCAATAAAATTTATATTAGTCAGCTTGGACTATCATAACAAAATATCATAGACTGTGTGGCTTAAACAATAGAAATTTATTTTCTCACAGTTCTGGAGGGTGGAACCTGAGATCAGGGCGCTATGGGTTCTGGTGAGGATGACTTTCCTGGCTTGCAGATGCAGCTGTCTTCACATTGACCATGGACTCACATGGCAGAGGGAGAGAAAGGTCTCTCTTTCTTCCTCTTTTTTCAAGGCCACCGATCCTATTGGATTAGGATCCTACCTTGAGACCTCATTTAACCTTAATTACTTCCTAAAACCTCCATTTCTAAATAGAGTCACACTGAGTATTAGAGCTTCAACATATGAATTTTGGAAGGACACAATTCAGTCCCTAGCAGATTTCATGTAGGAAATTCAGTGTCTAGCTTACGTGGTTACAATTTAAGTCACATCACTAAGGTGAAATTCACAAAAATAAGAATATGATCATCCTCAGTGGGGTATTTTGGCAAAGATTTTTTAAATAAAATAGAATCTAGGAGATGTATTCTTTTTGTCGTTCATAGCCAAAGTTGTAAAATATACTTCTCTGGAGATTGTGAGAAAAGAAACACTAGAAAGTATTGGAGTGGAAGGCCTGAGCATCAAGTGTCTTTACTCCATAACTAACTAGCTGTGCCGTCTTGGCTAAGTCCCTAGCCTTCTCTGTGCCTCTGTTTCCTCATTATACCAAACTGGAAGCACATTAATTTGAAATAAGCAATGTTTCAGAATTCCATTTCTGGGTGGCTGTTCTGGTGTTCCAAATCAGTACAGTGATTACGAAAAGAGCTCTCCTGCCCCAAAGGGGCCTGCCTAAGAAAAATAATGGATGATAAAAATAAACATCCTTAAACGGTGGGCTCTTTGTCTTTAGTTTTAAGCTCCCAAGATAATGGGTTGCCTCTCTGTGTCCAGCCTCTTCCTTGGTACTAGTATTCTCCCTTTGGAAAAAGAGATAAGAACAATCAGTAGCATCTGGGACTCTCTCTGTTTAGCTGAAGAACAGCCAAGGCCAAGGAGTGACTTGAGGGCCCCAGAATGAAGGACTGGCCTTGGATCTGCAGAGCCCCTGAGACAATGCTCTCACAGTACAGCAGCCCCCAGCCCTCTGGGATAATATACAACCTCTCCTCTCTGAAAAGCGAGCAACAAAGGAACACTGGGCACAATCCAATTATCTGGGGGTGCACCACTCCCAAGGACAGGAGGGAGGAGCTGGGAGAACTCACAGCAAGAACAGCTCTGAAAATGTATCTCCCATTTGGATTCAGGCTTCTGGCTTAAAGACGTTAAGTCCATTGCAAAGAGTCACTGAACAATTTCCCAAGGATTCCCAAGATCTCTTAAGCCTTAAAAAGCATCTTTATTATGTTAGTATGCTAAAGGGTTCTTCTGAATACTAGTCCAAGAGATAGCAGGGAGAGCATGAAAAAAAAAGATGTATGATTCCAAAGAACTAAAGAAAGAAATACCTTTAAAGCTTAATTATACCTCATTTTGAAACCTATTTTTTTCAAAGCCAGATTGGAAAAAAGAACACACCAGTTTTGGAGAAGGTACCACAGAACCAGGTATTTACAACTCAAACAATTTCTACGTTCCTTTATACAATTAAAGATGCACCTTCTAAACTACACATGCTTATCAAATCATATAACAAGAAAAAATATGAGTCCAATCGTGGACTTTTCTAAGTTTAAAGGCAACCAATAAGGAAAAAAATAATGATAGAATTGACTATATATATGTTTAAAACTTTAGTAAGACTAAAATGTAAAAATTATAAGAAAGACAAGCTGGAAAAATCTTTACAGACTTTAAAACAGATGTAAAAAAGGATTTCTGCTTTTACTATTTAAAGTACTCACATAAATATTACAAAAGACATCAATATAGACTCAGGCAAAACACATGAACAGTTACCCCGAAGAGGACTTACAGTTGGTTAAAAACCTGTGGAAACTATTTAACCTCATGACTAGTTTAAGAAAACACATACATGAAAATAATACTGATAAGGGGAGGTCTCAGTATCTGTCTCTCCCTTCACTGCCTACCTAAAAAAGAGGCTTGCAGGAATAAATCCACTCAGGTTCAAGCTTTTTATTGGCGCATGGTCTCAAATGGTAAACTTTTTACTATGCCATGCATTAAATATTTTCAGTTGTCAAAGTCTTTGTTAATCTGATATATGTGAGTAAGAATGGTACCTCATCTGTTGAGGAGATGATATTCAAATGACATTTGGACAGGTCTATACCAGCAGTGATAGGGCAAATAGTCTTCTTTTGTTCTGAACAGATCTCTGCTCACCATTCTGATGCAGATGTAGGGGGAAAGGGACAGGGAAAAACCCTATTTTTAGGCTTTGGCCACCTCTAGACCCAGCAGAAGGAATTCTCTGCAAGGCCCAGCCCAGGTTACAGGGCTGAAGATGGAGCCCATCTGGGCATCTCTGCATGGTGCTGACCTCTGTACTTGCATGTCTCTCTGTGACCCTATAGGAAAATGGGCTCGGAGAAGGATTCAGCTGTTCTTGGAACTTTGGCCACATGTCAGCTTTATATATCATCCTCTTCTCAAATGAGATTCCTTTATTCATTCAACGAAAATGTGCAGGCATCATTTGAGTCACCTATCAAAATGTTCCTACAGTTTGATCCACTATTTGAACTTCTATGAAACCATCAGAATAATACAGTGTTTATTTATTTATTTATTTTTATGGCCACATCCATGGCATATGTAAGTTCCCAGGCCAGTGACTGAGCTGAGCTGCAGCTGAGACCAATGCTGCAGCTATGGCAACACCAGATCCTTTAATCCACCGCACTGGGCTGGGGATCAAACCTGTGCCACCACAGCAACTTGACCCATTGCAGTCAGGTTCTTAACCCACTGTGCCATAGCAGAAACTCCAAAAAAGGGTTTTATATACAAACATGTTCAGAATAGAATCATGTATAAGCCCATGCTAAGCTAGACGTACAATGATAAAGGTGACACGAGGATACAGTAAAAAGGCAATAAAGTAAACTAATAGTAAGTTGTAACAGGTGCTATGAAGGAAACCCACAAGGGTCTTAGCAAAAGAACAGGATCTACTTGAGACAGACATTCAGAGAAAGCCTACACATTCAAGCTGGGACCTAAGAGATGAGAAAAAACTAACCATTTGAGAGCTGAGATAAGAGCAGCTGAGCCAGAGGGAGTGTCCAGTGCAAAGATCCTGAGGCAAGAATATTCTGGGCTTTTCCCAGGAACAGACAGAAGGCCAGTGTGGCTGGAGTGTGACACCCCAGGTGGAAGGAGGTATGAACTGAAGTCAGAGAGGAAAGCAGAGCCAGATCAGAGGAAAGCAGAGCCAGATCATATACAATAAACGCTCATGCCCTTATGTTAAGTGAAAACAAGAGGGTCGAAAATTGTGTTCACAATATGATCTTAGCCATGAAAGAATATGCATGAAAAAAGACTTGGAAGAAACATACTAGTGTGTGTGGGAGAGGAACAAAAAGAATACTGGTTTTGGAAGTAGGAAACAAGAGAAGGTTATATCCAGGCTTCACTACTTGCCACTTGGAGGCCAGTCATTTAACCTTTTGAAGCCTTAGTTACCAAATCTACAAGATTAGAATTATCATACCTTTCTCACAATAGTGGCTGACACAGAATAAGCATGCCTTACTTAGAGAGCATTTTTTTTTATTATTACTGTATTACTCTTGAATAAGAGTATTATTGGTGATTCATCTTCTTTATACTGTTTTATATTTTCCTAATTTTAAACACTTGCACATGTTTCTTTCATAATCTAAAAAATATAAACTTTACTTTTTAAATGTTCTGATGGCTAAAGGAAAATGAACTACATTATGTTAAATCAAATGCTTTTCCACTGCACCAAATGCATTTCCATTGGCATACAAGGCTTTCAAGGCAGTCCCAAACAGAGGGCAATGCAACATTTATAAGGGACCTTTAGCAATAAAGGTTCAGCTATGCAAACATGCAGAGATTCACAATTAACTTGAAATATCAAACAAGTTGTTATTGACCTTTTGGGAGTGTCAACAATGCTGTAGGTTCTCTACAAAATGCAAAATTAGGAAACATGGCTGCCCATTTTAGTTCTAAAACAACCTTCAGAAACCTCTAAAAAAATTACAGTAAGCATTCTTCTTTTTGCTTAAATATAACTTATTTTTAGATTTCCCAGAAACTGAAGAGATGTTAGCACCAGTGCCGCTGGAGAAATTCTTGACTTGTTAATTGACTTTCTTAAAAATGGAGCTTTCACCTAAAATTCTATATTTAATGAGAGAGAAACTGACTGGTGGACCTAGAAAAGACTGATAAGCTTTGGTGCCCACCTGCAGGTAGCTGGAGATATGTTCATCCAGAGAAAGGGAGCAGAGACCTTTTGAGTCAGACACACCTGGATTCAAGTTAGTTGAACCTTGATGACTCCAGATGTCTTAAATGGTTACATAATCCCTTTAAGTTTCCGGTTTCCTCACTTGTGAAATACTTTGCTGGGTTAGTAATAATGTACCTAAGAATCCTTATAGAGTGTGTGGCACCCGGTAGATGATCAAGAAACGGTAGCTGGGAGAGTTCCCATCACAGCTCATTGGTAGCAAACCTGACTAGGATCCATGAGGACGCAGGTTCGATCCCTGGCCTCACTCACTGGGTTAAGGATCCAGCATTGCCATGAGCTGTGGTGTAGGTCACATTTGCGGCTCAGATTCCGAATTGCTGTGGCTGTGGCTGTGGTATAGACTGCCAGCTACAGCCCCAATTCAACTCCTCCTCCCCCCCAAAAAAGAAAGAAAACAAAAAAATAAATAAATAGTTGCTGGTATTACTGTCCAGGGGAGTTTATCTCCTGGTCAATGCTTTTTACTTTTCTCCATCAACAATGCCCAAATCCTAGGGCAACCCCTCTTCCAAAAGGCTGACTTCCCCTATGGTTCATGGTGGTTCACTAGGCACAAAGCACAGTGCGTAGGTTGATCCATAAATACAAGTAGGTAGATACAAAGGTAAACAGGTAGATAGGCAGGCAGGTACAAAGAAAGGGAGAGAGAAAAGGAGATAGGAAATATTTTCCACAATTATAGATCAAATACTAATTCTAACCAGCAATCCCACATACAAAAATGAACAAACAGCACCATGTCTTTCAAGCCAAAAATCAAGGCCTGAGGTCTAAAAAAGGAGTCTTTGTGGAACAGTGGGTCTGAATATCTGAAATCACGTCTTTTACAGAAAGTTGGCTAGTTGTGGAAATGCGTGGAAATGGCTCTAAAGAATCTATCTCCACTGAAAGATGTGTGGGGTCACATCCGTTAGAATCACCCTAGAGTACTTACTAAGATGCATACTCCTGGGTCTGCCCCAGACTCACGGAATCCAGAATCTGGATTAGAGGCTCAGTACTAACACCACTCCACAGAGGAGTCTTCGGCACGGCTGGAACCGCTGGTCTAGGGGAAGCAGAATTTAAAGTGTTCTTGCTTAACAGGGTTCCTTCAGCTTGCGAAGATACGCTGGTGGAAGCTGGTGTGCGTCCAGCGCTTCATCTGCCAGAGACCTCTTCTAACCGCACATGGCCTTTTTCCATGTGTTCTTTAACCTTCACTCTGGGTGTTGCAAGATCCTGAGGAATCATCTGATCATCAGAGACAAACTAAACTCAGTTTCAGGCATACCCTGCTATACTCTAATTCTTTAAAAATCTGCAATAATCTACACATGGCAGCTTGATTAAACAGAGCAATAGACACTAGAACCCTGCACTCTCAACCTGGGGAAGGAGGTTTATGTTTTACCCATCATCTCTGGGCTCTTTCAGCACCTCCACAAGAGGGCAGTCAGGGGAAAGTTTTACTTCAGTAATAAAGCCTCTCATTATTGGATCTTCTTAATTCCAAGAACAGGAGTTCATGTCGGCTCAGTGGGTTAAAGATCCAGCGCTGTCACTGCAGCGGCCAGGGTCACTGCTATGGCAGGGTTCGATCTCTGGTCTGGGAAATTCCATATGCTACAGGCATGGCTAAAGAAAACAAAAAACAAAACCTAGAACAAACTCAAGTTATCAGATATATTTGTGGTGCTTGTACAGACATACAAAATGGAGTACTGACTACAGAATATAAGTTTAATGAAAAGGGCTTTGGACTTTGCATATAACTTTTCTCCACCCTAAAGCTCTCACCTCTCTATGAGGTCCATGAATGGATTTCCCTCTCCAGTGGCTCACTATCTGGGAGGAAACGCAGTACAGAGCAACACATGTTATGGCACTGTGGGGAAGCCAGGGAAGGCTGCCTGGTGGAAGTGACATGTGAATTGAGCCTTGAAGGATGCACAGGCAGTGAGGAGGCCTTCTGGGGAAAGGATATAGCATGGACAAAGACACAGCAGCCTAAAAGATTCTGATATATTCAGAGAACTAAACATGCTTTGATAAGACTTTAGATTTTATGGTGGAAACTTTAGAGAGCTACAGAAGATATTTGGGCAGTGAAGTGACACACTGAGATTTGTGAGTTAGAAATATATACACATACCTACAAATTTGAGAGAAATCATATGATGATGGAATCACAGAACAACTGCCTGTGTACAACAGTGTGTGTCTGTGAGAGAGAGAGAGAGAGTGAGAGAGAAATCAACAATATATTATTACACCTTTGAACTCCCATACACAGTTCTTTCTATAAGCAGCTGGTGCCTGGAATTGACTCAGAACTGCTCAATATTCTTGATCTCTAGAACATTCATCTTCTACACTGATGGTTTTTGCTAAGGTGTTCTCATGTCTGAGCCCTACAAGCTGACAGAACTGACTCCAGGGTCAGTACAAATCTGGGAATGCTAGGGCCAACATTCAATGACGTTTAATTAACCTTACTGATAGGAATGCTTAATGGCAGCAATATTTAAAAACTGCACGAGGACTCAGAATTTCTCTTGGCCTATATGGGATATAAACTGCGAAGACAGATAGTCAAGAAAGTGCTTCCAGCTGCTCTAACCATCCTGGATTAAGGTCAGAGTTCAGAATAGTCATTTCAGTGGAAAGGAAATCAAATCAAACCAACCCTAGAGGTTTTAAAATAGGATGGCATAAGCACTTTTAAGACGAGATTAATAACAAAAGAGAAAGGGGAAAGGGTGTCTTTGGGGAAGTGAGAGGAATAAAAACAAGGGTATAAACTGACTTCATGATTCTGAGAATCTATTCTAAGAAAAGAGACTCAATTCAGTTGAAGAAATATTTACTATAATACACACACATATATAATTACTATTAACAACAACAAAACCTTACATTTATTTAGCACTTCTGAGTATGCTTTTGCGTGTATCAGCTTTCTGATAACCTTGGAAGTTGCTACTGCAGTGCAGGCTATGATAAGTCACCCCGATCCTCCTTTAGGCCAGAAGGACTCAGTTCCCCAGAGAGCCCTCAGCTGACTGAAGACAGCTGTCTCTTCCAAGGTCATGCCTCCTTTTGGGGGACCCCACCTCCAGTGACTGGTCAGCATCAGGTATAAAGATCTGGCACACTTAACCTGACTCAGGACTTCTGAAAGGCTATCTCAGCTTCAGAGCTCCTCAAGGGGTTGGCTGAGGCCTTCACTAAGACTGTATTGCAGCCCTGCTTCTCCCTCGGCCTGATACTGCTTCTTCCCTCTCCTCTCCTCTCCCCCACTTCCCTGCCCTGGTGATGATCCCAGGGCATGCTATTAAACCTCCTGCATGCTAGTCCACATCTCAGAGTCTGCTTCCTGGGGACAGTGATTATCCCAATTTTTAAGATGGTGAAACCAAACATCTTAGATGGTGAGCAGATTGCCTGAGTTCACTCCCTGGTGGGTGGACAATGACCTGAACACAGACCCAGCAGATGTGACTCAATGGGTGCCAGTGTGTGCTAGCATGGCAGGGGATGGAAAGATGAACAAGGGCCCAACCCTACTGAGCTCACGAAGGAGCAAGCAACACAAATACAAACACAGCCATAGCCTGCGTGGTTACCAAGAGAGGCTCCAGAGAATGGAGGAGAATGGAGAAGAGAAAGTGATGCCAGCAGGATGTGCAATGTGTATAGGGAAGGCCCTGAAGACATTCCAGGGAGACCACAAGGAACACAGGCGCCTTTCTCCTTTTACTTGTCTGAACTCCACCACTGAAAAAGCAGATCAGTGAGAGCACATCCGTAAGGGGGTCAATACTGACAGATGGACTGACTGCCCCAGTTGCACTCACTCAGGACCCTGCACACCATAGGGCAGGGTCAAAAGAGGCCCACTCCCTTTGAAATCAGGCCTCTGTTCCCTTTGTTCAGCCCTAGTTCCCTCTGTTACTTACTACCTGGTCAATGAGGTTGGTTTTGACATCCTTAAAATACACCACCCCACTAGCAGCATTACCAAGGGAACTACTCATAAAACACTCAGTATGCAGCTTTGGCATATGGCAGACCAGGGGTCAAAAACTGATGGTGGCCAAGCAGTGTCTTGTAAATTCTCAGATTGCAATGCCTTTATGTTAAGAGAGCACTCTCCAATCTCCACACACCCCTTACTTCTTCCGATTTATTCTTGGCTGCTTTACACACTGATGTTACCTGACTGGCCCTTAAAGGCGTGTGAATCTATCTCTGTGTAATCACTGTCACCACCACCGCCACATTCACACAATACGAGCACACATAGTATGTATTATAGACTAAACGCCAGCTCTATTCTAACCATTTTATAATTATTACCCCATTTCACAGAAGAAAATATTGGGTTATAGAAATGTTCATAACTCATCCCTAAGGTTGCGCAGCCAGTGAAAGTTGGGATTCAAACCACAGCAGATGGGCTCCATGGCTCTTCTGGGTCTCCAGCTTGCTGACTGCATATCTTGGGACTTGCTAGCCTCCAAAATTGCATGAGTCAATTCTTTATACATACAAACACATGTCATATTGGTTCCATTTCTCTGGAGAAGCCTGACCAACTAATACAGGAAGTATCCTCACCTTTCCCATCTAAGAGATAGGAACCGAGGCTCACAGACATTGAATGTCTTGTACAGTTCACGTCCCATCTCCTCATCCTTCATCCCCAGGACTCCTGGAATTCCGTAGATGTACTTTCATTCGTTTGGTTAACACTTATCAAGCAACTGTTACAGGGCTGGCATACCCCTAAATAACTTTCAAATCCACCCCTTCCCTCTCTATTCTATGCCCTCCTGGCTCCACACTGCACAGCATGCCTTGCAGCCATGACTCACTCACGGTCTTGTTCACATGGTCCACTGAAGATGTCCAGAAGGTAACTGGAAGTGTGGGAGTCTTCCCTGGAGGTCGAGAATGTGGCCCCATGTAAGATCTAAGCACCTAAGGTCTTTGCTACCAGTGGCCTGTCCAGTTTGGTTATTATACTCAAATGAGGTTACCATTATATTCAGACAAGGGTCTTGGTATTTTCCTCATTTATAAAGCCCCTGGTTCTCAAACCCCAGTAGGTAATCAAAAGTTGACATTGCATATTAATGTTTCATACATGTATATACATATTCACTAAAAGTAAGGGGTTGTTTTGTCCTCAATACATCTTTTCATAAATTTTTCATATATATTATTGATTTTGCATTGAAAAGTTTTGCAAAGCATTTTAGCTAGAATCCTTATTTAGCATTTTGCAGACCACAACACCTAGTAATAATGATTTTTCACAAAAAGAGGGACATGGGGTTTTGTTACTTTGCTTTAAAAAAATCAATAGAGCATTTGTGCCTGTATTAAAGATTAAAATGGATTTTGCCTCACAATTAGGGTAAGCTCATTTTAAAAAACAATATAAAAGACTGCCAAATATACTTGCTCTCATCCATAAAACTTCTAAGTTTCTTAAAAGTTTAAAGATACAGAGGAGGTGAAATAATCAAACATAAAATTAAGGACCCTGAGTTATATCCTAAACCCACTGTCTGCTAAGAAGGACTGGGAGAATATTTCTTCCTCTATAGAGTAATGCCCTCCATTCCCAGCTACTGTGAGGTTTGAGGGATGCTGCGTGTCTGAGCAAAGAGCTGCATTAAATGCTGACAACAACAGTACTTATACCTTCTAGTATCAAAGAACGATTCAGGTATGGGCACCTTCTATCTTGCAGTTCATGATACGTATCAGGGCACTGCTCACACAGTGCGTATTTTAAATTTTTATCATAATAACAATTAACTGAGCTGGGCATTGGGGACAGATGGAAGTTAAAGGCGGCTAAGATTTACTCACCTCCTAAAGAGTTCACAGACTGACAGAGGCAACAAACCACCTTAAGGAGTGATGACCCAGCACAGGCTCTGGGGTCAAGTGATTCTGTTTGATCTCCCAACTCCTCCACTTTATAGCTGAGGTACTCTGGGAAAGTCATTTCATCCCCTCAGTGAAGACGACAATAGCACCTATTCCGTCTAGTGTTACAGAAGGATTCAGATGAAAGATTGAGCACAACGTCTGACATTAGCAAGTACTCAATCAGTTTCTTTATCAGGATTATTATTCCTGCTATTCCCACAGATTTGAGGGACCTTCAAAGTAAGCTGGAGTCCAACGACTGAGACAAGCAGGATCTATGTACATCCCTTGATGGTCTAGAGGGAAAGATGACTTGCCCATAGTCCTTTTTTTCCCCTAGGCCTCTTGTCCTTCACCAGTGGTGATGACAGTGAGTGGCTGCCACACTGACAGGTCTTGGCATCTGCCCAATAAAACAGAGGGAAGTCTCAGCAGGGCTGCGTGGACCAAGCATGCCCATGGGGGGGGAAATCCTAGGTGGCTCACACAGGGGTACAAAAGGCATCTGTAAATTATCTAGGCCACAGTTTACTTCTCTTGTTCCTGGCACAGTGCCTCCTTCAGATGATGGGCAGGAATTTGAAGGGGAAAACTGAAACTTGCATGGGCTAAGATTAGGCTTGGGCACTAGTCCATTTGCTTATTCATTTGTTCATTCACTTCAGGACTTGTGTTCATTTCTGTCTGATGTCAGATTCTTCTTATGCTCAAGGGATTTCCCATGATTATGAAATGCAAACCAGGGAACGGAAGACAATCCAACAGTTTGCTTAAAGTTTGTTTAAATTCAAGGAAAACTCATCATTAATACCAGATATCCAAGTCTCTAGAAGTGTTTAAAATCATGTCTAGGTGTTTAATAATTTTAATATAAATAATAGGTGCTATTTGTTGAGTACTAAGTGTGAAGCACTCTATATGCATATCTACCAATTACCGTTAAGTGTCGCTTGACATAAGCTGTTATCACATACATTCCCTCAACAGTTTTACAACAACCCTTATGGCAGCCCCTCCCCCATCTCACTTCCTCAGTTATGGGCCTCATTTTATAGATAAGGGATCTGAAGCGCTGAGAAGGTCAAAGGACCTGAACAAGATCACACCTTCAGTAAGTTCAAGGCCTTCGGCAGTCCTTGACTATCTAGTTTGGTTACAGCCCTCATCCAATAACCTTTTATTAGGTAAATTAGTAACAATGAAAGACATATAACCCAGGCTGTTCTAGGAGCCAGCCCTTCTCACCAGCTCCTGGCAGTCACCATAGACAAGCCCTCAGCCATTCCAGGGGCCAGCCCCATCAGTGGCCTGTAGATGGGTCCCAAAGCCTTTCCAGGGAAGCAGCCCTGTCCACTAAGGGTTAAAGAACCAGTGTTATCCCAAGCTGCAGCATAGGTCACAGATGCGGCTCAGATCCTGTGTGGCTGTGGCTGTGGGGTAGGTCACAGATTCAGCTCGGATCCCGCATTGTGGTTGTGGCACAGGCTGGCAGCTGCAGCTCTGATTTGACTGCTAGCCTGGAAACTTTCAGATGCTGCAGGTATAACCCTAAAAAGATTTTTAAAAATAAGATAATTCATGTAACATACATAGTGTAATGCCTAGCACACAGTAATAACTAAAAACCAAGATTTTTTTATCATCACCATTATTAAAGAGAGAAATAAGCTCCAGATCCTGCCTCAAGGATGGTGAAGTGAAAAATGAATCACAGCACTAAGAGGAATACTGCTAAACAGAGATGCCAAGAACAAACTGCAAGGGTGTAGGGGATCCAAGACTACATATTCAAAACACATTTATTGAGCACCTATTCTGGGCCAGATACTACTGACAGACTATAAATAAGGTTGGCAATACCATCCCTGTCCTGGAGGAATCCACTGCAACTTTTGGCTCACCCATGAGTAATTTTAAGACAAGTAAGTATCTCACGAGCACCCATATCTAGTGTCATACAAAATACTAATGGAGTTACTGGTTTAAAACATAGCTCTTGAGTGAGAAGAACACATAACCCTTTCTAGGGAGACAAGACTCTGCCAGAAGAAACAATAAGAAAACAAGCTTGTGAGAAGGCATGCGGTCAGGGTCTAAATGGTAGCGGTGACAAAAGAGAATTATGGAGGCCAGAGAGGTCTGGGGAGGCTTCATTAACCAGGGACAGAGAGTGAGGTAGCCTTATCAGCACAGTGACCAGGTCTCCATCCAGGGCAGGCAGTCCTCTTAACTGGTAAAATGATGCTGCTGTTAAAGAAATGAAATATGACTCAGAGATACATAAACAGAACTTGTATGATATGAAATCTATTTCATATAAGACAGCAGGATGTAGCTGAAAAAGCCTCAGTGATTACTGTCTGTGAAATCCTGGGTAAATTGCTTACTCTCCCTGAAATAAATAAGTGATTGTGAATAAGTGAAAAAAATAGAAATTAAATTGCTGTGTCCTGTTTAAATCAGGTATAGATCTGTGGACAAGAAAACTACTCTCTGGTCCTAGAAAGAGAAAATACCTATGAAATGAAAAAGCGGTTATTTTAGTTTATTTCATCCGGAGGAGGAACACAGGATAGGTTACCCCTTGGAAGAAAACATATCTGCAGACCTCCATTTAAATCCACAGCTATCTGCAGGAAGATCCATGGATTTCACACAACTACATGCATGATGTTCAGAAATGCAACTGAAACATCAACTCTTGATCACACTATGTGTCAGACACTGGAACAGGCCAACAGGGACAAGGAGATGAAAGAGACACCATTCTTATGTCCCTACGGAGTTCACAGGCAGTTAACCGGGCTGTTCCAACACAGTGCCAGAACACTTTCTACCCTCTGGCTTCGGGTTAGGGTTAGGGTTAGGAGACAGCACAGACGGTAACCCATGAAGCCTCCAGCCATTGGTCCTAGGTTGTTCCTGCCTTCTCCCACTGGAGAGTCCTTCAAAACACTAGAAGATGGAGGTTCATCAACTCTCCTGAACCTTATTACCCCGTCTCGCCCACATTCGAACCCGTCCGACTGGGCTGCTCTTCTCCGAATACATTCCTTGTTCTTCCATGTCCAGTCATGTCTAGACTTACTTCAGGAAGACCTTCATTTCCCACCCCCATCTCTACATTTTCCTGACCATCTACCTAAAAGAATATTCTCTGGTCTGTACTCATTCATGTACTTAATTTTTCTCAGACCAGTTAATGATGATCTCAAAGTTTTAAAATTTTATTTAATAGTGTATTCATTTATAATTTATAACGACCTGCTGGAATGTAAGCTGTGACCCCAGCACCTACTATGACATTCAAGACCTACCAAAGTGTCTGGGTGCAGTAGGTACTCAACTAATCTTTGTCAGAATAAATATATGATGGAACATAAAACTTCTTATTACTTTATGCCTTTGTCCCTTTTGACATGGTCATATTTATCTGCTTACTCATATGCACAAATATGTCTTCTCTACATGGTAGGAAACTCCTCGAAGATCCGTGTGTGTTTCACTTTTGTATCCTTCACTACCCAGGGTAGAGCATTTCCTTGGTTAATATCTGTTGAATGAATAAACAATACGGTCCCTCGATCTTTAGGTTTCTTAATCTTGACCTTGTCAAAACTACTTCAATCTTCAGAAACATAAACATAGTTAGCTGGTAACATAGAGAAGCAAAGGGTCTTTTAAACTACACTTCTGCTGCTTCTTTTTAAGAACTAATTATTTGATCAAGTTCAAAGGTTATTTTCCCCTCATCCATCAAACCCTTACTTGGTAGGGTTTTTCCAAACACCTATCAATTTCTTGAGGATAAAAAAGTGAATAAAACCTCAAAAAACGCATACTCTTCTGGAGTGCACCAAACTCTGCTTGCTATGGGTACAAGCTATTTTTATCAGGTGATACTGTGATATTCCTTTTCAACACATGATATTCACTCTTTCAAGCTGTTCAGCACTGTTCTGTTTGGTTTCATGTTACATCAATGAGACAGTTTGAGGGAAAAAGAAAAATAGGACATGCTATATTTAGTAGCACCACTAAAACCCTAAATAAAAACTGAATTTCCTAAACTTCTTGACCAACCAATCTATATTCAGGACCCTAACTACCAACCCAAGATTAAGGCCAAATAGGAGATGCCTTTATCTAAAAAGTATTTTTCTAAGAACATTAATTACAGAAAGCCATTTGCAGTGTCTCTAAAACTTTAAGGACTTAAAGTTCATACATAAAGGTCATAGAACGGTCAAACAATTACTACATGTATTTTGTATTTTCATAGCATTTTTACTCTGGGAATTATCAGCCTAATTATATTTAAAAATGATAACACATCTGGTTACACATCTGGGCATGCTGAGTTTGAGGTAGTCACGTGACAACTATGAAGTGCTGGCTAACAAGCAGTTAGACTTAGAAAAACAAAGCTCTGGAAGGTTTGGCTGGAGTACAAAAGTCCTTACAGAAAGGTGGAACATGAAGCCATGAAAGTAAATAAAATGACCCTTGAAGAGTCAGGAGAACAATAGGCTGCGGAAGGAATCTTGCTGCCCAAAT